>NC_053389.1:810742385-811369476 GCF_905171765.1 Bufo bufo
TCCATTGTTTTGTTTCCAGTTCACAGCTGATGAGTAGGGGTTCCAAGTGTCGGACCCCCACCAATCTGAAAAACAGGCTGAAAAAACCATCCACAGCCCGCCCTCTGTCCGAGCTACTACTCACCTCCTCATGAAAACAAATAAGGTTAGTCTGACAACTTCTGTCCCTTGGTAAACCCATGCTGGTTATCACTTATAATATTATTTACAGTCACATACTCCTGTATATAGTCCCTTAAGAGTCCTTCAAACATATTTCCCACAACAGAAGTTAAACTAACTGGTCTATAATTACCTGTGGAGGACCTAGATCCTTTTTTGAATATGGGCACCACGTTTGCCTTGCACCAATCACTTGACCCTGTACCAGTACCTAGCGAATCTTAAAAAATTATAAACAGGGGCACAGTAATGACTGAACTGAGCTCTTTAAGGACTCTTAGGTGTAATCCATCTGGACCCAGAGCCTTGTTCATATTTACCTTATTTAACTTATCTCCGTCCAAAATTCAAGAACACTTGCCGGAATTCCGGATCCGGCATTATTTTACATTAAAAAAGCATTAATGCCGGATCCGGGCCCAAGTGTTCCGGATCAATTTTTCTGGATGACAACCGGAGAGACAGATCCGGTATTGCAATGCATTAAAAGAGATGGATTCGCATCCGGATCCGTCTACAAATGGAGTCCATTTGCATACAGATTGCCGGATCTACAACTAGAGCATTGGAAACGTAACCACTCTTGCTGCCAATAAGACAGCTGATGACATATCCCCACAGCGTCTCTCAGAGTTATTGCTATATGTTTTAACTATTTGCCCTCATCGCCCTAAACATGCTACACGCCTAAATAACCTAGCAGCTCTACACGTTTCTTCTTCATTTTGTGATGCCTCATCAGGAACCAAAAATGTGAGCTTAGAACAAGAGCAGATTCCAAGTATCAATGGGCATTTATAACATGCAACCCCTCTCTCACAGGGGCAGCGCTCCGGCGCTATGATAGCCATGGTCAGCTCTCTTATTGGCAGCAAGAGTGGTTACATTTCCAATGCTCTAGTTGTAAATGAGAGACAAAGAGAACACTTTTTATCCCCAGCATTTTCCAGTGTAATTGCTCTTATTCTGCTAGAGGTCTTGGGTGTTTGATCAGCTGCGTCTGGGACAGCTGCACACCCACCTATCAGCATTAGTGCACAGTCCAGTGCCTATACCTACCCGTGGGATGTAGCTTTTGGGGGTCATTTATTTTGTGCTTCCTTGCTAGTAGCAAATAGATTCCCTGTGGTAGTTGCTATCCAAACAATTGGACGTGTCGCTTATTAAAGTTGGATTTTATATTCACCTACTTCTAGTTTTGGGTAATAATAATAAACTTTTTTTGTTTTCAGTTTTCAGCACCCCCATTCACTTTGATATGTTTTGTTCAAGCATTTAGGGGTCGCATACCTATTGCTGGATGTACTAACAGCCCCAGCACCACATATATTAGCTCCTTTCTCTTCTTTTGTCTATACAGAGCTAAAAAAAACATTTTGTAACTCTGCCTTTTCCATATCTTCAGTGAATAACCCCCATTTACCATTTTTTAGGGGACCTACCTGCTCAGACCTTGGTTTTTTAGCATTTATATATTTAAATAATTTTTGGGCATTTGTTTTGCTCTCTTTTGCCACCTGCTGTTTGTTTTTTATTTTTGCTAATTTTATCTCCTTTTACAGATTTGTAATCTTCAAACGCTCCAGCTGACCCCTCAGATTTGTATTTTTTAAATGCCCTTTTTTTGTCTTTTATTGCCCTTTTTACAGTAGCTGTAAGCCACGGGGGGGGGTTTAATTTTAGCCATTTATACTTGATACCTAAAGGAATAAATTTTTTTGTGCAATTACTCAATGTGGATTTAAAGCTCTCCCATTTATCCTCAGTATTATTCTGTGACAGCAGCTGCCCCCAGTCTATGCCCTGAAATGTTGCCCTCAACCCAAGGAAATTAGCCTTTTTAAAATTCAGTGTCTTTTCTCTGCCTGGCAGAGTTTGCTTCTTATAGTTTAGAGGGAATATAATTATATTGTGGTCACTATTACCTAGTGTTTCTCGAACAGTAACAGTTCCAACAAGCTCTGCATCATTAGAAATTACCAGATCCAACAGAGTATTGCCCCTAGTAGGAGCTTCTACAAACTGGCCCATAAAGTGGTCCTTCAGAAAGTTGAGGAATCTTCTCCCCTTTGCGGTTGAGGTAGAACCATGACCCCAGTCAATGTCTGGGAAGTTAAAATCTACCATTATGACCACTGTGCCAGCCTGTGCCGCCTGCTCTATTTGGTTATACAGTTGCATTTCTATCTCCTCTGTGATGTTAGGGGATCTATAGATTACACCAAGTATTATTGTTTCAGTGTTTATATCCCTTTGAAATTCCACCCATACGGTTTCCACATCCTCACCATCTTCACCCACAATTGCCTCTTTCACACTTGTCTTCAGATCACTCCTCACATACAGGCACACGCCACCACCTTTTCTATTGACCCTGTCTTTCCTAAATAGTGTAAAAACTCTCAATATTAACAGCCCAGTCATGTGAAGAGTCCGACCATGTCTCAGCCATACAAACTACATCTATGTGTTCTTCTAGTTCCATAGCCTCCAGCTCCCCCATTTTGCTAGCTAGACTTCTGGCATTTGTGAAAATACATTTTAAATTACTATTACCTGTAAAGTGAATATCCTGGATTTTTGGGTTACCTTGGTTGATGTTTGTATGTAACAGGTTCTTGTTACCAGCAGCTCTATTTTTCATCGGTGAACAGTTCTGCCCAGTCTTCTCCCTACTTTCCTCGCTAACCCCAGCCCCCACTAAATCCCCACTGTCCTCTTCTATATCCCACTCTCTATCTACACTATCTACCCCTTTATTAGTATGACCCCACCACCCTCCCCCAGATCCTAGTTTAAAAGCTCCTCCAGCCGTCTAACCATTTTTCCCCCAGAGCAGTTGCACCCTCTCCATTAAGGTGCAGCCCGTCCCTACTGTAGAGCCTGTAACCGACCGCGAAGTTGGCCCAGTTCTCCATGAACCCAAACCTTTCCTTCCTGCACCAGCTTCTGAGCCACTTATTTAACTCCCTAAGCTCCAGTTGTCTCCCTGGTGACACTCATGTCGCTGTTAGTATTTCTGAAAACACTACCTTGGAGGTCCTGGACTTGAGCTTCTCTTCTAGTTCCCTAAAATAATTTTTAAGGCAGGCTGGAAAAGGAAAAGCCTGCCTACGTTCACGTATCCAGCATAGCCGCATAATGCTGGGGACAGCTGGATGCCCTCCAACTACAATGGACTTCAACAGGGATCCATCCTTTTTCCAAAATAACTGTCAGGAAGCAGCCAGACCAAAAGATCTTCATGTATACATATATCTATACAGTATCTTCTTTTATGAGCCATGTGATGTATGATTCAGGAAATGCTGCGATTTGTTTCTTCAGATCCTGCGTTCTATGAGATCAGTTAATTTCACAACTTCTGACCACAGAGACATTTACTTTGATTCCAATGGAGACTTTCCAGCAGTGTACGATATTGTGAACTGGCAAATTGGACCCCAGGGAAGTGTTCAGCATCTAAAAGTGGGTAGTTATGATGGCAGCACTCAGCAAGGAAACAAAATCATGGTAAACAACTCCGCCATCCAGTGGACAGGAAAGCAAATGCAGGTATTGCTAATGATGAACTTATAGATTGGCATAACTAAGGCATGATTCCTATGATTGTGTAGGTACTTTGCTTTACGTACTTCATACTGATCTTGAGCTGTATCATGTGTCGCTCTAAAGTTTCAGATTTTCCTCTCTCTAGATCCCCATCTCTACCTGCAGTCACAGTTGTCCCCCAGGCTTCCGAAAAGCTGAAATACCTGGAAAGCCTGTGTGCTGCTTCCAATGTGTCCAGTGTCCTCCAGGAGATATCTCAAATCAGACAGGTACTTCAAAGGACTACTGACCCTTAGAATAAAGTTTTCATATAAAACATATAAAGATGAACGTTGAAACCTAATATTGTCTTCCAGTAGCCCCAAACCCAACCCTAATAATATAAATTTATCTCATCCTCTGATACATTTTTAAAGGGATTGGCCAGGTTGGGGCTGAGGTGCTATTCCAGACACAACTTCTAGACAGGTATACTGTTTTTGAAAGAAAGCAGTCATTTATTTTTCCAAATCTTCTACAGACTAGTGTTGATCGAGCATGCTCGGCACATCGCTGTGTTCGGCCAAATAATGCTCGAGCGTGATGCTCAAGTTTCCTCCCCGAACGTTTGCTGCTAAGCAACCAATAAACGTGCAGGCAAGTACTGCCACTCACTGTAATTTCGTAGCGATGTTGGTTACTGGCATTACAGAGATTGGCTGGCTATAAAGCACCCGATGACACGTGTTCGGCTCAGTCTTAGTCAGGGAGAGCTGTGCTGTAGAAGCGACAGATAGTATAGGGAATTGAATAAAAAAAAATTGTTAGGCAGGGTTGGTGTTAGAGACCCAAAAGTCCTTTTAAGGACTATAGTTGCATCTGGTAGCAAAATATATTTTAAGGCGCAACTTGCGCTAAATAGCTTGCAATTTTTTGGCCGCTGCAGACAGTGACATTACCTGCGCTACATCTCCTGTTTAAAGTGTACGCATACAAAATATATCTGTGACATCCAGTGTACTTTTTCCATAGACGGTGTCTGCTGCGGACAGTTACATTACCTGCGCTACATCTCCTGTATAACGTTTGCGCATCCTAAATATCAGTGACATTCAGTCTAATTTTTTCTCTGATAGTGGCAGAGACATTATGCAGAAGGCGAGCAGTTAGGGACAGGGAAGTGGTCATGCTACTGATGGTGCCCACAGAGGCTGTGGCCATGGGCGTGGTGAAACTGTGCCTGCTGCAAGAGCACAAGAAACACACTCATCCACGATACCTAGCTTCATGTCCCAGTTTGCAGGGCGGTGTAGGACACCACTCTCGAATTTAGACCAGTGCGACCAGGTGGTCGGTTGGATTGCAGCAGATAATGCTTCCAGTTGGTTAAGCACCACCCTGTCTTCCACCATGTCCAGTCTCAGTAGCCAAGAGTCTGGTCAACACAATCCTCACCCTGATCCTCCTTCCTCCCACCATGGAGAGTCTTGGAAAACAAGTGATCCCACACTTGGATATTCCGAGGAGCTCTTTTCATCGCCATTCCTTGATTTGAGCCTCTTACCAAGGATGAGACACAGTTGTCAATAAGTGTGAGTTTGTTGTTAGGTCAACAAGTCAGGAGGATGACCAGAGTGAGGAAGTGGAAGAGGAGGTGGTGGATGATGAAAACACTGAAACAACCTGGAAAGGTGGCAAGTCGAGCGAGGACAGCAGTACAGAGGGGGAGGGATCCGCAGCACCGCAACAGGCTGGAAGAGGCAGTGGGGTGGAAAAAGGGAGAACGCGGGCCACAACAAACAGGCCCGCAACTGTTCCCTGGAACACCCCCTTGTGGCAGTCTCCCTTGCCAAGGGGTAGGTGTTCTGCAGTCTTGCGCTTTTTTGAGGAAAGTGCGGATGATAAAAGAATTTTCCCACAGATGAGGTAGGGGGCGGCACAGTCACACAGACAGTAGGCGTTGACAGTCAGTGCGATTCACACGGCTGGCGAGGGCACATACGCTCGGTGGTGAACAGCTGAACGTGGAGAGTAAAGTGCAAATAATACCGATGTAGAAGAAGAGAGGAACAGCGGCACTCACCCATATGCCATTAATAACAGCAGCTTTATTCAAAATCAAGTAAGGCAGGAAGCGGACAATTCAAGAGCACGCATCAAACAGCGGCAGCCGTTTCGCGCTACATGCGCTTCCTCAGGCTACATCGGTATAAAATAATTTTCATTTGCAACCTGTGCCGTACCAAAAAGAGCAGGGGCGTGAACACTAGCAACCTCACCACCACCAGCATGATCCGCCACATGGCATCAAAGCACCCTAATAGGTGGGCTGAACGCCTGGGTCCACAATCAGTGTCTGCGGGTCACACCACTGCCTCCTCTTCACCTGTGATACATGCTCACCAATCACCTGTCCAAAACGCAGGCCCAGATGTCTCCCGCCATGCACCTGGACCTTCGCAAACACCATCAGCTAGCACATCCACTTCTGTGTCCCAGCATACAGATGTCCATACCCCAGGCCTTAGAACGAAAGCGCAAATACCCAGCCACCCACCCACAGGCCATAGCACTAATTGCACACCTTTTCAAATTGCTGGCCCTGGAAATGTTTCCATATAGGCTTGTGGACACTGAGGCTTTCCGCAGCCTGATGGCAGCAGCGGTCCCCTCATTACTCAGTCCCCAGCCGCCACTAATTTTCCCCATAGATGCCCCCAAATCATGTGCCAGTAACAAGTACCCCCATAGATGCCCCCCAATCATGTGCTAGTAACAAGTACCCCCATAAATGTCCCCCAATCTTGTGCCATTAACAAGTGCCCCATAGATGCCCCCTAATCATGTGCCCGAATATCATGTTGGCCATGCTTTGTGAGCAGCAGAGGGCAGTAGTGGAATACCAGCTGCAACATGGTTGTCGCTTTTCCAGTCAGCTTCCGCTCTTCACAAGCGACGAGTGGGCATTGATGTCTGACCTCTGAGAGGTTTTAGGCAACTTTGAGGAATCAACACAGATGGTGAGCGGCGATGCCGCTATTATCAGCGTAACCATCCCACTTCTGTGTCTACTGAAACGCCCACTGCTCACAATGAAGAAGGACGCTTTGCATGTGGAAGAGGTGGAAATGGGGAAAGACAGTACACAGGGTGATAGCCAGAAGAGGAGGAAGAGGAGAATGAGAGTTATCCTCCTGATGAGGAAAGCGAAGTCTTGACTGTTGGCACTCTGGCACACATGGCTGACTTTATGTTATGCTGCCTTTCCCGTGACCCTCGCGTTATGCGCATTTTGGCCAACACTGATTACTGGTTGTTTACCCTTCTCGACCCCAGCTACAAAGAGAACTTCTCATCTCTCAATCCTGTGATGCAGAGGACGAGCAAAATGGTGCAATACCAGAAGGTCCTTGTGGAAAAATTGCTCCAAAAATTTCCAGCTGACAACGCTGGCAGCAGAGTACGTAGTTCCTTGGGCAACTGAGGAGGGGAGATGAGGGGAACACACAGCAGTTCCAACAGAGGCAGGGCAACACTCTCCAAGGCCTGGGACAGTTTCATGATACCCCGCCAGCAACCTCACCCTGATGCGCGGCCTAGTGTCACAAGGAGAGAAAAGTTTTCGAAGATGGTGAAGGAGTACATAGCAGACAGTGTCAGCGTCCTCAATGATCCCTCAGTGCCTTACAACTACTGGGTGTCCAAGCTGAAAACATGGCACGAACTGGCGCTCTACACCTTGGAGGTGCTGGCCTGCCCTGAGGCCAGTATTTTGTCAGAGCGGGTATTTAGTGCTGCTGGGGGCATAATAACTAATAAGCGCATCCGACTGTCAACTGAAAATGCTGACAGGTTGACTGTTATCAAAATAAACAAGGCCTGGATTGCCCCTGACTTCTCTACTCCACCAGAGGAAAGCGGCTGAACATAAAGGCACTTTAAATGTGGCTTTTATGGTGTACAGTAATGAGCGGCAGGGGCAATATTCAAATTCACGATATTTCACGAATATTTGGGCGAATATTCATCATATATTCGCAAATGTGAGAATTCGTGATCTCCAGTCATTATTTTCTTGATTGCGAAAATCGGCAATAAAAATTTGCGATCCGAAAATTTGCGATCAACACTACTCTTAAAGTCAAAGATATTGCAGCCTTCTCATTGGCCCACAAGCAAGAAGCAGTGAGGGATCATGGGTACTGATGAAAAGAAATCTAGAATATTTGCGATTACGAAGATATAGCACTATATTCTAGATATTTGCGAATTCTTCGAAGTACCAATATTCGCGATAAAAATTTGCGATTAGAATATTCGCGATCAACACTAATGGTGTATTGAATACACTGTATTCCCATGCACCCCTTCCACCACGAAAAGGGTTATATGGTTCAATCTTCCTTTTCTCGCTCTCCTCCTCCATCATATCAACATGGTTATTAGGCTGCACTCGCTCCTAATGTTTTAGCGGGTCAGATCAGCAGCAGGCCCTCAACCATAATTTTTTCGATGGTCAGATCAGCAGCAGGCCCTCAACCATAATTTTTTCGATGGTCAGCTCAGCAGCCACCCCTCAACCATAATTTTTTCAATGGTCAGATCAGCAGCAGGCATTCGCCCCTAATGTTTTAGAGAGTCAGCTCAGCAGCAGACCCTCAACCATAATTTTTTCGATAGTAAGCTCATCAGCACACCCTTGCCCCTAATGTTTTAGAGAGTCAGCTCAGCAGCAGGCCCTTGCCAATAATTTTTCCCATGGTCAGATCAGCAGCAGGCCCTTGCCCCTAATGTTTTAGAGATTAAGGCTCAGCTCACCAGCACACCCTAAACCATAATTTTTTCAATGGTCAGCTCAGCAGCAGGCCCTCAACCATAATTTTTTCCATGGTCAGATCAGCAGCAGGCCCTCACCCCTAATGTTTTAGATGGTCAGCTCAGCAGCAGACCCTCGCCCCTAATGTTTTAGATGGTCAGATCAGCAGCAGACCCTCACCCCTAATGTTTTAGAGGGTCACCAACAGGCCCTTGCTTCTAATGTTTTACAGGGTCACCAGCAGGCCGGCAATCATAATTTTTCAAGGGTGTGTATGATGCCCTCCTTTATGTGTAATAAAGGGTGTATTGTAGTGCCGGTTCCTTGTAATTTTTGGCAGCCCTTTTAACTTAGTGCATAGGCTTAATGAGTGTAGGAGTCCCACTACCTGAACAATTGTACCACAATGTGAATGAGGCCCTCCTTTATGTGATATACAGGTAGTATCGGAGCGCCACTTCCTTGTAATTTTTGGAAGCACTTGCACTTTATATATAAGTAAATATACAGGAAAGAATGTTTCCTAACAATTTTTCCCCTAAAATCGATTTTATCTTCGGTTTGGTGCGTATTATTGTCAGTCTGTAAAAGTGGCGTACTACTCGGACAACATCGTTCCCAGCAGTGACCTGGGAGTCCAAGATGCATCCAGACATCCTCCCCATGCTGTTCCCGAACCATTTCAGTGGTGTTGTCATCAATTTATGACCTTTTCATGTGAACCAGACACCGTCCTCTCTTCAGACCAGGGGGCGCCTGGTTTAATGCTCGGGTTCTCCCATTGACTTCCATTGTCTACTGAGCACCTGAGCATCCCGAGGTGTTTTACTCGAGCACCCAAGCACTTTGGTGCTCGATCAACACTAGTACAGACCCTTTAAAGGAGTTTTCCAAAATCACAATATTGATGGACTATCAACCGAGAGAGTGAAGTCAAAGTGCAGAGGGTGCAGCAGTTGCAGAGAAAGCAGAGCCTCTAGGTGTAATGCCATTTCCCCCGTTCCTCCTGGAGGCTCATTTTCATATATTAAAACATAATTTTTCTCAGCAATGTGGGCACATATGAACAAAGGACCAGCACAGATGACCTTCAGCTGCTAAGCGTACATGCAACAGGTCAGTTTCATAGGTACAAATCTGCTCACAGATGCCCATCAATATCAGACTCTTGTCATTCTCTGTACTGATCAAAGTAAATATTGACGAGGCTTCAGCACTGCACCTCTTTCAAACATCTGATTGATGGGGATGCTGAGAGTCAGTCCCTATGGATCTGTTATTATATGATTATCTGAATGATAAGCCCTTATATATTGTAACCCTGGACAATCCCTTCAAGATAGTGTCCGAATGAGATGCAAAGAAGGACTAAATGTTAATGATAGAGCTTCTGAAACAAAAATGGATCCATGAAGAGCACATAAAATGTCTATTGTTCTAGAGGGAACCTGTCACCGTGACACAATCCTTTTAGACTGGGCAGAATGTGTGACGACCAAAAAAAATAAATCTTGTGGCATCATCTCCAATAAATGGCCAACAAAAGTTCTAAATAGGGTTTAGGAAAAGTGAATCCATCCTCCAACTGAAGGTATAGGAGTCATGGCTAATAGAAGTTTATCATGTGTAATTTGTTTTGATACATTTTTATAAAAAGTTAGCATGTTATCTTGCTGTCATTGACTAATGGTGTATTTCGTCTCTATTGCCACCATGTCATCATGATATGTATTCATCTAAATCTAAAGTGGTTCAAATTAATGCTATCATTCATGAATCTATTTCCTCCATGCTAGATTCCATTGACTGTTTCCAATGTCCATTGGATCAGTGGCCAAATATTCTACAGAGCCAATGCCTCCCGAAGACCATGGAGTTCCTTTCCTTTGAAGAGCCATTAGGAGCAACATTGGCAGCCACCAGTATTACATCCTCTACAATCCCAGTTGCCTTATTGGGACTTTTTATCCATTATAAGACTACTCCCATTGTCAGAGCCAATAACTACTCCATAAGTTGTCTTCTTCTGCTGTCCATCTCTCTCTGCTTTTTGTGCGCTTTAGCTTTTATTGGTTATCCATATCCTGAGAAATGTCTTCTCCGCCAGGTAGCATTTGGCTTGGTCTTTTGCTTATGTGTCTCGTGTGTGCTAGCTAAAACCATTACAGTCGTCATAGCCTTCAAAGCCACCAAGCCAGACAGCAGCTTAAGAAAATGGACTGGTGCAAAAACATCCTACTTTGTCATAGGGCTGGGTGTCCTTATTCAGCTTTTTATTTGTGTCATGTGGCTGTCCCTTTCCGCACCATTCCCAGACCATGACATGTTCAGCCTACCTGGAGTAATCATAGCTCACTGTAATGAAGGATCTAAGACTGCTTTTTGGTGTATGCTTGGATACTTGGGTTTTATGGCTACCATCAGCTTCATCCTTGCCTTCCTAGCCCGACAACTTCCAGATAGCTTCAATGAGGCCAAGTTCATTACCTTCAGCATGTTGGCCTTTCTAAGTGTCTGGGTGTCCTTTATACCAGCCTACCTAAGTGCTAGAGGCAAGTATACCTCAGCCATGGAGATTTTTGCCATACTGTCATCAAGTTGGTCATTGCTTATATGTATATTCATGCCCAAGGTCTTTATTATCCTCTTTAGACCAGAGCTGAACACAAAAGACAATCTGATGGGGAAAGGTAAAAAATAAACCAAAAATAAAAAAGTAACCTATGTAACATCATTGTGGATGTGGAATAAAGATGAATATGTAACACTACATTGAATTACATGGTCATTAAGACTTGCTCTTCAACAGAATTTGGAGGGCATTATTGTAACCGGGCCTTGCAATGCCAGAAGCGACTTTCTCCTTCATCTTAGCCAGGTTAAGGATGAATAAAATGTAAGATAATTGATCTGTAGTAAACAGTGTCTACGTGTTAAGTGTAAGCAGAGTGATGACTCAATGGTTGGACACTGTTGTCTTGGGCACTGAGGCCTTCTGTTCACACCTGATCGGGGATAACATCTACAAAAAGGTTTACATAACAGTACTTTGATGTGGCTTATATAATGTTACAATATAAAAATATTAGATCCATGTATGTAGATACATGAGAAACCTCTACACAAGTACATATACAGTAAACATCATTTTTGTACATAAACTATAAGTATATTAAAAGAAAAAACAGCGTAACTCACGTTGTACTCAGACGGACCTCATACAAAACTGCATTTCTAAGATCCCAGATCAGACCTTCTAATTCTTTATAATTTTATTTCGGATTTATTTTTAGATTCAGGTTTTACTTTATATTCTTTTTACCTTTTATCTAGGGCAGCTCACAGGTTTAATGTAAAGAACAAAACGTATGACAATGAAAAAAATCTGCTGTATTGTATATTTATTGATTTTGAAAACTTCAATAAAAATATTGTTAAAAAAAAAAACTCATATGAAAGTCATTCAGTATTTGGGTGGAACTTATACAGTATTCATGTGGGACTCATGCATTAGTTATACTGAATGCATACAAAATTCATACATTTCTCAAATAATCTTTATTTCAATAGGGACAACATATTCCATAGCGCTTTACAGAGGGTACAAACTCCGACATTATATAGCAACAAACAAGTCACAAAAGGTAAAAAGTGCTTGTTTTGTATAATGCTCTGGCCATCTTAACACAATAGGGGAGTAGATATGAAGCTACATGAGCAGTCACCAGACAATTTCTGTAGGGCTTTTGAGTACATGGTATGTAGTGGATACTGATGGGTAATGGATGAGGTTTCGAAGAATGATGATGAAGGGGGGGGGGTGAAATAAGAAGAGTTGGCCACCCTAGAAAGATGTGTTTCTAGGGATCACCTAATAAAACTGTGGATGTTGGGAATTAACCTAATTGCTTGGGGTAGGGCATTCCAGAGAACTGGTGCAGCTCTGGAGAAGTCTTGAAGATGGAAGTGAGAGGTTTTGGATTATGGAGGATGTTATGTGTAAATTATTTGCAGAGCATAGTGCATGGGTAGGGTGGTAGACAGAAATGAGGAAGAAGTAGGGAGATGCAGCACTCTGGAATGCTTTGTGGGTGACAGTGAGGAGTTTAAATTAAATAATATATTGAATGGGCAACCAGCGCAGCAACTGGAACAGGTTGGAGGAATCAGAGTAGTGGTCAGCCCTCATACACAGGATCGTGTTTTGAAAAAACACGCATCCCAGCTGTGTGCATGCCACCACTTTTTTTACCCCTGTAAAAATGTCCTATCCTTTTCTGCAAAACGAACAAGATTAGGAAATTATAAAAAATTTTGCAGGCCAATGTAACGGGCAAACAGATGCAGATAAGACACAGTGTGCTGTCTGCATCTTGCGTAGCCCTATTGAAATAAATTGGTCCATATTCAATCCACAAAAAGAGGATCAGATGCTAACCAAAAATATGGACGCGTGGATGAGGCCTCAGGGAAATTGATGAGCCTGGTGGCTGCACTAAGCATAGATTGGAGAGGGGAGAGTTTAGGGAGGGGGATACGATTAGCAATGAGTTCCGTTAATCAAAACAAGATTGGATCAGGGTCACAATGAGAGATTTTCTTGTTTCCACAGTAAATAAAAGGGAGGATTCTAGAGATATTTTTGAGGTTCCGGTTGACATGAGGAAGCCCGTGATTAAATATAGGGGGTGAAGGAAGGATCAGTATTGAACATAACTCCAAGACAATGGGCATGCTGCTTAGGCATTATGGTAGTGCCACAGACTGAGACAGAGATATCAGGTTTAGGTAGATTGGTAAAAGGAGAAAACACAAGAAGTTCAGTTTTTGAGAGATTCAGAATATGACAGTGGACAGGCAGTCACAGGTTTTCTGTAGCACAGCAGGGGTGATGTCACAAGATGAAGTGTATAGTTGGGTGTCATCAGCATAGAGGTGGTACTGAAAACCCAATCGGCTGATAGTATGTCCTATAGGGGCTGTGTGGAGGGAAAAGAGGAGAAGACTTAGGACTGATCCCGAGGAACACCAACAACAACAAGAAGGGAAGTAGAGCCATCAAATGATACACTGAAGAGAGGTAGAAAGAGAACGAGGAGTGAGCAGGCCAATAGATTGGAGAATGGTGAGGAGGAGATGGTGGTCTACAGTGTCAAAAGCTGCAGAGAGTTCCATAAGAAATGAGTAGAGAGTAGTCACGGTTGCTGTCAGGATTTCGCTGTCAGGAGGTCATTTGTCACTTTGGTGAGGGCAGTTTCTGCAGAATATACGGACGGGTCAAGAGATGGTACAGTATTCATATGGAACTCATACAGTACTCATACAAATCTCATACAAAATTCATACAGTACTTACACATAACTCATACAAAACTCATGAGAAAGTCATAGAATATTCGTATGAAACTCATACAGTACTTATCCAAATCTCATACAGTACTCACACAGAACTCATATAGGAGTCATACAATATTCATATAGAACGCATACATTATTCATATAGTACTCATATAAATCTCATACAGTACTCACAAAACTCATATGGAACTAATATAGTGTTCACGTGGAACTTGTGCCAAACCCTTACAGAGATCAAGCAAAATTTATATGAAACTCATGTTGAAAAACTCCTATAGTATTCATGTGGAACATATATAGAACTGATACAGTACTCATACAGTACTCAGATGGAACTTATACAGGACTCATATGAAAGTCATATGGAACTCACACAGAATTCATAGAGAACTCATGTTGAACCCATGTGGATTGCAAATGGAATTAACACAGGGCTCAAACAATTCTCATACAGTATAAAGCCTATACTGTACACAGTCATGCAGAACTAGTGGTGAAACTTGCTCATCTGCATGCTGTTTGGTACTATATTTGCAAAACGACTACTGATGAGCGGCAGGGGCAATATTCGAATTCACGATATTTTGCAAATATTTTGTAGAATATTCGTTATATATTTGCGAATTCGAGATTATATTCTTAATTGCGAAAATTGGCAATGTACCGTAATATTCGCGTAATGCTCGCAAAATACAGGCGTGGGTCACTTATGCTAAATTTTTCAAGAACATTAGAATAGCTTTATATGCAGATAAAGTGGTCCAATATGTTCGCGCTTGCGAATTTTCGGCAATATCTGCTACACTATAGATCAAGCTAACCTACACTGACTATCTCCCCCTAACTATCTGAATTATATATATAAGTTAACTGTCTAATGTAATTACACAAAGCACAGAGCACAGCAATGACACGGCTGTCTCTTTCATAACTGCAATAAACTTTAGAAAATGGCTGCTGGGAAGGTTCTTATATAGTAAGGAGTAGCCAACTTTTCTATTGGTTGCTAGGGTTGTTGCTAAGCTGTGACAAAGCCTTCTCATTGTCCCACAAGCTAGAAGAAGGGAGGGAGGACCACCTGATGTGTACTGTGTTAAAATAAAAAAAACGAATATTCGTCATTACGAATATATAGCACTATATTCTTAATATTCGCGAATTCTCGAGGTGGCGATATTCGCGATAAAAATTTGCTTTTCGAATATTTGCGCACAACATTAGAAACAACCCGTTACATGATCTTAGTTACACAGCCAAGTACAGTGGTGTGCCTAAGGTGTTTGGCACCCGGGCGGGTCCTTTTTCTGGCACCCCCTTCCTCCCAATATGTTAAAAAAAATTAGCACCCTCACAGTAGTATTGCCCATATTGTGCTCCCTCACGGTAGTTATGCCCACATTGTGCCCCCTTAAAGTACTTATCCCTTCATTGTGCCCTCTTAACAGTAGTTATGCCCTACCTCACAGTATTTATGCCCTCTCCATGCCCTTTTAGAGTATTATGCCCTCACTGTGCCCCCATAACAGTTATGCCTCTTCACAGTAGTAGTGCCATCTGTGCCCCCTTCACAATAGCAATGTCCTCTTCACAGTAGAAATGCCCATTGTGCCCCCTTCATAGTAGTATATACCCCTTCACCGTCAGTGCAGCGATTGATACTATTTCTGCACTGTTCGAACAACTGCAGGAGCTGTCTTTGGAGGTAGCTGACCTTCGCATGACCGTCTATCAGATCCAGAGACCACAGGCGGCTGGTTCCGGCAGCAGGAACCAGGCCTGTCCTGAACCTAAGGTCGCTCTCCTGGATAGATTTCCAGGGGAAGTGACAAATTTATTCGGTTCAGGGAGTCGTGCAAATTATACCTACTCTTTGACGAGAGTCAAAGAGTAGGTATAATCATTTAGTTACTTAAAGGTGACGCTCAGTCTTGGGCTTTTTCGTTGCCGACCAGATCACAGTCCCTCTGGTTGGTAGACTAACAAAGCAAGCGTTAACAGCCCAAAAAAAATCGATATTTATTACCCTGATTCTGTAGTTTACAGAAACACCCTATATGTGGTCGTAAACTGCTGTACCGGCACACGGCATTGCACAGAAGGAAAGGAACGCCATATGGTTTTTGGAAAGCAGATTTCACTGGGATAATTTTAAGCTGCCATGTCACATTTGAAGACCCCCTAGAGTAGAAACTCCGAAAAAGTGACCCCATTTTACAAACTACACCCCTCAAGGTATGATTTTACTAACTTTGTTAACCCTTTAGGTGTTCCACAAGAATTAATGGAAAATAGAGATGAAATTTCTGAATTTCACTTTTTTGGAAGATTTTTAATTTTAATCCATTTTTCCCACTTGCAAAGCAAGGGTTAACTCAATATTTATGGCCCTGATTCTGCAGTTTATAGAAACACCCCATATGTGGTCGTAAACTGCTGTACGGGCACACGGCATTGCGCAGAAGGAAAGGAATGCCATATGGTTTTTGGAAGGCAGATTTTGATGAACTGGTTTTTTTACATCATGTCCTATTTAAAGCCCCTCCAAAAAAGTGACCCCATTTTGGAAACTATGGGATAAGGTGGCAGTTTTGTTTGTACTATTTTAGGGTACATATGATTTTGGGTTGCTCTGCATTACACTTTTTGTGAGGCAAGGTAACAAAAAATTTATGTTTTGGCACCGTTTTTATTTTTTGTTATTTACAACATTCATCTGACAGGTTAGATCATGTGGTATTTTTATAGAGCAGGTTGTTACGGATACGACAATGCCAAATATGACTACTTTTGTTTGTTTGTTTCAGTTTTACATAACAAAACATTTCTGAAAAAAAATGATTTTTTTGTGTCTCCACATTTTGAAAGCCGTAATTTTTTATTTTTTTTGGGCAACTGTCTTGTGTAGGGGCTCATTTTTTTCGAGATGAGATGACGGTTTGATTGGTACTATTATAAGGTGCATATGACTTTTTTATCACTCGCTATTACACGTTGTGTGATGTAAGGTGACACAAAATAGCTTTTTTGACACTGTTTATATTTTGTATTTTTTACGGTGTTTTACGTTGTTTATTTTTTAGGTCATGAGATATTTTTATAGAGCAGGTTATTATGGACGCGGCAATACCTAATATGTCAACTTTTTTTATTTATGTAAGTTTTACACAATGATATCATTTTTTAAACAAAAAAAATCATGTTTTAGTGTCTCCATAATCTGAGAGCCAAAGTTTTTTTCAGTTTTTGGGCAATTGTCTTAGGTAGGGTATAATTTTTGAGTGATGTGTTGACAGTTTTATTGGCACTATTTTGGGGTGCCTATGACTTTTTGATCGCTTGCTATTACAATTTTTGTGATGTAAGGTGACAAAAAATTGCTTTTTGACACCGTTTTTATTTTTTACAGTATTCACCTGAGGGGTTAGTTCATGTGATATTTTTTATAGAGCAGGTTATTACAGATGCGGCGATACCTAATATATGTACTTTTTTATTTATGTAAGTTTTACACAATGATTTCATTTTTGAAACCAAAAAAATCATGTTTTAGTGTCTCCATAGTCTGAGAGCCATAGTTTTTTCAGTTTTTGGGCAATTGTCTTAGGTAGGGTGCCATTTTTGCGGGATGAGATGACGGTTTGATTGGCACTATTTTGGGGGTAAACACCTTTTTGAGGTGTTGCACTTTTAGTGATGTAAGGTGGCCAAAAAATGGTTTATTTAGCACAGTTTTTATTTTATTTTTTACCTAAAAGGGTTAGGTCATGTGACGGACGTGGCGATACCTAATATGTCTACTTTTCTTTTTTTCCCTATTTTTAACAAATTTTTTTCCCTTAATTTTGGCAAAAGGATTTTTTTTTTACTTGAAACTTTACATTTTTTGGGGGAAAACTTAATTTTTTTAACCTTTTTTTTTTTACTTTATTTTTTTCCCAATCTAGGAATTCCACTTTTGGGGGTCTGATCCCCTTTACAATACATGACAATACTTATGTATTTTCATGCATTGGCTGTAAGTGTATTACACACTGTAATAGACTTACAGCCTTCCTGCCTGTGAGATCCAGGGGGCTGGATCTCACAGGCTCTCCCGGAAGACAGCCACGATGCCTAAGGAAGGCATCGTGCTGCCTTCCATGCCATTGGGTCCCTGTCACAGCAGCACGGGGACCCGATGGCAGCTCCAATACCCGCAATGACATTGCATGTGCCACAGTCAGCGCTGATGGCGGCACATCAAGGTTTAATGCGCCGGCATCGGTGATTTCACCGATGCCGGCACATGCAGCAGGGGTCCGGCTATCAGTAACTGCTGGACCCCTGCCGCGGATCTTGCGGGCGCATCTCCTGCACCCGCCCGATCATAGCGCCGTACATGTACGGCGCTGGTCCTTAAGTAACGGACATCTGCGCCGTACATATACGGCGCGGGTCCTCTATGGGTTAATCCTCATCTCACTCTTGGCGGTGTGGGTGGGGAATCTGAGAATCTCCTTTTGTCCTTTACCGGTAGTTCTACTGTCTGCCGGGGTGGTGCTAGATTCCAAAACTTTGGGAATTGAAGTGTTTATTGACAGTGGGGCAGGGGTTAACCTAGTTGATGGTCAGTTAGTCCATATGCATGAGTTGACAACAAGTGCATTAGACAAAAATATTTCAGTGTTTGCAATTGATTCCGCTCCACTCACAAAAAAATGTTTGTCACAAATGGTGCAGGACATCGGTTTAAAAGTGGGTGATTTTTATCAAGAATCCATTTCGTGTTTTGTGCTAGAGAGTCTGCCTGCTCCGTTGGTGCTAGGCTTACCATGGTTAAGCAAACATAATCCTACCATCAATTGGCAAGAGAGACAGATTCTTGATTGGAGTGATTATTGCATAGACTACTGTCTTAGCACATTGCTTTCTGTTGTAACCACTAAAGTTGTACCTTTGTTTATTTCTGCTTTTTTCTGATGTATTCTCTGAAAGTAGAGACCAGGAGTTACCTCCACATCGGGAGTATGATTGCCCCATCAACCTTATTCCCGGAGCTAAGTTCTCCAAGTCTCGGTTGTATAATCTTTCTGAACCCGAAAGAGCTGCCATGCGAGAATATATCACAGAGAGTTTGGCTAAAGGTCATATTAGACCATTCAAATCCCCAGTGGCTGCAGGATTCTTCTTTGCTAAGAAAAAGGACAGAACTCTTAGGCCATGTTTGGACTTCCGTGAGCTTAACCGCATTACTGTCCGTGATGCTTATCCCCTCCTTTGATCCCGGATTTGTTCAATCAGATTGTCGGTGCCAGGGTGTTCTCTAAATTGGATTTGAGGGGGGGGGCATATAATCTGGTAAAGATCAAGGAGTGGGAGGAATGGAAGACGGTCTTTAATACCCCTGAAGGTCATTTTGAGAATAGGGTCATGACTTTTGGGTTAACCAATTCCCCTGCTGTTTTTCAACATTTCATCAATGACATCTTTCACCATCTGGTGGACAGGTTTGTGGTGGTGTATCTGGATGATATTCTTATTTATTCTGCTGGCATGGAGACACATCAGGATCACGTGAGACAAGTGTTACAGATCCTAAGAGAGAATAAATTGTATGCTAAGATGGAGAAGTGCGTATTTGCTGTTCCGGAAGTGCAATTACTGGATTACCTACTCTCATCTTCAGGTTTTCGTATGGATCCTGAAAAGGTCCATGCTGTGTTGGACTGGGGTTGACTCGAAAATCTGAAAGCGCTTATGCGATTTTTGGGGTTCACTAACTACTACCGTAAATTTATTTTAAACTACTTGACTGTGGTCAAATCTTTGACGGACATGACTAAGAAAGGTTCTGATGTCTCTGTCTGGTCTGATGCGGCATTACAAGCCTTTTCTGCGGTGAAGGAGTGTTTTGCTTTTGCTCCTATACTGGTGCAACCTGATGTGTCACAACCATTCATTGTGGAAGCTGACGTATCCGAGGTAGGAGTAGGAGCAGTCTTGTCGCAGGGCCCTTCACCTAGTAAATGGCGCCCATGTGCTTTCTTCTCTAAGAAACTCTCGGCTGCAGAGAGAAATTACGACGTGGGAAATAGAGAGTTGCTAGCCATTAAGTTAGCTTTTGAGGAGTGGCATCATTGGTTGGAAGGAGCAATTCATTTGATTACGGTGATTACTGATCACAAAAATCTGGCTTACCTGGAGTCGGCTTACCGTCTGAACCCAAGGCAGGCCAGATGGTCATTGTTTTTTACCAGATTTAATTTCGTTGTCACCTATCATCCGGGGATTAAGAACATCAAGGCGGATGCTTTGTTGCATAGCTTTCCTGGGGGGGTGATTCCGAAGATCCTGGTCCGATTTTTAATATCCACCCTTTATCCCGACCTTGAGGCAGAGGTGTGGGAGGCCCAGGGAGATGCACCGGATTCCTGCCCTCTGGGGAAGTTGTTTGTTCCTTCTGAATTACGACACAAGGTGTTCGAGGAACATCACTGTACAGTTCTTACAGGACATCCTGGGAGAAGATCCATGGTCGATCTCATTTCTCGTAGATCCTGGTGGCCAAGGTTGCATAAATGTGTTGAGGGCTATGTATCAGCTTGTGGTACTTGTGCACAGGCTAAGGTGACACATACTCGGCCTTCAGGATCTCTACTTGCGTTGTCCATCCCGTCCCGACCTTGGTCTCATTTATCCATGGAATTCCTCAGGAAAAACAATGATTTTGGTCGTTGTTGATCGCTTCCAAATTATTAAAAGAAAAATAAACAAAAAACATAAATATCATAGGCATCACCACATCCCAAAATCATAAGTTAATATAAATTAAAGTGTAAATCAAGATGGCCGATTTGCCGTTTTTTTCATATCTTCACTTCCAAAAAAATGTGAATAAAAAGTGATCAAAAAGTCACACTCCAAAATGGTATCAATAAAAACTACAGACTGTCGCACTAAAAACTATCCCTATAAAAAAGTTATGGGGTCAGAATATGACAGTGAAAAGAAAAAAGTAATTTTTTAAAGTTATTTTTTTCAGTATTAAAACGCATGAAAAAATATATAGATGTGATATTGTTGTAGCCATACTGACTCGGAGAATGAAGAACACAAATCAGTTTTACCACATAGGGAACACCTTAAAAACAAAATTTCAAAAACTATGGCAGAATTGCACTTTTTTTCCCCAATTCTCCTATATGGAATGTTTTTCAGCTTCCCACTACATCATATGCAATATTAAATGGTACAACTTTTGAAAAACAAAAATTCAAAAATAAAAAATCCTCTGGTGTTCTTAAAACAAAAAAAGTTCTATCTTGGTCTCATCCGTCCAGAAAACATTGTTCCAGTATCCTTCTGACTTGTCCAGGTGATCTTTAACAAACTGCAGATGGGCAGCAATGTTCTTTTTGGATAGCAATAGCTTTCTCCTTGCAATCCTGCCATGCACACTATTGTTGTTCAGCGTCCTCCTGATGGTGGACTCATGAACATTAACTTTAATATGAGTAAGGCCTATTACACTCCTTCCTCTTGGCGTGAATTTTCTTCATTTGTACACAATCTGACTGTGTTTTGGTGGAAGCCAAACTCTTTAGAGATGGATTTTTACCCTTTTCAAGCCTAATTAGTATCAACAACTCTTCTTCTGAGGTCTCCAGAAATCTACAGTACTTTGTTTGTGCCATGATACACCTCCACAAAGATATGTTGTGAAAATCAGACTTTAATAGAGCTCTGGGTTATCCCACTTGCATGCAATTGTATGTAATTCAAAATATAGTATAACCAGTGGGTCAATCACTGAAATCTATCCGCATAGCCCTACCTACTGTTTGATCTTTTTCTAATTTCTCTGTCCTGTTCACTGGGGTGGACCCACATGCTCAGTTCTATCCTTCTACGGCCACCAGCTACAACAGAAAGGATACACTCCCTGAGAATGGATACTTCCCCTGAGCTGCCATCTTGAAAAAATCAGCATGTGGAGATCTCTGGATCCATTTTAGGTACATGGCTGTTTCTCAGTTTGTTAGAAAGAGATTGTGTAGTGTCCTGGAACACTCTGAAGTCTGGACATTTGCCTATTTTCCCTATGCAAAGTAATAAACTTCTTACTTTATTTTACTTGAATGGGTTAACCCCCTTAGTGACTACTCATACGCCTTTTTACGGCGGTCACTAAGGGGCCTTAGGCTGGGCCGCCACGTCACATGAGATCCGGGGCCCTGCTCTAACAGCCCGGACCGACAGGAGTGCCGATCCGGGCTGTTTAACCCTTTACATGCCGGGCGCAATGGTGCCCGCTGCATGTAAAGTGGTGACAGAGGGAGCGGACTCCCTCTGTCTCCCATCAGCACCCCGAAAATGCGATCGCGGGGTGCTGATGTGTTGGGAAGCCTACCTTGCTTCCGATCAGGGCCCCGAGCCTGTCTTCAGTTATCTCCAGCAGGCTGTGCCTCTCTGGCGCAGCCTGCTGGTCAATGTTTGAATAGCATTGCTATTGAAATGTAATGCATTATAGAGATAATCAGTGGCGTACCGTCAATATAGGCAGACCACGCCGTTGCTATGGGGCCCGCGGCACAAGGGGGCCCGGAGCGCATGGAAGGCTCCGCCCCCTTTGTCTACTCTGCACAGTTTATTCACAAAGTTGTTTTCCCTCGGGTCCGGACGTCCTGCTCCCCCCTCCCCCGACCGCTCCATGATCCGGGCTGCGGGCTCGCTCGTTCCCTGCATTTTACACTGGCCGTTTAGCACAGCAAAGATCCTGCTGCTGATTGGCCAGGCAGCAGGAGCAGGCGCCGCTGAAGCACAGACAGAGGCATGCAGCCAGAGTAGTATCCTTCTGCTGCGCTCATGTCTGCCTCAATTCATCACAGTAAGTTCAACTGCAGTCCCGACCCCCCCCCCCCCCCCCCCCCCCCTCACCTGCTGCTAGACTGAAGGATCGCTCCGTCCGGACAGTGAACAGTGCACATAAACACACTGTTGTCTAGTGTGCCTGTGCCATAGTAAGAGGGGGAGGGGGGCCCTGTAGGCTCGTAGAGATGACTTAGTCAGGAGGACAATGTGCTTGGATCATAAGGGTATTCTTGATGGGGGAGGGCAGCAGCAGCAGCAAGCAGTGGTTTTTTGTGTGTGTGTTTTTTTAAGGGGGGGGGGGGGTCTGTAGGCTAATAGAGGATTCAGGAGGACAATGTGCTCCAGTGTGCTTTCCTCCTACCCCCCCCCCCCCCCCCCCCACCCCTGGGCATTTCGGGGGGCATTATAGGGGTTTTAACTCCTTGACGCTGATGGGGGATATGATTGGTGGCTTTGGGCACACTTAGCATCAGCAGCAAAGAGTTGAAGGGGTTATCCAACCTCTAATGCCCCCCAAAATGCCCGGGGGAGGGTTATGACACAGACAGGAGGAGCGATATGTATGCGTGCTCCTGCCCTGCACTCGCTCAGCTGTGCTCACATACATATCGTGCCCTGTATTCACTGTCCTGTGCCCACTCTGCTAAATCCTAACATAGCCCATCTATGCCCGGCTTTACCAAAGCAGACAGGCAGGAGCAGCGATGTGTGATGTGATCATATTTATTTTATGTATGTGTGTGTGTGTGTGTCTGTCCCTGTATGTGTGTTTCTGTCCCTGTGTGTCACCATCCATCACTATGCCCATAGTGTTCCTATGTCTTGACACAGGTGCATCAGGACGTTCTGTGCGGGGCAAGAGAAAGAAGAAGATGGAAGAGGAGGCAGCGCCGCCAACATAGAGTCCCGTGGGAGAGACACAGGGAGGCACACTAAGGGCATAAGTAACACTACCACATTATCTACACTAGTGTTATCTGTGGTTTTACATAGGACTGCAGGTAACACTACCACATTATCTACACTAGTATTATCTGTGGTGTTACATAGGACTGCAGGTAATACTACTACATTTTAGGTAATCAGAGAGCCATCACTGTGTTATCTGTATTCAGAGAGCTATCACTGTGTTATTTGTGCTGTTACATAGGACTACAGGTGACATCTACTACATTATCAGTACTTAGATAGTTATCACTGTGTTATTTGTAGTGTTACATAGGACTGCAGATAAAACTTTTATGGAATATCCACAGGAGTCCCATAGATTCAGATACCACAGGGTTTTGTTCCTACGGCATTCCCTTTACCGCAAAACTGACCTGTGCCCTTCATTCTCTGGGTCAGTACGAATACGTACGAACGTATGTATACATTTCTTTATTGGCAAATGGGGGTGTGAGGCGGGGGAGGAGCCAGGACAGGAGGTGGGATGGGCCAGGCATGGGTAGTGGGTGGGGTTAGGGGGCCCAATTCATATTCTTGCTATGGGGCCCAGTGATTTCTATGTACGCCCCTGGAGATAATGCATTACATTTTAAAAGCAATCAAAATACTGTATATTATAGTCCCCTTGTGGGACTATTAAGTAGTAAAAAAAATAGAAAAAAAAATACACATTTATTAAATAAAAAAATTCCATAAAATAAAAAAATATGCATTTTTTTCCATTGAAAATACGCTTGTCAATGAAAAAAATTGCAAAAAGAAAATATCCCCCATATGTTTGGTATTGCCGCGTCTGTAATGACCCAGACTACATAAATATTACATAAATTATCCCCTATGATGAACGCTGTAAAAAATAAATAAATAAAAAAATACAGAATTTCTAATTTATTCTTAGTTTCCCTCGAAAAAAACATAATAACAAGCGATCAAAAACCAATGAAAAATACAAGTCGGCCCTCAAAAATCAAGCCCTCACAAAACTCCATATATAAAAAAAATAAAAAGTTATGGGTCTTGTGAAGTGGCAAAGCAAAATCATTTTTTTGGTTAATAAAAGGGGTTTTATTGCAAAAAATTTGTAAAACGTAAAAAAAAATTATAAGTATTTAGTATCACTGTAATCGTACTGACCTAGAGAATAAAGATATTGTGTTATTTGTACCGAAAAATTAACGCCGTAAAATTTATAATGTAAAAACGCTGTGGCAGTATTGCTATTTTTCCCCATCTCCCTCCCTGAAAGAGTTAATAAAAGTTAATCAGAAAGTTATGTGTTCCCCAAAATGGCGCCATTAAAAACTACAACTTGTCCCGTAAAAAACAAGCCTTCATAAAGCTATATAGACAAAAAAATTAAAAAGTTATAGCTCTTGGAACGAGACCATGAAAAAAGGAAGAAAAACGCTTGGTCATAAAGGCCCAAACAGGCTTGGTCACTAAGGGGTTAACTTAAACTGTGTAATACTGTGTAATTACATTTTATATGTTGTGATATATATCCTGTTTCTTTGCACTGTATTTACAAGGCTCTGTGGAAAGGGTTAATGAATACTGAGAGACTTTTGAGACTTTGAATGAGAAGCTGATACTTTTCCACAGCTATCATAGGGTTTAAAGAAGAGCATGTTTTGGTTTACCACCAAAACAAGGCAGACTGACCTTTTGAATGTCTGGTTTTAGCTATGTTGTTATGTCTGGAAACTTGTTTTTGTCTGAAAAAACTGCTGTGTCATCGCCATTGAGCATCATTGAAGCTCTAATGTAAGTCTATGAGAGACGGGAGTGGTAACTTTGAAATTGTTTGTGCTGAGTTTCTGCACTCCGCCACTCCCACTAGAAGGTTCCAGTCTTTCTATAAATGGTATATAAGGAGAGCAGTCAGAGCCCCTAGTGTTCTGCAGTTAAGGACCAGTGCTTGGAGGGGAAGACTCATGCCAGTCTGCATGAGTGACTGTCACAGCCACTTCTGTGAGAAGGTCTGTTAGACGTTCTTCTCTACCTCTTGCATGAGGTTCTTTGTTTTGGTTTCACTTTGTCATCTCCTTTCCTTCTCCCAGCTATTTACACTAATTGTTTCCCCTTTATATTCCCTCCCATACTGCCTCACTTTGTGGTTTATACTTCTTCCTGGATGATTTGTTCACTGTTGGAGGCTGCTACTGCAGATTCCTCAGATAAGTCTGTTTCCTTTATTTGTGTTTCCTTGCTGGCTTGATTCTAGGTGACCCTGACTCCGTCCGTATTAAGTGCAGGGAGCTGGTGGTCGTGTCCCCTCACTATTATAGGGTTTTCAGGTGTCACATAGTATAAGGTACGTGGGCATGCAATCGTCTACCATAAAGACCTTTGCATGGGCATAGCAGTCAGGGAGAGCTTTAGGGGTTTTATAGGGCTCACCCATATGCTCATTAGTTTGTGATCAAGCCAGTCGGATGTTTATTTATAAATTCCAGCTTTCTGCAACACCATCCGTGACAGTGACCAGAAGAAGACGCTGAGATGGGGATGCTGAGCCACAGACCATGGGTCTCCAGCCCTGTGACCAAGGAGCCAACCAGACTACTGACCCTAACTCTCTGGACTTATTTCCTATTGGGGTGCACCAGGCCTTACCATCCATTCCAGAGAGCAGCAACACATGGTGACAACTCAATGGTGTCCGGGGGACCAAGCGTAACATTGGTGCCACCCCAAACCCGGCCACTGCAATTATCATGTACTATATGATGATTTATTTTCATTTATTACATCCATCATGGGATAACCCCTTTAAATAAAACAGGTCGCCCACCCCTCACCTGTCTCTTTTCATCTTGAAACTATCTGCTAGTCCTTAAGGTTCACATACACTCACAGATGTGATATTGGATCATTGTCCTCAATAAATAAGTGACCAAGTCTAGTACTTTAGACTTATTTGTGTGATTTGGTAATCTTTATCTACTTTTAGGATTTCTATGAAAATCTGATGTAGTCTAGGTGAAATTCATGCAGAAATATAGAAAATTATGAAGGTTTCACAAACTTTCAAGCATCACTGTATCACAGAAGTTTCAAAGAGTCACTTAAAATCAGCCCTGCTACATTTGTATCGGCCAGGGATGTCCCTGATCACAGTAAATGCTGGGAGTTAATTGTGTGTGAGATGTCAGTGTATGCACAAAACAAAGCATTTAATGCCGCGCTCTCCCAGGAGGAGCCATCGGTGGAGGCAGATGTCTACCACAAGCTTTAATGATGGATAATTACCCCTCCCTCCCCAGCTGCTCCGCACTGCGTCACTGAGGGGGCGCAGGTAATAGTCCTGGGGTAGTGTGTGACAGTAGAAAGACTCATGTGCGTCCACCCAGGAGAAGAGCTCCCCATAGACTGAAAGCACTTACAGCAACTCTCAGAACGCTGCTCATTGCAGCCAAATACACTGTCATTATAAGCTCTGAAATCTGGCCCCGAGGGGTTCCCACAGGGAAAAATTATTATTTTCACAGGAAAATTGCTATTTTCATGATTATTATATGTATAAAGAGATATCATACAGAAACATATAATTAATACAAGTATTATTTATGTACGGAGTTTATTAGGATTTTATATGTATTATAGGAATATACGTATTATTATTTATTATAGAATTGTATATGTATTACTATGTATTATGGGATTATATGTGTATGATTGTCATTAGATATGTATTCTTATGTATTATTGTATTATATATGTATTATTGTTTATTATGAGATTTTATATGTATTACTATTTATTATAGGATTGTATATGTATGATTATATCACCTTTGTGTTCTTATGTGTTATTAGATTTTATATGTATTATCATTTATTTTAGGATTATATGAGTATGATTGCTGTTAGATATGTATTACTATGTATTGTAAGATTTTATATATATATATATATATATATATATAATTTATTTATTAGAGAAATATATATGTAATACTATTCATTATAGGATTATATGTGTATGATTGTCATTATATATGTATTTTTATGTATTATTGTATTATATATATTATAATTTTTTATAAGATTTTATATTTATTACTATTATAGGAATATATATGTATGATAGTCATTATATATGTCTTCTTATGTATTATATGTCTGATTATAGTACATATGTATTCTTATTTGTATTATATATTGTAGGCAGACAGCAGGAATTTTTTTGGAGGGAGTGTATATCTCGCCCGGAAAGTTAAGCTGGGCAAGATATTAAAAGCCGGATAATGTTGTTTTGTTCAGGAGCAGTGATGGCCAGTTCCCAGTGTTCGCCAGCGAACACATGCGGGCTGCCATCTTAACTCACAAGTCCGGCGACTGGTCTGAAACAAATGCGGTCACCGGGAGCAGGCAGTTCCGAGAACAGCCCGATGAAGGCCCCCGGCGGCTGTTCTCGGAAACTGCCTGCTCCCGGTGACCGCATTTGATTTCAGACCGGCTCGCGACACAGGCACAGGTAAGGGCTTACCTGTGCATCGCCGGACTTGTGAGTTAAGATGGCAGCCCCGCATGTGTTCGCTGGCGAACTCTGCGAACTGGCCATCACTGTTCAGGAGCCTAGTTGCTAAACTGTTGGTAAATGGTAAAATCAGGGCCAGCTTGGTTGGAGTGGTGAATAGGTGGTGGTGGGATTTACCACTCCCATTCCATTACAGAGAGTGGGGGAGACTCAGCCCGTTCAGCTGAGGAAAGAGTCCCTCATTGCAGGTACATAAAAGTCTGAGGGAACCAACAGTGTCTCTCTGCAAACAACCCAGCTGAGAGACACCAGCAGTCTACAGGCGGGTAACAGAGCCGAGTGTTACCATACCCTGGTAGCGTGAGGCCTAGGCCGAGCCAGGTGAATGCGTTTTGGCGTTATTTCTGTTTAGCCGAACCAGGCGAATGCGTTTTGGTGTTATTTCTGTTGCCTTGCTGAATCCCTGTGGAGCTGAAATAAACCTCTACGTTACTGCATTGGGACTGTTACGTCTGTGTCACCGCCACGCTGCCCTACCTCGCTTTAGAACATTACAAGTGGTGGAGGATGCAGGCACTGCAGAGCCTCTGCCAATAGCTACGGCATGACACGTATAGACGCTAAACATTTTCCTCAGTGACTACAAGGGCGGCTTTGCCTGTGGATCGGTGGGTCCACCAAACCCTCTTAAACACTTCCGAGAGCATTGCCTGTGGATCGGCGGGTCCACGAAAACTTTGCAATCACTCCGGAGAGTATTGCCTATGGATCGGAGGGTCCACGAAAACTCTGCAGCTACTCCCAGGAGCACTGACTGTGGACCGGCGGGTTCACGAAGATTCTGGTAGGAGTTATATGGTGTACTGTTGATGTCCTGGTTGAAGTCCCTATCGACCATGCAGTCACAAACCCACCCTATGGAAGAAGTGCTAAAAACTCTGGTGCAGGCCCAAGAATGGACCTTAGAGCAGCAGCACCAATCCCAGGAACAAACCACACGTTTTGAGACCCACTTAGGGAGGGGCCCTGCAAGCTGGGGTGCCAGTGAGGCCGTGCAACACTCCCTTCAAAAAAAAAACTCCCGGGGACGATGTTGAGACTTACCTTACCATCTTTGAGAGGGCAGCCCAGTGGCGTACTGCCAATATAGGCAGACCATGCCGTTGCTATGGGGCCCGCGGCACAGGGGGGCCCGGAGCGCATGGAAGGCCCCGCCCCCTATGTCTCTGCACAGACAGTTTATTCATACACTACAGGCATTGAGGCGGCCTGTGCCCCGCCCACTTGTGTTCTCCCTCGGGCCCCCCTCCTCCCCCTGCTCCATTTCTAACCTCCGTGATCCGGGCTCCCTCCCAGCCAGGCACTGCGTCTGCTCTGCTGCATAATTACACACTGGCCAATCAGCATTTAGCAGCGCAAAGAGGCTGCTGCTGATTGGCCAGTGTATCGCTGGAAGGCTGCAGGAGCAGGCGCACATACAGAGGTGCGCACCGCTTTAGCGTCCTGTGCACTCACGTCTGCCCCAAGTCTTGTCAGACGTTTATTTCACTGAATAAATCCTTATTGGAAAATACGTATACATTTTTTTAAATTACTGTAACAAAGTTGGTTAATAAAAAAAAAAAATGAAAAGGATTTTTCCCTAACGGTTTCAGTAGGTCATGCATACATTTCTTTATTAGCAAATGAGGTTGTGGCAGGGGAGGAGCCATGACAAAAGGTGGGATGGGCCAGGGGCGGATAGTGGGCGGGGTTAGGGGGCCCAATTTAGATTCTTGCTATGGGGCCCAGTGATTTCTATGTACGCCCCTGGGGCAGCCCAAAGGGAGAAACTCCTCAAGGAAGACTGGGTTGCAGTACTGGCACCCTATCTGATTGGGAAACCCCAGAAAGCCTATCATGACCTCAGTGAACAAGATGTCCGAGATTATGCAAAATTGTGAGTAGAAATTGTCGCTCGGTTGGGGGTCACAGCAGCAGTACGGGCTAGAAGAGTCAGGGCTTGGGCATACCAGTCAGACCAGCCGCCTCGATCCCAAATATTTGATCTTTTCCATCTGGTAAAAAATGTCTGGAACCAGATGTCTGCACTCCAGCACAGATTGTTGAGAGGGTGGCCGTCAACCTTTTTTCCTGGGCCCTCCCCAGTAAGCTGCAGCGGTGGGTTGGCAAAGGAGATCCACAGGGGGCGGACCAACTAGTGGAACTAGTGGAGAGGGTTGTTGCCACAGAGAGAAACCTCTAGGAGGGGCCCACCAACTTGGGATTTTCCAAGAACTGTAGGACTCCAATTAACAAACAACGTACTTTGGTTAAAGGGGATGACAAAGAAACCCCAGGTCCCAGGAGAGACTCCATGGTTAGGAGACCGGAGCAGGTCCAGTGTTGGAGGTGCCGGGATTTTGGTCACGTCATGGCCCAGTGTCCACTGGCCACGGAGCCTATGGACTGTAACTACAGCCAATCCCTGTTTGCAGCCCCGTCGTGTCTGGCTACCATGGGCCTAGAGACTGAGCCACAAGTGTGCAAACTTGTTGTGAAAGGCTGCCCGGTCACATCTTTGCTAGACTCAGGTAGTTTAGTGACCTTAGTGCATTCCAGCCTTGTACCCGAAACCTGTGTCCTGGATCAATTTGTGAATGTAATGTGTATTCATGGTGACACCCGAAGGTATCCTGTGGCCCTCGTAAAAATAGAGACGCCACAGGGAACAGTAGAATATGAAGTTGGGGTGGTAAAAACCCTTATGCATAGTGTAATTGTAGGGCGGGATTTGCCTCTGTTTTGGGCATTATGGAAAAATGGGGCTGTAGCAGAGAGAGACCAGGATCCTTCACCGGACGATGATGTTAAGATGTATCCACTACAGGTCTTAGCGGGGGAAGATGACGTTGACCCCACCTCCCGAGAAATACCCGAGTTGGAGGTAACCAGTGATAACTTTGGTACCGCCCAACTGAAGAATGATACACTTAGACATGCCAAGGAAAATGTAGTGGTTGTTAATGGTGTTCCCCAAAGTCCAGAGGCTGATCAGCAATTTCCTCACTTTGCTATGAATAATAATCTCCTGTATAGAGTGGTCAAGAAAGACGTGGAAATCGTTGAGCAGTTACTGGTCCCTCAGTCCTATAGACGCAAAGTTCGTGGGATGGCACATAGCCATGTCCTAGGGGGAAACCTTGGAACCGAGAACACCCAAGAAAGGGTTCTCCGGAGTTTTTTTTGGATGGGGGTTTACTGTAAGTCCTGCCCGATATGCCAGATAATGGCACCTGTGAAGCATTTTCGCAGTCCCCTGCTACCCTTCGCTATCATTGAGGTACCCTTCGAGAGGTTAGGCATGGATTTAATAGGGCCTATTGTAAAGTTGGGCCGGGGACACCAGTACATCCTCGTGGTTGTAGATTATGCCGCACGATATTCGGAAGCGGTTACCTTGAGAAATACAGCTTCTAAGAGTATTGTACGTGAGTTGCTCTTTATGTTCTCTAGGACGGGAATCCCAAAAGAAATCCTGACCGACCAAGGCAACCCATTTATGTCCAGGGTAATGAAGGAGCTGTGCCGGTTGTTGAAAGTAACGCACATACGTACCTGTCACGACCATGGTTATGGTCGTGACTTCTGGATCCGCATGCAGTTGCCTGCGGTTTGGTTTTATTTTCAACCACATGGTGAGGGCTGCTGTTATGTTGCCTCACATGTGGTCCCCGCTGGCAACATGTTTGTACTTGGCAGTATAGCAGCCTGAGCTGTTGCTAGGCAGCTTGCTATCAAGTGCATGCGGTTAAACCTGTTTGGGTGTGTGTGTGTGTATGTACAGTAGGTGTTTGTGAGATTGTGTTTTCAGCACGACAGCGTCGCGCTGATACTCGGCGACGTGGTGCCGAGATCTCGCACTCACTGGGATAGCGACAGCACATCCCAGCAAGCGCGTCATAGAAGCGACGGGAGATCCGACTTGGATTACCGCCAATTCTACACGTGTGCGGCGTTTGTTATGAATCCTGAGGGGGAAGTCCCCGCCGGATTTTAAATAAAAATCCGGCCTGGGTCCCGCCCTCAGGAGCATACCGGGCCCTTAGGTCTGTTATGGGTTGTAAGGAGAGCCCCCCCTACGCCGAAAAAAACGGCGTAGGGGGTCCCCCTACAATCCATACCAGACCCGTATCCAAAGCACGCTACCCGGCCAGCCAGGAAGGGAGTGGGGACGAGCGAGCGCCCCCCCCCCTCCTGAGCCGTACCAGGCTGCATGCCCTCAACATGGGGGGTTGGGTGCTCTGGGGCAGGGGGCGCACTGCGGCCCCCCCACCTCAGAGCACCCTGTCCCCATGTTGATGAGGACAGGGCCCCTTCCCGACAACCCTGGCCGTTGGTTGTCGGGGTATGCGGGCGGGAGGCTTAACGGAATCTGGGAGCCCCCTTTAATAAGGGGGCCCCCAGATACCGGCCCCCCACCCTAAGTGAATGAGTATGGGGTACATCGTACCCCTACCCATTCACCTGCAAGAAAAGTGGTAAAAACACAAATAAACCACACAGTGTATTAAAATATTTTATTTTTCTGCTCCGGAGGCCGCCCCCTGTCTTCTTTATTAGCTCTTTTACCAGGGGGGGGCTCTTCTTCTTCCGATATCCCGACGGGTCTTCTCCGCTATCCGGGGGGGTCTTCTCAACTCTCCGGGGTTCTCCTTCTGTCTTCTCCTTCTGTCTTGTTGTCTCCTTCTGTCTTCTGTCTCCGGGGGGGGCTCTTCTTCTTCCGATATCCCGACGGGTCTTCTCCGCTATCCGGGGGGGTCTTCTCAACTCTCCGGGGTTCTCCTTCTGTCTTCTCCTTCTGTCTTCTCCTTCTGTCTTGTTGTCTCCTTCTGTCTTCTGTCTCCGGGGGGGGGCTCTTCTTCTTCCGATATCCCGACGGGTCTTCTCCGCTATCCGGGGGGGTCTTCTCAACTCTCCGGGGTTCTCCTTCTGTCTTCTCCTTCTGTCTTCTCCTTCTGTCTTGTTGTCTCGGCGCACCCCGATTCTTCGTCTTCTCTTCTTGTTTTCGCCTCTCTCTGTAGTTGACTCGGCGCACCCCGGTTCTTCGTCTCGCGAGACTCGGCGCACCCCGATTCTTCGTCTCGCGAGACTCGGCGCACCCCGATTCTTCGTCTCGCGAGACTCGGCGCACCCCGATTCTTCGTCTCGCGAGACGAAGAACCGGGGTGCGCCGAGTCAACAACAGAGAGAGGCGAAAACAAGAAGAGAAGACGAAGAATCGGGGTGCGCCGAGACAACAAGACAGAAGGAGAAGACAGAAGGAGAAGACAGAAGGAGAACCCCGGAGAGTTGAGAAGACCCCCCCGGATAGCGGAGAAGACCCGTCGGGATATCGGAAGAAGAAGAGCCCCCCCCGGAGACAGAAGACAGAAGGAGACAACAAGACAGAAGGAGAAGACAGAAGGAGAACCCCGGAGAGTTGAGAAGACCCCCCGGATAGCGGAGAAGACCCGTCGGGATATCGGAAGAAGAAGAGCCCCCCCCCTGGTAAAAGAGCTAATAAAGAAGACAGGGGGCGGCCTCCGGAGCAGAAAAATAAAATATTTTAATACACTGTGTGGTTTATTTGTGTTTTTACCACTTTTCTTGCAGGTGAATGGGTAGGGGTACGATGTACCCCATACTCATTCACTTAGGGTGGGGGGCCGGTATCTGGGGGCCCCCTTATTAAAGGGGGCTCCCAGATTCCGTTAAGCCTCCCGCCCGCATACCCCGACAACCAACGGCCAGGGTTGTCGGGAAGGGGCCCTGTCCTCATCAACATGGGGACAGGGTGCTCTGAGGTGGGGGGGCCGCAGTGCGCCCCCTGCCCCAGAGCACCCAACCCCCCATGTTGAGGGCATGCAGCCTGGTACGGCTCAGGAGGGGGGGGGCGCTCGCTCGTCCCCACTCCCTTCCTGGCTGGCCGGGTAGCGTGCTTTGGATACGGGTCTGGTATGGATTGTAGGGGGACCCCCTACGCCGTTTTTTTCGGCGTAGGGGGGGCTCTCCTTACAACCCATAACAGACCTAAGGTATGCTCCTGAGGGCGGGACCCAGGCCGGATTTTTATTTAAAATCCGGCGGGGACTTCCCCCTCAGGATTCATAACAAACGCCGCACACGTGTAGAATTGGCGGGAATCCAAGTCGGATCTCCCGTCGCTTCTATGACGCGCTTGCTCTCCATCGCGGCAAGCCAGCTCGGCGCTGGCTCCCGCGATGGGGCTCGTATGTGCTCAATCTCGCCGAGAAATACAGCGAGATTGACACAAAATCGGGTTCACCTACTGTATGCATTTTCTATGTCTGGTGTGCACGAGGTTTATGTATGTGTGCACCGTGACACTTCCCTTCACTTGTGGCTGCCCGTGGCAACGTGTGTATTGTGTACAAACCGGATTCCAAAAAAGTTGGGACACTATACAAATCGTGAATAAAAACTGAATGCAATGATATGGTGGTGCCAACTTCTAATATTTTATTCAGAATAGAACATAAATCACGGAACAAAAGTTTAAACTGAGAAAATGTACCATTTTAAGGGAAAAATATGTTGAATCAGAATTTCATGGTGTCAACAAATCCCCAAAAAGTTTGGACAAGGCCATTTTCACCACTGTGTGGCATCTCCCCTTCTTCTTACAACACTCAACAGATGTCTGGGGACCGAGGAGACCAGTTTCTCAAGTTTAGAAATAGGAATGCTCTCCCATTCTTGTCTAATACAGGCCTCTAACTGTTCAATCGTCTTGGGCCTTCTTTGTTGCACCTTCCTCTTTATGATGCGCCAAATGTTCTCTATAGGTGAAAGATCTGGACTGCAGACTGGCCATTTCAGTACCCGGATCCTTCTCCTACGCAGCCATGATGTTGTGATTGATGCAGAATGTGGTCTGGCATTATCTTGTTGAAAAATGCAGGGTCTTCCCTGAAAGAGATGACGTCTGGATGGGAGCATAAGTTGTTCTAGAACCTGAATATATTTTTCTGCATTTTCTACATGCGAGCTGCCCATGCCACACGCACTCATGCAACCCCATACCATCAGAGATGCAGGCTTCTGAACTGAGAGTTAATAACAACTTGGGTTGTCCTTGTCCTCTTTGGTCCGGATGACATGGCGTCCCAGATTTCCAAAAAGAACTTCGAATTGTGACTCGTCTGACCACAGAACAGTCTTCCATTTTGCCACACTCCATTTTAAATGATCCCTGGCCCAGTGAAAACGCCTGAGCTTGTGGATTTTGCTTAGAAATGGCTTCTTCTTTGCACTGTAGAGTTTCAGCTGGCAACGGCGGATGGCACGGTGGATTGTGTTCACTGACAATGGTTTCTGGAAGTATTCCTGAGCCCATTCTGTGATTTCCTTTACAGTAGCATTCCTGTTTGTGGTGCAGTGTCGTTTAAGGGCCCGGTGATCACGGGCATCCAGTATTTTTACGGCCTTGACCCTTACGCACAGAGATTGTTCCAGATTCTCTGAATCTTCGGATGATGTTATGCACAGTTGATGATGATAGATGCAAAGTCTTTGCAATTTTTCGCTGGGTAACACCTTTCTGATATTGCTCCACTATCTTTCTGCGCAACATTGTGGGAATTGGTGATCCTCTACCCATCTTGGCTTCTGAGAGACACTGCCACTCTGAGAAGCTCTTTTTATACCCAATCATGTTGCCAATTGACCTAATTAGTGTTAATTGGTCTTCCAGCTCTTCGTTATGCTCAAATTTACTTTTTCCAGCCTCTTATTGCTACTTGTCCCAACTTTTTTGGGATTTGTTGACACCGTGAAAATTGGAATCAACGTATTTTTCCTTTAAAATGATACATTTACTCGGATTAAACGTTTGATCTGTCATCTACGTTCTATTACAAATAAAATATTGACATTTGCCATCTCCACATCATTGCATTCAGTTTTTATTCACAATTTGTTTAGTGTCCCAACTTTTTGGAATCCGGTTTGTACATGTGGTGGCAGTGTCTCGGCCTTCTGGCTGACTTCCAGGACATGGTTGCCACGCATGTCGTTGCCTGCGGTAACAGCTGCAGTGTAATTGTTTATTGTACACTTTCCCTTTAAGTGGCTTTTTCCCTTGCCTGGTGTAGGAAGGGTTAACTCCCTTCTTAGTGTGTGATCACTGGGTGTGTGTGTGGGTGTGGCTACTTGGGCTATTTATCTCCTGCTGGATGCCAGATTCTGAGGGGTACTTCAGCCATGGTTAGCTGATGTCATCCTCCTGGTTTATACCATCTGCCAGTGAGGGCCACTCTTGTGGTCATAAACTTTATACCTGATGTTTGAAGATGTCTTTATGGTCTATCGGTTTATTGCAACTATGGATGTCCTGGTTACCTGTGTGATATGTGTTGTGTTCTGTGTCCCTCATATGGCTGTGGCAGGTAGGTTTGGAACTGCTTTTGTTCACCTGCCATATTCATATGTTGTATTTGTTTCCCCTTCCTTGCAGCTTGGCCTGTGAGACTCCTGTTCGTCCGCATCTAGGAGGAACAGGTCGTCTTACCCTGCTCCTAGTTCAGGGCCACCCTGAGGGCTAGTAGGGACCCCAAGGTTATGGAGTATGAGCCTCCTACCATCAGGGTCGGCTCATACAGCTAGGAGTCAGAGTCAGAACTAGGGACGTAATAGGAGGTGACCTGCTTCCTGATTCCTGTCCTGGCCAAGCAGCGACCAACATCTTCAGTCATCGCACGGCTGAGGGTTTTCCCCATCCTCAGCCGTGAAAGTACCTCGGTATATCATCCTCAAACGGATGGGTTAGTGGAGAGATTTAATAAGACCCTGAAGCATATGCTAAAAAAGGTAGTGGAACAAGACGGTCACGACTAGGACTGTCTCCTCCAATACCTGATGCTCTCCATACGGGAGGTGCCGCAGGCTTCTACAGGTTTCTCACCTTTCGAGCTGGTTTATGGACGACACCCAAGGGGATTGTTAGATGTGGCAAAAAAAAAGTGGGAAGCTGAGGCCACCCCCTATAAAAGTGTTATTGAACACATGTGGCAAATGCAGGATCGAATCAAAAAGGTTTTGCCCATTGTTAGAGAGCACCTGCAAGACTCGCAACGTAGAGTATATAACACGGCGGCGAAAATCAGACAGTTCAATCCGGGCGACAGGGTGTGAGTCTTGGTGCCAACAGTCGAAAGTAAGTTCTTGGCAAAGTGGCAAGGTCCTTATGAGGTAGTAGAGAAGGTCTTAGAAGTAAATTATAAGGTACATCAACCAGGAAGACATAAACAATACCAAGTGTATCATGTAAACTTAATAAAACATTGGAATGACAGGGAGGCCTTGGTCGCTGCCAGTGCCAAGAGTAGTATGTCACCACATCCAGCTCCCACAATTAAAATAGGAGAAACTCTCTCCGGGACCCAACAGCAGGAAGTAAAACAGTTCCTGCAGAGGAATAAAAGGAAGTTCTCGGACCTGCCCAGGAGGATCTACCTAGTAAAACATGATATTGTCACTGAGCCAGGGAAAAAAGTAAACCTGAAACTGTATAGAATACCAGAAGCCCGTCGAGAAGCAGTCTCGATCGAAGTGAAACGTGTGCTAGAATTGGGGGTAATAAAAGAGTCACAAAGTGGGTGGTCCAGCCAAACGAAATGGGACGTGGCGATTTTGCGATGACTTTAGGAAGCTAAATGAAATCTCTGAATTTGATGCATATCCCATGCCCAGAGTCAACAAATTGATGGATAAACTAGGCAGGGCCAGATATATGACGACTCTGGATCGGACCAAAGGGTATTGGCAAATTCCCTTAACAGATAGAACCAAGGAAAAAATGGCTTTTTCCACCCCGGAAGGTTTGTTCCAGTACAAGAACATATCGTTTGGGTTACATGGGGCACCAGCAACATTCAAGAGGTTGATGGATTTGATTTTGAGACCCCATAGTCGTTACGCAGCAGCTTACCTAGACAATGTGGTTGTGTTTAGTGCAGATTGGGGAAGTCACCTCCCTAAAGTACAGGCAGTACTAGATGCTATAAGTGACGCAGGTCTTACAATAAATGCAGAAGAGAACTGGAAGAAGCCAAATGTTATAGGCAGGGGTATAATTAAGCCCTAAGTGGAGGCGATACAGAATTGGCCGAGGCCAGTAACTAAAAAACAAGCGGCAGCCTTCATAGGGTTAACTGTATACTACCGAAGGTTTGTACCTAATTTTTCAGCAATAGCAGCACCCGTGACGGACTTGACAAAAGGAACAAAGTCCGTAATGGAGTCTTGGTCCCCAGAAGCTAAGAAAGCGTTTCACTGTCCGAAATCGGCTCTGTGTGAACGACCGGTGTTGGTGGCACCGGACTTCACCAAGGAGTTCTTAGTACAGACGGACGCCTCTGACACAGGACTGGGGGCAGTACTATCTAAAACGGTAAACTGTGAAGAACAACCGGTATTATATTTAAGCAGGAAGTTGACGCAGGTGGAGAAGAACTACGCAATTGCAGAGAGCGAATGCTTAGCAATGAAGTGGGCATTAGAATCCTTGAAGTTTTACCTGCTAGGTAGGAAATTTAAACTAATGTCAGACCATGCCCCACTAGTTTGAATGAAGCTTAATAGGGAAAAGAATGCCAGGATTACAAGATGGTTTCTCGCACTACAGAATTTTAATTTTTCCCTAGAACATAGATCAGGGAAGTCACAGGGCAACGCAGACGCGCTGTCAAGAATCCATTGTATGGTGGCTCAAAGGGCCTAGACCTCTGGTCTATAGAGGAGGGGGGGGGTGTAGGTAGATAACAGGAATTGTATTGGAGGGAGCGTATATCTCGTCCGGAAAGCTAAGCTGAGCGAGATATTAAAAGCCAGATAATGTTGTTTTGTTCAGGAGCCTAGTTGCTGAACTGTTGGTAAATGGTAAAATCAGGGCCAGCTTGGTTGGAGTGGTGAATAGGTGGTGGTGGGATTTACCACTCCCATTCCATTACAGAGAGTGGGGGAGACTCAGCCCGTTCAGCTGAGGAAAGAGTCCCTCATTGCAGGTACATAAAAGTCTGAGGGAACCAACAGTGTCTCTCTGCAAACAACCCAGCTGAGAGACACCAGCAGTCTACAGGCGGGTAACAGAGCCGAGTGTTACCATACCCTGGTAGCGTGAGGCCTAGGCCGAGCCAGGTGAATGCGTTTTGGCGTTATTTCTGTTTAGCCGAACCAGGCGAATGCGTTTTGGTGTTATTTCTGTTGCCTTGCTGAATCCCTGTGGAGCTGAAATAAACCTCTACGTTACTGCATTGGGACTGTTACGTCTGTGTCACCGCCACGCTGCCCTACCTCGCTTCAGAACATCAGAATATGTATTATTATTTATTATAAAATTATATGTGTATGATTATATTACATATGTATTCTTATGTATTTTTGTATTTTGTATTTATTATTATTTATTTTAGGATTATATAAGTATGATTGTTGTTAGATATGTATTCCTATGTATTGTAAGATTTTACATATATTATTATTTATTACAGAATTATATATGTATTATTATTTATTTTAGGATTATATGTGTATGATTATGTTATTATATTTGTATTCTAGTGCATTATGAGATTTTTTTTACAGTATATATTATTATTTTATTATAGGATTATATTTTTATTACTATGTATTATAGGATATGTGTGTCGTAATGTATTGTTGGATTATACAGTATGTGTATTAGGGCTCATGCACACAAAGGTATGCCGGCCTGGGCCCATGCTGTGGAACGAAAATTGTGGTCCACAATGTACCACTGTCTGCGGATCTGGACCCATTTGCTTGAATGGGGTCCGCAATCCGCATCTGAAGGTCTGCCCCGCAAAAAAGTATGCATGCACTACTTTTTTGCAGTGCGGGGGCACGCACAGAAAACCCACAGATGCACTCCATAGTGCTTCTGAGGGCTTCCGATCCATGCCTCCGTTCCACACTGCACCTTATTTTCCGGATTGCGGACCCATGCAAGTGAATGGGTCCGCATCCGTGATATGGTGTGCACACGGCCAATGCCCGTATATTGTGGACACGCTGTTTGTGGGCCACAATATGGGCACGGTTTGGCAGCGGCTTCAGCCCCTTTACTCAGGACATAAGTCTTCACCCCCTTTACTCGGGACATAAGTCTTCAGACCCTTTACTTAGGACATAAGTCTTCAGCCCCTTTACTCGGGACACAAGTCTTCAGTTACTCGGGACATAAATCTTCAGGCCCTTTACTCGGGACATAAGTCTTCAGCCCCTTTACTCGGGACATAAAAGCTTCAGCCCCTTTACTCGGGACACAAGTCTTCAGCCTCGTTACTCGGGACATAAGTCTTCAGCCCCTTTACTCGGGACACAAGTCTTCAGCCTCGTTACTCGGGACATAAGTATTTAGCCCCTTTACTGGGGAAGTAAGTCTTCAGCCCTTTTACTTGGGACATAAGTCTTCAGCCCCTTTGCTCAGGCCATATGTATTCAGACCCTTTAATCAGGACTTTGGCTGAGTTCACATCACCGTTTAGCTTTTCGATCTTCTGATCCGTCAGAGAAAAAAAAAAAGGATCATGTAAAAGAAAATAAAGGATCCTGTTGCATCAGTTGTAATCCATTTAAGTAATTTCCATCTGAGATCCATTTTTTAGATGGGAAAAAAAAGTACTGCCTGAAGGCTTAGTTGAGGCCCCTTTGGCAGCGATTCCAGACTCCAGACTCCTTGGGGATGATGCCACAAGATTTTCACACCTGGATTTAGGTATTTTCTGATATTCTTCTCGGGAGATCCTCTCAAGTTTTGTCAGGTTGGATGGGGACCGTCGATGGACAACCATTTTCAGGTCTCTCCAGAGATATTCCATTTGGAGAGGAGAGGCTTTTTTTCTGGCCAGTCTGCCATAAAGCCTAGATTGGTGGAGTGCTACAGTGATCACTGGCCTTCTGGAAGCTTCTCCAATCTGCACACAGGATCTTTGGAGCCCAGTCAGAGTGACTATTGGTCACCTCTCTTACCAAGGCCCTTCTCCCCTGATTATTTAGTTTTATGGGGAGGGGGGCAGCTTTAAAAAAAGTCTTGGTTGTTCCACACTTCTTCCATTTTAGGCTACTTTCACACTAGCGACACGGACCTCAGGCAGGCTGTTCCGTCGGGTGAACAGCCTGTCGGATCCGTCCTGCCGCTAGTGAACATGTGCCCCTGGACTGCCGCTCCGTCCCCATTGACTACAATGGGGGCGGAGTTCCGGCAGAGACATAGCAGCGCATGGCGAGAGGCTGCTGGAATAAAACTACGACATGGACATCACATGAAAGTATGGACGTCACTGTGTTCTTGGGAACTTTCAGAGCAGCAGAATATGTTTGTCCCCTTCTCCAGATCTCTACCTCCACATAATTCTGTCTATGAGCTCTACAGGCAGTTCTTTCCTCCTCACAGCTTGTTTTTTGCTCTGATATGCATTGTCAGCTGTGAGATCTTACATAGAGAGGATTGTGTCTTTCCAAATCTTGTCTAATCACCTGAATTTATCACAGGTTACTCCAATCAAGGAGTAGCAACATCTCAAAGATGATCCAGAGAACTAGGAGGCCCCCAGAGCTAAATGTCAATCGTCATAACAAAGGGGGTGAATACTTATGTCCATGTGACATTTTAATACATTTGCAACAATTTTTTAAGTTCTGTTTTTACTTTGTCATTATGGGGTATTGAGTGCAGATTGATGGGGAAAAACTTGAATATTTTTCATTTTAGCACAAGGCCGCAATGTAACAAAACGTGAATGAAGCGAAAGAGTTTGAAGAGTTTCCAAATGCACTGTATATGTCTATGGGAAAACAGATGGCAGCTGGCGTCAACAAACAGCTTGTTTAATAACACTGTCAGATTTGCAATGCTTTTTAAAATTAAGAAAGGTCCATGAATGATCCCTTATTGGGTGCAGATGCCTGCCGATGTTTATACACATACGTGATTATTGGAAGTAGCAATGGCTAGTTTTTAACAAGGGGTCAAAAAATGATCCCTTGGTTTCAGGTTTGTTAAACTCTACAGGGTAGAGTTCCCAGAATTAGCAGTACAGTATTGAACATGATGGACAAGGAAAGAGATGTGTATCTGTGTAGGGGTAGTACTACCAGGGGCAGTAGTAGCTGCAGTGGCAGCAGTACAATATGAGGCATGATGAACAAAGCAGGAGATCTATGGCTGTTTAGGGGTAGTAGTAGTAGCAGTGGCAGAGGTAGTAGTAGCTGCAGAGGCAGCAGTATAGTATAAAACATGATGGACAAACCAGGAGATCTATGGCTATATATGGGGTAGTAGTAGTAGCAGTGGCAGAGGTAGTAGTAGCTGCAGAGGCAGCAGTACATTATAAAGCATGATGGACAAAGCAGGAGATCTATGGCTATATAGGGGTAATAGTAGTAGCAGTAGCAGAGGTAGAAGTAGCTGCAGAAGCAGCAGTGCAGTATAAAACATGATGGACAAAGCAGGAGATCTATGGCTGTGTAGGGGTAATAGTAGTAGCAATAGCAGAGGTAGTAGTAGCAATAGCAGAGGCAACAGTACAATATAAAACATGATAGACAAAGCAGTAAATATATGGCTGTATAGGGGTAATAGTAGTAGCAGCAGAGGTAGTAGTAGCTGCAGAGGCAACAGTACAATATAAAACATGATGGATAAAGCAGGAGATCTATGGCTGTGTAGGGGTAATAGTAGCAGCAGCAGAGGTAGTAGTAGCTGCAGAGGCAACAGTACAATATAAAACATGATGGATAAAGCAGGAGATCTATGGCTGTGTAGGGGTAATAGTAGTAGCAGTAGCAGAGGTATAGTAGCTGCAGAGGCAACAGTACAGTATAAAACATGATGGACAAAGCAGGAGATCTATGGCTGTGTAGGGGTAATAGTAGTAGCAGCAGAGGTAGTAGTAGCTGCAGAGGCAACAGTACAGTATAAAACATGATGGACAAAGCAGGAGATCTATGGCTGTGTAGGGGTAATAGTAGTAGTAGTAACAGAGGTAGTAGTAGCTGCAGAGGCAACAGTACAGTATAAAACATGATGGACAAAGCAGGAGATCTATGGCTGTGTAGGGGTAATATTAGCAGTAGAAGAGGTATAGTAGCTGCAGAGGCAACAGTACAGTATAAAACATGATGGACAAAGCAGGAGATCTATGGCTGTGTAGGGGTAATAGTAGTAGCAGTAGCAGAGGTAGTAGTAGCTGCAGAGGCAACAGTACAGTATAAAACATGATGGACAAAGCAGGAGATCTATGGCTGTGTAGGGGTAATAGTAGTAGTAACAGAGGTAGTAATAGCTGCAGAGGCAACAGTACAGTATAAAACATGATGGACAAAGCAGGAGATCTATGGCTGTGTAGGGGTAATAGTAGTAGTAACAGAGGTAGTAGTAGCTGCACTGGCAGCAATACATTATGGATCATGATGGACAAGGCAGAAGATCTGTAGTGGTACTAGTAGCTGAAGCAGCAGTACAGTGTGGAACATGATATCAGTGATGACTAATAATGTGATGTGTAATGATACACGTTATAAAAAATGGAGTATTGTATCTTTAAATATTTTTGTGGACGTGTAGCACTCACTGCAAACGGATAAGCTCAATGACACACTCACTACCAGGGGTAGACTGGTCATAGATCCAGTAGGAAAATTCCTAGTGGGCCGATGCCCAGTGGGCCACCCAAGCCCCCCCATCCCTGCACTGCAGACGGACGGGTACACAATGCTCTGACCTCTGTACCCGGCTGGAGGCAGCAGGTCCCCTTCTTCAATGCAACTGTATTGGCATTCTCAGGATGGCGAAGCAGTTGGATATTGTGGCAGGGCACAGAAGCCAATGGTTTCCTGCCCTGCCTTCTACCCTCGTAGGCTTAAGGCCTAGATTACCAGGTCTGAGGCTTATGAGGCAGTACACTGGCACAGGCAGTCGTGAAGTCATCACATCCGCCTGTGCCAAGACGTAGGTGGCTCGGGCGGCAGACCAGAAGAGGACTGCGGCCTGCATCCCATAAGGTGGCAGGGAAGTGGGACTGTGGGTATTAGTTGTTATTTTGTAACCTAGGCATTAATGGCAGCACTATAGGGGCGGCATTACTACTGGGGGCTCTTTAGGGGACACTGCTCACTAGGGGCACTAGCATTACTTGGGCATTGTATTGGCAATTGCTGGCAGCGATAAAGGGGTTATTAATCATTGGGGGCAGTATAGGGGGCAGTACTCACTAGGGGAACTATGCATGAATTTTAATATTGGCGACTCCATAAGAGCATTCCTGGGTGCATTTTTTAATACTAGTGGCACTATAGGGGAGTTTTTATGTCTAAGGGTATTTTGGTGGACATTATTACTGAGAGCACAATAGGAGGTATTATTATTACTGGTGGCATTATAGGAGCATTAGTTTTAGAGAAGGCAATAGAGAGGGCATAATTATTAGTTGGGGTATTTTAAAGGACATTATTATTACTAGGTGAATTGTAGGGAAGTTATTAATACTAGGGGTACAATAAGGGAATTATTAATAAAGGCATTTTAGGGCGCATTAGTATTAGTGAGGTACTATTTTTCTGCAGTGCAGTATTTAGGAGCATTGGGGAGCACACTGTGCACAATATTGGGGGTGGCAGCAGGATGACACTGTTGGGGGATCAGGATGGGGAGATTGTGCTGAGAAGAACAGGAGGATGATTGAACAGTGAAGAATCTAAGACGTCTGTTTAACAAACTCTGCAGAGACGAGTTGTGGCTGATACAAGTCATCATGGAGGTCTTGATTGAATAAGAAAGATGAGGAAAGAGAACGTCTACATCAGAGGAGACATCACTGGATGTAAGAGTTAAGTTGGGGCAGTATAATGTGATGCATGGTGGTATTAAGTTCTGCTGGGGCAGTATATTGTGCTGCACTGTGGCATTTGGTTCTGCTGGGGCAGTATACTGTGCTGCACTGTGGTATCTGGTTCTGCTGGGGGCAGTATATTGTGCTGCACTGTGGTAATTGGTTCTGCTGGGGCAGTATATTGTGCTGCACTGTGGTATCTAGTTCTGCTGGGGCAGTATACTGTGCTGCACTGTGGTATCTGGTTCTGCTGGGGCAGTATATTGTGCTGCACTGTGGTATCTGGTTCTGCTGGGGCAGTATACTGTGCTGCACTGTGGTATTTGGTTCTGCTGGGGCAGTATATTGTGCTGCACTGTGGTATTTGGTTCTGCTGGGGCAGTATATTGTGCTGCACTGTGGTATCTGGTTCTGCTGGGGCAGAATATTGTGCTGCACTGTGGTATTTGGTTCTAATGGGGGAGTATATTGTGCTGCACTGTGGTATTTGGTTCTAATGGGGGAGTATATTGTGCTGCACTGTGGTATCTGGTTCTGCTGGGGCAGTATACTGTGCTGCACTGTGGTATCTGGTTCTGCTGGGGCAGTATTTTGTGCTGCACTGTGGTATTGTTTTTTGTTTTTTTGGGGGTGAAATATTGTGCTACCCTTTGGTAATTGGAACCAAATACCACAGTGCAGCAAAACATACTTTGATAATACAGTGATTTCTACTGTGATTTTAACTTTTTAAATATTGGTAAGTATGGATATGTTGGAATGGCTCGGCCTAGAAAGAGCATGGTGCTAGCTAGGGATAGAGTGTGGTGATGCCAAAATGCTGCACCTCCATGCTGCGAGGGGCATAGACAGAGGAGGTCTGGCACACCTGTAGTGGAGTGCAGGTGAGCCATGTGCTAGACTGAATACCTCCCAACTTTTTGAAAAGAAGGAGGAGGGACACTATGTATGGCGTGGCAAATTTTTGGCGCACTAAGCCACACCTCTAACTCCGCCCAAAACATAATTAAACACCTAAACCTGCCCAGTCCACTAACTGCCCCCACATAGTACTTATTCCCCCTTTATGCCAATGCACAGTAGTTATGCCACATACAGTCAGGTCCATAAATATTGGGACATGGACACAATTCTAACATTTTTGGCTATATACACCACCACAATGGATTTGAAATGAAACAAACAAGATGTACTTTACCTGCAGACTGTCAGCTTTAATTTGAGGGTATTTACATCCAAATCAGGTGAACGGTGAAGGAATTACAACAGTTTGCATATCTGCCTCCTACTTGTTAAGGGACCAAAAGTAATGGGACAATTGGCTTCTCAGCTGTTCCATGGCCAGGTGTGTGTTATTCCCTCATTATCCCAATTACAATGAGCAGATAAAAGGTCCAGAGTTCATTCCAAGTGTGCTATTTGCATTTGGAATCTGTTGCTGTCAACTCTCAAGATGAGATCCAAAGAGCTGTCACTATCAGTGAAGCAAGCCATCATTAGGCTGAAAAAACAAAACAAACCCATCAGAGAGATAGCAAAAACATTAGGCGTGGCCAAAACAACTGTTTGGAACATTCTTAAAAAGAAGGAACGCGCCGGTGAGCTCAGCAACACCAAAAGACCCGGAAGACCACGGAAAACAACTGTGGTGGATGACCGAAGAATTCTTTTCCTGGTGAAGAAAACACCCTTCACAACAGTTCGCCAGATCAAGAACACTCTCCAGGAGGTAGGTAGATGTGTGTCAAAGTCAACAATCAAGAGAAGACTTCACCAGAGTGAATACAGAGGGTTCACCACAAGATGTAAACCATTGGTGAGTCTCAAAAACAGGAAGGCCAGATTAGAGTTTGCCAAACAACATCTAAAAAAGCCTTCACAGTTCTGGAACAACATCCTATGGACAGATGAGACCAAGATCAACTTGTACCAGAGTGATGGGAAGAGAAGAGTATGTAGAAGGAAAGGAACTGCTCATGATCCTAAGCATACCACCTCATCATTGAAGCATGGTGGTGGTAGTGTCATGGCGTGGGCATGTATGGGTGCCAATGGAGCTGCTTCTCTTGTATTTATTGATGATGTGACTGCTGACAAAAGCAGCAGGATGAATTCTGAAGTGTTTCGGGCAATATTATCTGCTTATATTCAGCCAAATCCTTCCGAACTCATTGGACGGCGCTTCACAGTGCAGATGGACAATGACCCAAAGCATACTGCAAAAGCAACCAAAGAGTTTTTTAAGGGAAAGAAGTGGAATGTTATGCAATGGCCAAGTCAATCACCGGACCTGAATCTGATTGAGCATGCATTTCACTTGCTGAAGACAAAACTGAAATGCCCCAAGAACAAGCAGGAACTGAAGACAGTTGCAGTAGAGGCCTGGCAGAGCATCACCAGGGATGAAACCCAGCGTCTGGTGATGTCTATGCGTTCCAGACTTCAGGCTGTAATTGACTGCAAAGGATTTGCAGCCAAGTATAAAAAAGTGAAAGTTTGATTTATGATTATTATTCTGTCCCATTACTTTTGGTTTCTTAACAAGTAGGAGGCACATATGCAAACTGTTGTAATTCCTACGTTCTCCTGATTTGGATGTAAATACCTTCAAATTAATGCTGACAGTCTGCAGTTAATGCACATCTTGTTTGTTTCACTTCAAATCCATTGTGGTGGTGTATAGAGCCAACAATGTTAGAATTGTGTTGATGTCCCAATATTTATGGACCTGACTGTATGTGCCCCTCACAGTAGTGATGCTCAGATTTGTGTCCCCCCAGACTAGTGATGCCAAGATATGTGCCCCCTCACAGTAGCGATGCTCAGATATGTGCCGCCTCACAGTAGTTATGTCCAGATATGTGTTCTCTTTACAGTAGTTATGCCCAGTAAAGTTCCCCCTTACAGTAATATTCCCAGCTGTGCCCCCTGACAGTAATAAGCCCAGTAAAGTGCCCCCTTCACAGGCAGTAAAAAAAATAAATACAGTTGCAAGAAAAAGTATGTGAACCCTTTGGAATGATATGTATTTCTGCACAAATTGGTCATAAAATGTGATCTGATCTTCATCTAAGTCACAACAATAGACAATCACAGTCTGCTTAAACTAATAACACACAAAGAATTAAATGTTACCATGTTTTCATTGAACACACCATGTAAACATTCACAGTGCAGGTAGAAAAAGTATGTGAACCCCTAGACTAATGACATCCCCAAGAGCTGATTGGAGTGAGGTGTCAGCCAACTGGAGTTCAATCAATGAGATGAGATTGGAGGTGTTGGTTACGGCTGCCCTGCCCTATAAAAAACACACACCAGTTCTGGGTTTGCTTTTCACAAGAAGCATTGCGTGATGTGAATGATGCCTCGCACAAAAGAGCTCTCAGAAGACCTACGATTAAGAATTGTTGACTTGCATAAAGCTGGAAAGGGTTATAAAAGTATCTCCAAAAGCCTTGCTGTTCATCAGTCCATGGTAAGACAAATTGTCTATAAATGGAGAAAGTTCAGCACTGCTGCTAATCTCCCTAGGAGTGGCCGTCCTGTAAAGATGACTGCAAGAGCACAGCGCAGACTGCTCAATGAGGTGAAGAAGAATCCTAGAGTGGCAGCTAAAGACTTACAAAAGTCTCTGGCATATGCTAACATCCCTGTTAGCGAATCTACGATACGTAAAACACTAAACAAGAATGGATTTCATGGGAGGATACCACAGAGGAAGCCACTGCTGTCCAAAAAAAACATTGCTGCACGTTTCCAGTTTGCACAAGAGCATCTGGATGTTCCACAGCAGTACTGGCAAAATATTCTGTGGACAGATGAAACCAAAGTTGAGTTGTTTGGAAGGAACACACAACACTAGGTGGGGAGAAAAAGAGGCACAGCACACCAACATCAAAACCTCATCCCAACTGTGAAGTATGGTGGTGGGGGCATCATGGTTTGGGGCTGCTTTGCTGCGTCAGGGCCTGGACGGATTGCTATCATCGAAGAAAAAATGAATTCCCAAGTTTATCAAGACATTTTGCAGGAGAACTTAAGGCCATCTGTCCACCAGCTGAAGCTCAACAGAAGATGGGTGTTGCAACAGTACAACGACCCAAAGCAAAGAAGTAAATCAACAACAGAATGGCTTAAACAGAAGAAAATACGCCTTCTGGACCGGCCTAGTCAGAGTCCTGACCTCAACCCGATTGAGATGCTGTGGCATGACCTCAAGAAAGCGATTCACACCAGACATCCCAAGAATATTGCTGAACTGAAACAGTTCTGTAAAGAGGAATGGTCAAGAATTACTCCTGACCGTTGTGCACGTCTGATCTGCAACTACAGGAAAAATTTGGTTGAAGTTATTGCTGCCAAAGGAGGTTCAACCAGTTATTAAATCCAAGGGTTCACATACTTTTTCCACCTGCACTGTGAATGTTTACATGGTGTGTTCAATAAAAACATGGTAACATTTAATTCTTTGTGTCTTATTAGTTTAAGCAGACTGTGATTGTCTATTGTTGTGACTTAGATGAAGATCAGATCACATTTTATGACCAATTTGTGCAGAAATCCATATCATTCCAAAGGGTTCACATACTTTTTCTTGCAACTGTAAATAAACTCCACATACTCGACTCATTCCCCAGCAGCAGCAGGATAATACACGGAGCTCTCGCCCAGCCCGGCCTCTGCCCAGACCTGCAGTGTGGAATGCAGACAGGGGGAGTAATGATGGAGCAGGGAGCGGATGGACGGCTCTCAGCTTCATCGGACGCAATGACAACTGGCAGAGATAGGGACATACCTCCCCTCCTCCCATACCGGGACCGCGGGACAGCCACTGCAATCCGGGACTGTCCCGTCAGATCCAGGATGGTTGGGAGGTATGCTAGACTGGAGTGCTGAGAGTCTGTGCGAGGTATAGGCAAGCACCTGGTCACCAATAGAAGCAGAGTTGTCCCACATTGGATATTCAGGGATGCAGGGGCATAGCTAAGAGCTCATGGGCCCTGGTGCAAGAGTTCAGCGTGCCCCCCACCCCTTCACTCAGCACTGGTGCACCTAGCTTTTCCGCTGCCTAAGGCAAATATTGAAACGGCCCCCCCCATGCCAAATTCTCAACCTAACCCCTTCCCTCCATTCCTACTGTTAAAGGGGTTGTCCTCTTTTTACTCCTGATGACCTATCCTCAGAATAGGTCATCAATATCAGATCGGCCGGGGTCCTCCGGCACCCCCGCCAATCAGCTGTTTGTAGAGAAGGCAGCGCTCATATGAAAGCTGCTTTCTCTGCTCTGTTCACCTGCTCGTCGTAGCATTTGCAGTGATGAGCAGGTAAACAGAGCAGAGAAGGCAGCGCTCATACAAAAAAAAGCAGACAACCCCTTTAAAGACATACTTGGAAAACATTCCATACAGCGCTACAGAACATACAGGGTCATACAGCGCCACATTCAGGGAGATCATGTCAAACAAATCTTATAGATTTTTTTGACTGGGTGAATAAAATAATAGACGGTGGAGGTGCAGTAGACATCGCATATCTAGATTTTAGTAAGGCTTTTGACACTGTCCCACATAGAAGACTTATCAATAAACTGCAGTCATTGAGCATGGACTCCCATATTGTTGAGTGGATTAGGCAGTGGCTGAGTGACAGACAACAGAGGGTTGTAGTCAATGGAGAACATTCAAAACAAGGTCATGTTACCAGTGGGGTTCCACAGGGATCTGTACTGGGACCAATTTTGTTTAATATCTTCATAAGTGATATTGCAAAAGGCCTCGATGGTAAGGTTTGTCTTTTTGCTGATGACACAAAGATATGTAACAGGGTTGATGTTCCTGGAGGGAAACGCCAAATGGAAAAGGATTTAGGAAAACTAGAAGAATGGTCAGAACTCTGGAAACTGAAATTTAATGTGGATAAGTGCAAGATAATGCACCTGGGGCGTAAAAACCCAAGGGCAGAATATAGAATATTTGACACAGTCCTGACCTCAGTATCTGAGGAAAGGGATTTAGGAGTAATTATTTCAGAAGACTTAAAGGTGGGAAGACAATGTAATAGAGCAGCACGAAATGCCAGCAGAATGCTTGGATGTATAGGGAGAGGTATAAGCAGTAGAAAGAGTGAAGTGCTTATGCCGCTGTACAGAACACTGGTGAGACCTCACTTGGAGTATTGTGCGCAGTACTGGAGGCCATATCTCCAGAAGGATATAGATACTCTAGAGAGAGTTCAGAGAAGAGCTACTAAACTAGTACATGGATTGCAGGATAAAACTTACCAGGAAAGGTTAAAGGACCTTAACATGTATAGCTTGGAAGAAAGAAGAGACAGAGGGGATATGATAGAAACTTTTAAATACATAAAGGGAATCAACTCGGTAAAGGAAGAGAGCATATTTAAAAGAAGAAAAACTACCACAAGAGGACACAGTTTTAAATTAGAGGGGCAAAGGTTTAAAAGTAATATAAGGAAGTATTACTTTACTGAGAGAGTAGTGGATGCATGGAATAGCCTTCCTGCAGAAGTGGTAGCTGCAAATACAGTGAAGGGGTTTCAGCATGCATGGGATAGGCATAAGGCCATCCTTCATATAAGATAGGGCCGGGGGCTATTCATAGTATTCAGTATATTGGGCAGACTAGATGGGCCAAATGGTTCTTATCTGCCGACACATTCTATGTTTCTATGTTTCTATGTTTCTATATGTACCTCTTACATCCAGTGACTTCTGTTCTCTGATGTAGATATTCTCTTTCCTCTTCTTCTCCTGTCAGACCAGACCGCCATGGTGACTTCTTTCAGCCACACCTCGTCTCTGCAGAGTTTAACAAACAGACATCTTACTTTCCTACTTTTCCATCATCCTCCCACATTCTAAACAGCCCATCCTGCCACCCCCAATACTGTGTCCATTGTGCTCCCCAATACTTTCCTGCAGAAGCAGTCCCCTGAAAATACTGGTACCACACAGATAGTGCACCAGTACAAAAACACCCCTTTATATTGTGCGCCAGTACAAAAAATACCCCTTTCCGATCAGACCCCCATATAAAATCCTAAATGAGACCCCCCCCATCTCAGACTAAACTTCCTTTAGACCTCTATGTCAGACCCCATATAAGACCCCAGTTTTAGACCTCAGATCAGACCCCCACTAGACCTCCAGACCCCCATATAAGACCCCCATTAGACATCCAGACCCCCATATCAGACCTCCAGACCCCCATATCAGACCTCCAGACCAGACCCCTATATCAGACCTCCAGACTCCCACTAGACCTCCAGACCCCCATATCTAACCCCCCTTAGACCTCCAGACCCCTATATCAGACCTCCAGACCTCCATTAGAGCTCCAGACTCCCACTAGACCTCCAGACCCCCATATCCGACCCCCAGTAGACCTCCAGACTCCTAATCAGACCTCCAGTCGGACCTCCAGACCCCTCAGTCAGACCTCCAGACCTCTATGTAAGACCCCGACCCAATATCAGACCTCAGATAAGATCGCCATTAGGCATCCAGACCCCCATATCAGACCTCCAGACTAGACCCCCATATCAGACCCTCAGACCCCCAAATCCGACCTCCAGACCCCCATTAGAGCTCCAGACTCCCACTAGACCTCCAGACTCCCATATCTAACCCCCATTAGACCTCCAGACCCCTATATCAGACCTCCAGACCTCCATTAGAGCTCCAGACTCCCACTAGACCTCCAGACCCCCATTAGACCTCTCCAGACCCCCCATTAGACCTCCATATCAGACCTCAGATCAGACTGTAAAATAATAAAGTAACTTACCTCTCCTGCCGCCACTCTCCCTGTCCTAGCTGTCTCCTCTTCTCAGGTCCAGCGCTGCAGTCACCTGACCTCCTGCAGCATCAGGTCAGAGTGCACTCTGTACGTCCTTACGCTGCAGGCATCCAGGACACAGCAGAGCGGGCCCTGAGAAGAGCAAGCAGGAGGGGTAAGTACTGTACAGCGCTCACAGCGCTTCTCTCCCCCTCCTCCTGCAGACTAGTGAGCGCTTCCATTATGGAAGCGCTCACTAGTATTCCCTTTATAAGATGCACTGCATCTTATAAAGGGAAAAGTACAGTACCACTGGGCCCCCCTGACTTAGGGGCCCGTTCGCAACTGCGACCCCTATAGTTACACCAGTGCAGGGAAGAACTGGAGGCTGTGGCTGTAGAGGTGGTGAATCAGAGGTTAGAGACTGTGACGTGGTGAGCGCGGTGACGTCAGCGCAGGTCCTGCTGAATGAAGATAGAAGGATGTCAGCGAAGGTCCTTTTGCAGGTCCTTCAAGAAGAACAAAGAAGAGGATCCCGGCTGCGCGATCAAGTGGATGGGGCGAGTAATGTTTTTACTATATTTTAACCATCAATTGACATTTGACTTTGCATTCTGTATTAAAGAATGTTATTATTTTCCATTATAACCATGTCATAATGGAAAATAATAAAATCTACAGAACACTAAACCCAAACCCGAACTTCAGTGGAGAAGTCCGGGTTCGGGTCTGGGTACCACAGTCAGTTTTTTATCACACGAGCCATAACAACTGAACACAAACGCAGGCAAAACTGAATGACTTTGACTGCGAACTCGCTCAGTTTTCACTGAACGCAGACGCAACGCATCTGGACCTAATCCGGACACGCTCGTCTGCAAGGGGCCTAAGTGTATCGTCAACCTGAGTGGTTAGTTCTGTCGAGTCTGTGAGGGGTATTGTGCATATCAATGCAATTACTGGTGCTCTGCTGCCATCTAGGGGGAAAACGTTGCATCCACATTCTGATACTAATTGAAGAAAGATTCTGGACGATATCATTTCCTGGAAGTGAGAAAGGACTGTCTGAAAGGCAATGAAGGAGAGAGGAGAGACAGCTCAGACAATAACGTTACCATAAAGTCCTGCAAGGCTACAAATTAGGAGTACATGAGTTAAGACCCTGCCTTGAGAAAGTGAAGCCTCCTCCATCCAGAGCAGTCCACATGTGAAGCCTCCTCCATCCAGAGCAGTCCACACGTGGGCCTAAGGCTCCATTCACACGTCCGCATTTTGTTTCCGCATCCTTTCCGCAAAAATGCGGAATATATGGGGACCCATTCATTTCAATGGGGCCGCAAAAGATGCGGACATTGACTCCAGGACCGAAATATATCACGAACGGACCATAAAAGATCGTTCATGGAATGAAGTGTGCCAAGAGTTGCTGTCCACTGCATGGACCTCGGCATCAAAAGAAAAGAAAGTTAAAATGCGTGAGTAAATACTTTAATAAAAAGTTATGTGTATTTAATTTTTGTTCATACACACATTCATGGTGCATGGTCTGTGTAAACCCAGCCTGGCGTGCAGGAGTGCATGGCGTCATTGCTTGCTATGACGCCATGTGCTCCTGTACTTCAGAGCATGGCAGGCTGGGTATACATGGAACGTGCTCCACGGATGTGTGCGTCAGGACTTGTTCCATGAGTGCGCCATATGTCCTGGAACAGCATAGACTGTGTCATTCTGCACATAGTCTATGCTTCTTCATGACCGATGTTAAATCACTTATTTTCAAATATATTAAATGTTGTTGTTTTTTTTTTTGTCAAAAAGGCCCATTCAGAAATTGTCTTTTTTTTTCAAAGTAAATATCCATTTTTATGAGTTTCTTACTAAAACTATCATATATATGAATTTATAATAGGCCTCTTTGTCAAAAATGATTATTAGAGCTCATGGAAATGGCCGTAGAGTGGTCACTCCATGCATTGTGGAGTGCCATATGCTAGCCGCAATACGGCCATGTGCATGAGCCCTAATACTCGAATGATTTTTGGATTATCACTCCTACACATGACCGTATGCGTCACATGGTCTGTGATTAGGCCATATGTCAAAGAAAAACACTGATTGTCTGTACATGAGATAAATGTCCGTTTTAAGCTTTTATACCAAAATGTTTTCCAGTTGACCAAATTAAAAAAAGGTGGTACACATGTCGGGATCAGTTCGAAAGAGAACTCAATAGTACCCAAAAGAGCGGTGATGGAGCCAAACGGAAGAAACCGTATATGTTTACTAGGCAGCTCCAATTTCTTAAGCAAATAATAGAGTTAAGACCGTAAGTAGTTTTTAAGTTATATATTTTTTGGGTGCACCTTTCACCAGTTTGTACCTTACGCAGTAGCACATGTCCCCTACATGTCATGTAGTAAAGAATCTTCATTATATCCTCCGTTGCGGTGCAGTAGTCCCCATTATATTTAGGCACCCTGTATGTAAATACCTAGCATGGGAACAGGGAGGAGGAGACATCCGCTTTTCTCCCAGGGTGATTGTTCTATCTGACATTTAGGGTACATGTGCTACAGCGTGAGGTACCACATTTAAAGAGTTCTAACTGGTGAAAGGTACTATGTAAATAAATGTTTTTATAAAAAAATATATATATATTTATTATAGAACGGTAGACAACTTAAGTGAGAATTCCGGTTCACAAACACCATCGGTAGAAGTGTCTGAGAGGCCACACACTTCAACAATGGTTGAGGACCAACAAGTGGTGATGGAACTACAAGAAGGCACAGAAGAAGCCTCATGTTCTCAGCTTCTGAGCACAGCAGAAGAAACCCCCGAAAATGTTGAAGTTCCACAAATCCCTCCCAGCAACGAAGCAGCAGAGGAACCCGTTTGCTGTTCTTCTGGCAGACGAGTCAATACCGATTCCAGTGTAGATCTCCGCCAAGATATGATGGTGATGGAGTATCTAAATCGGTCTAGAACAGGAAGGAAGAAACGGCATTAAAAGGGCTGGCTCCTTCCTTCCGCCGTGTGCCCGAAGAACGGCAAACACGTTGCATTTCGGCAATAGCGATGCTTCTGGACCTTTTTTCAGGCCCCCAGGAGCCACATTATCTGATGGACTATATGATGAACGCCAGAAATGCCATGCTTCAGGTCAATCCTCATTCAAGTCACCGTCCTGATCCCCCAATGGTACATCCTCCGGGCCCTTTCATGAGGGATTTATATGAACTTTGAATGCTATTTTTCTCTATAAAGTTTTAGATTTTATCATTTTTGTTTGATGACCTATTATAAATTTAAGTCATTAGTATTAAAAATGGTCTCATGCACACGAAAGTCGATGCTTCTGTTCCATGCATTTGGTACCGCAATTTGTGGTCCCCAATACACAGAGAACTGATGTTCAGCAGTCGGGACTGATCCAGACCCATTCTACTTGAATGAGTCCGTGATCCGTCCGTTCTGCATCACTCTGATTGAGGATCCATTCAAGTGAATGGATCCACATCAGTGAAGACCACAGAGACAGGTGCCCGTATTGCGAAAACTGCAACTTGAGGGCTGCAATACTGCAACGAGTAGGTTACGGTCATTTGCTAGAAAAATACTATTTTGATCCATATTTTCATCCATGCTCACCCTGTGTGAGCATCAGAGCTTTTTATGCTCCAATATTCTCCATTGCTATTCGCTTGATAGTGCATGGAAATGCCTATTAAAAAACAAAAATAGTTATGCAGATGCTTCTGGCAAGCAGTGTTTTTGATGATGTCACTAGCTGTAATGGGCTGGCTCTCGCACAGCCCTAGCCTTTTTACGGACCAGGTCAGCGCAGAAGCCCGCATATTAGTGCTGTTGACATCACCAAACACATTGCTTGGTAGAAGCATCTGCCCATCAGTGGCAATGTTTTGGCAAAATACGGTAGCCCTTTCCATGCACGATCATTGGAGCATTGGAGTATGAAATGCTCCGATTCTCTCATCGCAGTGTCTACATGGATGAAATGATGATGTAATATACTTACCTTTTCTGCGTAGAAGGATTTGCTCTGTGGATTGCGGGCCTGATTACGTCTGTTGTTGTCCTTGTTCAAAGCTGAACGCAGACATATACCATTTTATTAATAAAAATGGGACATGTTCGTGTTTAGCTGTGAGGACATGAACAAATCAAAAAATGCAAAAAACATTTTTAATAGACATAATTAGAAATGAGGTATTAGAAGGTATTTACACCAAATTTCAAACAAATTTTGAATTTGGCACAATACCTCAGCCCGCAAGCCCACGTCAAGGGTCCTCATTATCTTGCGAGTCCCTAATCTAAACTAACAACAGGGGATCTAACTAAACTAAGGAATTACAATTTTTAAAAAATGTAAACCAGATTCCAGCTGAAATCAGCGTCTTCCACGGATGGCATCCAACTGCCACGACAATGCCCCCTCAGGACTGCAGAAGTAGTCGGCATAGAGTTCCCGAACAGCTAGTCCAGCTGTTCCAGGGCGTCCAGGCCGGATCAGGTTTAAACTGACTGAAGATGTCATATTTAGGCCCATTCCTGCATCTGTTGAGGCATTGTGGATCCTGGTGAAGTTGTGTAGCAGTACACAAGCCTGTATCACCAGGGTGGCATTGTCCGGATTCATCTGTATGGATGACATGAATACTCTCCACTTAGTGGACAGTATTCCGAAAGCGCACTCCACATACCGACGGGCACGAGTCAATCGATAGTTGAAGATGCGCTTCCTGTCATCCAGTTCCCGTCTAGGGAAGGGCCGCATCAGGTGGGGTGACAATGCGAATCCTTCGTCTGACAGAATCACAAATGGAGCCCGCGGACCTGCAGATCCGGGAAGTCTACTGGGCTCTGGCAGGGCAAGCTGGTTTGTCTGAAGCCGTTCACCCATTCTGGAAGCACTAAAGTGTCACCGCCAGTTCTGTGAGAAGGTCTGTTAGACGTTCTTCTCTACCTCTTGCATGACGTTCTTTGTTTTGGTTTCACTTTCTCATCTCCTTTCCTTCTCCCAGCTGTCACCTATTTACACTAATTGTCTCCCTTTATATTCCCTCCCATACTGCCTCACTTTGCGGTTTATACTTCTTCCTGGATGAGTTGTTCACTGCTGGAGGCTGCTACTGCTGATTCCTCAGATAATTCTTTTCCCTTTATTTGTGTTTCCTTGCTGGCTTGATTCTATGTGACCCTGACTCCGTCCGTATTAAGTGCAGGGAGCCGGTGGTCGTGTCCCCCTCACTATTATAGGGTTTTCAGGTGTCACACAGTATTAGGTACGTGGGCATGCAATCGTCTACCATAAAGACCTTTGTATGGGCATAGCAGTCAGGGAGAGCTCTAGGGGTTTTATAGGGCTCACCCATATGCTCCTTAGTTTTGGATCAAGCCAGTCAGATGTTTATTTATAAGTTCCAGCTTTCTGCAACTCCATCCGTGACATAAAGATGCGGCGATACGTAGCCAATCTTCCACCTTGGGGGTGGGCATCACCGCATCTCTGAGACGCTGCCATATAACTGTACAGGTATGGCTGACAATCGCAGAGATTGTAGAGATTCCAAGCAGAAACTCAAAATGCAACGAAGCGAATGAATTTCCAGTAGGAAGTTCTAACTTTCATTATAATATATTTATATTCAATATATAGCAGTGGTGGCGAACCTATGGCACGGGTACCAGAGAGGTCACTCAGAGCCCTCTCTGTGGGCACCCACACCCTGGAAAAAGTCTGAGTGTACCAATATGCCTTAGACCTTTCCTGCCATTCATCAGCGCAGGACGCACCATGAAGAGCACAGGCAGCACACTGACTGTAGACAGGCTATTATAGCTACTACATGATAAAGTACATGGAAGATATACTATATTGGACTGTAGGATTCAGGTTAACTTGCCGCGTTGGCACTTTGCGATAAATAAGGGGGTTTTGGGGTTGCGGTTTGGGCACTCGGTCTCTAAAAGGTTCGCCATCACTGATATATAGTATATAAAAATGGCACATTCACTTACCTCAGGGTGACAATCAACCGTTGTTCAGCAAATATGCAGCGCCTCATGCTGGTGTCCAGGAAATTAAGGTCCGGATGTAGAGAGACCAGCAGATGATCGAATGCTTCCATGGACATCCGGCAATATCTTTTGAACTTTATTAGATCACGTCGCAGATCGTTGTATAACTTGTGAAATTGTCCTTTCTGAAGGCGCTGAGCAACAATGGGAGGGACCCACTGCCGTCTCCTCTTCCTCCCTGGTTCTTCATCCAGCATAGATGACTGCCGTCTGAATCGCCGAGAGAGAATCCAGTGAAATAGTACATTATCCATGTCTTCTGCCATGATGATCCATGTCTTCTGCCATGAGAAATCGGTAGAAAACTATGCCAGCCAAGCCGAGGTTTCTAACACAGCTCTGAACGACACCAAAAGCACAATAAAATGGCGCCTGTACTAGCACATCTCCTCTGTTCTTATACACCTATTTTTTATTTATTTTTTGGTACCCTGGAAACATCTTTTCCGCCTTCTTTTCCTTATTTTTGCGGAAACACGGAAAAGATGCGGATGCACTTTTGTAAAAAAAAACGGAACACAGATCCGCAAAAAAAAAGGAACGTAAATCTGGAAAGAAAATCTACTGACGTGTGAATGGAGTCTAATTTGATGCTACACACCTAACAAATCATCACTACAGAAGAGACATATTTTGCCAAGGAAGAGAACCGGAAAGAAACCACAAAGTTACTTGCATGTAAGGGGACTATAAATGCATAGATATCGTGCACTGGATGATAACAAGGAGTTACTTGGTAGTGGATAAAGAAAGTTTGCATCATCTGGAAAGAAACTGTCACCATTAATAACATTTCTGTTTGAGTAACCAGTTTGCCTGTGTTTCTGTTCATAAAGAGACTATATTAGATATCTGTACTCAACCACTAGCTGAAAAAGTTCTCGAATAAAGTATTCAGTTCTACCATACTCCGTCGTAGCCTCCCTCTCGTTATCTGGTGTGCACCTAAAAGTGACTATACTCCTAACAAGTCTGTAGGGTCTGTGGAAATAGTCAGCCTGGTATGAGGCCCAGGGGAGACATGCTTAAACATTGATGAGACTTTAGTTAGGGCCCACTAAATGTTTTAGGAGGACCCTTGTCTTAGTGAGCCAGTGAGATAGCTACAGCCAGGGCTGGCCTTAGGTGTTCAGGCGCCCCCCGGTTCACCTAAACATACACAAAGAGGAAAACAATCTTTGTAACAAATAGTTTTTCACACAATCTCGGGTCGGCCTGCTGTAAGAGACCGACTGCGAGCTGTGTCCAGTGGCGGATCCAGAGCCTGGTCTCGGGAGGGGCACTTCCAGATTATGGTGCTTATAGAACAGACTACACAGTGTAGCGATATACTGTACATTGTGGGGCACAGTGTCGAGGTATACTGTATATTGTGGGGCACAGTGTAGAGGTATACTGTATATTGTGGGGCACAGTGTAGAGGTATACTGTATATTGTGTGGCACAGTGTAGAGGTATACTGTACATTGTGTGGCACAGTGTAGAGGTATACTGTATATTGTGGGGCACAGTGTAGCGGTATACTGTACATTGTGGGGCACAGTGTAGAGGTATACTGTATATTGTGTGGCACAGTGTAGAGGTATACTGTACATTGTGTGGCACAGTGTAGAGGTATACTGTATATTGTGGGGCACAGTGTAGAGGTATACTGTATATTGTGTGGCACAGTGTAGAGGTATGCTGTATATTGTGGGGCACAGTGTAGAGGTATACTGTATATTGTGTGGCATAGTGTAGAGGTATACTGTATATTGTGGGGCACAGTGTAGAGGTATACTGTACATTGTGGGGCACAGTGTAGAGGTATACTGTATATTGTGTGGCACAGTGTAGAGGTATACTGTACATTGTGTGGCACAGTGTAGAGGTATATTGTGGGGCACAGTGTAGAGGTATACTGTACATTGTGTGGCACAGTGTAGAGGTATACTGTATATTGTGGGGCACAGTGTAGCGGTATACTGTATATTGTGTGGCACAGTGTAGAGGTATACTGTATATTGTGGGGCACAGTATAAAGGTATACTGTATATTGTGTGGCACAGTGTAGAGGTATACTGTATATTGTGTGGCACAGTGTAGAGGTATACTGTACATTGTGTGGCACAGTGTAGAGGTATACTGTATATTGTGGGGCACAGTGTAGAGGTATACTGTATATTGTGGGGCACAGTGTAGAGGTATACTGTATATTGTGTGGCACAGTGTAGAGGTATACTGTATATTGTGTGGCACAGTGTAGAGGTATACTGTATATTGTGTGGCACAGTGTAGAGGTATACTGTATATTGCGGGGCACAGTGTAGAGGTATACTGTATATTGCGTGGCACAGTGTAGAGGTATACTGTACATTGTGTGGCACAGTGTAGAGGTATACTGTATATTGTGTGGCACAGTGTAGAGGTATACTGTATATTGTGTGGCACAGTGTAGAGGTATACTGTATATTGTGTGGCACAGTGTAGAGGTATACTGTATATTGTGTGGCACAGTGTAGAGGTATACTGTATATTGTGTGGCACAGTGTAGCGGTATACTGTATATTGTGTGACAGTGTAGAGGTATACTGTATATTGTCCGGCACAGTGTAGAGGTATACTGTATATTGTGCGGCACAGTGTAGAGGTATACTGTATATTGTGGGGCACAGTGTAGAGGTATACTGTATATTGTGGGGCACAGTGTAGAGGTATACTGTATATTGTGGGGCACAGTGTAGAGGTATACTGTATATTGTGGGGCACAGTGTAGAGGTATACTGTATATTGTGTGGCACAGTGTAGAGGTATACTGTATATTGTGTGGCACAGTGTAGAGGTATACTGTATATTGTGTGGCACAGTGTAGAGGTATACTGTATATTGTGTGGCACAGTGTAGCGGTATACTGTATATTGTGTGGCACAGTGTATGCTATATGTGTATAACATAAACATATTTCACATGAAAAGTTACAGTTACTTGGCTTGGCCCTTGGGGATCTCGGACACCACTTCAACACTTGGCCGGGGGCTCGGCGGAGCTGATGTTGTGTTTTATCCTAATAAGAAAGATTTCATAATAAGGATTTAGAGAAGGGGCAGAGGGATATCAGAGCAGGGAGAGGCTGGTGCTGCTACTAGGGGGTCATACCATGGGGGAGTAATAAAGCCCACCATAATGACCCCCCAGTAGAAATAATTCTCATTATAATGTGACAGTGCAAAACATACCCCCTTGTAATGCCCCCAGGTGAGCTAATGTCCCCATAGTGCCCCATAATGTGCCAGTATAAAATACCCCTATACAGTGCCCCTATAGTGCTCCTCTCCCCCCTTCCTTCTAGTGCCCCCCATAATGTACCAGTATAAAATGCCCCAGTAGATGCCCTGAGTGTCCCCCTTAATTTGCAAGTATAAAATACCCCTTCTTAGTGCCCCCCGTAGATGACCCCATAGTACTCCTCTCCCCCCTTCCTCATAGTACCCACCATAATGTGTCCCAGTATAAAATTCCTCTATACAGAGCACCCCATATAAAATACCCCTTCTTTGTGGCCTCAGTAGTTTCCCCTATAGTGCCCCCAATAATGTGCCAGTAACAAGAGCAACCCCCCCAATCATGTGCCAGTAATAACGGCCCCCCATCATGTGCCAGTAATAAGAGCCCCCCCATCATGTGCCAGTAATAACAGCCCCCCATCATGTGCCAGTAATAAGAGCCCCCCCATCATGTGCCAGTAATAACAACCCCCCATCATGTGCCAGTAATAACAGCCCCCCATCATGTGCCAGTAATAACAGCCCCCCATCATGTGCCAGGCATAACAGCCCCCCATCATGTGCCAGTAATAACAGCCCCCCATCATGTGCCAGTTTTAACAGCCCCCCAATGTGCCAGTTTTAACAGCCCCCCAATGTGCCAGTTTTAACAGCCCCCCAATGTGCCAGTAATAACAGCCCCCCCAATGTGCCAGTAATTACAGCCCCCCCAATGTGCCAGTAATTACAGCCCCCCCCATCATGTGCCAGTAATAACGGCCCCCATCATGTGCCAGTAATAACGGCCCCCATCATGTGCCAGTAATAACAGCCCCCCATCATGTGCCAGTAATAACAGCCCCCCATCATGTGCCAGTTATAACAGCCCCCCAATGTTCCAGTAATAACAGCCCCCCCAAATGTGCCAGTAATAACAGCCCCCCCAATGTGCCAGTAATAACAGCCCACCCATAATGTTCCAGTAATAATAGCCCCCCAATGTGCCAGTAATAACAGCCCCCCCATCATGTTCCAGTAATAACAGCCCCCCAATGTGCCAGTAATAACAGCCTCCACATCATGTGCCAGTAATAATGGCCCCCCATCATGTGCCAGTAATAACGGCCCCCATAATGTGCCAGTAATAACAGCCCCATCATGTGCCAGTAATAACAGCCCCCAATCATGTGCCAGTAATAACAGCCCCCCCATCATGTGCCAGTAATAACATCACTGCGCTGCCTGCGCCGGCCTCTGATAGGCTGCTGGCCTAGTGCCTGCAGCCTATCAGAGGAAGGGAAAGGGACATGCCTCTCCCTCCCCTGCCTCAGCACAGCCATCTGTATCGCTGTCCTGAGGACGGCGATACAGATGACTATGGAGATGAGCGCTTCCACAATGGAAGCGTTCATCTCCCTGTGCCCCATACCCCCCCGGCCGCCGCCCCCTACCGCCCCCTACCGCCCCGCCAGCTCGGGGGGGTGCAATTGCCCCATTGCCCCCCCCCTGGATCCGCCAGTGGCTGTGTCGGCCGCCGGGCGCACCTGTTGCCATGGCGCCCTGTGCGGCCGCACAGCTCGCACACCCCAAAGGCCAGCCCTGGCTACAGCGGACTGGATTGGTTGGACTAGGCAAGGAGTGGTGGCGTATCAAGAGCTCTAGAGAGTCAAATCCATGATGTGAAAGCTGCCATATTGTCAGAGTGGAAGATTGGGTTTGGAGAGGACTCTGACAGTGAAACGTCCAAGTCACTATAGACCTAGCAGGGGAGAATCCATGATTGAAATCTAGGCGAGACGCAAAAACACACCCCAGTGAATTTTGTGTACATACATACTGGGTGTAAACCACAAAGTCAGCACAAGAGGGAAAATAAAAATAAGGGACAACCATCATTCACTAAGGGACATGCTACCATTATACAAGCCAAAATATAACCAATAATGATTAGTGTATACTGTGTACTTGAGACCATTACTGTTGGCAACTGCCTGTGGAGTATAGAGACTGTCCTATCAGTGTTGGCAACCACATATGAGTTGCTCTAGAAGAAGTCCCATTGCTCTTAGTAACCACCAAGCCTAACGCTTCACTCTGTACGTGTGTAACAGCCAAGCTCTGTGCTGCAATATTGTCTGTTGTTCAAGAGAAACCTTATAGAGTCCATGTGAGTCAATGCCCTATCCTCAAGTGGGGAACCGTGTACTGGCTATGGTCCACACCTATACATAATAATTAAAGAGGACTTTCCACCTCTCCAGACATGTCTGTTATAGTAAATACTGTATTTTTCAATATAAGACTCAATTGACCAATGCCCCCAGGGGCAGATTAAAAGTGGCCTGGGGCTGTTCTCCAATACAGAGTCACATACAGTTGCATGAAAAAGTATGTGAACCCTTTGGAATGATATGAATTTCTGCACAAATTGGTCATAAAATGTGATCTGATCTTCATCTAAGTCACAATAATAGACAATCACAGTCTGCTTAAAGTAATAACACACAAAGAATTAAATGTTACCATGTTTTTATTAAACACACCATGTAAACATTCATAGTGCAGGTGGAAAAAGTATGTGAACCCCTAGACTAATGACATCTCCAAGAGCTAGTTGGAGAGAGGTGTCAGCCAACTGGAGTCCAATCAATGAGATGAGATTGAAGGTGTTGGTTACAGCTGCCCTGCCCTATAAAAAACACACACCAGTTCTGGGTTTGCTTTTCACAAGAAGCATTACCTGATGAGAATGATGCCTCGCACAAAAGAGCTCTCAGAAGACCTACGATTAAGAATTGTTGACTTGCATAAAGCTGGAAAGGGTTATAAAAGTATCTCCAAAAGCCTTGCTGTTCATCAGTCCACGGTAAGACAAATGGTCTATAAATGGAGAAAGTTCAGCACTGCTGCTACTCTCCCTAGGAGTGGCCATCCTGTAAAGATGACTGCAAGAGCACAGCGCAGACTGCTCAATGAGGTAAAGAAGAATCCTAGAGTGTCAGCTAAAGACTTACAAAAGTCTCTGGCATATGCTAACATCCCTGTTAGTGAATCTACGATACGTAAAACACTAAACAAGAATGAATTTAATGGGAGGATACCACAGAGGAAGCCACTGCTGTCCCAAAAAACCATTGCTGCACGTTTACAGTTTGCACAAGAGCACCTGGGTGTTCCACAGCAGTACTGGCAAAATATTCTGTGAAAGAAACACACAACACTATGTGTGGAGAAAAAGAGGCACAACACACCAACATCAAAACCTCATCCCAACTGTGAAGTATGGTGGTGGGGGCATCATGGTTTGGGGCTGCTTTGCTGCGTCAGGGCATGGACGGATTGCTATCATCGAAGGAAAAATGAATTCCCAAGTTTATTAAGACATTTTGCAGGAGAACTTAAGGCCATCTGTCCACCTTGCAGGAGAACTTAAGGCCATCTGTCCACCAGCTGAAGCTCAACAGAAGATGGGTGTTGCAACAGGACAACGACCCAAAGCATAGAAGTAAAGTGCCTCCAATAGTTATGTGCTCCCAGTGGTTATATGTTCCTCAATAGTGCTCATTGCACCCATTAGAGTCTATCCCCCCCCCCCCCCCTAGTGCCTATATATAAATACTCACCTCGCTCCTCTAATCTGCGATGCAGGCCTCAGGAAGCAGTCACAATACCTGAAGCAGTTTCCGATGGAAGCAGTCACAATATTGTCATTACGCTTGTCTGCCCCCCCCCCTCCCACCCTACAGTCTCATAGGCTTCAGGCCTAGAGGCTTGTTGTCTATGAGACTGAACGGCGGAGACTGGAGCCATGGGCTCCTGTATCCTACCGTAGTATTCCAAAGTGGGGCACTGGGCAAAACATTGTTTGCCCAGGAATATTGATGGGCTTTGTGGGTGGCCATTAGTGTTGATCCCAAATATTCTGATCGCAAATTTTTATCGCGAATATTGGCACTTTGAGAATTTTGCGAATATCTGGACTATAGTGCTATATCTTCGTAATCGTGAATGTTCTAGATTTTTTTTCATCAGTACCCATGATCCTTCACTGCTTCTTGCTTGTGGGCCAATGAGAAGGCTGCAATATCTTTGACTTTAGGAGTAGTGTTGATGGCAAATTTTCATATGGCAAATTTTTATCACAAATTTTCCGATTGCCGATTTTCACAAACAAGAAAATAATGACTGGAGATCACGAATTCTCAAATTCACGAATATATGAAGAATATTCACCCAAATGTTCGCGAAATATTGCGAATTCGAATATTGCCCCTGCCGCTCATCACTGGTGGCCATGAGCCATTATAGAAGTATAGACATCACAATTAACAAGTTACAGTACAATATAATTATAGCACACTCTGTGTAGTCTCCTTGTTACTGGTCTGATTTCTCCCACTGGTGACATCATCAAAGGTCCTTTAGCTACACTAAGTCAGAGCTTTCGTGTATTTTCCTGCTGCCTGAGGACTTTTAGCTCGGGAAGGGCCATATTTCTCACAGTCCTCTTAATTAGTTGAATAATCATAGGTCCTCCCCTCCTGTCTGCCCTGAGCACATAGTGAGAGAAAGAAGTGTGCAAAGGCACAGCTCTCTCATTAATCCAGCAAACTTTCTACATCACCAAGAGCTCCAGAATATGAAAGAGGGGATGTTTTAAAAGAGGATCTGCATGGCCACAGCGTGAGAGTCAGCAAGGTAACCTAGCTTGATGAGTTCTGGACCCTGCTGCTGGAAAGTGCAATCAAATGCAAAGCTCTTTGCTATGAAAGACCAAAGAACTATCCTTTATTGCTGCCTAGAGAATCTGACAACAAGAAGGCTCCAAAGGTCTTCAGAACAGCACCCAGAAATGAACTCTGCAGTTCCAAGTTCCACCACAGGAGGTACACAGATGGAAATTCTACTGGAGGTACAAGCCGCAGAAAACAGCTCTGTGGATCCTACTTTTGAGGATCTAGTTGCTGCACAAAAAGCTGTGGGTACAAACCAGGCTTGGGGCCTAGACAATGGGGCCTAAAAGAGGTCACCAAAGGGTGAGACAAATTGTCCCATGTTTTGTGTGATGTTGGCCCTACTCTGCCATCCCTAGTCTCTCCAATTTTGAGGGACATCACCTTTATTTTCAGGTTAAGCCAAACCGTCTGCGTTACAGTTATGCAATGTTTGAAGATTGCTACCCAAGGATTGGACCTGAGCTCCTTGTGTCCCCCTATTTGTGTTACCAGGACTGTATGCTAGCAGAGCTGCAAACAAGGGATATCATTGTGCTCCTGTTTCAAGAAATGTTTCAAGTCTGGACCCATAATCAGAGACTCAAACGCATCTAAGCGGTGGTGTGCGTGCGGTTGGTGATTCAGGGACTCTTGCAAGAGCAGCAGGATTTGTTGCATCCCTGATGCACATACCAGGACTCTAATGCAGCTGAGCCCTGCAGTTAGGGATTTAGTTAGAATAAATAGAGAGGCCACTTGCCTCCACCAAGGACTTCCTCAAGACTTTCATTTATTATTTTACTCCCTGGTAGCTAGTATATAGCCTATGCATTGTGAATGTATGTATGCCTTTAACCTTTTTTCTCCACAGTATTGGGAGGGAGGGAGCCAACTTGATCTGTATCTTCGGGCATTTGCTGCCATCTACCAGGGAAGACACTAAGCACAACCCGAGGATGGCTTGATTTTCAGCAAGGGGGTGTGTAGTACCCCAATACAACAGGGGTTATCTACAATTGGTTTGCACTGTTTATAATGTTAATGTAATGCACCTTGTACTCAGTATGTTCTAGCATGAGCTAAGTATGGATAGAGTTAACTACCCTGGCCCAGTCCTCTCTGGAGCTTAGGGTGGGGGCTGGCCCCTCCCCTGGTTCCATAATATTCCAGTTAGAGTAGTTATAAAAGGTGTGATGGTAGGGAGCAGACATAATTTGCTCCTCTCCTCCCATTTTGAAGGAGAATCTGCATGGCCACAGCATGAGAGTCAGCAAGGCAACCCATCTTCATGCATTCCAAATCCTGCTGCTGGAAAGGGAATAACATGTTAAGACACCCCAGGCACCCCAGAAGAGAGGACACCACAGCTACGGTTGCTAGCCAGAGATGCCAGACACAGAGACTTTAGAGAGAGAAGAAGTAATGAGAGGGCTATTGCTACAAACTGCTTGCTCATCTCATGTTTAGACATCTAGGAGGAATTTATACTGTGTGCAGATAATTGCTGGATTTAATACAACTCCTATTTGTTGCATAGTAAAGAGACGTTTGTTAAGTTCAATCTGGCCTGGTTACTGACTCTCCTAACACAAAACGCTGGCCATTGCATCAATTTTAAGCTCTGCCTTGAACTCACACAGACATTTACATCAATGGCACCCCAAACTACCATCAGGCAGGAGCATTAGCTAATGGAACTGCCCCGAGGGAATATAGAGGGGCCCCTCCACTGCACTGACCCCAGGAAGTGAAGGCCTGAGGGAGTACATGGTGACACATCATCATCAGGCCACTACCACTCCCATCCTCTGAACCATCTCCTCCAGGGCTCGCTGCAAATGTATGAACAAAAGGTGTCCCTATATTATGGAAGTGTAGCGTTTCCCAACTGGAGTTCGGTAGGACCTCATAAAAGGTTCTGCGCACTGTCCATACACCGGACACATGGCTCCTGCCATATTAGGGTCTAAGGATAACATCCTGACACTACCTAGTTACAAGACCGGTGTGTAGGGCCCTAAAGACAAAAGAAGAAGAGTGAGGAAAGGGAAGTACATACCTGTTTTATTGTATTTTATTCGGAAATTGGGTATGAATTATTTTGGGGTCTTAAGACAAATTAGTATATTGTCGGCCGAATATGTCAATAACAGAGGGTTTGGACGTAAGTTTAATGGGGAGCTCCTCACTCCTGACAGATGATGTTGGGAGAAAGAAGGATGGGGTGTCTGGGTGCGGCTTTCTCCCCTTTCTGAATTTATTTTGGGGTTTGAAGTAATTTTGGGATCTGAATTAATTTTGCTGCCCAGAGTCTGAATTAATTTTGGGGTCTGCAGTCTGGATTAAGGGTGAGATAACATTTGGGGTGTATATTAATTTTGCAGAAATACATTGTAATTAATTTTGAATTTTAATTAGTTCTGGGGTCTGACTTTTGAAGTCTGAATTAGGTTATCGCTGTGTCTTTTACAAGGTGTGCGTATTTTGTTTTAGCTGCTCTATTTCTCATCTGATAAACATTAACCCCTTCCTGACCACCACCATACGTTGAGTCTTTAAAGATGGTGCCTGCTCGCGAGCACAGCCGGCGCCATAGTCGCTGGGTTTCTGAGGTTTTAAACAGCAGACACTTGTGGCTAATGTCTGCGATCGGTGATACCGCCAATCACAGTTATTTAACCCCTCATATGTTGTGTTCAATTGTGACCATGATATCTGAGGCAGCTTTCCCCATGAGTACTGCACTCCCGGGGCTGAACTGCTCCCCCGCACAGCGATCGGGAGAGCTGTTGGTTGTATGTGAAAGCCGTGAGCTCCATAAGAACATAGCGAATCCACAATAACATTTTAATGCAAGGGAGAAGTAATTTAATAATTGCTTCTTTTAGTCACCTGGGTGACATAATAAAAGTTTTTAAAAAAAAATGTAAAAATATGCTTTAAAAAATAAAAAAAATATAAGAATTCAAATAACCCCCTTTCCTCATACTTAAATAAAAATAAACAAAAAAAATCCCAGGCATAGCCACATCCCAAAATGCAGTCCAGACCACCCTGACAACTGCTCCTGAAGACTTCAGAGTTTACTGGTGATGAGTCATCTTTGGCACCTCGCTTTTGAGACCCATCCCAGCCTCTTTAGCGTCAAAAATAAATTTAAACCCCAGACCAGACCCATAAAGTAATGCATATTCCAGACTAGTCACCAATGAGTGATAGCATCCAACAGGTGAAATAAGAGAGCCTTTAATCCTCCAACATATATACTGCAACATTTTGACCAGCGAATGGAGTCTCTGAAAGACTTTCAGTTGGCTCAAGGGTCCTTCACACACAAGGTTCTAAGGTTGATCAAGGTCAAATGCACCCTGTACTGGACATAAAAGGAAACCAGGACCAAGGACGGTAAGTATCTCCAGCTGTTAACCATTCACCGGCATGTGGTATTCCAGTAGAAAATAAAGATCTTGGATGGCCATAAAATGGCTCAAAAATAAACTAGCTTGTACTCACCTCACCTTATAATCACTTGACTGAATCCTCGCCACTGTTGTTCTGACTGTGCCCGGGTCCTTAAAGCACTCTCTTCCTGCTGACATCTTACAGCAGGAAATGAGAATCCCTGACTGAGGTGGGTCATCGCTGCAGCCAGTGATTGGCTGAGCAGCATCCTACTGAGACACCAGCAGGACATGTCATGTAGCGGGGACCTTGACAATTTTGGTACAGCAGCGGCAGGGAATGTCACAGTGTAGGGGGAGGGGAGGAACACCAGAATGACAACAGAAGGAAAATGACCAGGAACTAGGACTCAAGGCTGGGGAAAGGGAAATGGTGATCACCTACGGAAACCCTAAACCTAGCCCTGACTCCTGTCAGTATGAATAGACCCTGAAGGTGGGAATATTCATACACCGTAAACCTAGGCTCTAGTAACCCTCAAAAGCCTTAGGATTAGTGATAGGGTCTAAGACTACTGGTTCCTTCCCAGATGAACGAACCAGCAGTTCCCTGAGGCCTAGTAAACAACGAGCAAATGGGAGAAACAAAATACCAAGTACACTTATCTTCAATAGAAAATGGATGAACAGGAACTCAAATGAGGACCACACACCAGCTCTTCCAACTCCAGGCAGAGAATATCAACCGCATGGTATGAAGTATGAGTCCAGACTAAATAGTGGATAAGTAATGACCACAAACTACACCTGAGACAAGAGGTGTGGTCATTACCAATAGTGTTGAGCGTGAATATCGGCACTTCGAGAATTCGCGAAGATCAAGAATATAATGCTATATCTTCGTAATTGCAAATATTCTATATATATATTTATCCTTATTATGCTATCTATCTTCCATATCTTTTTTTATATAGTTATTTTACCTATCATTAATACATTTTTATTAGAAGTGTTTTTTAACCTATCATTAATAATTTATTTTTATAGATGTTATATTATTAAACCATTACATATAATATACAACATATAACAGACAATCACACAAAGGCTGTATGTCAAAAGCCAGGTATGTGCAAGCTAACAACCTATCCATGAGACAAGTACAGTCAGCATACCTTACAATGGCAGCCTTGTGCACTATAAGACAACTAGCAATTATCACACCTCAGATAAACCTCATGGGCTATGATATTACCAGGACCAGCTCTCATCTGACAGAGCCAGTAAGCCTTAAAGTTGCTTGATTTAAGTTGGATGGCTTGGGGGGACCTGTGCACCTAGATCATTATCATTAGGGTGAAAAAAATTGTAAAAAATTTTTTTGGGATGCCAGCTCTTCTCTCACTGCTTAGGAGGGCTGCATAAAAATTTTAAGTTTTCTAATTGTCCTAATATTATATTCAATAACCTTTCTATACTGTTTTGTCATGTAAACTCATGTGTATAAACTTGAATATGGGAAAGACATGCAAATAGTGTTTCATTTCAATGGAAAATAATGCCGGATCCACCATTCCGGCAAGTATTCTGGAATTTTGGACGGAGAAAATACCGCAGCATGCTGCGCTATTGTGTCCATCCAAAAACCGTACAGTGACTGAACTGAAGACATCCTGATGCATACTGAACGGATTGCTCTCCATTCAGGATGCATTAGGATAAAACTGATCAGTTTTTTTCTGGTATAGAGCACCTAGGACGGAACTCAATACCGGAAAAGTTTAACGCAAGTGTGAAAGTTCCCTTAGCTGGCATCCAAATAAAATAATTAAAATTTTTGTCACCGTAATGATAATGATCTAGGTGCAAAGGTCCCTCCAAGCCATCCAACCTAAATCAAGCAACTTTAAGGCTTACTGGCTCTCAGTCAGATGAGAGCTGGTCCTGGCAATATCATAGCCCATGAGGTTTATCTGAGGTGTAATAATTGCTAGTTGTCTCATAGTGCACAAGGCTGCCATTATAAGGTAATATATAGTATAAGTGTTATCATGACATTCAGGTGAGCTAGACCTACAAGGCGCTGTGTCTGGTGTAACAGTAAATTTCTTGCTGGTAGATTCCTTTTCAGAAGTCTTAGTGTTGCCTGCACCATGTTATAGCCCAGCTCACCTGTACTGTTTCCCCCAGGTACTCATCATGACTGCGATCTCTACTGGTGTCTTGCAGTATCAGGCCATCTCCTCATCTGAGATGCAGTATTTGTGACTGAGAAGCCATTTCTCTCTCTCTACAAATCAGCCCTTGTATGAGGCGGTTTCTCTCTCCTCAGAGGCCAGACTATTTCCACACACACCACACATACAAGTGTCCCTAGAAACAGCTCTTCTCTGTCTCTTTGACTTGAAGACCTGCACAGTCTGGTCATAATACCACAGGTCCTTCAACAGTTTCTGCTTACTTCTGTAAGCTACAGTAGGAGACCTTCCTAGAAGCTATAAGCAAGCCATTGAGAACTCTGAACACCCCAAACCTATATATCTATCCATCATCTGTCAACCTCAACGTGATTTTTGGGTCCTCTCTTCTGGGTTGGTGAATTTTTTAAACTGTCACCTCTCCTGATGTGTCAGTTGAAGTAACTACTTGCATTCCCATTGTAATACAAATTCTGGAGCAACTATTTTTATGACTCTATGTTGTGCTATTCCTGTATTATTCCTGCTAGAAGCTTACAAACAAATTGCCAGCAGTCTGCAGTAAAGGTACTGCTGGGTGTTACCAGTAATGGAGGTGTCTGACTCCGTCCAATCAGCGCTGCTGATGTCAGACTGTGTGAGGACACACACCCCAACTGGTAACACCATATGTACCTTTACTACAAGCTGCTGGCAATTTATTCATGAAATTCTAGTAGAAATAGCATAGGAATGGGCCACCACATAGCCAAATAATAGATGCTCCAGAATCATTATTACTTATGAAATGCAAGTAGAGATGACAGGTCCTCTTTAATCGCAGTCAGAGCTCTGTTTCTCTCACACAGAGGTCCAAATCCCTTGTGTGGACAGAGATACATGATAACATTATGACAGTCTGCAGTCACCACTAGGGGGAGCTTTACCCAATGGATACCAGAGGTTGTTTATTTTTTGCGTTTTCATTTTTCTTCCCTATCTTCCCAGAGCCATAACTTTTTTATTTTTCCATTCGCATAGCCGTATGAGGGCATGTTTTTTGCGGGACAAGTTGTACTTTTTAATGCCACCTAGTAGAAAGAAGGAAAACAATTCCAAATGGTTGGAACTGGAGACAATGCAATTCCGCCACAGTTTTACTAGTTTTGTCCCAACGGCATTCCCTATGTGGAAAAACTGACCTGTGCCCTTCATTCTCTGGGTCAGTATGAATACATATGTGTGGGTTTTTTTGTGTTTTAATACTGAAAAAAATAAAAAAAACTTTACATTTTTTTTACATCACCATATTCTGAGCCACATAACTGCTGAGCTGTGTGGTGGCTTGTTTTTTGCGGGGCCGTCTGTGGTTTTAATTGATACCATTTTGAACTGTAGGTGACTTTTTATCATAATTTAATCAACTATTTTGTGCAAGTGAAGCAATGAAAAAATGGCGAATCGTCTGTTTAGATTTTTTTTCCCGTTACGCCATTTGCTATATGGAATGAATATTTTTATATATTAATAGTACGGATGTTTTTGGACACAGCAATGCCCATATGTTTATTCTAGAGAAATGGGAGGTAATTTAAATTTTTCATTATTTTTTTTAAGTTTTTTACTTTTTTTTAGCTCCTCTAAGAGGCTTCAATACTGACTAGTCAGATGTCAGATTTTTTAGCACATACTATAGAACTACAGTATAAGCTGAATTTGCTGTTATCCTATGTTGGCCTGCCACCTGCAGCTCTAATATGCTGGGTCTCTTCAGAGAGACTCAGCATATTAGATAGAAGGATCGGATTCCTCAATAGCCGTACTGGATTTTTTTGCTATTTAGATGCCGCGGTCGCGCCTGATCACGGCAGAAGTTAGCTGCAGGCCTCTTCTGTTTAAAACAGCAGAGACCCACTGGCTATGTCGCTCGCTGCACGCGCGAGCGACTCCATGTTTAAGGATCCCCCCCCCAGTGCCATATACGTATGGCGCTGGGAGCCTAAGGGTTAAAGGGTTTATCCCATGATTAATGCAAAAATTTAGACATCATATAGTACATGACAGACTCTTTATAACATAGCTAGAACCAGCCCTGTACCTCACATGGATCCATAGATCTCCACATTCATTGCTCCAATACTATGGCAGCCTAGGGGGTCATCTACTTTTTCAGGAGGGGGGTGTCCTTTCTGCTGCAGCTGTTAGGCGTTGAAGGCTGGAAGTAAGCATGTATGTCGACCTCAGTGAGCTGGACTGGAGAATTTTGAAAAGAACAAACAGCAGGTGGCGCTATACAGATAGATTTCAGTGAATAACTCAGCAGCTATACAAATGTTTTAATTACATGCAATGACAAAAGTATTCCGATCCAGGTGCTTGTATAAAAAATGTAGAATATTTTTTGTGGGACAACCCTTTTAAGAGTTTACTGCATACTATGTATACATTGAGCTCAATAATAACACAGTGTGCAGTAGGCTCATAAGCTCCCTCTAGTGGTGGCTGGAGGCAACTAAAACTTATCATTGAGCTTTATTTCTATGCAGTTGCTGTAGGCCTCTGTATCAGAAAAATGGAGCTCTGATCACCTCAATGAACCATTGAGAACTGAATCAGTGCAGAATGTTGGACCTATGTCAAGGATGGACACTTCCGACACTAAGCGATTGCCTAATGTATATTAGTTACCTAAATTGTTTGCTAATTGCCAGTCTATTGTTGCCTATTATCAGAAATTTCAATTTGCACTATTCCTGTAAGAACTGTAAAATAAATCCATGCCGCCCCCCCCCCCCCCCCCCCCAATTTTATCACTATTATACACACTGCCTGTCCAAAAAATAAAAAAAAAGTCGCCACCTGGATTTAACTAAGCATATAGTTTCCTTATATAATTACTGCCGGGCGATTATCTTTCAATTGCCAACAAGTTATTTAACCCCGACTGGTGCAATGAGTTTCTTCTCATTTCTTAAACAACCTTGTCGATAGACACATCTCATGGTCGTGGAAAAGATGTTAGTCTGTTTGAGAAGGTCAGATCATTGACATCAAGCAGAGAAAACATCTAAGGAGATTGCAGAAACTACTAAAATTGGGTTAAGAACTGTCCAACGCATTATTAAAAACCGGAAGGATAGTGGGGACCCGTCGTATTCAAGGAAGAAATGTGGCAGGAAAAAAAATCCTGATGATGGTAATCGGCGATCACTTAAACGTTTGGTGAAATCAAATTGAAGAAAAACTACAGTAGAGCTCAGGGCTATGCTTAATAGTGAAAGTAAGAGCATTTCCACACGCACAATGTGAAGGGAATTTAAGGGATTGGGACTAAACAGCTGTGTAGCCGTAAGAAAACCACTAATCAGTGAGGAAAACCAGAAGAAAAGGCTTCAATTTGCTCGGGAGCATAAAGATTGGACTCTGGAGCAATGGAAGAAGGTCATGTGGTCTGATGAGTCCAGATTTACCCTGTTCCAGAGCGATGGGCACATCAGAGTAAGAAGAGGCAGATGAAGTGATGCCCCCATCATACCCAGTGCCTCCTGTACCAGCCTGTGGGGGCAGCGCTATGATCTGGGGTTGCTGCAGTTGGTCAGGTCTAGGTTCAGCAACAGTATGTGCTCCAAGAATGAGGTCAGCTGACGACCTGAACATACTGAAGGACCAGGTTACTCCATCAATGGAGTTTTTCTTCCCTGATGGCACGGGCAGATTCCAAGATGACAATGCCAGGATTCATCGGGCTCAAATTGTGAAAGAGTGGTTCAGGGAGCATGAGACATCATTGTCACACATGGATTGGCCACCGCAGAGTCCAGACCTGAACCCCATCTTTGGGATGTGCTGGAGAAGGCTTTGTGCAGCGGTCAGACTCTACCATCATCAATGCAAGATCTTGGTGAAAAATGAATGCAACACTGGATGGAAATAAATCTTGTGACATTGCAGAAGCTTATCGGAACAATGCCACAGTGAATGCGTGCCATTATCAAAGGTAAAAGCGGTCCAACGAAATATTAGAGTGTGTGACCTTTTTTTTTTTTGGTGGCGACTTTTTTTTGGGACAGGCAGTGTATCTCCAGTGCTAAGAAATATTTATTTTCATATGTGTTACTGCTTCTTTAAGAGAGGGGAGTCTACAGAGATACTGTAATTGATCTTTGTCTTGCCTAATCCCTGGTGCCCTGAGAATACCCTGGGGTTCTCTGAGATCACACACACACACATATATATTTCTCGCTGCTTTCCCTCTCTGAGACACAGTGGACCAACCTCTCTCATTGTACATATATGAGGACCATGAAGATTCCTGCTCTAATTCTGTGTCTGGTTCTCTCCGGACCTCTGTCCTCGAAATCAGAGTGTGTCCTACAGCAACAGACGGTAGCCGGCTACATTCAGGAGGGAGATTTTCCCCTGGGTGGAATATTCCCCCTACATCTTAGTCCAGGGACACAGCCAGAGACCTTCACCAATCCACCGAGATCTCATTCCTGCCAACGGTGAGGGCAACAAGGTCCTTGTGCTGGACACCACATCTTCTGGTCCACGTCTTCTCTGCCATTAGTTCATTGTGACTCTTCCCTGTCTCGTTACCTGTCATTTGACAATCTGTAACATCCTGTATTGTCACCCCATGTCAGCGTGTCATCATCCTGTACCCCAAGTGTCAGTGTGTCATTATCCTGTACCCCAAGTGTCAGTGTCATCATCCTGTACCCCAAGTGTCAGTGTCATTGTCCTGTACCCCAAGTGTCAGTGTGTCATTATCCTGTACCCCAAGTGTCAGCGTGTCATTATCCTATTCCCCAAGTGTCAGTGTCATTGTCCTATCAATCCCAGTGATTTTTAACCTAACTGCAAGCGTTCCACAGACCATTATGTCGCTGGCTTTGTCACGCAGGTTGCCCATTTCCTGTACATCTGTAACATACATCTATAGACTGAGTTCTTCTTATATTTATTCCACACCAGGTTCAGCTTTCGTTCCTTTCGCTGGATCCTTGCCTTTCTCTTTGCCGTGGAGGAAGTGAACAGAACTTATGGGGTGTTGCTGAATTTAACACTAGGGGCAGCAGTCATGGACTCATGTAGTGCGGCAAAAGGAGCATTGGGGGGAGCATCATGGCTCCTTTCTGGAGGGTCTGGAGGACCATTAAATTATCATTGCCTATTTCCACCATCAAGACTGGCCGCAGTGCTGGGAGATGCAGGTAGAGATGCAGCTGTGAGTGTAGCCAATATTTTGGGACTCTACAATTACCCACAGGTGAGGATATCACTTAGGGGTCACAAAATGTCTTCATACAATATTATGATAAAAAATATGTTCTGCCCGGTGAAGACCCTGCTCCTTCACTACAATACTCCTCATGTCATGCAAATGCCCCTACCTAATGTATGCAGTCCTGTATTCAGAAATATAAAAACATGAGTGAACAGGTCGGTTCCCATCGAAGAGTCAACATGGACATCTCAATGACTACTTATTCATCTCACTGTCTACCAGTACAATTAGTATAAAACTGGGACGTCATATTGTAATGAGTATTGACCAGTGATTCAACAATCAGTAGTGCAGAAATCCGGTTGCTCTAAGATAGTCAAAAACCTACAAGAATACTAATGCTCAGAACATCCAATTGTTTGAAAAATGCTTGCACCAAGAAGGTCTCATGGATAGCATCCAAATGTGGAGTCTCAATAGGTTGTCTGGCCTAGGAGCCAACAACTACTATGATACTAATGTGTACTCCATAAAATAACACACCTATATGGGATCCCACCATGCTCCATTCCCAGCCGCTTCCAGTGCATGCAGTACCAAAAAGTGGTTTCATCCAGTGATCGCTGCAGTCACCTTAGTGGTCACACCTGCTTTGATGATACGTTACAGCACTAATATACTGTTCAAGCAGATGTGACTACTGAGGCCAGTGAATGTCCACAGCATTCACTGGAACAATCCACTTCTTGATCCTGCAGGAAACAGGGCTGTGGTGTGGGCATGGCAGAACCACAGACAGATGAGTGTGTGTTGTTGTTTTTTTTGTTTAACTTCCAATACCTTCCCATTGATAACTGGAAGATTTATAACATTGATTCATGCCAATGTTGATTACTACTAATGGCTTAAAAATATCAAAAACCTTGAGTAAAAATTGCTCATAATCACATGTTCTCCCCTTTTTTTCCTTGCAGATCAGTTATTTCACACCTCCAGCTGAATTCATCAACAGGTTCTTCTTCCCTTCAGCGCTGAGTGTTGCCCCTATGTTATCTTCACAGGCAAAAGGTATGGCTAGACTGCTCCAAGAGTTTGGCTGGTCTTGGGTGGGTGTCCTGTCCCAAGAAACCAGTTCTTCTCTATTGGGTCAAACTTTTCTTGAAGAGATAGAGGCTTTAAGTGCTTGTCTAGCCTTCTGGGAGAATATTCCTTCAGAATCTTCACCAAAAGATGTGAAACGGATATCAGAAGTTATCAGACAATCAAAAGCCAATGTGGTGGTTGTCTTCTCACTGGAAGCCTATCTAAATCCTGTTTTGTTGGAACTTGCTCACAATGGGGATAATAAAGATAGAATCTGGTTGACCACTGATGCATGGTCCACATCTCCCCAATTAGTAGCTTCCTCTCTCTCCAAATTATTAAGAGGAACTCTTGGAATTGTTCTTCGTAATGGGGCTGCTCCTGGATTCAGAGAGTTCGTTTTTGGATTTCATCCGAGTCGCTATAATAATCATGCATTTTTTAAGGAATTCTGGGAGGAAGCATTCAGTTGTCAATGGTTCATAGAAATGAACAACACATCATTGTATCAGACTAGAGCTATCTCTAGGTTCTCTGTCCCTTCATCAACTTTCCCACCTGCTCCTTTAGCATCACCATCTTCAATAAAGTCTTTGTGTACAGGGTTGGAAGACCCAGCTACTCTACAGATATTTTCAGACATAGAGGATCTTCGAGTTACATATAATGTCTATAAGGCAGTGATTATGGTAGCCAAAACTCTCAAAGACATGGCTGCTTGTAGACAAATGGCTGGAAGCCATTGTGTGAAAATGCATGATTTTAGTCCTTGGGAGGTAAGTATGGGAAGACCATACAAATGGAAAATAAGAATATTTAATATGGCTGCCTGTATGGTTACTCACTAATACTGTTGTGTTCCTACAGCTTTTCTTCTACCTTCGTAGAGTGAGGCTGAAAGGAAACATTGGGGAGTATTTATATTTTGACTCTCTTGGAAATGCACCAGCCATCTACGACTTAATTAACTGGCAAGAGCAACTATCAGGAGGTGCCAACTGGGTGAGGGTAGGAAGCTATGAAAGTGGTGCTCAGTTCGGACAAGACCTATTCATCAACCTAAGTGCAATACAATGGGGAAGGCAGTTTAACGAGGTAAGAGAATGTCCTACATAGTCCTAACAGAAAAGGAAAGCTTTTTCCAGAATAATGACAAAACTATACATTTGTATATTTAGATCCCCACTTCTGTATGCTCTATGAAATGTCCTCCTGGATTTTGGAAGGCTCCACAAATTGGTCAACCCCATTGCTGCTTTGATTGCATTCCATGTGCCACTGGAGAAATATCCAACCAAACCAGTAAGTACAAACCTTAGATGATATCTTACAGAAGAGTAGGTGTCCAGTTAGTTATCCATGCTAGAGAACATTTTTAACTTTAATATTTTGCGTGCAGATGCTATAGATTGCTTCCTTTGCCCTGAAGAAGAGTGGCCAAATTCTGCACATGAAAAATGTCTTCCCCGTGAGGTGGAATTTCTGCACCTTTATGAACCTCTAGGAATGTCTCTGGGAAGCACATCTATCTTAGGCTCCTTTTTGCCCGCCTTTGTACTTTTTCTTTTCATCAAAAACAGAGATACTCCTTTGGTACGTGCTAACAATTGCACTCTTAGCTTTATTCTTCTTGTTACTCTTACGCTGTCTTTTCTTTGCCCCCTTCTTCTTCTTGCTCCACCAGGAAACCAGATCTGTGTTATTCGACAGGCTGCCTTTGGTGTCCTGTTCACTCTCTGTATTTCCTGCCTATTAGCCAAGACTATTATTGTTGTTCTAGCCTTCCGTGCCAACCAGCCAGGTGGTTGCTTTAAAGTACCTATGGGACCACGGTGGCCCATCTTTTTTGTCATGTTTTTCACTTTTGTCCAGTTTGCTCTTTGTTGCTTCTTGTTCTCAGTGGACCCACCATTTCTAGAACATGATGCCAAGACTCTGTTAGGAAAAATTATTATCCGATGTAACTACGGTTTTGGTTTCTGGTTCGTGCTAGGTTACCTTGGACTTCTGTCTACCATCTGTTTTATTGTTGCATTCTTAGCCAGGAAGCTACCTGGGGTTTTTAATGAGGCTACTCATATAACTTTCAGCATGTTGGTGTTCCTGATCGTTTGGATAAGTTTTGTCCCAACCTACCTTAGCATCCAGGGAAAGCTGGCAGTAGCAACAGAAATGTTTGCAATGTTGTCATCCAGTGCCGGCCTACTCTTCTGCATCTTCACACCCAAGGTCTACATTATCCTCTTGAAGCCCCAACTCAACACCCGAGCAATAGTTTCTGGTCAGCAGAGAATACAAACCAATATCAAAGAAAGAACTCAGGCACCATATAGAAGAAGATATACTGGAGGACACTAGTATCAATTGAACTGTCAACTTATCTACTAAAATTGACCACATATTGAAGTAGGCTACCTAGGTTAGCCTATCAATTTCAACCTGTCTATTGTAAATGTTGCATGTTGAGAAAAATAAAAAAAACTTTGAACCATCTATGAGCTTTATTGGGATTTTCAGATCTTGTTGATAACTATAAATAATGGGCAAATTACTGTATCATCATAAAATGAATCAACGTTCAACTCAAGCTTGAAAAAAATGTGTTTTTCCTAATGTCCATGTCAGTGTATTATAAATAATATTGAAACTTCCTGTGCTCTAGAGGTCACACCTCTGCAGTCATCATTAGCATCACAGGTAGGAGAGAGAGAGAGAGATTGAGAAAGAGAGAAAGAGAGAGAGAAGCAGTAGGAATTTTTTTTTATCTGAGTGTGTCCTCTCATCATCTGGGTCCCATAGCAGCTATTAGGTGCTACTAGTTACATCCATGTTCTCCTGACATAAATAAAATTATGATGGTACCTATATTCAGTATAGTTTCAGTATAAAGCTGTGGCCTGCTCTCATTACAAAACAATAGGCTGCTCATATAAGGCATGGATGTGCCAGGTCCTCGAGAGCGAGGGACACAAGTTGTAGATGGAGGTCCTGAATGAGCCTCCCAATCTTTAACCTCCCTAATAAGATATTTGAAAAATGGTTTCTCAAACAAAGCATTGTATTAAGCTAGGGATGCTGGTTCAGATGGAGCAGAAGCACCCACCTGACCATCTGGGTGACCAGCATTAGAATAGTTACATGTACATCTGATACATGATCACAGAAGGTCTCATGTGTAGTGTTGAGTGAACTTGTGATTTGCAAGTTCTGCGTTCAGGTTCGGGTTATCTAAGAATTCCGTTGTTTGGAAGTCCCATCAAAATTATGTTCTAACTAGAGAGCTATTCAATGATTGCCAGTCACGGAAATCTCTAAGCAGTACCAGTGACTTCTTCATTAATAGGCCAGACATCCATATTATTTCTATGAATAGAGGGAGATACATCTAGAATACAACTCTGGTGCCACTTATCTCTGAAGAAGCAAAAGGATCAGAAACCCAAAAATCCAACCAGTCCAATTCCTAGTTCTTCTGCTTCGAAGGGATGGTCAAGCTGCTCCCTTAGACATAAGATGGTTGGTAGCTCCCATCAAACCACCAGGATCTAATGGCCACCACCCAATGTCTATTGGCAGATACTCCACCATGTGGCATTTTCCAACCACCTTTAGATGTTAATAGTCTATTAACAGTTTGATTGACAGGACCCGGGGGCCGTCATTTTCTATGCTGGGATTGCTGCCAGGTGTGCAGCATCTGATTAACCTTCTAATTTTACCCTTGTACACAGGCACATGTTAGTTTTTCCATTTCTTTTGCTATTTTAATAAGAAACCAATAAGTTTATTTTATCAGATTTTCTTTTCTCTGATTCTGAGCTGAACTGTGACATTTTATTTTAAAGGAATTGAATCTTAAAGGGCTTCTCTCAGCAGGATCAGGCACAACACCTTGTAGGGCTTCTCCATCTGATTAAAACCATACCTTTCTTCTCTCGATCCATTGGAAGGAAATTTTCGTTTAGAAATTTGTAAATAAAGCCTTCAGTGCACCTTGGCTCCTCCACTTTGCTTTACAAGACACTCCGTCCTCCACATGATTGACAGGGCCAGACCCTAAAGTGGAGGAGGGAGCGTCCTGGAAAGCAGAACAGTGGAGCTAGGGTGCACTCAGTAGATAGGGCCCACCCCTGCTGCATATTTATATAAAACACTGATTTCTCCTAAATTGCCACAATGGATCAGGGGAAGGTAGAGACTGTTTTTAATCATCCGAGGAAGCCCTATTGGGTAATAAAGCTTGGTTTAATAAGGTTGCTTACTCTGACATATGACCTTTAAAATCTAGATCAAGACCAAGGTAGAGACCTAGATCTAGACCTACTTAGGGACATATGGAAGTAGAGTAGAAAGCGCTAGAAACACCATGGGTCTGCAAGAAAACCAAGAGTAGGAATGTGATAGAGACTCTTAATGGAGCACCTCTAAAACCACAATTCATCAACCAGACGGAATCACATTCTAGATTTAGAATTTAAAAATGGGGATCTAGTGAGGTAACAGTGAGAGAAGATTTGGTTTCCATTGACCACCAAGGTTCTTGTTTTGACATTTAAACAGATTTTCAACCATCGTATTCTACAATCAAGGTTTAAGAAAGACTAATTTCAATGAAATATGTGAGTATTTAAAAAAAGAATTGAGATAAAAGGGTTCTGCTCCAGTATCTAGGGAGTGCATTACCTCTACTTTTGCTCCAGTGTTTGTAGAAGATATTACCTCTAGTTTATGAGTTCTGTCTGTGTGGTTGGGAAGTGCATTGCTTCTATTTGTGTGGGCACTGCTCCAGTGTTTGGGGAGGGCATTACCTCTTGATATATGGATTCTGCTCCAGCACTTGGAGATTAAATTACCTCTAGTTGTATGTTTTTTCTGCTCTAGCATTTGGGAAAGGGTATTACCTCTAGTTGTAATGGTTCTTCTCCAGTGTTTGGGGCAGACATTCCCTTTATTTGAATGGGTTCTGCCCCAACATTTGGGGAGGGCATTACCTATAGTTTCAAATATTCTGCTACGTTGCTGGAGGATGGCATTGCTTCTAGGTGTAAGCATTCTGCACCGTTAATTGTGGAGGGCATTACCTCTAGTTGTATGGGTTCTGCTTCAGTGTTTGGGGACGACACTACCTCATGGTGTAAGTATTCTCCAGACTGAAATCCAGACCATATTTCTATAAGGGATGATGAGAAATATTGCTTGCCAGACCCTTACTGGTACTGTGTGATACCAGTGTATGGTAAAATTATCTTGGGTCTAAAGGCCCTATTACACTACCTGATTTTAAGGCCAATTATCGTAGACAAGCTTTTCATAAGAACGCTCGTTCCCAAAATCATGCAGTTTTTTGTCCAGTTTACCTCTTCATTTAGCTCGATGTGCTTCAAAAGAAACTTCCCTATAGATTTGGTCAATATTTAGTTATTTTTCAGGGATCTCCTTTTTCTCTGTACAGTTACTTTTAGATATGTGTCTCTAATATGTAAACTATTCTAAACTTCTCTACTCCATACCCCTCCACACCTGTCAATTACCAAAGCCTCCTCCTCCTCAAACTACAGCTTACTCCCCAGGGTTATACTGCTGATAACGACCGGCTTACCTACAAAACAGTGAGAAGCTGACAGGTGACCACAAGAGAGCCGGCACCAGACAGCAGGTACAGTACCCAATTACTACCTACACCTATATATACCATGCCCATAGCCAGTATATACTACTACTACACCATGACATGTATATACACACAGCCCAGATCCAGTATATACACTACTACACCATGACCTGTATATACACACAGACCAGATCCAGTATATACACTACTACACCATGACATGTATATACACACAGCCCAGATCCGGTATATACACTGCTACACAATGACCTGTATATACACACAGCCCAGATCCGGTATATACACTACTACACCATGACATGTATATACACACAGCCCAGATCCAGTATATACACTACTACACCATGACCTGTATATACACACAGCCCAGATCCAGTATATACACTACTACACCATGACATGTATATACACACAGCCCAGATCCGGTATATACACTACTACACCATGACATGTATATACACACAGCCCAGATCCAGTATATACACTACTACACCATGACATGTATATACACACAGCCCAGATCCGGTATATACACTACTACACCATGACCTGTATATACACAGCCCAGATCCAGTATATACACTACTACACCATGAACTGTATATACACACAGCCCAGACCCAGTATATACACTACTACACCATGACCTGTATATACACACAGCCCAGATCCAGTATATACACTACTACACCATGACCTGTATATACACACAGCCCAGATCCGGTATATACACTACTACACCATGACATGTATATACACACAGCCCAGATCCAGTATATACACTACTACACCATGACCTGTATATACACACAGCCCAGATCCAGTATATACACTACTACACCATGACCTGTATATACACACAGCCCAGATCCGGTATATACACTACTACACCATGACATGTATATACACACAGCACAGACCCAGTATATACACTACTACACCATGACATGTATATACACACAGCCCAGATCCGGTATATACACTACTACACCATGACATGTATATACACACAGCCCAGATCCGGTATATACACTACTACACCATGACATGTATATACACACAGCACAGACCCAGTATATACACTACTACACCATGACATGTATATACACACAGCCCAGATCCGGTATATACACTACTACACCATGACATGTATATACACACAGCACAGACCCAGTATATACACTACTACACCATGACATGTATATACACACAGCCCAGATCCGGTATATACACTACTACACCATGACATGTATATACACACAGCCCAGATCCGGTATATACACTACTACACCATGACATGTATATACACACAGCACAGACCCAGTATATACACTACTACACCATGACATGTATATACACACAGCCCAGATCCGGTATATACACTACTACACCATGACATGTATATACACACAGCACAGACCCAGTATATACACTACTACACCATGACATGTATATACACACAGCCCAGATCCAGTGTATACATTACTACACCATGACCTGTATATACACACAGCCCAGATCCAGTATATACACTACTACACCATGACCTGTATATACACACAGCACAGATCCAGTATATACACTACTACACCATGACCTGTATATACACACAGCCCAGATCCAGTATATACCCTACTACACCATGAACTGTATATACACACAGACCAGATCCGGTATATACACTACTACACCATGACATGTATATACACACAGCCCAGATCCGGTATATACACTACTACACCATGACATGTATATATACACAGCCCAGATCCGGTATATACACTACTACACCATGACATGTATATACACACAGCCCAGATCCAGTATATACACTACTACACCATGACATGTATATACACACAGCACAGATCCGGTATATACACTATTACACCATGACATGTATATACACACAGCCCAGATCCAGTATATACACTACTACACCATGACCTGTATATACACACAGCACAGATCCAGTATATACACTACTACACCATGACCTGTATATACACACAGCCCAGATCCAGTATATACCCTACTACACCATGAACTGTATATACACACAGCCCAGATCCAGTATATACTACTACTACACCATGACATGTATATACACACAGCCCAGATCCAGTATATACACTACTACACCATGACATGTATATACACACAGCCCAGATCCAGTATATACACTACTACACCATGACATGTATATACACACAGCCCAGACCCAGTATATACACTACTACACCATGACATGTATATACACACAGACCAGATCCAGTATATACACTACTACACCATGACCTGTATATACACAGCCCAGATCCAGTATATACACTACTACACCATGACATGTATATACACACAGACCAGATCCGGTATATACACTACTACACCATGACATGTATATATACACAGACCAGATCCAGTATATACACTACTACACCATGACCTGTATATACACACAGCCCAGATCCGGTATATACACTACTACACCATGACATGTATATACACACAGCCCAGATCCGGTATATACACTACTACACCATGACCTGTATATACACACAGCCCAGATCCGGTATATACACTACTACACCATGACATGTATATACACACAGCACAGATCCGGTATATACACTACTACACCATGACATGTATATACACACAGCCCAGATCCAGTATATACACTACTACACCATGACATGTATATACACACAGCCCAGATCCGGTATATACACTACTACACCATGACATGTATATACACACAGCCCAGATCCGGTATATACACTACTACACCATGACATGTATATATACACAGCCCAGATCCGGTATATACACTACTACACCATGACATGTATATACACACAGCCCAGATCCAGTATATACACTACTACACCATGACATGTATATACACACAGCACAGATCCGGTATATACACTATTACACCATGACATGTATATACACACAGCCCAGATCCAGTATATACCCTACTACACCATGAACTGTATATACACACAGCCCAGATCCAGTATATACTACTACTACACCATGACATGTATATACACACAGCCCAGATCCAGTATATACACTACTACACCATGACCTGTATATACACACAGCCCAGATCCAGTATATACACTACTACACCATGACATGTATATACACACAGCCCAGATCCAGTATATACACTACTACACCATGACCTGTATATACACACAGCCCAGATCCAGTATATACACTACTACACCATGACATGTATATACACACAGACCAGATCCAGTATATACACTACTACACCATGACCTGTATATACACAGCCCAGATCCAGTATATACACTACTACACCATGACATGTATATACACACAGCCCATATCCAGTATATACACTACTACACCATGACATGTATATACACACAGCCCAGATCCAGTATATACACTACTACACCATGACATGTATATACACACAGCCCAGATCCAGTATATACATTACTACACCATGACATGTATATACAGCCCAGATCCGGTATATACACTACTACACCATGACATGTATATACACACAGCCCAGATCCAGTATATAGTACTACACCATGACATGTATATACACACAGCCCAGATCCAGTATATACACTACTACACCATGACATGTATATACACACAGCCCAGATCCAGTATATACATTACTACACCATGACATGTATATACACACAGCACAGATCCAGTATATACACTACTACACCATGACATGTATATACACACAGCCCAGATCCGGTATATACACTACTACACCATGACATGTATATACACAGCCCAGATCCGGTATATACACTACTACACCATGATCTGTATATACACAGCCCAGATCCAGTATATACACTACTACACCATGATCTGTATATACACAGCCCAGATCCAGTATATACACTACTACACCATGACCTGTATATACACAGCCCAGATCCAGTATATACACTACTACACCATGACCTGTATATACACAGCCCAGATCCAGTATATACACTACTACACCATGACATGTATATACACACAGCCCAGATCCAGTATATACACTACTACACCATGACATGTATATACACACAGCCCAGATCCGGTATATACACTACTACACCATGACATGTATATACACACAGCACAGTTTCAGTATATACACTACTACACCATAATATGTATATACACACAGCCCAGATCCAGTATATACACTACTACACCATGACATGTATATACACACAGCCCAGATCCGGTATATACACTACTACACCATGACATGTATATACACACAGCACAGATCCAGTATATACACTACTACACCATGACATGTATATACACACAGCCCAGATCCGGTATATACACTACTACACCATGACATGTATATACACACAGCCCAGATTCGGTATATACACTACTACACCATGACCTGTATATACACACAGCCCAGATCCGGTATATACACTACTACACCATGACCTGTATATACACACAGCCCAGATCTAGTATATACACTACTACACCATGACATGTATATACACACAGCCCAGACCCAGTATATACACTACTACACCATGACATGTATATACACACAGCCCAGTTCCAGTATATACACTACTACACCATGACATGTATATACACACAGCACAGATCCAGTATATACACTACTACACCATGACATGTATATACACACAGCCCGGATCCAGTATATACACTACTACACCATGACCTGTATATACACACAGCCCAGATCCAGTATATACACTACTACACCATGACATGTATATACACACAGCCCAGATCCGGTATATACACTACTACACCATGACATGTATATACACACAGCCCAGATCCGGTATATACACTACTACACCATGAACTGTATATACACACAGCCCAGATCCAGTATATACACTACTACACCATGACATGTATATACACACAGCACAGATCCAGTATATACACTACTACACCATGACATGTATATACACACAGCCCAGATCCAGTATATACACTACTACACCATGACCTGTATATACACACAGCCCAGATCCATATATACACTACTACACCATGACATGTATATACACACAGCCCAGATCCAGTATATACACTACTACACCATGACATGTATATACACACAGCCCAGATCCAGTATATACACTACTACACCATGACCTGTATATACACACAGCCCAGATCCACTATATACACTACTACACCATGACATGTATATACACACAGCCCAGATCCAGTATATACACTACTACACCATGACATGTATATACACACAGCCCAGATCCAGTATATACACTACTACACCGTGACCTGTATATACACACAGTCCAGATCCAGTATATACACTACTACACCATGACCTGTATATACACACAGCCCAGATCCGGTATATACACTACTACATCATGACCTGTATATACACACAGCCCAGATCCGGTATATACACTACTACACCGTGACCTGTATATACACACAGTCCAGATCCAGTATATACACTACTACACCATGACATGTATATACACACAGCCCAGATCCAGTATATACACTACTACACCATGACATGTATATACACACAGCCCAGTTCCAGTATATACACTACTACACCATGACATGTATATACACACAGCCCAGATCCAGTATATACACTACTACACCATGACCTGTATATACACACAGCCCAGATCCAGTATATACACTACTACACCATGACATGTATATACACACAGCACAGATCCAGTATATACACTACTACACCATGATATGTATATACACACAGCCCAGATCCGGTATATACACTACTACACCATGAACTGTATATACACACAGCCCAGATCCAGTATATACACTACTACACCATGACATGTATATACACACAGCCCAGATCCAGTATATACACTACTACACCATGACATGGATATACACACAGCCCAGATCCACTATATACACTACTACACCATGACCTGTATATACACACAGCACAGATCCAGTATATACACTACTACACCATGACCTGTATATACACACAGCCCAGATCCAGTATATACACTACTACACCATGACATGTATATACACACAGACCAGACCCAGTATATACACTACTACACCATGACATGTATATACACACAGCCCAGATCCGGTATATACACTACTACACCATGATATGTATATACACACAGCCCAGATCCAGTATATACACTACTACACCATGACCTGTATATACACACAGCCCAGATCCGGTATATACACTACTACACCATGACATGTATATACACACAGCACAGTTTCAGTATATACACTACTACACCATAATATGTATATACACACAGCCCAGATCCAGTATATACACTACTACACCATGACATGTATATACACACAGCCCAGATCCGGTATATACACTACTACACCATCATATGTATATACACACAGCCCAGATCCAGTATATACACTACTACACCATGACATGTATATACACACAGCACAGATCCAGTATATACACTACTACACCATGACATGTATATACACACAGCCCAGATCCGGTATATACACTACTACACCATGACATGTATATACACACAGCCCAGATTCGGTATATACACTACTACACCATGACCTGTATATACACACAGCCCAGATCCGGTATATACACTACTACACCATGACCTGTATATACACACAGCCCAGATCTAGTATATACACTACTACACCATGACATGTATATACACACAGCCCAGACCCAGTATATACACTACTACACCATGACATGTATATACACACAGCCCAGTTCCAGTATATACACTACTACACCATGACATGTATATACACACAGCACAGATCCAGTATATACACTACTACACCATGACATGTATATACACACAGCCCAGATCCGGTATATACACTACTACACCATGAACTGTATATACACACAGCCCAGATCCAGTATATACACTACTACACCATGACATGTATATACACACAGCCCAGATCCAGTATATACACTACTACACCATGACCTGTATATACACACAGCCCAGATCCAGTATATACACTACTACACCATGACCTGTATATACACACAGCCCAGATCCAGTATATACACTACTACACCATGACATGTATATACACACAGCCCAGATCCAGTATATACACTACTACACCATGACATGTATATACACACAGCACAGATCCAGTATATACACTACTACACCATGACCTGTATATACACACAGCCCAGATCCACTATATACACTACTACACCATGACATGTATATACACACAGCCCAGATCCAGTATATACACTACTACACCATGACATGTATATACACACAGCCCAGATCCAGTATATACACTACTACACCATGACATGTATATACACACAGCCCAGATCCAGTATATACACTACTACACCATGACATGTATATACACACAGCCCAGATCCAGTATATACACTACTACACCATGACATGTATATACACACAGCCCAGACCCAGTATATACACTACTACACCATGACCTGTATATACACACAGCCCAGATCCGGTATATACACTACTACACGATGACATGTATATACACACAGCACAGATCCAGTATATACACTACTACACCATGACCTGTATATACACACAGCCCAGATCCAGTATATACACTACTACACCGTGACCTGTATATACACACAGTCCAGATCCAGTATATACACTACTACACCATGACCTGTATATACACACAGCCCAGATCCGGTATATACACTACTACATCATGACCTGTATATACACACAGCCCAGATCCGGTATATACACTACTACACCATGACATGTATATACACACAGCACAGATCCAGTATATACACTACTACACCATGACATGTATATACACACAGCCCAGATCCAGTATATACACTACTACACCATGACATGTATATACACACAGCCCAGTTCCAGTATATACACTACTACACCATGACATGTATATACACACAGCCCAGATCCAGTATATACACTACTACACCATGACATGTATATACACACAGCCCAGATCCAGTATATACACTACTACACCATGACATGTATATACACACAGCCCAGATCCAGTATATACACTACTACACCATGACATGGATATACACACAGCCCAGATCCACTATATACACTACTACACCATGACCTGTATATACACACAGCCCAGATCCAGTATATACACTACTACACCATGACATGTATATACACACAGACCAGACCCAGTATATACACTACTACACCATGACATGTATATACACACAGCCCAGATCCGGTATATACACTACTACACCATGATATGTATATACACACAGCCCAGATCCAGTATATACACTACTACACCATGACCTGTATATACACACAGCCCAGATCCGGTATATACACTACTACACCATGACCTGTATATACACACAGCTCAGACCTAGTATATTCACTACTACACCATGACATGTATATACACACACAGCCCAGATCCGGTATATACACTACTACACCATGACATGTATATACACACACAGTCCAGATCCAGTATATACACTACTACAACATGACATGTATATACACACAGCCCAGATCCGGTATATACACTACTACACAATGACATGTATATACACACAGTCCAGATCCAGTATATACACTACTACACCATGACCTGTATATACACACAGCCCAGATCCGGTATATACACTACTACACCATGACATGTATATACACACAGCCCAGATCCGGTATATACACTACTACACCATGACATGTATATACACACAGCCCAGATCCAGTATATACACTACTACACCATGACATGTATATACACACAGCCCAGATCCAGTATATACACTACTACACCATGACATGTATATACACACAGCCCAGATCCAGTATATACACTACTACACCATGACATGTATATACACACAGCCCAGATCCAGTATATACACTACTACACCATGACATGTATATACACACAGCCCAGATCCAGTATATACACTACTACACCATGACATGTATATACACACAGTCCAGATCCAGTATATACACTACTACACCATGACATGTATATACACACAGTCCAGATCCGGTATATACACTACTACACCATGACCTGTATATACACACAGCCCAGATCCAGTATATACACTACTACACCATGACATGTATATACACACAGCCCAGATCCAGTATATACACTACTACACCATGACATGTATATACACAGCCCAGATCCGGTATATACACTACTACACCATGACCTGTATATACACACAGCCCAGATCCAGTATATACACTACTACACCATGACATGTATATACACACAGTCCAGATCCGGTATATACACTACTACACCATGACATGTATATACACACAGCACAGATCCAGTATATACACTACTACACCATGACCTGTATATACAGACAGCCCAGATACAGTACAGGGAGTGCAGAATTATTAGACAAGTTGTATTTTTGAGGATTAATTTTATTATTGAACAACAACCATGTTCTCAATGAACCCAAAAAACTCATTAATATCAAAGCTGAATATTTTTGGAAGTAGTTTTTAGTTTGTTTTTAGTTTTAGCTATTTTAGGGGGATATCTGTGTGTGCAGGTGACTATTACTGTGCATAATTATTAGGCAACTTAACAAAAAACAAATTTATACCCATTTCAATTATTTATTTTTACCAGTGAAACCAATATAACATCTCAACATTCACAAATATACATTTCTGACATTCAAAAACAAAACAAAAACAAATCAGTGACCAATATAGCCACCTTTCTTTGCAAGGACACTCAAAAGCCTGCCATCCATGGATTCTGTCAGTGTTTTGATCTGTTCACCATCAACATTGCGTGCAGCAGCAACCACAGCCTCCCAGACACTGTTCAGAGAGGTGTACTGTTTTCCCTCCTTGTAAATCTCACATTTGATGATGGACCACAGGTTCTCAATGGGGTTCAGATCAGGTGAACAAGGAGGCCATGTCATTAGATTTTCTTCTTTTATACCCTTTCTTGCCAGCCACGCTGTGGAGTACTTGGACGCGTGTGATGGAGCATTGTCCTTCATGAAAATCATGTTTTTCTTGAAGGATGCAGACTTCTTCCTGTACCACTGCTTGAAGAAGGTGTCTTCCAGAAACTGGCAGTAGGACTGGGAGTTGAGCTTGACTCCATCCTCAACCCGAAAAGGCCCCACAAGCTCATCTTTGATGATACCAGCCCAAATCAGTACTCCACCTCCACCTTGCTGGCGTCTGAGTCGCACTGGAGCTCTCTGCCCTTTACCAATCCAGCCACAGGCCCATCCATCTGGCCCATCAAGACTCACTCTCATTTCATCAGTCCATAAAACCTTAGAAAAATCAGTCTTGAGATATTTCTTGGCCCAGTCTTGACGTTTCAGCTTGTGTGTCTTGTTCAGTGGTGGTCGTCTTTCAGCCTTTCTTACCTTGGCCATGTCTCTGAGTATTGCACACCTTGTGCTTTTGGGCACTCCAGTGATGTTGCAGCTCTGAAATATGGCCAAACTGGTGGCAAGTGGCATCTTGGCAGCTGCACGCTTGACTTTTCTCAGTTCATGGGCAGTTATTTTGCGCCTTGGTTTTTCCACACGCTTCTTGCGACCCTGTTGACTATTTTGAATGAAACGCTTGATTGTTCGATGATCACGCTTCAGAAGTTTTGCAATTTTAAGAGTGCTGCATCCCTCTGCAAGATATCTCACTATTTTTGACTTTTCTGAGCCTGTCAAGTCCTTCTTTTGACCCATTTTGCCAAAAGAAAGAAAGTTGCCTAATAATTATGCACACCTGATATAGGGTGTTGATGTCATTAGACCACACCCCTTCTTATTACAGAGATGCACATCACCTAATATGCTTAATTGGTAGTAGGCTTTCGAGCCTATACAGCTTGGAGTAAGACAACATGCATAAAGAGGATGATGTGGTCAAAATACTCATTTGCCTAATAAATCTGCACGCAGTGTATATACACACAGTCCAGATCCGGTATATACACTACTACACCATGACATGTATATACACACAGCCCAGATCCGGTATATACACTACTACACCATGACCTGTATATACAGACAGCCCAGATCCGGTATATACACTACTACACCATGACATGTATATACACACAGCCCAGATCCAGTATATACCCTACTACACCATGACATGTATATACACACAGCCCAGATCCAGTATATACACTACTACACCATGACCTGTATATACACACAGCCCAGATCCGGTATATACACTACTACACCATGACCTGTATATACACACAGCCCAGATCCAGTATATACACTACTACACCATGACATGTATATACACAGTCCAGATCCAGTATATACACTACTACACCATGACATGTATATACACACAGCCCAGATCCGGTATATACACTACTACACATGACATGTATATACACACAGCACAGATACAGTATATACACTACTACACCATGACATGTATATACACACAGCTCAGATACAGTATATACACTACTACACCATGACATGTATATACACACAGCCCAGATCCAGTATATACACTACTACACCATGACATGTATATACACACAGCACAGATCCAGTATATACACTACTACACCATGAACTGTATATACACACAGCCCAGATCCGGTATATACACTACTACACCATGACCTGTATATACACACAGCCCAGATCTGGTATATACCCTACTACACCATGACCTGTATATACACACAGCCCAGATCTGGTATATACCCTACTACACCATGACATGTATATACACACAGCCCAGATCCAGTATATACACTACTACACCATGACATGTATATACACACAGCCCAGATCCAGTATATACACTACTACACCATGACATGTATATACACACAGCCCAGATCCAGTATATACACTACTACACCATGACCTGTATATACACACAGCCCAGATACAGTATATACTACTACTACACCATGACCTGTATATACACACAGCACAGACCCAGTATATACACTACTACACCATGACATGTATATACACACAGCCCAGATCCAGTATATACACTACTACACCATGACATGTATATACACACAGCCCAGATCCAGTATATACACTACTACACCATGACCTGTATATACACACAGCCCAGATCCAGTATATACACTACTACACTATGACCTGTATATACACACAGCCCAGATCCAGTATATACACTACTACACCATGACATGTATATACACACAGCCCAGATCCAGTATATACACTACTACACCATGACCTGTATATACACACAGCCCAGATCCGGTATATACCCTACTACACCATGACCTGTATATACACACAGCCCAGATCCAGTATATACCCTACTACACCATGACATGTATATACACACAGCCCAGATCCGGTATATACACTACTACACCATGACATGTATACACACAGCCCAGATCCAGTATATACACTACTACACCATGACCTGTATATACACACAGCCCAGATCCAGTATATACACTACTACACCATGACATGTATATACACAGCCCAGATCCGGTATATACACTACTACACCATGACCTGTATATACACACAGCCCAGATCCAGTATATACACTACTACACCATGACATGTATATACACACAGTCCAGATCCGGTATATACACTACTACACCATGACCTGTATATACACACAGCCCAGATCCGGTATATACACTACTACACCATGACCTGTATATACACACAGCCCAGATCCAGTATATACACTACTACACCATGACCTGTATATACACACAGCCCAGATCCAGTATATACACTACTACACCATGACCTGTATATAAAACATAAGCCTTCAGTCATACTTTCCTTGGTTATTACAGATACGTTTGGCAGTTATGGATCGCATTGTAATATTGCTGCTGTATGCTTTGGTGAGTCAAATCAAAATTAGAGGTATTATATTCTGTTTTATAATAATTAAAGGGGTATTTCAGTTTTTTGTTTTTCTTTATATAATAGAAAATCATACAGTTTTTAATATACATATATAAAAAAAAAAAATCTGCATACATACGTTTGTGATAGCAGGCAGACCACTATATGCAGTAGAATTGTATAGCCCATGCATTAGTCCTATGTAATGCATGCATGGCACAACTGAAACATGGCATCAGTCATGTGACTCTCCACATCATATAATTCTTGACATTTAGGAGGCAGCAGTGTTACACAACATACCTGTGTTGGGTCAGCACATAGGACACATCTATGTGATAAGTAAATAGGACTAGTGATTCAATCATCATTTTTCATGTTGTTTATTGCAGTAACTACATTACTGGGTGCATTTACATGGCTTTATGTCTGTAAGTGGTTTGCAAAATGGCAGCCTGTCTCTAGGTGATGGTATAAAATGGCAGCCTGTCTCTAGGTGATGGTATAAAATGGCAACCTGTCTCTACAGTAGGTGATTGTATAAAATGGCAGCCTGTCTCTAGGTGATGGTATAAAATGGCAGCCTGTCTCTAGGTGATTGTATAAAATGGCAGCCTGTCTCTAGGTGATGGTATAAAATAGCAGCCTGTCTCTAGGTGATGGTATAAAATGGCAGCCTGTCTCTAGGTGATGGTATAAAATGGCAGCCTGTCTCTAGGTGATGGTATAAAATGGCAGCCTGTCTCTAGGTGATGGTATAAAATGGCAGCCTGTCTCTAGGTGATGGTATAAAATGGCAGCCTGTCTCTAGGTGATGGTATAAAATGGCAGCCTGTCTCTAGGTGATGGTATAAAATGGCAGCCTGTCTCTAGGTGATGGTATAAAATGGCAGCCTGTCTCTAGGTGATGGTATAAAATGGCAGCCTGTCTCTAGGTGATGGTATAAAATGGCAGCCTGTCTCTAGGTGATGGTATAAAATGATAACCAACAAAGCAACACTGAGAACTATTAAGCTAAAAAGGTATATTTTTATTAGACATATGGTTAAAAACATAGACAAAGAGATGACAGACAAGTGCAAAATAGTGCAGTGCAATCCTGGGAGAGTTAGTTCAGTATAATAGAGTAAAAAGGTAAGCGACCAAAAAATATATATATATACAGGGAGTGCAGAATTATTAGGCAAGTTGTATTTTTGAGGATTAATTTTATTATTGAACAACAACCATGTTCTCAATGAACCCAAAAAACTCATTAATATCAAAGCTGAATATTTTTGGAAGTAGTTTTTAGTTTGTTTTTAGTTTTAGCTATTTTAGGGGGATATCTGTGTGTGCAGGTGACTATTACTGTGCATAATTATTAGGCAACTTAACAAAAAACTAATATATACCCATTTCAATTATTTATTTTTACCAGTGAAACCAATATAACATCTCAACATTCACAAATATACATTTCTGACATTCAAAAACAAAACAAAAACAAATCAGTGACCAATATAGCCACCTTTCTTTGCAAGGACACTCAAAAGCCTGCCATCCATGGATTCTGTCAGTGTTTTGATCTGTTCACCATCAACATTGCGTGCAGCAGCAACCACAGCCTCCCAGACACTGTTCAGAGAGGTGTACTGTTTTCCCTCCTTGTAAATCTCACATTTGATGATGGACCACAGGTTCTCAATGGGGTTCAGATCAGGTGAACAAGGAGGCCATGTCATTAGATTTTCTTCTTTTATACCCTTTCTTGCCAGCCACGCTGTGGAGTACTTGGACGCGTGTGATGGAGCATTGTCCTGCATGAAAATCATGTTTTTCTTGAAGGATGCAGACTTCTTCCTGTACCACTGCTTGAAGAAGGTGTCTTCCAGAAACTGGCAGTAGGACTGGGAGTTGAGCTTGACTCCATCCTCAACCCGAAAAGGCCCCACAAGCTCATCTTTGATGATACCAGCCCAAACCAGTACTCCACCTCCACCTTGCTGGCGTCTGAGTCGGACTGGAGCTCTCTGCCCTTTACCAATCCAGCCACGGGCCCATCCATCTGGCCCATCAAGACTCACTCTCATTTCATCAGTCCATAAAACCTTAGAAAAATCAGTCTTGAGATATTTCTTGGCCCAGTCTTGACGTTTCAGCTTGTGTGTCTTGTTCAGTGGTGGTCGTCTTTCAGCCTTTCTTACCTTGGCCATGTCTCTGAGTATTGCACACCTTGTGCTTTTGGGCACTCCAGTGATGTTGCAGCTCTGAAATATGGCCAAACTGGTCGCAAGTGGCATCTTGGCAGCAGCACGCTTGACTTTTCTCAGTTTATGGGCAGTTATTTTGCGCCTTGGTTTTTCCACACGCTTCTTGCGACCCTGTTGACTATTTTGAATGAAACGCTTGATTGTTCGATGATCACGCTTCAGAAGCTTTGCAATTTTAAGAGTGCTGCATCCCTCTGCAAGATATCTCACTATTTTTGACTTTTCTGAGCCTGTCAAGTCCTTCTTTTGACCCATTTTGCCAAAGGAAATGAAGTTGCCTAATAATTATGCACACCTAATATAGGGTGTTGATGTCATTAGACCACACCCCTTCTCATTACAGAGATGCACATCACCTAATATGCTTAATTGGTAGTAGGCTTTCGAACCTATACAGCTTGGAGTAAGACAACATGCATAAAGAGGATGATGTGGTCAAAATACTCATTTGCCTAATAATTCTGCACGCAGTGTATATAGATGCCTGTATGTAAAGAGGACTCCTATACAAGAGCTACACTTGAGAAAAGTCCACAGTGCAAATAAATGCATTCAGTATGAAAGTGCAAGTGCGTATATTCAGTTGTGACTAGGGGACATAAGGTATAAATCCTCAAGTGTGGCTCTTTCCAAAAGTTCAATTGTATCTATACCGCTATAAGTAACAAGCGGTAAAGTGCAAGTGCAATATAGGAGATAAGAGGTGAATAGCAAGACCATGTATGGTACAAAAAAGGCAAAGGGCCGCAACAAAGATAGTGAAACATGCGGTCCAAACAAAGCAAGGTCACATACCGTTATGGAAGTAACAAGTCCACAGGAAGACTGCACACCCCGACGCGCGTTTCGATTTGAAACCTTCCTCTGGGGGTACCGTATAAAATGGCAGCCTGTCTCTAGGTAATGGTATAAAATGGCAGCCTGTCTCTAGGTGATGGTATAAAATGGCAGCCTGTCTCTAGGTGATGGTCATGTTTTTAATAAAGTTTAGTGTAAAATGAAACACGCACAGATCAGTTTGTGCACAGACACTGAGATACATGATGAGATACTGCTGCAGGTAGTAACGCTGTATATACTGTATATATTCTGCTCCTCAAAACAAAGCGCTATTTTACTGGACAAGCGGGCAGGAAAAAGCACGAAGGAAGAAGAAGGAGGTTGCTCACATGACCCAGAGAGGAAGTGGGAGGAGAGAGCTTACCCTGATTGGCTCGCAAGCTGACAGACAGGCAGGGAGGTGCCCTTGCAGAATATCATTCTGTGTTAGGCTCTAAAAGAGGGTGGTTGAGTCTTGAAAAAACGATCTTAGGGACAGTGTGCAGCCACAATCAAGCTTCTATTCTAGTGTGAGAGACAATGAAAGGAAAGACTAGAAAGAACTGTGTAGAATAGGGACAGGCAGGGAAAGCTGTCAGCCAGGGAGTGAGGAGCTAAGACTGGGTGTGCTTCCCAGCATAGCTGCAGAACGTTAAAAGCAGCTAACTGCAAGAACATTTCTCTCCCCCCCCCCCCCCTTTGAACAGAAATACAGCTTTTAAAAAATAAAATAAATATATATCTATGCTGATAGACGTAAGTATTGCAGCGCTCACCTGTGTATCTCTTTGGGAGGCACGGACAAATGGCCTGGACACGGTCATGTAGAAATTACAAAAGAGCTGTAGAGTCCAGCTTCCCATAAAAAGATTATTTTATTCATTCGACGTAAAATCCAGACATCCAATACAGTATAAAATGTCTACGCGTTTCGGACCCCAACATATAGGTCCTTCATCATGACATACAAATAAAAGACTGAGCCCCCTTCTTATTAGCAAGGATAAAGACCAAGCCAATTAATTAAATTGCTCACAACACATGCAATAAAGTTGGGAGTGGTCAAAACACAGAAACAAAATAAGGGGAAGCACAAAGAAAAATGTACTACAAAACATTTAAGACAATCATCTACTGTATATTGCAGAATTAAGTCATGCTTTTTATTCAGACCCTTGGGTGCACAACTTCCCCATCTGAACATCCAGAATGCTTCTCTGCTGAGAAGCTTCTGTCTGTAATTCCCTCCTCTGACAGGGAAAGGAACTTTCTCAACTCCTTGTGCTGAAAACGCAGCCTTTGTGAACAGTGGCAAAATGGAAGCTGGCCGCTGAAACATTGCGTGTGTTATAATGAGGGATATCTGACACTTGCTTTCTGATTCTAGCTTTAATTGGTTTCGTCATGCCACCAACATACTGCAATTTACAGTCCCGGCAAGTAATAACATAAACCGCATGTTCCGTATTGCAGTTCATGTATTGCTGTATTGAGTAGCTAGACTCATTCGCTGTAGGATTGACTGTTTTCACTGACCGTCCTATATCTACAGCAGATGCATCTATTGCCACCGCATTTAAAGCTGCCTTTATATGAAAGCCATGTATGCACATTTACAGGACGGTCAATAAACAAACTGGGACTGACTTTCTGTCCTATGGTGGGAGCTTTCCTCGCTACAAATTTGACTCCTGCTGAAACCACATCACCCCGGTCTTTATCGTAATCTGTGAACACCGTGATCAGATGAATCGCCCCTCCCAACCAATGACGCCATTCCTCGAAAGCCAACTTAATGGCCAGCAACTGTTACCCACATCGTAATTTCTCTCTGCGGAAGGCACATGGACGCCATTTACCAGGTGACGGACCCTGCGATAAAACTTCTCCTACCCCTACCTTGGACGCGTCAACTTCCACAATGAAAGGTTGTGATTCATCCGGCTGCACCAATATAGGGGCAGAAGAGAAGCACTCCATGACCGCAGAAAAGGCTCGCAACGCCGAATCAGACCACACTGAGACATACGTCCCTTTCTTAGTCTTGTCAGTTAAGGGTTTCACCACATTCAGTCCAATCCCATTGGCAACATGATTACAATTTCATTATACGAGAAAAAGTACACAGTAAAACATACCAAAATTCATACGAATCAGATCAATGATAATAACTGTTCCTAAAGTCATAGGCTTTGAACTCTTCTACTTTTCCCCATAAACTATCATCTAGATACCGATATCATTGATATTCCTTTGACTTCTGACAAGGTACACTCCAACACACATATTCCAGATATTCACAAAAAATTATTATCCAATCCCCCCAACTACCCCCTCTCCCCCCACCCTATTATTATCGCAGGAGCCGACTGAGATCATCCACTCGGGTATAGGAGTACACCATACAAGAGAATTCCAATCCACCCTGACCATATCTGTTCCCATTGAATGTTTTTTCTCCCAAAATAATACACGTTCATAATTCTTTATCCTGTTTATTAATTGTTTCCATTCCTCAAACTCAGGGTAATTTTCTGATCCCCATTTTCTAACTATTATTACACTTGCAATTAATAGCCCTTTCGACCACATTATATTTTCCTTCTTATTGTCATGTCCTGCTCAGACTATGTACGGAGATCTGCCAGATTAGCAGCACATGTCTAGTCATTTGTTTTGTTTTGGAGTCGTGCTAGATCCACCTCCCTTCAGGTACACTGGGTGGGGTCGTTGGTTTAAATTACTCCCCTCCCAGTGTTCCCTGCGGGTTATAGCTTCTGTCAGGCTGTAGAAGCAAGGAGTGAAGGATTGGCTTTTCTTGCTCAGATAAGATAAGTTGGTTTCTGATGTCTTTGGTTTGCTGTCTAGGCTGTTTGTGTGTCGTCTGTCCCCTCCTGGTTCTGAGGGAGCAGGCTGCCCCTTTTCCCCTTTCACCATCTCAGGGATTCTAGGGTATTCTCAGCCCAGGCACGAGGACACATTATTCCCACCTTTAGGGTCTGAATGTGGGCAAAGCAGAATAGGGAGAGCAGTTAGGGATTTGCTAGGAGGTGACCTTATCCCCAGCTTCTCGCCTAGAAAACTTGTTTGTTTTGTTATCTGTGTATCTTATATCCTGTCCGCCGTGACACTTATTCCCTTTATCCATGGGGAGTCATCCTAATATTGCAAGTTCTATACCTAACACAGGTTTTACCTCCATCCATCTACCCATCTCCTCAAATATCTTACCCCAATATTCTTGAATGATCGGGCAACTACATATAAGATGAATAAAACCTGCTTGTTCATGTTGGCATTTTAGGCATCTATCATTCCTATCTTTATATACGGTATCTTAGTAAACAATGAAGGAGTATAATATAAACGATGAATTATATTAAATTGCATTACGGTAATCTATGATTACTTTATATAAAAGCCCTTTTTATATTTTTATAAGCGTCTTCCCATTGCAGTGCACTCCTACACCCAATCTCCTGTTCCCATTTATTCTCACTCTTAAATTTAATTATTTTACCTAATCCCTTCCTAATTCTTTTATTTATTTGTGCCATTGTAATCCTTATTTCTTTGCAATTGCAACAAAAATCCGTAAACTCATGATCCCTAATCATAAAATATCTCTTATCCTTTGTGCAATCATATGCGTGTTTTAATTGTGGATAAACTCGGTCTATTTATCCCCAGTACTCCCAAATATACCTTTTCCAGAATACTGAAGATGTCTTTCTTGGCCCCTTTATATTTGCTTATTAAATGCTGAATAAACCCATCCCCACAATAACCGGTATACCATTGAATTTGTGCAACTATGTAATAACCCTGCATATAAAGGAAGGGTGAGACTCCCCTCCTCCTCTGCTAACCATAGATAATTTTGTTTAATCTGGACTCGCTTTCTTCCCCATATCAAATTGTTTATAATGCTTTCCAACAAACTGAAAAAGTGATCTTCTATCCAAATTGAGCATGCGGTCAATATGTATAAAACTTGCGGGAGTAATACCATTTTCACTAGAGCAATTCTTTCCACTAGGGCCAGCGGAAGCTTCTGCCATACTCTTATCTTTTACCTTATTAATCATCGGGAAGGATTTAAATTATTATAATCCTTTAAATTAGCAGTGATTTTAATCCTCAAATACTCAAACTGTTCTGCAGGTTTAAGTATTCAAACGTCATTGCCACCAACTTGTCAGTTCAGTGACAATAATTCTGATTTAGCCCAATTTGTTTAAAATCCCGAAATGGCTCCAAAATCATTTACGATCCTCTTGACATAAGGAAGGATTTTCCATCCTGCTTTCCAAAAAAAAAATCAATACATCATCTGTGTAGCGGATTGCGTTTGGCTACTATCCACCGTCCTTAATTTTGGCTGTCCATAACGTTTATTGTTGCAATATTATGTTCAATTCCCTATGGTTTGTTACTTGTAAGACAAAAAGTAATCAGTGACCTGCTGAGCATTCGTCTGGTTGTTCGGTAGAAACAATGGCTACAATGGATGTTTCAACTGTACTGTTGATTAGATTACTTCTCAGGCTGAGGGGAGGGGATGTGTGGGCTGTAACCAGTTTGAATTGTGATTGAAAAGCATATAATTTTCTGTGGGTGTCTTCCTTGCATGGGAGAGTTGCATAAAAGCAGGGTATGTGGCATTAAACAGGGTTCTGCTCTTGATACTGAGTGTCGTCCAGTTATTGGGAAGAGTGCATCACAAACAAAATTAATATGAGTTGATCCGGCATTTATATTCCAGAACTCTTTAATATCTTTACCTATGGAGGTCTTGTTCTTTAACTAACAAAATCCAATGAGGATCCAATCTGAACCTCCTGACCTCCCTATCAACCTCCTTTTCTTTCACCACCAGCAATATAGGGGAATGGTCAGAGACAATATGTGCTTCATATTTCATACTAACCACCTTCTCTATAAAATCAGGACTAGTGTAACGGGGCACCGAAGGCGCACTCGGTCTACCATCAGCCGCAGACCTGCTGCTTAGCTCCGGGAGCGAGGATCTGTGTTTGGCCTCGTTCCGAGGGTGGCTTTGCTAGCTGGGAGGCTTCCTGCTCCTAGGTCTGCCTTGGGCGCCGAGCTGATCACTCGGTGCTCGACTTGTCTGTCTGTCGGTCATGTGATGATGGCCACGTCACATGACCCTCACTCCCCACTATAAATACAGGCAACCTGCTGGCGACAGGTTGCCTGTGATTTTGGTCCCTTAGGCTGTGTATTATTATTGTTATTAAGCTTACCTTTGGATTTGACCCTTGATCTGCTTCCTGACACCTCTTCTGCCTGCTCCCTGAACCTTGACGCTACCTCTCGGATTTTGACCTCGGCTTGCTTTTGGATTTTGTCTTTGCCTCTTCTCTTGTACTGACGTGACCTCCTGGATTTTGACCTCGGCCCGCTCTCGGATCTGTCTCTGTCTCCTCCCTCGTACTGATGTGACCTCCTGGACTGACCCCGGCTAGTTGACCCGCCTCGCCCTTCCGTTTTTTGTGGTACCTTGCTTGTTCCACCTCTCTGTCCGCTCGAGTGCTACCTCTCATTGGCTGACCGCTTCCCTGCTGTCTCTATCTCTCTGCTTGCACTTACTCAGGTCAGGGACTGTCGCCCAGTTGCGCCCCGTCACCTAGGACGGGTGGTGCAAGTAGGCAGGGACAGGGTACCGGGTGGCAGCTCAGGGGGTGCACCTCCGCTCTATCTTTATACCTGTGACAACTAGACAATGCAAGGTCAATTCTTGACATAGCATTGTATGAACAACTATAGCATGAAAACACTTTCCTATCTCCATATAGGTAGCGCCAAATATCAATTAATGCCATTTCCTGACATGTTCTAAAAAGTAAAGTGTTACCTCCTGTTGTTTCTTTCTGACCAGATATGGTAGATACTCTATCCTTCTCCATCTCCATTACACTATTAAAATCTCCCACCACTAGTATCGGACACTTACTCTTGTTGCATACGAATTTGGCTAACTGTGACATAACGTGCATTTCAAATGGTGGAGGAATACATACAAAAGCTAACACATAGATCATCCCGTTCCAGCGACAATATAAAAAAAAAAAATCTTCCCTCCCTATCATCTGTCCCATTGGTTCATATTCTATCTTCTTATGCATATTGTGGGGACTCGCTCTGGTACACAGGATTAGCGGATGCAGTATAGAGGCAACAACAAGTTCTTTTGGATTCATACTGAGCCCATTTCTTTTTCATATAATCCATTTTCTCTCATATCAAATGAGTTTCAACTAAACCTACAATCGCAGGAAGATGTTTAGTTACTAGATCAAAAACTGCTCTCCTTTTTATCTTATCCGCCAACCCTCTCACATTCCACATCAATACCCTATGTGCCATAACCCTATATTATAATAATCAGTCATACAAACCAGTCCCGAGTAGAACACCCTTTTCTACCATCTTTACCCTCAGTGGCTCCTGCGATAACTCCCTCCCTCCCCTCAACCCATCTTTATGATTCACAAGGAAATACCACCTCATAAACCTCTTACCATCTACCTATCCTCCCCCACCAAAGGCAATGTCTTAGTAGTTAAAACAGAAAAAGATGTATTAAGACAATTGTCAACAACGCAATAATCACCCCAATCCAGAATCTGTCTAGCTTGCCAATCGATGGTTGGATTGTGCTTCTCAACCATGGCAAACCCAGAACCACCGGAGCAGGGAGACCCTCCAACACAAAAACACGAGATAAATTCCTGATGAAAGTCACCTATTCTTAATTGGATGTCATGCACCATCTGAGATAACCACTTCTAAGCTAGAGGTGCAGAATCAATAGCAAAAACGGAAATGTTTTTCTCTAATGCACTTAGAGACACGGATACGGACAAACTGAGCATCAATTAGGTTCACCCCTTCCCCGCTGTCGATAAACACCTCAATCCCTACAGTTTTTTACTTTAGCGCCACCTCAGCAGTCAGGAGAAATTTGGTACTACCAGTAAAAGACAAATGCTAATTTTCTGACTCTCCTTCCACCCCTCCAAGAGTCAGATGGGAATTAAACATCCCTTCTCTTTTTTTTGGACACTGAATGTATGGATATACTTCGATAAAATGTCCCTTCTGTCCACAGAAAAAACACACTCCCTTCCTATTACCAGTATGCGTAAAAGCGGATCCAGGAGTAGCTCCCGCTAACTGCATGGGTTCATCCCCAGACCTAAACTCAGGAGTATCTTCACCCAAAGTGTCAGAGGAGGACGATACATCATGTGATAGTACGTCCTGAGAGTGGGGGCCCCTGGATCCCTCTCTCAGGCGTCTATCAATGCGTATGGCAAAAGACATAGCAGCCTCCAGAGACACAGGAGTTTCATGAAAGGCCAAAGTGTCCTTCAGCCTCCCTGATAAACCCTGACAAAACTGACTATGGAGAGTCAGATTGTTCCACTCAGTATCCGTAGCCCACCTCCTAAACTCAGAGCAATAAATCTCAGCAGAACGATTTCCCTGACGAATTCAACGCAGCTTGATTTCGGCCAGGGATGTCCGACGTGGATCGTCATAGATAAGACCCAAAGCTTCGAAAAATTCATCCACCGACCGGAGAGACTGTGAAAAGAAAAAGCCCATGACTGCGCATCCCCCTTAAGCAATGAAAAAAACCACACCGACTTACTGTTTCTCATGCCCAGATGAGTGTGGATGTAGCCTAAAATATAGTTTGCACGCCTCCCTAAACAAAATGAAATTATCACGTCCCCCAGAGAATCTTATTCAGATATGCTATACTATTACTGGCATTGTATTCAAGAGCTGGGGGGAAATTCATAAAAAAAAAATTAACAAATAGAGATAACATGTCTTTCTAAAAATTACGAGTCCTAGGAGACTAGAGGGTGTTATATACAAATTTTCAGGCAATTTGAGCCACTTTGGTTCAGGCCGAAATGATTCAGGTCCGAACCAAACTGAATCTCAAAAGGTTCGCTAATCTCAAAGGCCTACCATTTATTTTCTTTAGGGAGAGGCTACTGTATGGATATAATAAAAAAATATGCAAGCAAAATTTTAAATAGATGTATATTGCAGAAAATTGTTTAAATAAAGAAATGTAATTAGTTACTGAGTATATACCATTGATTGGATTACTCTATTTGTCATCAGGTTATTGGGGTGTTAGGAGACCAGACTCCAGCCTTTGATCGTACAGAAGCACCATCAGTCACCTGGCCAAACTGGATGTCTCATCTTCCTGACCACCTGCCACTATCAGCCTTAGCCATACCAGGAACCCATGACACAATGGCTTTTTTTGGAGGTCCCCTTGCTGAATGTCAAAGCTGGAGTCTAAAAAACCAATATGATTCTGGAATTAGATTTTTGGACATCCGACCTCGTCATTACCAAGACGGGTTGCCTATTTTTCATGGTGTGTCCTACCAGCGTACCGATTTCTTACAGGTTCTCTTGGATACTGTTAACTTTCTAACAGAGCACCCAAGTGAGACAATTTTGATGAGAGTGAAGGAAGAGTATGAACCATATCAAAACACCAGGAGCTTTTACCAGAGTGTTTCCGAGGTTTTGAACCAGGTTGGAGCGCACTGGTTCCTTCAGTCAAATAGCTTTCCAACTTTAGGCGAAGCCAGAGGGAAAGTGGTAATCCTACAAGATTTTTCATCGAAAGGTGAAGGTCCAGATTTTGGTCCTCCATACCCTGGACCAATGAGCATTTCAGATGCTTATCAAGTTAGTGATGACTCCGTGAAATGGGCTGAAGTTGAGAGGCATCTAACAGTTGCTCAAAATGGGGATCCTGAAAGAGCTTACTTGACATACTGCTCAGGAGTCCACTGGCTTCTTTACACCCCAGAGTCTCTGGCTCGTAAGATCAACCCAAGAGTTCTTGACTATCTTAACCTTAAGACACCATTGGGCAGCAGAAGGAGATCAGTTGGTGTGGTTATCATGGATTTTCCAGGAGCTGAACTGGCGAAACAAATTGTTTTAGATAATTGGGTGTAAAGCAAGTAGTCAGGTTTGGACCAAGGTTTCATGAATAAAACATAATGAAGATCATCACTAACAGTGTGTCTTCTTGGTGTTCTCCTTATAATATTTTTAAGCATCTTTACTAGTTGACCACAACTGATGGAGTTGGCCTCGTCGCTAGACATCAAATTTTGTCACCTGTATAAATTAATATGGGTTATCCAACTCCATTTAAAAATAGCTTACAATGGTGAAAAAGAAGAGAAGTAATGCTTATGTTCCAAATTCCCTGCTGCTACAATATAGAAACCTCCCCAGGCACCAGTCCTTTCTGCTTCAGCGATGGTGTCCATACACCATATGACCACCGCAGCCAATCGCTGGCCACAACAGTGAACCCAGCATTGTTTAAGAGGTTTTACGAGATTTTTATACTGATGACCTATCCTATCCTAATGAGCAACGTGGGCCTCCTCTCTTCTTTTCCTAGGCCGAGTGACATGTGTCACAAGGCCTAGGAGCAGCTCAGCTCCATTCAAGTAAATGGGGCAGAGAGCGATACCAAGCACAGCAGCTATACAATGTACAGCACTGTGCCTGGTAAGCTACAAGAAGGCAGCTTCACTCACAGGTGCCTTCTCAACAGCTGATCGGCGGGGGGTTCCAGGTGTCGGCCCCCACCAATTAGATACTGATGACCTATCTTGAGGATACGTCATCAGTATAAAAATCTCTGAAAACCCTTTCAAAACACTGTAACAGTCATCAATTGAGCAAGAAGAACGGAGACCGTCATTGTGTTAAAAACCTTTAAAGGGGTATTCCCATGGCTCCTTTTCATACTTACCTGCTGCCAGCGCGCCATTCACTTCCTGGATTCTGGCTGGGGGCGGGCTTCATCTTGATTGACGTCTTCTCCCAGGCCGGGCCGCGTGTGGACTGAATGCGCACGCCGCCGCGCATGCACCATGGTGACTTATCCCTGGCCAGTATAGTACAGAGCCGGCGTGCGCGTGCGCGCCTCTGTACTATTCTGGCCAGGAAGAAGTCACCATGGCGCATGCACTGCGGCGTGCGCGTTCAAGACAGCGATCGGCCCGGCCAGGAGAAAAGAAGGAGTCTTCTGCACAAGTGCGGCCACAGGGATTCTGGAGAAGAGCGGTGGCCGTAACCGGGGGAGACCGAATGACAACAATGAGGTAAGTGAGGATGAATTTTCTCCTAAGGGGTGGGAATTGGTTAATCAAATATATTTACAAAAATGATCACTGTCAAATGATTAACAGATTTAACAGTGATCATTATGATGGAAATACCCCTTTAATGGTGCAGACTTCGCCATTCTATTAAAGATACCAGCTAATCACTAAATACAATATGGCTCCAAAGAGTGCCACTTGTGCCATACTATGGCTTTTACAAAGCCTACGCAAGAGCATTAGTAATAGGGGCTGTAGATACCAAACAGCAGGAGAATTTAGGCAAGAGTCCAAAACATCTTCACTTTATTTTTTAAATATTTAAGGTATGACTTTAGTAAATATACGGTAGGTCAAGTGACAAAAAAATACCACCCCAAGATAAACTCAGCCCACAGTTATATCTCATGCAGATATGTAAATGATTAATGGTGTGGTCTGAGCAGACACTGGGTCTTGCCACGGGAGGGTGCAAAAGTACTTCCCTCTCTGCCCTATAAAAAGGCTCTCAGAGGCTACTTTTGGGTAGTGTATCTCTAGGTAAGAGATCATTGACTGCTAGACATGCCTCTACAACGCACTTGAAGACATTTTGCCCAGTTAAGAGGGGTGTGTTATTGGAAGCAGGATGGTCGTTTTGATGGATTGCCTGCCATCTAAGCCATTCCGACCTAGGATTTAGGAGGCTTGAAAGTAGTGGTTACATGAGGGCATGTGGACTTGGCAAACAGGCTCTGAGTGGCCCAGACAGACCATCAGAAGTGAGGATCGTTTAATCCTTCAACAAGCACGAGCAGCTCCTACGGTTTCGTTGTCCACCATTCAGACACAGGTGGCCCCTTCATTACCCTATCATGGAGCCCTTTACGTGCCCTGCCATTGTCAGTCACCGTGACTTTGTTTGCAGTGGTGTAGTGAGTGAGAAATCTGGATTGCAATGGACTGGAACCATATCATCTTTAGAAAAGGATCTGACAATGGTCGGATTCGAGTATGGAGGCCTGGTGGTGAGAGCTTCAATCCTGCATTTGCTGTTGAACGACACTGCCCCAGCTGCTGGTGTGATGACCTGGCAGCCATCGCATACGACAGTCGGTCACCCCTAGCAGTGATACGAGGGACGCTAACAGCTCAGCGATATGGGCAGGACATCCTGCGGCCACATGTGTTCCTCTCATAGCAGGACTGACAACTGCTGGAGTGATGACCTAGGGAGCCGTCACATACAACAGTCAGTCACCCCTAGTAAAGATACGACTATGCAGAACAACCTACGATCCCATGTGTTCCTCTCATGGCAGGGCTTCCAACTGGCATTTTCAGCAGGATAATCTTCGCCCGCACAAAGCAAGTTTCCCAGGAATGTCTGCACCAGATTACAATACTTCCTTGCCTGCCCACTCACCAGATGTATTACCAATCGAGCATTTATGGGACCAGCTGGAATGCCAGCTTTACCAGCCTACAAGTGTGCAGGATGTACAAGACCAGTTGCAACATATTTGGGCAAAAGGTGCCGCATGATATTCTATAGAACCAGTACGCCTCTATGCCCAACCATATCTTGTAGCCAGGCTGGAGGCCTTGTGGCCAGGCTAGAGGCCGTATCTCACCTTGTAGACAGGCTAGAGGCCTAATTTCACCTTGTATCCAGGCTAGAGGCCGTTTCTCACCTTTATATACAGGCTAGAGGCCGTATCTAACTTCTGTATCCAGGCTAGAGGACGTATCTCATCTTATATCCAGGGTAGAGGACGTATCTCACCTTGTAGCCAGGCTAGAGGCCGTATTTCATCTTGTATTCAAGCTAGAAACCATATCTCACCTTGTAGCCAGGTTAGAGACCATATCTCATCTTGTATCCAGGCTAGAGGACGTATCTCATCTTGTATCCAAGCTAGAAGCCATATCTCACCTTGTAGCCAGGCTAGCAACCATATCTCATCTTGTAGCCAGGCTAGAGACCGTATCTCATCTTGTAGCCAGGCTAGAGACCGTATCTCCTCTTGTAGCCAGGCTAGAGACCGTATATCACCTTGTAGCCAGGCTAGAGACCATATCTCATCTGGTAGCCAGGCTAGAGACCGTATCTCATCTTGTAGCCAGGCTAGAGACCGTATCTCATCTTGTAGCCAGGCTAGAGACCGTATCTCATCTTGTAGCCAGGCTAGAGACCGTATCTCATCTTGTAGCCAGGCTAGAGACCGTATCTCATCTTGTAGCCAGGCTAGAGACCGTATCTCATCTTGTAGCCAGGCTAGAGACCGTATCTCATCTTGTAGCCAGGCTAGAGACCGTATCTCATCTTGTAGCCAGGCTAGAGACCGTATCTCATCTTGTAGCCAGGCTAGAGACCGTATCTCATCTTGTAAGCCTCTCCTTTAGCTCTAACGGTGCAATCACACAACCGTAATTCTGGGTCAGCATGCCTTCCTCAAGGTGCGAACCCATTCATTTCAATGTGCTGTGTGCTGTCCGCATCCATAGTTCCGCAGCCCCGCAAAAATATAGAGCATGTCATATTCTTGTCCGCAATCACGGACAAAAATAGGCATTTTCTACATAGTGCTGGCCATGTGCGGTCCGCAAAATGCGGAAAGCACGCGTCATCTGTGTTTTGCGGATCTGCTATTTGCGGACCAGAGAGCACTTACGGTCGTGTGAATGAAGCCTTATATTGTAATCACTTACATATTTCATCATTACATTCTGCAAAACGCTTGCGTCCTTCCCTTGATCCTGTGCCTCTCCGGCCCTGACTTACTGCCTGTTTAGCGTATTGCATGAACTCTGCCTGTCCTGATCTTGGCGTCCGAAGTCAAATGAAAAATATGCCCTTTTTTCCACTCCACCCACTTATAAAACATATACATAATAGAGAAAATAAATAGTCGAGTACTCCAGGAGGCTGAAATAAAAAGTATAATTTATATGTACATCAGAAGACAAAAGCGGACCATGAAATAAAAACAACCACGTGTGGCGTTGCAAGGCCAGGCAGAGGTATACTGAAAGCAATGTGTGTATGTCTGTATATATACATGGTATACATCATTAGCAAGAACAGAGGACACCAGAGGGTGATGGCCAAGAGGACACAGGGACAGAGAGACTGACGACAGACTCAAAGTGTTGTTGGAGACCACTGCCCATTTTCACTTGGGTCACCTGAAGAACGGTGGGGGCAAGGTCACTGCTGCCTGTGTCACCCTTGGAGGGATAGGGAAGGGGCGGGCAGGGGGACGCAGATCCAATTTCACCTTGCTCACATAACTGGCACTCATTGAAGAAAGAGACCCATCGTCCATGCCACCCTGCGGGGTTGGATTCATTGTAGGCTTCTTTTTATTCTAGGCCAAGGAGGAAATCTGGGCCACGACCCCGCAGAGCTGTCACTCCTGGCCGGTCATATCTGTCACTGCTTCCCGTCAAGAACTGCACAATGCTTTCCCATGTAATAGCAAACACCAGGCGGGGAAAGCGGTCAGTCGTCAATACAAATCACCTCACCAGATCTTCCGTCTTTCCTTTCCATTAGGTCCATCTCTCTCTCTTTCTTTACCAGGATGGGAGGACCATTAGAAGCTGGGAAAATAAAAATAAATATCACATCCAGAGCAGCATTCATAAATCTGTCTGGTTTCTGTTGACTTTGTGGGAAGCTCCGATACATGGTTACAGCTCAGCTGTTAGGTCATACAGTATGGCGGGGCGGCGTTAAACTGCTGTCTGTTTCCAGGGGCAACTGGCAGAATTTTGAAAGATACGACTAAGCTACGAAAGTAATAAAACAGCAAAGGCAATAAATCGCTCTTACCCAACATAAGAGAAGATAAAAAAAACCTCCTCCTGCATCCAAGAGTCTAAAAGACCATGGAGTCTTTACCTTTACTAGTACATACACAGCAACCTGAACCTGAAGCAGCTGCCCCTGCCTCAATCACAGTGGGAAATCCCAGCACTGGTTTGCAGTGGGCATGGTGCGGGCAGGAAAATGGGCCGGCCCTTCTCGTTTATCATTTTCTACGCCTGTTTTAGGCCTAGAAAATAGAACGAGATCTGGCGTAGTAGATGTAGACAAGTTGAAGGTCTGCCTAAGTCATATAGAGGCCGGCGCCTCTACATAACTTAGGCGGATGAACTGCCAGCGCAGGAGGGATGAATACCCAAAGCTCCTGTACTTCTTGGGGCGTAGGGCATTTAACAGCGCGTTCGTACGCACTGTAAAACGCTCAAGTGAGAACCATGCCCATAGGGATACATTGGTTTTTGCCTGTTGAGCGTTTTACAGCGCGTAGGAACGCGCTGTAAAACGCTCAGGTGTGAACCCAGCCTCACTCCCTTTAATAGGGCTGTCCAGCCCTTTACAAGTGATAGCCTATCCAGTCCATACACCCCACACGCCCGCCAATTAGCTGCTCTGCAGTATCTCCAGTGCCAGAACTGGGAAAAGGCCATTACTTGCAAAGGGCTGGACAGCCCCTTTAAGACACCTTCCAGGTTATTAGAGCCTGGCCTGGAGATATCATTCCCTGTATCATCCTATGATGTGATGCATGCTAAACCTTAAAGGGAACCTGTCAGGAAGATTTCGGCGATAACCCCCCCCCCCCCCCCCCCACACTGACTTGTTACCCAGGATGACATCCTTCTATATTCTGGCCGACATAGCATAATATAAAAAAGAACTGATAAAACAGCATGTGATACATTCAAATAACCAGTAAGGAGTCATGGGGGGGGACACTTCTTGGGAGAGTCACGCTGGAAAGTCCGCTTCTGGACTTGATTGACGTCCCACAAGACAGGCACGTCATCGCAGGCTACCTAAGGCAAGTGCACCCCACTTCACCGCGGGTGTCTCCGAAGCCGCTTTTCCGTTATGCTGCATCGGCCACAATATAAAAGGAGATCACTTCAACCTTCGACCAGTTACCGTCCTAGAGAACAGGTTGGTGGCGGTTTAGGAGCCTAAATGCTTCTGACATTTCCTTTAAAGAGGTTTCCTCACTTCAGAAAATAGCATTTATCATGTAAAGAAAGTTAATACAAGGCACTTACTAATGTATTGCGATTATCCATATTGCCGCTTAATTCATTTTTCCATTACATTATACACACTGCTTGTTTCTCTGGTTATGACCACCCTGTAATCCAGCTGCAGTGGTCGTGCTTGAACACTATAGAAAAAAAGCACCAGCCTATGTGCGCTCCTCCCATGGTCCTGGCCATCAGAGGCCGGTGATTTTTCCCTATAGTGTACGAGCACGGCCCACCGCCGATGGACTGCAGGGTGGTCGTAACCATGGAAACAAGCAAAGTATAATGTGATGGAAAAATGAATCCATTTTGGACAATCACAATACATTCGGAAGTGCCTTTTGCCATTTGCTGAAGTGAGACGACCCCTTTAAGGACTGGAATATTTTCAGCTTTAATGTAGAAATTTTCAGGGCAACATAGATTTAATTTTATTTCTTTTGTTTCATCTTTTTAGTAGCTTTTTGTACTGATTTACTATTAACCTTAGTAGTAAACTATCCAAAAAGCTCCTTTTAACCTGATTAGTATCCCTTTATTTTCCCTTTTTTATCCCCAGAACCCCCGTTGCCAGTGAAAACCATGTTATTGTCATAGTCATCACTATTAGGGCTCATTCTCACACACGTAGACAGCAATGCACGGGCACCGGCTCCGTGAATCCCATATTGCGTACTCACTGACTTGAATGGGTCCGCGGTCTGCATGGACCTGAAAGCCCAAAGAAGCGCTTTGTAGTGTTTCCATGGGCTTTCGATCCACGCCTCCACTCCACAAAAGATAGGATGTATCCCAACCGTTTGTGGTCCACAATACGGGCACGGAGCCCTTATGGTCGTATGAATGAGCCCTTATGGCGCACACTCTCACCCGAAATATCTCGTCACTATCAGCCCAACGACCCATGATCAGTCACAGACAACACTAAAACGGCATCGCACGTCTTATATGGTGCAGACTTCACTTTTAACAGTGCCTTAAAGGCTATGCACACCTTCGGACGCAATATTTTTTTTAATGATTGCATGTTATTCATTTTTGTCTAAAAATAATTTTTTCAATTGGCCTTTATTAAAAATATTGAGCCGTTCTGTCACAAAAGGTGAACTGTTTTTCTAACTGTGTGACTGGTACTCTGCCGGTCATCTAATAAACCTTATCTCTGAATTACCAAAAGGTAATAAACACTTATTTAAGCCACATTCTTATCAGTAAGATAAGAACTGAGCTGTAATGGAGTGTTCATAATGTCAGAGAGCAGAGATAAGGAGCTCGTCAGCTCCTGGTCTGACGGAAAAGACTGAAAATCCAAAGGGTGTTACTAGAGCATCTCAGCTCTGTACAGAATAAAGGAAGCCATATTTTTAATAAAGAGCAACTAAAAAAATTAATTTTTAGCTCAAAATGAGAACAATGCAACAATGTAAAAAAAAAAATTGCCCCCAAAGGTCTACGTAGCCTTTAAGGCTATGGCCACGTGTTCAGATTTTATTTAATGCAGTTTTTAAAGTGAAAATCAGGACTGGATCATACAAGCCGAGAAAGTATTAAGGACTGATACCACTTGCTTTTTTGATCCATCTCTGGGTTTCGGCAGGAAACCTGAACGCGCGGCCGTATCTTAAGCCGCAGGCAAAAAATACGCAAAACAACAATAAAAACAAGACATCCATCATGCTGGAGAATACAACACACATAACAAACAACACGAGGATGGAAATGAAAAGAAGAGAGAGACTGAAAGGAGAGAACGAAGATCACCGACGTCTTACCTGACAAAAAAGACCCCAGGGGCATTTGATTATAATGTGTCCCAGTATGTGGTGCTGTGGGTGGGTTGCCTGGAAAATGGCCCCCGAAGAGAGGAGGCGTGGTGTAAGGACCAGGGGGAAAAACCTGTGGGGGGGGGGCAGAGAGAATTCAGTCTGATTGTTTCACAAACACTGATGACGTCCTGCCCCTACAACTGTCCTATATATACAGAACCGCTACCCCATCTTACTTCGCTGTAATACAATCATTATAAAATGGGCGGGGCATGATACAGACTGTGAGACATGCTCCGCCCACTCAAGCAGAGCACTAGGAATAATGTAGAATATCAGGTTTTGCTCAATTTAAAGAGGACCCGCCATGGGTGATGGAAACTTGTATTGCTGCCACCAAAGCTGAACTAAACTATAGCAACAGCTTCTGACAATCTACATGTAAAAAGGCAACTACACTCAATAGGTTGTCAGCAAACTTGATCCAGAAGTAAACTTCCTTCCAACACCATTTTACAGTTTATATACAAATATATTAATGAAAAGGGCGGAGTCACTGTGCATACATTATATTATCCTGTACTGATCCTCCTATGTTATACTCTACAGCTGCACTCACTATTCCGCTAGAGGATGCAACTCAAGATCAGTAATAAGTAATGTAATGTATGTACACAGTGACTGCACCAGCAGAATAGTGAGTGCAGCTCTGGAGTATTATACAGGATGCAACTCAAGATCAGTAATAAGTAATGTAATGTATGTACACAGTGACTGCACCAGCAGAATAGTGAGTGCAGCTCTGGAGTATAACACAGGATGTAAGTCAGGATCAGTATAGGATAAGTAATGTATGTACACAGTGACTACACCAGCAGAATAGTGAGTGCAGCTCTGGAGTATAATACAGGATGTAACTCAGGATCAGTACAGGATAAGTAATGTATGTGCACAGTGACTGCACCAGCAGAATAGTGAGTGCAGCTCTGGAGTATAATACAGGATGTAACTCAGGATCAGTACAGGATAAGTAATGTATGTACACAGTGACTGCACCAGCAGAATAGTGAGTACAGCTCTGGAGTATAATACAGGATGTAACTCAGGGTCAGTACAGGATATGTAATGTATGTACACAGTGACTCCACCAGCAGAATAGTGAGTGCAGCTCTGGAGTATAATACAGGATGTAACTCAGGATCAGTACAGGATAAGTAATGTAATATATGTACATAGTGACTGCACCAGCAGAATAGTGAGTGCAGCTCTCGAGTATAATACAGGATGTAACTCAGGATAAGTAATGTATGTACACAGTGACTCCACCTTTCTCATAATTACATTCATACTGGATCAGTGCTGTGACATATTTTACATATAAACTGTAAAATGAAGTCAGGGCTCAGGATCTGTATAAGTTTGCACTTGCTGTGCAGGGTGATGTAAAGGATATTATTTATACAGAGTATGGGGTTTCAGTAACACCGAGGACCTCAGGTAAGTATGGGAGTCGGTTTTATAACTGGGTAAACGCTGGCTGTCTGGTATTTGCCCGGAGTAATGCCATCTTTGAGCTACTTTGCATTACCCCTGAGGAAACCTCCAGGATTATACACATAGTCTTAAGCTGCAAATGACAGCATTGCTTCAACCAGAGGGTTCTCCTGCTGTTAATAAACTACAAATCCCAGCATGCCCTGCAACAGCTAGAGTGCCACAAGTTAAGACTATGGATGGACTTTGACCACCACCCCCACCCTTCCCTTTACCGCTTACCCAGAGCATTGCTGCCCACAAATCTGCTGACAACCCCAGCCTGGTCTCTCACCGGAGGAGCTGCGCTCTCGCTCCCTTTGCTTGCCAGTCGGCTCAAGATACTGCGCTCGGACATCTGCAGTCTGGCGGCGATGGGTGGGATGCGTGCGAGGGAGGCAGGCAGGCGCGTTACGTCGGCTTTCATGTCGCTCAACAGCTCCTCCAGCTGGTTCAACACTGAATAGAGGGAGAGCTCAGACAAGGCACCGGACTACTACCCACAACCCCGACAAGACCCCCGCTCAGCAGCTCCAACCTCCGGCTGTTGGAAAACTACAACTCACAGCATGCCCTGACATCCGCTGGCTTCCAGGGCATGCTGGGAGTTGTAGTTTCTCAGCTTCTGAAGAGCCACAGGTTGGAGACCACTGGTCTTGGATGAGAGGTCCACTTCTTTACTCCTCTGCCTGCCAGCTTATGGTCAGAGGAGAGGTGGATGAACATGGCAGACGCCTGGATTCTCTGCAGAAAGTCTAACTGTTACCTGTACTCCGCATACAGGAGACTAATCACTGTTTATACTCCAGTCACATCCAAATCTGCATTCACAATTCTGTAGGCTGTCAGCATTAGAAAACTGCTGACGGCCACATCCCAGACATCTCAGCTAGGATCCCATTACGATGTATGTCCTGGAGCAAAGAGTGCAACTTCCTGACACGTGGCAGCGAGATGTGAGGCCTAGCAGCTGACTGGGACCAGCAAAATTCAGAATGCAGCTCTGGATGTGACTGAAGTACAAGATCAAATGGTTGGGAACGTGCTCGATGACCAGAAGAGCTTGGTGGATGCTGTAATCTCTCTCACGCTCCACGTACATGGATACAGGGACACGGCCCCCACCCGCTCTTCCTTCTCTCCTTTCCTCTCTTACTCCTACGTCCCATTTACCTTTATGGAGGACGGCATTGGCCGGCTTGTTCCCTGCCAGGGATTCCTTGGACAGGTGTTGGTGACTCTCCGCCAGACATTCCACCTCTGAGAAACGGGCATTCAGGGCCATGGCTGGATGGGACGGATCCTGTGTCATGTTCAGGTAGGCCGCGCGGCGCAGCTGCTCCTCAATCACTAGCGCTTGTTCCAGGAGCTGAGAAAAGAAAATGGGACAATGGTTTCTTACAGGAAGAGCTCAACTTTTTGGATCAGTCATGGGTGCAGTAAGGTATGTCCACCTTATAACATCATGTTACAGATTATACATAGAAATATACATCTCTGATCCTAAGTTACATCCTGTATTATACTCCAGAGCTGCACTCACTATTCTGCTGGTGCAGTCACTGTGTACATACATTACATATCCTGTTCTGATCCTAAGTTACATCCTGTATTATACTCCAGAGCTGCACTCACTATTCTGCTGGTGCAGTCACTGTGTACATACATTACATATCCTGTTCTGATCCTAAGTTACATCCTGTATTATACTCCAGAGCTGCACTCACTATTCTGCTGGTGGAGTCACTGTGTACATACATTACTTATCCTGTACTGATCCTGAGTTTTACATCAAGACACGGAGGCTTCGTATTGCTTTCTCCTTCTTTACTGAACCACCAATAGCAGCAAAGAGAAAAAATTTACATACAAGGAACCATAGCAACCAAGGTCCCTCCCCACTGGCCCCTATAATAGGCCGCACTTCCTCTGTAACTTCCTCTTTCTTTGCTGCTGCCAAGCTAAGTACATCATTTATTCTCTGCTGTTTTTAGCTACTGTATTGTTATCTCTTGTAGTTTTGAGCTGCGTACATAGGGTGACTAACCCTGTTTGCTGCTCAGCGCTCCGCTTGCGTTTGCGTCTTGCTTTGCAGGTGGGGGGTTTATGTTCCTCTGCGCTTACCCTCGCGCTTTGGGGATATTCATGCGGCCGCATATGGGCTCTCCCTCCTTCCCTCCTCCCCACCCCCCACCCGGGTTCTGTTCATTCTGGGCTTGCATTTGTCCAGAAGTCTGAAGGCCCAGCTTGATGAGTTACAGCCTAGGACACAGGCGTCTCTAGGTTCAGGTCCTGACAACCAGCCTTGTACTCCACTTGTGCCCAGAACTTCCCCTAGCTCATTTCTCAGATTACTCTGCTGGAGGTATTTTAGTATGGCCGTTCGCCTCATTGGTTCCCCACCCCCCAGATGCATTCCTACCTGCGCTGGCGCCACACCCTCTATTTTGGCGGCGCCATTCCCGGCGTTTTCCTTCCATCTCGATGGCCCTCTGTGATCGCCGGCCGCGAGATCTCGCGAGATCTCGGCGGCCATCTTGGAAGCCCTCTGCGATCGGCCGGCCGCGAGATCTCGGCGGCCATCTTGGAAGCCCTCTGCGTTCGGCCGGCCGCGAGATCTCGGCGGCCATCTTGGTGAGGTCGATCGCATTGCGCGGGCTTCCGGGGGCGGTCCTTCCACAGTTCCGGCTTCCGGTCACTCGTTCCGACTCCCTGCACGGTCGGCGGCTCCTGCGCTCCTGCTCCTCGGCTCATCGGCTCCTAACGCTTCAGGTGACATCAGACCTGGTCCCCTGGGTTAATCTTGCCCCAACGCTCCCCCTGTTAGGCATCAAGGCTAGCTTAGTTAGGCATTCACCTCAGACATGTCTGCCCCTACCCCACCTCCTACGGCCAGTCGCCCCCCATCCTCTCCGGTGGGACTTCTCCCCACTGACACTGATGCGCAGGCACTTGCCCTGCAACGATCAGTTTCTGACGCGATTGTGGCAGCCATGGGCTCCATGTCGTCGGTGTTGTCACAGACTATTGCTCAGGCTATGTCCGCACGTCCGGCTAGTGCTCCCTTGCTAGACCCCATTGCCGTACCGCAGCCTACCTCTATTGAACCCCCTGTATTACAGGGGAATTTGACTGGTGCACACCTTGCCACCCCAGAAGCCGTGCTTAGATCACGGAAAAGGGCCTCTTCCCGCCAGGCAGAACGGGCGCGGACATGGAAATGCGCTAGAGCGCAATCACCGGACCTGTCTGACTCGGAACGAGCTTCAGACGAGGAGGAGTTAGCGGATTTGGATTACGGCACAGAAGAGGATCTTACCCCCCCAGGTCAGGGACCTTCGGCCTCCGCTGCGGCGGCCTCCTCTGCCAAGGAGGTGGCGTCGACTTCCGCTGCTACCCGTTCTGAGGTTGTGTTGGATGATTTGGGCGAACCGATGTTCGACCCCGAGTCGCTTCATCACCCTCGTTCAGCGGAATGGCTCCCCTCCCCTCATGTGGGAGCGTATTTGGAGCATTGGGTGCGTCACTCGCTCAGCCGCGAGTCACGCAATAAGCTTAGGTCCGAGTGTCCCCGGCCAGTGGTCCCCAATAAGGTGTGTGACACCCCGTTGGTGGACCCCAAGATGTCGCAGTTTCTAGCTAAAACGGGTTGGAACCCAAAAAAAGGGCTAGATTCAGCGCTCCGCAGCTGCCAGGACAAGATTTTAGACGTCTTTGGTCCATTGACCAGGATTTTGGAGATGGCTGAGGCGGCTAGGCTTGAGGGTACCCCGATTGACCCTATGGAATTGAGGGGTTGGGCCCAGAGGGCCATATGCCTTACTGGCAACGCTAATACGGCCGTTGCAATTGAGAGGCGCAAGGCTATCTTGTTCAAGATAGACCCCAAATTGGCCAATTTGGCGCTCACTGAGGCAGGGAAGGACGCCCAGGGCCTCCTCTTCGGCGAGTCCTTCATCAAGGACATGAGCCGGTTCGTGGGCACTTTTACAGCGCTAGATAAGGCCCAAGCATCCATGCGTAGGGTCTTCCAGGGAAGGGCCTCTCATCGGGCCGGCAGTGGTAGGGGCCGCATATCCGGCCGTGCAAATTTCCAGGCCCGTGGAACATACAGAGGTCCAGGTGGACATCGTCCTCAGTTTCAGGACCAAGGCAACGCAGCTCCGTTCTTCGCCACAAGAGGACATCAATGGCGTTCTCGCTCCTTCCGGGGCAACCCGAACACTCGCAGACCATTGGGTAAGTGCTCCCCGGTTTGGGGATTTCTATGCTAGCGCATAAGCTAATAATTCAGGGTTATAGCAATTGACGCATATCCAGTATTTCTGTGTTCTTACCCCCCTTTTTTCAGCCTCTTACATTTCTATGTTACCTTGGCCAGGGAGCGGACTCCTGATTTGTTCCCACGCTTGAAGCCGTATTGCCACGGTCCCATGGGTACTTACCAGGGAGGGGATTTCACATAGACCTCAGGAGGTCCCCTTATCTAATTCCTTCCCCTCCGCTAGTTCACCCGGTAGCACGGTTCGTGCATCGGTGGACGCGGAATTGCAGTCCATCTGACAGAGGTTGTCCCTAGAGCCGGCACACCCGGCATGGGCGGGGGGGATCAGCTTTATCTCCCTCGTGCAGAAGAAAGATGGGCGGATGTGACAGGGCATCAACCTTCACATTTTGAAGGCGGTAATTTCTTACCATCTCTTCGAAATGAAGGGGATCCAGCGGGGTCGCTGAAACGTCCAGGGCGGACCTATTGTCTGATCTCGGTTGCCCCCTCAACTGGGATAGATTCTGCCTTACTCCGACCCAAAGGTTGGAATCCTTTGGATTCACGGTGGGTTCACTCTCAGGGTCCCTCAGTCTGCCGGCGGCGAAGTGGCGGAGGTTTCCGCTAGGAGTTGCAACTTGCGCTCCTCGCTCCCCATCTCCCGTTTCGCCACCTAGCCCGCATTCGGTCCGGTGGGTCTCATCATGGCAGGTTGTTTTCCCATGCCCCACTGCATTTTCGGGCGCTCCTGCGACCGAAGATCGCCCTTCTTCGGTACGATGCCTCCTTGCGGACGCGGTGTTTCCGGGTTCGGGACCCCGGGAGGAGTTGAGTTGGGGGATAGTCAGCCTAGAGACATGGAATGTGACTGTGGTCTGTGGATCTCTACCGGAGTTGGCTATCTAATCGGATGCGAACCTCCAGGGCGGGGGTACCCAGGGCTACGGGCTCTCCACTGGGGTCCCTGGTTGGTGGATGTAACCCTCCTACACATCTTGTGTTGGAGCTCCTGACGGGGTGTTCACGACAACTTCAGGTTTATGGATCCGAGGTCCGTCGTTCGCTTCGCTTTTCGGCTCTACAGTCATCGCACCCGGTTCTTCAGCGGACGTGCGGACCCGAAGGCTATGACGACGGACGCAGTCCTCCAGGACGGGTCTGTGTCCCGCCTATACAGGTTTTATCCATTTTCATTGACCCAGAGGACACTTACACAGTTTCTCCGCCTTCGGGGGGCCCAGGTTATAGTGGTTCCGTTCTAGGGGTCCCAGGTCTGTTTCCCTTCATTTTTGTAGATTAGGAAGAAGACCCCGGTCCTTCTTCGAGCCGGTTGGATCTCCCACACAACCCTCGGGGTCTGCGCTTTTCCCTTTATCCTCGACGGATCCCTGCTGTGGCGCTTTCACATTTAGGCAGTTGTCAGCTTATTTCCTGGCGTTATTTTGCCTTTTTTGCATTCATTGGGGTCTCGATGGTGAGGACTCTTGATTACGAAGCATGTTCTGTTACCCCGGATGGGGTCACTTGTAACATTCCGCGTCACATCATGACTAGCATTGTCTTATGTCCTTCCCAGTTTTATTCTTCCCTGATCTTTTGTTCCAGGGCGTTCCTTTGGGAATACGTGTCCAGGACCCTGGCACATTGGTGTTCGGCCAGTTTTTCATTTATTTATTCCTATTGTCATCTTTTCGGATGGGGTTTTTTCGGGGTCAGGTCTTGGCGGGTGTAGACACGTCTATCTTCAGGGCCCCTTCTGCGTATGGGACCTCTGTCACCGTTTAGGCGGTTTTGGGGGGCTAGATTTGGGGATGTTATACGTCTTCCTGATGGGTCCGAGGTTTCCAAGTTCAGGGAGTACTGCTTTCGGCCTCCATCTGAATTGTTCACTGCAACCTTAGACGGGCTTTGAACTTGCAATACGAAGCCTCCGTGTCTTGATGTAAAACTTAATGATTTTCCTATTTCATGACGTAAAGTCATAGTTTTATTAAAGACACGGAGGCGAGTATTGCCCACCCTATTCCCTCCCTTGGGGTTTTGTCTCGCGGTTTTTGTTACAGGGGTCATGCATCATTACCTCTATGTATTATTAACCTTAAGTTATTTTGTTTTAGGTATTGATTGTCCTAATGTTTGTTTCATTGCCATTGTTTGCATGTTATTTAGCCATTTATATTGTCTTCTGACATTTTACACTTGTTGAGTCAGTTGCGTAGATGGCTCCCGTACATGCTGTCCTGACACGTTGGTTTCACCTAGGCCTATGGTCTGTTTTATTTTTCAGGATGAAGCTATTTCCGCTATCGGTTGCCGTATTATCGGTTGAGGTCTTCTGCAGTTTAGCCAGGTTTGGCTAGTTGGTTGCGCTACATGGGCGTTGGATGTTCCGTTCCAGTTTAAAGTTCGGCGTTTTCGTGTGGATGTTCGGGATGTCAGCATCAGTTTTCAAAGAAAGAGGAAGTTACAGAGGAGGAGCGGCCTATTATAGGGGCCAGTGGGGAGGGACCTTGGTTGCTATGGTTCCTTGTATGTAAATTTTTTCTCTTTGCTGCTATTGGTGGTTCAGTAAAGAAGGAGAAAGCAATACTCGCCTCCGTGTCTTTAATAAAACTATGACTTTACGTCATGAAATAGGAAAATCATTAAGTTACATCCTGTAATATACTCCAGAGCTGCACTCACTATTCTGCTGTTGCAGTCACTGTGTACATACATTACTTATCCTGTACTGATCCTGAGTTACATCCTGTATTGTACTCCAGAGCTGCACTCACTATTCTGCTGGTGCAGTCACTCTGTACATTCATTACTTACCCTGTACTGATCCTGAGTTACATCCTGTATTATACTCCAGAGCTGCACTCACTATTCTGCTGGTGCAGTCACTGTGTACATACATTACTTATCCTGCCCTGATCCTGAGTCACATCCTGTATAATACTCCAGAGCTGCACTCACTATTCTGCTGGTGCAGTCACTGTGTACATACATTACTTATCCTGTACTGATCCTGAGTTACATCCTGTATTATACTCCAGAGCTGCACTCACTATTCTGCTGGTGCAGTCACTGTGTACATACATTACTTATCCTGTACTGATCCTGAGTTACATCCTGTATTATACTCCAGAGCTGCACTCACTATTCTGCTGGTGCAGTCACTGTGTACATACATTACTTATCCTGTACTGATCCTGAGTTACATCCTGTATTATACTCCAGAGCTGCACTCACTATTCTGCTGGTGCAGTCACTGTGTACATACATTGCATTACTTATCCTGTACTGATCCTGAGTTACATCCTGTATTATACTCCAGAGCTGCACTCACTATTCTGCTGGTGGAGTCACTGTGTACATACATTACTTATCCTGTACTGATCCTGAGTTACATCCTGTATTATACTCCAGAGCTGCACTCACTATTCTGCTGGTGGAGTCACTGTGTACATACATTACTTATCTTGTACTGATCCTGAGTTACATCCTGTATTATACTCCAGAGCTGCACTCACTATTCTGCTGGTGCAGTCACTGTGTACATACATTACATTACTTATCCTGCCCTGATCCTGAGTCACATCCTGTATTATACTCCAGAGCTGTACTCACTATTCTGCTGGTGCAGTCACTGTGTACATACATTACTTATCCTGTACTGATCCTGAGTTACATCCTGTATTATACTCCAGAGCTGCACTCACTATTCTGCTGGTGCAGTCACTGTGTACATATATTACTTATCCTGTACTGATCCTGAGTTACATCCTGTATTATACTCCAGAGCTGCACTCACTATTCTGCTGGTGCAGTCACTGTGTACATTACATTACTTATCCTGTACTGATCCTGAGTTACATCCTGTATTATACTCCAGAGCTGCACTCACTATTCCGCTGGTGCAGTCACTGTGTACATACATTACTTATCCTGTACTGATCCTGAGTTACATCCTGTATTATACTCCAGAGCTGCGCTCACTATTCTGCTGGTGCAGTCACTGTGTACATACATTACTTATCCTGTACTGATCCTGAGTTACATCCTGTATTATACTCCAGAGCTGCACTCACTATTCTGCTGGTGCAGTCACTGTGTACATACATTACTTATCCTGTACTGATCCTGAGTTACATCCTGTATTATACTCCAGAGCTGCACTCACTATTCTGCTGGTGCAGTCACTGTGTACATACATTACTTATCCTGTACTGATCCTGAGTTACATCCTGTATTATACTCCAGAGCTGCACTCACTATTCTGCTGGTGCAGTCACTGTGTACATTACATTACTTATCCTGTACTGATCCTGAGTTACATCCTGTATTATACTCCAGAGCTACACTCACTATTCTGCTGGTGCAGTCACTGTGTACATACATTACTTATCCTGTACTGATCCTGAGTTACATCCTGTATTATACTCCAGAGCTGCACTCACTATTCTGCTGGTGCAGTCACTGTGTACATACATTACTTATCCTGTACTGATCCTGAGTTACATCCTGTATTATACTCCAGAGCTGCACTCACTATTCTGCTGGTGCAGTCACTGTGTACATTACATTACTTATCCTGTACTGATCCTGAGTTACATCCTGTATTATACTCCAGAGCTGCACTCACTATTCCGCTGGTGCAGTCACTGTGTACATACATTACTTATCCTGTACTGATCCTGAGTTACATCCTGTATTATACTCCAGAGCTGCGCTCACTATTCTGCTGGTGCAGTCACTGTGTACATACATTACTTATCCTGTACTGATCCTGAGTTACATCCTGTATTATACTCCAGAGCTGCACTCACTATTCTGCTGGTGCAGTCACTGTGTACATACATTACTTATCCTGTACTGATCCTGAGTTACATCCTGTATTATACTCCAGAGCTGCACTCACTATTCTGCTGGTGCAGTCACTGTGTACATACATTACTTATCCTGTACTGATCCTGAGTTACATCCTGTATTATACTCCAGAGCTGCACTCACTATTCTGCTGGTGCAGTCACTGTGTACATTACATTACTTATCCTGTACTGATCCTGAGTTACATCCTGTATTATACTCCAGAGCTACACTCACTATTCTGCTGGTGCAGTCACTGTGTACATACATTACTTATCCTGTACTGATCCTGAGTTACATCCTGTATTATACTCCAGAGCTGCGCTCACTATTCTGCTGGTGCAGTCACTGTGTACATACATTACTTATCCTATACTGATCCTGAGTTACATCCTGTATTATACTCCAGAGCTGCACTCACTATTCTGCTGGTGCAGTCACTGTGTACATACATTACTTATCCTGTACTGATCCTGAGTTACATCCTGTATTATACTCCAGAGCTGCACTCACTATTCTGCTGGTGCAGTCACTGTGTACATACATTACTTATCCTGTATTGATCCTGAGTTACATCCTGTATTATACTCCAGAGCTGCACTCACTATTCTGCTGGTGCAGTCACTGTGTACATACATTACTTATCCTGTACTGATCCTGAGTTACATCCTGTATTATACTCCAGAGCTGCGCTCACTATTCTGCTGGTGCAGTCACTGTGTACATACATTACTTATCCTGTACTGATCCTGAGTTACATCCTGTATTATACTCCAGAGCTGCGCTCACTATTCTGCTGGTGGAGTCACTGTGTACATACATTACTTATCCTGTACTGATCCTGAGTTACATCCTGTATTATACTCCAGAGCTGCACTCACTATTCTGCTGGTGCAGTCACTGTGTACATACATTACTTACCCTGTACTGATCCTGAGTTACATCCTGTATTATACTCCAGAGCTGCACTCACTATTCTGCTGGTGCAGTCACTGTGTACATACATTACTTATCCTGTACTGATCCTGAGTTACATCCTGTATTATACTCCAGAGCTGCGCTCACTATTCTGCTGGTGGAGTCACTGTGTACATACATTACTTATCCTGTACTGATCCTGAGTTACATCCTGTATTATACTCCAGAGCTGCACTCACTATTCTGCTGGTGCAGTCACTGTGTACATACATTACTTATCCTGTACTGATCCTGAGTTACATCCTGTATTATACTCCAGAGCTGCACTCACTATTCTGCTGGTGCAGTCACTGTGTACATACATTACTTATCCTGTACTGATCCTGAGCTACAGATTGTTACTGGAAACAGTCAGCAAGCTTGTGTACAGACACCCCATAGCAGTTTAGCTGGGCTTCTATGATAGAGGTGAACCTTTCGTTTCTCCTACATGGGCTTTCTGTACAGTGTCTGGTGTACGATGACCCTCCCTAAAAAGCAAAGTCCCAGACATCACAGAAGCAGAGGATGCTGTATGATTAATGCCTGCAGAACTGTAAATGCAGCTCTGGAGTAAAATATAAGATATTAGATGGATGGACAGTGGTGGCTCCCTGAGGTCTCGTACCTTAAATCGTCTGGCCAGGAACTTGTTCTTCATCTCCAAGAAGTTCCCCTTGTTAGTCTCGGATTTGAATGGCTCGTTAATTATGGCAAAGGGCGGGTCATTCTGGAGGTCCTGCCAACGGGCATATCCATGTCTGGGAGAGGGTTAAGGAAGACTGACCGCGCCTAAAAGACGATAAGGAACTCTGGTGGGACGTCCAGGCTTCTGTCCCTATGACAACACTTCCTGTTTTGAACATTGGCGGTAGAACTGTAAGAAATCTCTGCAATATATCTGATTTGATTAGATTTAACCCCTTAAGGACTCAGCCCTATTTCACCTTAAGGACTTGCCATTTTTTGCAAATCTGACCAGTGTCACTTTAAGTGGTGATAACTTTAAAACGCTTTGACTTATTGAGGCCATTCTGAGATAGTTTTTTCGTCACATATTGTATTTCATGACACTAGTAAAATGAAGTAAAAAAATTCATTTTTATTTATAAAAAAATACCAAATTTGCCAAAAATTTGTAAAAAATTGCAAATTTCCAAGTTTAAATTTCTCTACTTCTATAATACATAGTAATACCTCCAAAAATAGTTATTACTTTACATTCCCCATATGTCTACTTCATGTTTGGATCGTTTTGGGAATTATATTTTATTTTTTGGGGATGTTACAAGGCTTAGAAGATTAGAAGCAAATCTTGAAATTTTTCTGAAATTTTCAAAAACCCAATTTTTAGGGACCAGTTCAGGTCTGAAGTCACTTTGTGAAGCTTACATAATAGAAACCACCCGAAAATGACCCAATTCTACAAACTACACCCCTCAAGGTATTCAAAACTGATTTTACAAACTTTGTTAACCCTTTAGGTGTTCCACAAGAATTAATGGAAAATAGAGATACAATTTCAAAATTTCACTTTTTTGGCAGATTTTCCATTTTAATATTTTTATTTTCCAGTTACAAAGCAAGGGTTAACAGCCAAACCAAACTCAATATTTATGGCTCTGATTCTGTAGTTTACAGAAACACCCCATATGTGGTTGTAAACCGCTGTACGGGCACACGGCAGGGCGCAGAAGGAAAGGAATGCCATACGGTTTTTGACACCATGTCCCATTTGAAGCCCCCCTGATGCCCCCCTAGAGTAGAAACTCCAAAAAAGTGGCCCCATTTTAGAAACTACAGGATAAGGTCGCAGTTTTGTTGGTACTAGTTTAGGGTACATATGATTTTTGGTTGCTCTATATTATACTTTTTGTGAGGCAAGATAACAAGAAATAGCTGTTTTGGCACCGTTTTTATTTTTTGTTATTTACAACATTCATCTGAGGGGTTAGGTCATGTGATATTTTTATAGAGCCGTTCGATACGGACGCGGCGATACCTAATATGTATACATTTTTTTATTTATGTAAGTTTTACACAATAACAACTTTTTTAAAACAAAAAAAATTATGTTTTAGTGTCTCCATATTCTGAGCCATAGTTTTTTTATTTTTTAGACGATTGTCTCAGATAGGGGCTCATTTTTTGCGGGATGAGGTGACGGTTAGATTGGTACTATTTTGGTTGGCAAACGCCTTTTTGATCGCTTGCTGTTGTACTTTTTGTGATGTAAGGTGACAAAAAAATGGTTTATTTTGCACAGTTTTAATTTTTACGGTGTTCATCTGAGGGGTTAGGTCATGTGATATGTTTATAGAGCCGGTCGATACGGACGCGGCGATACCTAATATGTATACTTTTTTTTTTTCCCCTATTTTTTTTAACTTTATTTGGGGAAAATGACATTTTTGTTTATTTTTACTTAAAACTTTTAATTTTTTGGGGGGAAAACTTTATTTTTTCAACTTTTTTTCACTTTATTTTTTGTCCCACTTTGGGACTTGAACTTTTGGGGGTCTAATCCTTTACAATGCATTCCAATACTTCTGTATTGGAATGCATTGGCTGTATGAGTAATACTGTGTGTATTACTCATACAGCTTCCGGCCTGTGAGATCCAGGGGGCTGGATCTCACAGGCTCTTCACCGTAAGGCAGCGCAATGCCTTCCTTAGACATCGCGCTGCCTTCCATGCCATCGGGTCCCCCCCACAGCCCCATGGGGACCCGATGGGACCGACGACCACCGCCGCCGCACCAGGTAAAAGCCGCAAACCGCAGGTCTGAATTGACCTGCGGTTTGCGGCGATCGCCGACACGAAGGGGGTCACGGGACCCGCCGCGCATTTAGCCGAGGTGCCTGCTCAATGATTTGAGCAGGCACCTTGTTCAGATCACCGCCCGCCGGGCGGCAGGGATCGGAAAAACACATGACGTACCGTTACGTCATGGGTCCTTAAGGACTCAGGAACCATGCTGTACCGATACGTCATGGGTCCCTAAGGGGTTAAAGGGGGGGTTCCAAGGAAAATACTTAACATTTTTCAAACCAGCACCGGGATCTGAACACCTTTGTAACTGCATGTATTATAGCCACGGAGCTATTCAATAAAATGTATCTCTACAGCGCCACCTGCTGTTTGTTCTTTTCCTTATTTCTCTGTCCATCTTGCAATGGGACGTGGCATACTTCCGACAGTTGAGGGTTTGTTATCAGTTGTATCTAGTGATGAGCGAAACGCGCTTCAGATCCAAGATCCGAAGTTACTTCGCTCAAAACTTTGAGTACGTTTGAATACTGTACGGAGATTCGTCTCTGTGCAGTATTCAAATGTATGGGCTCCAGCGAGGTGAAATTCGTTATCTCCAAAGTCTCGCGAGACTTCGGTGAATAACTTCAGCATTCAATTTTTACAATGGAAAAGCATTTTAAAACAGGAATCCGAAGTCGGCTTCTGAACCGACTGATACCTCGATACCGAAGCCGAATTCGGATCCATGTTTTCAAATGGTTTTCAAGTTGAAAAATCAAATCCCGAAGTTATTCACCGGAGTCCGGCGAGAATTTCCATCTCCGGAGCCCATACATTTTAATGCTGTACAGAGATGGATCTCCGTACAGCATTCAAATAAAGTTTGGAGCAAATCAACGTTGGATCTTGGATCAGTCGATCGCTTTGCTCAACCCTAGTTGTGTCCATTTTAGACTATCCTCTGTGAGTTAAAGGGATTTTCCAGAGTGGGAAAAAAAAATAATTGACGGCGGTGGGCTGAGAGTGGGGCAAAGGCTATGGACATCTTTGGGGGCATTTTTTATTATTATTATTATTATTATTATAATAATTTTATTCTTCTCATTTTGGGCTAAAAATAATTTTTCCATTGGTCTTTATAAAACATTTTCAGTATTTACAGCTTTCACTTTCAGTGTCTGTACACTATTGCTGCAATAGTGTACTAATGTAGTCTATGGAGACTTTCGGCACTCCCTATTAAGCCCTGCTGTAGGCAGGGTTTAACAGGCAGTTTCCTATGGCAGGCCTGAGAGCCTTCACAAGCAACTGACTGGAACCCTGACATTTCACCGCAACCAACCACCCAGATGCTGCGTTCGCTACGGACTGAGGCCTCTGAGGGGCTAAAGGACTGGGATCTGAGTTATCTCTGATGCTGGTCACCGCCAGTGGGTGTCAATTGTAATACACAGCCAGTACTCACCATGTGTGGACTGGAATCGGCTCGTGAGCTAGCTCTATACATACTCCACATACAAATAATGTACATGTCAGTCATTCTGTGTTAAGGGGTCGAAAACATGAAAGAACCGATACTTTATGACTCCCTCGCTGCCGCCCAGATCCATACTGCTCTCTACTTCCTGCTCTCGTCTTAACAAGAGGGAAAGTGGACAGCAGTAAGGAGCGGGGACCCAGGCAGTGGCAGAATGATGGCGGTGGAGGATCTGTGAGGTGAGTATCAGTTCTTTCATGTGTTTTAGCCACGCGCCTTTACACACAACATCAGAACAAATATCAAACAGCCCTGACAGTTTGCTACAATGTGTCAGTGCAGGTCAAATACATCAGCCTGGATTCCAGAGAGGATTGCTTAGATTGGCTACATCTGTAGCAAACATCTGTGAAAAGTTTGAGATATTCATTCTCTGAGAGCAAGCAGAGGTCTTGAACGAGCGAGGGGAGGGATTGAAATGCAAAGTCTATTAGATAGTGGCAAAGATTTTCATCATAGTTGACTTAAAAAGAGCAATAATAACGTAAGAGAACAAGGATACATAACGACTCCGGCCAGTAACCAGTAATCATGGCGGCGGTGCCAGATCTCGTTCAGCCTGCCAGAGCAGATGGCCGCCCGCTCCTCGTTCTGCCACAAGGTGTGAAGTTCTGAGAGGGTTAAACAGAAAACACATTTTAATCTCTCTCAATGGGTAAAAAAACTTTTGATTATTTTAGCGCATCCAAAACAAAGACTGAAGCGGCTTTACAAGCAGCCTTGATTATAAGTCTACTGCTCCTGTGCAGAGCCGTTTCCACGGTAACAGACTACAAACAAACCCAGTGTAGTCTGATCCTGCAGTCACACTCTCTTCCAAGTGCAGTAGATGGAAAGGAGTGAAACATGACCAGACTGCAATTCTGAGACACATGGGGGGAGATTTATCAAAGACCGGCGTTTTACTCCAATCTGCGCCGCCGGACAATGCGCCTAATCTATGACGAGGCATATATAAGTGCATCGTCAGGCAGGCCGTGTGCCTGAATGAAATCCGAGCCGCAGTAGATTTCGGTCTTCATATGCGCCTGAAAACGGCACAAATGAATAGAAATGTGTCGGGCATGGTGGGCCCCTTCCCCCCCCCCCCCCCCTTTCACCTGCACCATGCCCCCTTTTCAGAAAGACGGGGGGCGTGGGGGCGCAGAAATGCCGCTCGCAACTAATTTTATTGTAACTGACGATTAAAAAGTCACAAACATGAGGTCTGCACATTTTTTTTTTACTCTGCAAAAGTGGCGCAGGGAGACGATAAATCTCCCCCATGGTTCTGCAGAGGAGCTGTATACACAGAATGGCATCAAGACCATGTGCAAATTAATTTAGACGCACTGGGCCGATAACATTGGGTTGCAGAAGTGGACATATTCCCTTCCCGGTACCTGTGAATCCCCCATCCGCAATATTAAACATGAAGCGCGGCCTCTCGGGCCGGCTCTCCTCCTTCCTGCCATTACTGCTCCTCGTCTCGTCGCGCTGATTGCTGGTCTTCAGCTCTTTCAGAGTCTCTCTCTCAAACTTGACTTCCTCTGGTGCTGAAAGATAGCAGAACAATTGGCATGACTCACTGTGGCTACGCCACCACGTGGGTAGATGACATGTCTACCGATGCTACATCCCATCAGAATGTGGCATCATGTGTATGTGTTTAGAACATGGCTTCTCCACATAAGTGGTCTACAACCCGTGGGTCTCCAGCTGTGTTCATACTGTAAATTATAACATCTCTTAACTGCTAGGCTCTCAAAGCATGCAAGGAGTTACATAGTCTATTACATAGTCCTGTACATGTCACTGTACACCGCAAACGTAAAAATCCAATTTTCAGATATCTTACTTCTATGCTGACATATGAATACTTAAAGAGGTTGTTCCATCTCAACATTAAAGCAATCTCACCTATCCGGCATATGTGACATTAAAGTGTACCTGAGTTTTCAAAAAAGTTTGTATAATGACTGTGCTTCTTTGTACAATCAAAACTGTGAAGGAACAGGTTTTTTTTGGGCGTCCATAAAGTCTCTTTCAGCCACATTATTCTCTGATTTAGCTGCACAGCTAGATGCATTTCACTCAGAAGCAGGGGCTGCACCCCTTGTGTGGAATCTGCCAGCACTGTACTGCTGTGACGTCCTTTCCCTTACTTCCCACTATGTTTCTTTTCGGTCGAATTCTAGCTCAGTCGACAGCTATCCCTCCTAATCTTCCCATACGGGTGCATGCTCACCAGAGCTCCCCAAGAACAAAAGCATTGGACATGTTGAAGGCCAACATATGGCACTGGGAAATAGTCAGGGGGGGGCCCTTATATACATTAGATCACGGGTGCACAACCTGTGGCCAAGGGGCCACATGCAGCCCTCAATGCCACTCTGTGTGGCCCCCAACCACCTGGTCATAGACAAGCTTGCCTGTGTCTCGTGGCTGCTCAGAGAATTATGTATGCCTGGGCGCAGGGACAGGTAAGCACTAATGCACAGTGTGGCCACGGAGACCTCACATAAACTACAACGGAGTCAGAAGTATGTATGCCTGGTCTCCTCCTTTCTGGTGTGCAAATGAGAGAGAAGGGGATCCCCAATCTCTTGGTAAGTGGGACTTCTGGAAGTGGAACCAGCACCTATTAGACATTTATGGCAGGTACTTTTGATCTAACATAAATATTTCAGATGTTATTAGTGCTTTAAATTTTATTGTGGCCCCTGGCAGTGGTTCAATCTGACAACGTGGCCCTCAGACCAGAAAACAATGGGCATTCTTGCATAAGATGGTCAGCCGATGCCAGCAAAATCAGCGTAGAAAAACAGAGAGCCCCTTTAAGACTCACCCTTTGGCGTCTCCCCCTGTCCGGCGTCCAGTCTCTCAGCTGTAAGATCCTTCTCAGTGGCGCCATCTTGTGTTTTCTCTGGCTGAGGCGCTAAAAAATTAGCGTAGTCTATGTTAATAAATAAAAATCATCTAGAAGAAATGGTAAATTTTGAGCAAAAAAAAAAGGCATTTCAGCAAAGTACAAGTTTCTGTTATGGTGGCTATGGGGATAAAATACTGTAATACAGATCCGTACAGCAGCTTCCATAGTCTCACACTACGGGAACACAGCACCGCTGCGTCAGCTCTTTACATACACAATGTACAGTATACAGACCGTTCCGGTTGTCCACCACCGATGCTTGAGATCCAGGATCTTGTATCCCATGTGGCTGATTTGATGTTTCTGGTATCGGCTTCTCATCACTCTTCTCAGGTGCAATGCTGGAAGATGGACTCGTTGTATCCTGAGGAGTGGGGGTCTACAAAATAGATACGACGGAATAATACCTGTACTGATCCTAAGTTACATCCTGTTTTATACTCCAGGGCTGATTATCTATCACGACTATAACACCCTGCTTATCACTATTTATAGTATAAGGACAGGAGAAAGCACAGGAGAGGTGAGAACTGATTACCTATCACTACGAGAACACCCTGATTATCACTAGTATAAAAGACAAAAGAGAACACAGGAGAGGTGAGAACCGATTATTATCTATCACAACTAGAACACCCTGCTTATCACTAGTATAAAATACAGAAAAGAACACAGGAGAGGTAAAAACTGATGAGCTATCACCACTAGAACACCCTGCTTATCACTAGTATAAGGGACAGGAGAGAACAAAGGAGAGGTAAGAACTGATTATCTATCACCACTAGAACACCCTGCTTATCACTGTGTATCGTATAAGGACAGGAGAGATGGGAACTGATTATCACCACTAGAACAACCTGCTTATCACTGTTTATAGTATAAAAAAAGAGAGAACACAGGAGAGGTGAGAACTGATTATCTATCACCACCAGAACACACTGCTTATCACTAGTATAAGGGACTGAAGAGAACACAGGAGATGTGAATACTGATTATCGATCACCACTAGAACACCCTGCTTATTACTGTTAATAGTATAAGGACAGGGGAGAACACAGGAGAGGTGAGAACTGATTATCCGTCACCACTAGAACATCCTGCTTATCACTGTTTATAGTAAAAGAACAGGGGAGAAACCAGGAGAGATGGGAACTGATTATCTATCACCACTAGAACACACTGCTTAACCACCTCAGCCCCCAGTGCTTAAACACCCTGAAAGACCAGGCCACTTTTTACACTTCTGACCTACACTACTTTCACCATTTATTGCTCGGTCATGCAACTTACCACCCAAATGAATTTTACCTCCTTTTCTTCTCACTAATAGAGCTTTCATTTGGTGGTATTTCATTGCTGCTGACATTTTTACTTTTTTTGTTATTAATCGAAATTTAACGATTTTTTTGCAAAAAAATGACATTTTTCACTTTCAGTTGTAAAATTTTGCAAAAAAAATGACATCCATATATAAATTTTGCTCTAAATTTATTGTTCTACATGTCTTTGATAAAAAAAAAATGTTTGGGTAAAAAAAAAATGGTTTGGGTAAAAGTTATAGCGTTTACAAACTATGGTACAAAAATGTGAATTTCCGCTTTTTGAAGCAGCTCTGACTTTCTGAGCACCTGTCATGTTTCCTGAGGTTCTACAATGCCCAGACAGTACAAACACCCCACAAATGACCCCATTTCGGAAAGTACACACCCTAAGGTATTCGCTGATGGGCATAGTGAGTTCATAGAACTTTTTATTTTTTGTCACAAGTTAGCGGAAAATGATGATTTTTTTTTTTTTTTTTCTTACAAAGTCTCATATTCCACTAACTTGTGACAAAAAATAAAAACTTCCATGAACTCACTATGCCCATCACGAAATACCTTGGGGTCTCTTCTTTCCAAAATGGGGTCACTTGTGGGGTAGTTATACTGCCCTGGCATTCTAGGGGCCCAAATGTGTGGTAAGGAGTTTGAAATGAAATTCTGTAAAAACTGACCAGTGAAATCCGAAAGGTGCTCTTTGGAATATGGGCCCCTTTGCCCACCTAGGCTGCAAAAAAGTGTCACACATCTGGTATCTCCGTATTCAGTAGAAGTTGGGGAATGTGTTTTGGGGTGTCTTTTTACATATACCCATGCTGGGTGAGATAAATATCTTGGTCAAATGCCAACTTTGTATAAAAAAATGGGAAAAGTTGTCTTTTGCCAAGATATTTCTCTCACCCAGCATGGGTATATGTAAAAAGACACCCCAAAACACATTCCCCAACTTCTCCTGAATACGGAGATACCACATGTGTGACACTTTTTTGCAGCCTAGGTGGGCAAAGGGGCCCATATTCCAAAGAGCACCTTTCGGATTTCACTCGTCATTTTTTACAGAATTTGATTTCAAACTCCTTACCACACATTTGGGCCCCTAGAATGCCAGGGCAGTATAACTACCCCACAAGTGACCCCATTTTGGAAAGAAGAGACCCCAAGGTATTCGCTGATGGGCATAGTGAGTTCATGGAAGTTTTTATTTTTTGTCACAAGTTAGTGGAATATGAGACTTTGTATGAAAAAAAAAAAAATATAAAAAAAATCATCATTTTCCACTAACTTGTGACAAAAAATAAAAAATTCTAGGAACTCGCCATGCCCCTCACGGAATACCTTGGGGTGTCTTCTTTCCAAAATGGGGTCACTTGTGGGGTAGTTATACTGCCCTGGCATTCTAGGGGCCCAAATGTGTGGTAAGGAGTTTGAAATCAAATTCTGTAAAAAATGACCAGTGAAATCCGAAAGGTGCTCTTTGGAATATGGGCCCCTTTGCCCACCTAGGCTGCAAAAAAGTGTCACACATCTGGTATCTCCGTATTCAGTAGAAGTTGGGGAATGTGTTTTGGGGTGTCTTTTTACATATACCCATGCTGGGTGAGATAAATATCTTGGTCAAATGCCAACTTTGTATAAAAAAATGGGAAAAGTTGTCTTTTGCCAAGATATTTCTCTCACCCAGCATGGGTATATGTAAAAAGACACCCCAAAACACATTCCCCAACTTCTCCTGAATACGGAGATACCACATGTGTGACACTTTTTTGCAGCCTAGGTGGGCAAAGGGGCCCATATTCCAAAGAGCACCTTTCGGATTTCACTCGTCATTTTTTACAGAATTTGATTTCAAACTCCTTACCACACATTTGGGCCCCTAGAATGCCAGGGCAGTATAACTACCCCACAAGTGACCCCATTTTGGAAAGAAGAGACCCCAAGGTATTCGCTGATGGGCATAGTGAGTTCATGGAAGTTTTTATTTTTTGTCACAAGTTAGTGGAATATGAGACTTTGTATGAAAAAAAAAAAAATATAAAAAAAATCATCATTTTCCACTAACTTGTGACAAAAAATAAAAAATTCTAGGAACTCGCCATGCCCCTCACGGAATACCTTGGGGTGTCTTCTTTCCAAAATGGGGTCACTTGTGGGGTAGTTATACTGCCCTGGCATTTTCCAGGGGCCCTAATGTGTGGTAAGTAGGTAAATGACCAGTGAAATCCGAAAGGTGCTCTTTGGAATATGGGCCCCTTTGCCCGCCTAGGCTGCAAAAAAGTGTCACACATCTGGTATCGCCGTATTCAGGAGACGTTGGGGAATGTGTTTTGGGGTGTCTTTTTACATATACCCATGCTGGGTGAGAGAAATATCTTGGCAAAAGACAACTTTTCCCATTTTTTTATACAAAGTTGGCATTTGACCAAGATATTTATCTCACCCAGCATGGGTATATGTAAAATGACACCCCAAAACACATTCCCCAACTTCTCCTGAGTACGGCGATACCAGATGTGTGACACTTTTTTGCAGCCTAGATGCGCAAAGGGGCCCAAATTCCTTTTAGGAGGGCATTTTTAGACATTTGGATACCAGACTTCTTCTCACGCTTTGGGGCCCCTAGAATGCCAGGGCAGTATAAATACCCCACATGTGACCCCATTTTGGAAAGAAGACACCCCAAGGTATTCAATGAGGGGCATGGCGAGTTCATAGAAATTTTTTTTTTTGGCACAAGTTAGCGGAAATTGATATTTTTTATTTTTTTCTCACAAAGTCTCCCGTTCCGCTAACTTGGGACAAAAATTTCAATCTTTCATGGACTCAATATGCCCCTCACGGAATACCTGGGGGTGTCTTCTTTCCGAAATGGGGTCACATGTGGGGTATTTATACTGCCCTGGCATTCTAGGGGCCCTAAAGCGTGAGAAGAAGTCTGGAATATAAATGTCTAAAAAATTTTACGCATTTGGATTCCGTGAGGGGTATGGTGAGTTCATGTGAGATTTTATTTTTTGACACAAGTTAGTGGAATATGAGACTTTGTAAGAAAAAAATAATAATAATTCCGCTAACTTGGGCCAAAAAAATGTCTGAATGGAGCCTTACAGAGGGGTGATCAATGACAGGGGGGGTGATCAATGACAGGGGGGGTGATCAATGACAGGGGGGTAATCAATGACAGGGGGGTGATCAATGACAGGGGGGTTGATCAATGACAGGGGGTTGATCAATGACAGGGGGGTGATCAATGACAGGGGGGTGATCAATGACAGGGGGGTGATCAATGACAGGGGGGTGATCAATGACAGGGGGGTGATCAATGACAGGGGGGTGATCAGGGAGTCTATATGGGGTGATCACCACAGTCATTGATCATGCCCCTGTAAGGCTTCATTCAGACGTCCGGATGCGTTTTGCGGATCCGATCCATCTATCAGTGGATCCGTAAAAATCATGCGGACGTCTGAATGGAGCTTTACAGGGGGGTGATCAGGGAGTCTATATGGGGTGATCACCACAGTCATTGATCATGCCCCTGTAAGGCTTCATTCAGACGTCCGGATGCGTTTTGCGGATCCGATCCATCTATCAGTGGATCCGTAAAAATCATGCGGACGTCTGAATGGAGCTTTACAGGGGGGTAATCAATGACAGGGGGGTGATCAGGGAGTCTATATGGGGTGATAACCACAGTCATTGATCATGCCCCTGTAAGGCTTCATTCAGACGTCCGGATGCGTTTTGCGGATCCGATCCATCTATCAGTGGATCCATAAAAATCATGCGGACGTCTGAATGGAGCTTTACAGGGGGGTGATCAATGACAGGGGGGTAATCAATGACAGGGGGGTGATCAGGGAGTCTATATGGGGTGATCACCACAGTCATTGATCATGCCCCTGTAAGGCTTCATTCAGACGTCCGGATGCGTTTTGCGGATCCGATCCATCTATCAGTGGATCCGTAAAAATCATGCGGGCGTCTGAATGGAGCTTTACAGGGGGGTAATCAATGACAGGGGGGTGATCAATGACAGGGGGGTGATCAGGGAGTCTATATGGGGTGATCAGGGGTGATTAGGGGTGATCAGGGGCTAATAAGGGGTTAATAAGTGACGGGGGGGGGGGTGCTTGGTGGGACTTTACTGAGCTACCTGTGTCCTCTGGTGGTCGATCCAAACAAATGGGACCACCAGAGGACCAGGTAGCAGGTATATTAGACGCTGTTATCAAAACAGCGTCTAATATACCTGTTAGGGGTTAAAAAAAACACATCTCCAGCCTGCCAGCGAACGATCGCCGCTGGCAGGCTGGAGATCAACTCTCTTACCTTCCGTTCCTGTGAGCGCGCGCGCCTGTGTGCGCGCGTTCACAGGAAATCTCGCGTCTCGCGAGAGGACGCGCCGGCGCGTCCAGGAGGAATGAATCAACCACCTCCAGGACGCGTCTGTGCGTACAGCGGTCCGGAGGTGGTTAATACTGTTTATAGTATAAGGACAGGGGAGAAACCAGGAGAGATGGGAACTGATTATCTATCACCACTGTTCATAGTGTCATTCCAGTTCGGCGCCTACTATTACCATGAGGATTACCCTGCAGATAATATCTTCCCCTCATAGCAGCAAACTGATAATGGATTACCCATCTACATAGGAGGTCTTATCGTAATTTTCAGTCATATAGCAAAAAAAAAAAAAAAAAAACTGCCAAAAATCTAAAAAATACTTTCTATGAATATTTTTTAAAAATACACCTTTCTGATGGAAGTGTCCCTTTACATAAAATCTGAATTAATTCTGCTTAAAATTCAATGACTGTCTTGTGACAGTATAAAGTAGGAATTAGACTCTATGTCCTCAAGCCTGATGGGCATTGCCGTTCTTACCCGCACATTCGCAGTGACATCTCCTTCCATCTCTCTCTTCTCTACCCCCTTTACATCCTTTTCTTTCTGTTCTCGGTTTTCTGCATCCTCTCTGTCGACCGGAGTCCCCCCATTTTCGGCACGATCACTAGGTGCTGGAGTGGCTACAGAATAATACAAACGCAGCTGTAGAGGAACAGTAGGTGGGATACCCGGCCCCCTCCTCTATAGTACATACTGTCACGCTCAAGGCAATAACAGTCAATAAGTGCAACTCATTATAATGGTTCAACTCTATCCCGATATAGCAGCACATTAGAGAGCCCCCTTGTACCTGGTTTAGAAGTGCATGGGGTGTTGGTGAGGCTGGGCTCTGGAGTGGTGGTGCTGGTCTTTATAGTGGGTGAGGAGGCCCGTGATGACAGCTTGGAGTCCAGGCTGGGATCGGGCATTAGCTCGGGCATGCTCCAGCGTCCATTAATGTGTTCAAACTCCTGCACCTGTGACAGTAAATGCAGATTAAATGTGTGCGATTCCCACGACCATGCACGGTCCAGGAAATATAGTCCATGTGCCAGACACATCTCCCAGACCGAACGCGGCTCCCCAGACCCAAACTGACTGCATTGTGTTTTATGATACAGTCGGCTCCTATCTGAGTGTAGGTCTAATGTACTGTACTCATATTATTATTATGTGAGTACAGTACTATAGACCTGCAATCAGATAGGAGCTGACTGTACCATAAATTACAGGAGATGTGGCTGACACTAGGGCAGTATTTCCCGCACCGATCATGGTCATGTGAATCAGCCCTTAACCCGTGTTTTCTTGTGGAGTTCATCTTGTAAGGTAAGCTCACCTTTTTCTTCACCAGGGACATGACACCGATACGGGTCAACACCTGCTGGCGGGACAGCCCTTCTCGGGGGACACCATCAGCAAAGGTCTCAGAGCCGTCTGCGCCCGGTTCACATAGATGTCTCATGAACAGAGATACGTAGGCTCTAGGATACAAGAGAGACATAGCTGAGGACAGAACCTGCTATGACTATGAGGGGGTATGACAAGCAGAATTACCTCCACTGCTATGACTGCGAGGGGTATCACTAGCAAGATTATCTCGACTGCTCTGACACCGAGGGGTATCACAGCCATAATTACCTCCACTGCTATGACTGCGAGGGGTATCACTAGCAAGATTATCTCCACTGCTATGACACCAAGGGGTATCACAGCCACAATTACCTCCACTGCTATGACTGCGAGGGGTATCACTACAAAGATTATCTCCACTGCTATGACTGAGAGGTAGTATCACAACAAAAATGATGTCCATTGTTATGACTACGAGGGGGTATCACAACCAAATTTACATATGTTGCCATTACTGTGAAGGAATCTTACAACCAAAGTTATTCCCACTGCTACAACTGCTAGGGGGTATCCCAAACAAAATTATCTCCACTGCTATGACTATGAGGAGTTAACGCAACCAAAATTATCTTCATGGCTATGACTGCGATGGGGTATCACTACCCATATTATCTCCACTGCTATGACTGCATGGGGTTAACACTACCATAAGTATCTATATGGCTATGACTATCAGGGGATATCACTACCAAAACTATCTCCACTGCTATGACTATGAGGGGATATCACTACCAAAACCATCTCCACTGCTATCACTGTGAGGGGGTTTCACAACTAAAATGATCTCCACTGATGTGATTGCTTTGCTCCCTTCCTATAGTGATCAGCTGTAGGGGGCAGGCAGATCCGGGAGCTCACGAGCAGGCAGGCAGTGTCACGGGGCACTGATGGGCTAACATGGCGAGCCAGTCTCCTGTGTACAACCACTTAGGTGTCCGGGTCACGGGGTGTCGGTTAGGTAGTACAAACAGCACCAGCAAATGATGGCATTGGGTACAGCACCTGTACCTGCACAGGAAGGGGTTAATCTAATAGCAATACAGGGATATGCCTTTATTCCAGCACCTGATCTGCATCACAGCGCTGCAGTATATTGCGGCATTATACAGGCAGATGCAGACAGAACCGTCCCGCCGGATCTCTAAAGCACAGTTCAGCGGTCACGTTTATGGCAGCAGGTAAGGAATTGATGTATAAGTGAGGCAGCGCTGCCCCCTGCTGGCCACTGACGGGATACCTTTACATTTCATGATCCACAGGTTAGCAGTACAATGGCTCCACACAGATGAGCCCCATCAGACGTGCCACAGCATCCTGGCCCGCTCAGCCTCTGTCTGGGTTTTCTGTCCTGCATCGGGCGGAGGGTATGAGGACACAGCTCTGTCCACCCCGGTGTCGCCTGGTGCAGGTTATAATGTCTGTCTGTGTGAGGGAGGAGGTGAGGGTCTCTGCCACCACCACCAGGAAACAGACGTCACCAAGCGGCATCAGATGAGTAAGGACATCATCACATGGGAAACGGCTGTATGTAGTGGGCACACAGCCATGCAAGTATGAGGCGTGTGTCATACATACGTGTAGTGAAGCACATACAGCAGTGTGCATGAAATGTCTGGTGAGTATACATGAATGTAGTGAGCACACGGTAATGTATGAAGTGTCTATATACAGGTATGTGGAGAGTATACAGTCATGTAGCAGTATGTATGTAGTGTGAGGGGTGTACATGTATGTGGAGAGTATACAGTCATGTAGCAGTATGTAGTGTGAGGTGTGTACATGTATGTGGAGAGTATACAGTCATGTAGCAGTATGTATGTAGTGTGAGGTGTGTGTACAGGTATGTGGAGAGTATACAGTCATGTAGCAGTATGTAGTGTGAGGTGTGTACATGTATGTGGAGAGTATACAGTCATGTAGTGTGAGGTGTGTACATGTATGTGGAGAGTATACAGTCATGTAGCAGTATGTATGTGTACATGTATGTGGAGAGTATACAGTCATGTAGCAGTATATAGTGATGAAGCAGATCAGCAGATACGGGGGGGGGGGAAACTTACTTAAACTCCTTCTCTGACTTGCCCCGCAAGTCTCTCACCAGCCAGTGTGTGGAGAAGGCGTCCTGGGGTGGCATTCCCCAGCGCATCACCGCATTCAGGAAGGCCTTCCGCTGCCGCGTGTTGAACCCCAGAACCTGTGAGAACATACAGAGGAACATACAGAGTCATGTACACAACATTCGTCTGTGGGGAGGAATTTACTCTATGAACAGAACCTCCAAGGTCCTAGTGTAGGGCCCTGGAGCAGGGGCTACTTTGAAGTCTGGACATTTGCCCATTTCCCCAATGCAAAGTTATAAACTTCTTACTTTATTTTTTCTTGAAAGGGTTAACACGCACTGTTTAATACTGTGTAACTGCATTTTATATGTATGTTGTGATATACCGTATTTATCGGCGTATAACACGCACTTTTCCCCCCTGAAAATAGGGGGCAAATCATGTATGCGTGTTATACGCCGATATTCATTGCGCTGTATGAGCCGGGAGAGAAGAGGGGCTGGAGTCCGTAACTAGGGGCGGGGCCCGGTGCAGTCACTGTACTCTTACACCGGGCCCCGCCGCTCACCAAAGTATTTATAAACGTGAATCCTTATCCTGTTATTAAGCTGCCCTCTCCCATGTTCCCCTGTATCCCCATAGCACTTACTTAAGCTCCCATAGCAGGCAGAGCGGACGGCAGTAGTAACGTCACTCACTGACGTTGAGCGCCTGCTCCGCCCTCTTTATGAATGAAGCAGGCGGAGCAGACGCGCGACGTCAGTGAGTGAGGTTACTGCTGCCGTCCGCTCTGCCTGCTATGGAAGCGTGTGAATGAATCGTAAGTGCTGTGGGGATACAGGGGAACATGGGAACATGGGAGAGGGCAGCTTAATAACAGGATAAGGATTCACGTTTATAAATACTTCGGTGAGCAGAGGCCCGGTGTATTGGGGGACACTGTTATGAGGGGATCTGTGGATGACATATAGCAGTGTCATCCACAGATCCCCCCCATAACAGTTCCATCCACAGATCCCCCCACCCCATAGCAGTACAATTTGAAATTAAATTTTTTTTCCTGAAATTTCCCTTAAAATGAAGGGTGCGTGTTATACGCCAGTGCGTGTTATACGCCGATAAATACGGTACATCTTTTTCATTATCGCTGTATTTTTAAGGCTCTGTGGAAAGGGTTAATGAATACTGAGAGACTGTTAGGACTTTGAATTAGACACTGGTAATTTTCCACAGCTGCCATAGGGTTTAAAGGAGACTATGTGTTGGTGGGAAAAAGCCAGACTTGTTTACCACCAAAACCAGACGGCCTGACCTTGTGAATGTCTGGTTTTAGCTGTTATTATGTCTGGAAATTTGTTTTTGTCTGGAAAAACTGCTGTGTCATCGCCACTGGGCATCATTGAAGCTGTAATGTAAGTCTATGGGAGACGGAAAGTGTTAGGGCTCATGCACACAACCGTTGTTGTTTTGCGGTCCGTTTTTCACTGATCCGTTGTTCCGTATCTGAGTTTTTTTTTCTCTGATTTAAGTCCTCTTCCGTTCCATTATTGCACAAAACATATTCGTATAGTTTCCGTATTTGATCCGTTTTTTGCGGATCGTATACAGAAACAGTAACTTATTAATCACCAAACACATGAGCAATATGGGCTGGGCATAGCATTTCTACAGTATGGATCTGCAAAATACAGATGTGTTCCGTGTGCGTTCCGTATTTTTTGCAGACCCATTGACTTGAATGGGGCCTCGGACGGTGATTTGCAGACAATAGGACATGCACTAATTTTTTGCGGAGCGGCCTTGCGGACAAACGGAATGCACACAGAGTAACTTCTGTATTTTCTACAGCCCCATTGAAGTGAATGGTTCCGCATACGGTCCACAAAAAAAACAAAAAACGGAACGGAAGCGGAAAGAAAATACGTTCGAGTGCATGAACCCTTACAATGTATCTGTTTTTGCTGAGCTTCTCCACTCCACCCCTCCCACTAGAAGGTTCTAGTCTAGATAAAACTGTATATAAGGAGAGCGGTCAGAGCCCCTAGTGTGCTGCAGTTAGGGACCAGTGCTTGGAGGGAAGACTCATGTCAGCCTTCATGATTGACCAGAAGAAGGCACTAAGATGGGGACGCTGAGCCACAGACCATGGGCCACGAGACCTGTGACCAAGGAGCCACCCGGACTACTGAGCTACAGACCGTGGGCCCTTGACCAGGATGCCAGCCTTCTGAAGAAAAAGAAGGACAGCTAGCTCAGGTCTTCTTCTGTCAGGGAGGAGACTGGAGAAGCCAGCCCTATGCCTCGCCTGTATTGTTTTGTACCTGAATTCCTCCAGTAAAGAAGCACCCTGGTTTACTGCAGACCCTGACTCTCTGGACATATTTCCCATTGAGGTGCACCACGCCTTACCATCCCTCTAGGTGAGCAGCAACACATGGTGACACCTTGACTGTGTCTGGGGGACCCAGCGTAGCGTTGGCGCCACCCCAAACCCCGGCAACTGCACTAGAAACTTGTCCATCTTAAAGGGGTTTTCTCATCTCAGACAATGGGGGCATATCGCTAGGATATGCCCCCATTGTCTTATAGGTGCAGGTCCCACCGCTGTGACCCGCACCTATATCGAGAACGGAGCCCCGAAAGTGAAGGAGAGCGCACCGTGCATGCGCAGCCGCCCTCCATTCATTTCTATGGGGCCGCCGAAAATAGCCGAGCGCTGGCTCGGTTATTGCCGTCTGCCCCATAGAAATGAATGGGAGCATTATCTCCACTGCTCTGACACCGAGGGGTATCACAGCCACAATTACCTCCACTGCTATGACTGCGAGGGGTATCACTACCAAGATTATCTCCACTGCTATGACACCGAGGGGTATCACTACCAAGATTATCTCCACTGCTATGACTGAAAGGTAGTATCACAACAAAAATGATGTCCATTGTTATGACTACGAGGGGGTATCACAACCAAATTTACATATGTTGCCATTACTGTGAAGGAATCTTACAACCAAAGTTATTCCCACTGCTACAACTGCTAGGGGGTATCCCAAACAAAATTATCTCCACTGCTATGACTGCGAGGGATATCACAGCCAAAATTACCTCCACTGCTATGACTATGAGGAGTTAACGCAACCAAAATTATCTTCATGGCGATGACTGCGAGGGGTTAACACTACCATAAGTATCTATATGGCTATGACTATCAGGGGATATCACTACCAAAACTATCTCCACTGCTATGACTGTGAGGGGGTTTCACAACTAAAATGATCTCCACTGATGTGATTGCTTTGCTCCCTTCCTATAGTGATCAGCTGTAGGGGGCAGGCAGATCCGGGAGCTCACGAGCAGGCAGGCAGTGTCACGGGGCACTGATGGGCTAACATGGCGAGCCAGTCTCCTGTGTACAACCACTTAGGTGTCCGGGTCACGGGGTGTCGGTTAGGTAGTACAAACAGCACCAGCAAATGATGGCATTGGGTACAGCACCTGTACCTGCACAGGAAGGGGTTAATCTAATAGCAATACAGGGATATGCCTTTATTCCAGCACCTGATCTGCATCACAGCGCTGCAGTATATTGCGGCATTATACAGGCAGATGCAGACAGAACCGTCCCGCCGGATCTCTAATGCGCACAGTTCAGCGGTCACGTTTATGGCAGCAGGTAAGGAATTGATGTATAAGTGAGGCAGCGCTGCCCCCTGCTGGCCACTGACGGGATACCTTTACATTTCATGATCCACAGGTTAGCAGTACAATGGCTCCACACAGATGAGCCCCATCAGACGTGCCACAGCATCCTGGCCCGCTCAGCCTCTGTCTGGGTTTTCTGTCCTGCATCGGGCGGTGGGTATGAGGACACAGCTCTGTCCACCCCGGTGTCGCCTGGTGCAGGTTATAATGTCTGTCTGTGTGAGGGAGGAGGTGAGGGTCTCTGCCACCACCACCAGGAAACAGACGTCACCAAGGGGCATCAGATGAGTAAGGACATCATCACATGGGAAACGGCTGTATGTAGTGAGCACCAAGATGGGGACACTGAGCCACAGACCATGGGCCACGAGACCTGTGACCAAGGAGCCACCCGGACTACTGAGCTACAGACCGTGGGCCCTTGACCAGGATGCCAGCCTTCTGAAGAAAAAGAAGGACAGCTAGCTCAGGTCTTCTTCTGACAGGGAGGAGACTGGAGAAGCCAGCCCTATGCCTCGCCTGTATTGTTTTGTACCTGAATTCCTTCATTAAAGAAGCACCCTGGTTTACTGCAGACCCTGACTCTCTGGACATATTTCCCATTGAGGTGCACCACACCTTACCATCCCTTTAGGTGAGCAGCAACACATGGTGACACCTTGACTGTGTCTGGGGGACCCAGCATAGCGTTGGCGCCACCCCAAACCCGGCCCCTGCACTAGAAACTTGTCCATCTTAAAGGGGTTTTCTCATCTCAGACAATGGGGGCATATCGCTAGGACCCGCTGTGACCCGCACCTATATCGAGAACGGAGCCCCGAAAGTGAAGGAGAGCGCACTGTGCATGCGCAGCCGCCCTCCATTCATTTCTATGGGGCCGCCGAACATAGCCGAGCACTGGCTCGGCTATTGCCGTCTGCCCCATAGAAATGAATGGCAGCATGGGCCGCGCATGCGCGGCACGCTCCCATTAACTTCTATGGGAGAGGCGGGGATTAGCGCTTTGTGGTGGACGGACCGCGGGAAATCTGGGGTCCTCCAGCCACAGCACTCCCCGCTCCGTTTTCGATATAGGTGCGGGTCCCAGCGGTGGGACCCGCACCTATCAGACAATGGGGGCATATCCTAGCGATATGCCCCCATTATCTAAGATGGGAATACCCATTTAACCATTTCCTGACGCAGCGATTTTTTCGCTCCCTGCCTTCCCAGAGCCATAACTTTTTTATTTTTCCGTTCACAGCCATATGAGGGCTTGTTTTTTTGCCAGATAAGATGTACTTTCTAATATCACCATTTAATATTGTATACAATGTAGTGGGAAGCAGAAAAAGAATTCCAAATAGGGTGGAATTTGAAAAAATAAAAGGAAATTTTGCCAGTTTTACAGGTTTTATTTTTACGGCGTTCATTATGCGGTAAAACTGACATGTGCTCTTCATTCTCCAGGTCAGTATGACTACGGCGATACTACGTATATATAGTTTTTCTTGCGTTTTAATACTGAAAAAAAAATTATTTGGAAATAATGATATCACTGTTCAGTGCTGCCACCTGCTGGCATGAACTGTGATATACAAATGAGCCTGTAAGACTAGTAGAGGTTCAGCCTCATTATTACTATAGAACGTTTTCCCTGATCTCCGCTGGGGGAAATCGCGCCTGACCCAGCAGCGCGCGCTGTTTCAGATGCCGTGGTCACGTTTGTCCACAGCATCTGAGGGGTTAAAGGCTATGTACACCTTTTGGGGGCATTTTTTTTATTTTTGTATTGTACTCATTTTGAGCTAAAAATATTTTTTTGAATTGGTCTTTATTGAAAATATGGCATCCTTTTTTCTGTACAGAGCTTAGATGTAGTAGCACCCATTGGATTTTCTGTCTTTTCCGTCAGAGCAGGAGCTGAAGGGCTCCTTATCTCTGCTCTCTGACATTATGAACGCTCATTATAGCTCAGTTCTTATCTTACTAATAAGAATGTGGCTCAAAGGAAATTTTATCTGCCAGTTAAAACCAAATAGTAACACACATCCTTTTTTTAAATCTGCTTTTATTTTCTGTTTGCAGATTTTTTTTATTTTATGAACATGATTATGGGGGGCGGCCATTCTGCCTGAGCTGTTCTTAACAGCATTTACACAGCGTTAAAAAATTTCTTTACGGCATCCCCACGGTCCATAGACACAATGGTTAGGAGGGGACTGACCAGAGAGTTTTCTAGGCATGCTCTGTGACCTGTGGACCTCTCGTGAATGGTGGCTCTTGTCTTATCTACACACAGAGGTGGTATCATTACAGGCAGGATTAGATTGATAGATAAGTAGATAACTGCAGTAAAGTGATCTGTACAGATGAAGAAGTGATGCCTATTATTAGACATAGTGGCCAATGTGAAAAACTGCAGGATTTTTGGATTTAGTTTAAATTATAAAAAGTGACATGGAAAATTAAAAATAACATCAAAAATTATTTAAATACATGGTAAACATAAAAAAGTGATTTAAACAGCAGGTCAGTTTCTGATGAAACATTCCCTTCAAATAAGTGTTCATGTCCTCTTAGTAGTTTAGAGACAAGGTTTATTATGATGACCGGCACAAAGTGAAAGTACCAGTCACACAGTTAGAAAAACTGTTACCCCTTTGTGACAGAACAGCTCAATATTTTTAATAAAGGCCAATTGAAAAAATATATATTTTTAGCCAAAAATTAGTAACATGCAATCATAAACAAAAATTCCCCCCGAAGGAGTACATAGCCTTTAAATGTCCACGATTGGCATTACCGTCGATCGCGGACATTAGCCGCAGGTGTCTGCTGTATGAAACAGCAGGCAACCGGCGGCCATGGTGCTTGTTCTGCTCCGCGCGCCATCTTTAAAGACCCGACATCTGCCATACATGGATAGCGGATGTCGGGAAGAGGTTAAAAGGGGAGGTCTACCTCTGCAATTACACTTCTTTTCATGCAATATAAAACATACGAAGAAGCTATGTAAGTAGTCTCAGTAGATAGGTCCCTGTGACTCACCTCTATATTCCCACCGACCCGGGCCAGTAGAGGCGGCAGTGGCTTGTCCTTCTCGTTGCGCAGTTGTCGGCGAGACTGCCTGCGTCCTGTGACGACACAACAAAGATGTCAGCAATGATACCACCGATATATGGCTTCCATTGTTCCCTCTGCCGCCCTCACCTTCGGCTCTCTCATCAAAATCTTCATCCTCTTCCTCAGAACCCACGGAGTATTCAGACTGGTTATCTGTAAAGAGGGATCGGGGACAACGCTATCAGAGGCCTAGAAAAATTTCACTCTCCTGTCCTGATGGTTTGTTCCAATGTATCAGTGCAGGTGACATGAATCAGGCTGCTTAGACAGTCGCCCAAACTATAACAAACCCTCAGCTGTGAGAAGTATTGGATCTACAGGGGTGTTTTAGCCTCTGGGTGTCAAGGAAAATGTTCTCACTCACTAGCAGCAAGCAGAGATCTTGAAACAACTATAGAACAACTGATGGAAGTGAGACTCTGAGGGGGTTCTTACCCTGATCCTCCTGCGCGGCGTCGTTGTAGTTCACTTGCTTCCTCACCCTCTTGCCCTTGCCCAGGTTGCGTGCCAGGTCCTCCTGCTGCTGCTCATAGTGATGGCGGAGCAGCTTCTCCCAGTAATCGGGATCCACGTTCTCCTCCTGTTTGATCACCTCCCGTTCCAGCTCCTCCAACTGAAAGGTAAAGTAAAACGTGGAGAATGTCCACCCTTGACTGGCAGATGCGCAGCAAACATGGAGGCCGGTGCTCACCTTCTCCTCCTCTCGCACCACGTACTGAGCGACTTTGAAGGAGCTGAGGTACTCGTTCATGTTCTGCACTTCGGTGTCCTCCGTCTCGTTCTGGTTGCGATCCAGGAGCCGCGCGATGGCCCCGTTGTCGTAGTGGATGACGCTGCTGTCGTCCTCTTTGTTATCACCTGCTAAGGGAGACAAGTGGTTAGAAGTCAGTGATTTACCGAGAGGGTGTGTATACATTTGCAAAGGTTATTTCTGTGGATTCAATGCATTTAAAGGGGTTATACAACCCCTATAATGTCCCCCCTAATGCCCGAGCCCCTCACACGACTGCTGCTGTATCTCCCCGTCGCACAGATGAAAACATCCGGCGATGGGGGGGGGAGCAGCCAATAGCAGTCCATGATGGGAACGAGCCTCCCTAGTAGTGTGAGTGATGCTAGGGAGGCTCGTCCCTGTCGTGGCCTGCTATTGGCTGCCAGCCCCCACATAGCGCCCCACCACCCTACCATCGCCAGATGTCTTGTTCCGCGCGACGGGGAGATGCAGCGCTGGATGCGCTTAAGTTATGTAGAGGCAGGGACTCATTAAGAATGGTGTCTAAAACGGTGGTCTTGATAAATGACCCCCAAAATGTCAGACACACCCTCTAAATGTTCTGAGAAGACAGGAGAGGACTGACCTGCTAAGGCTACCTGCAAAGATTACGCATGTTTTCTGCGGGTAGATTATCGTGCGGAAAAACTGCAGTGTAAGGGTTCCCGCACACGGCCGTGAGTTGTGGTCCGCAAATCGCGGATTCGCAAAACACAGATCCCAGCTGGACGCATGCCACCATTAATTTTTTTACTTCTTTAGAAATGTCCTATTTTGGTCCGCAAAAAATGGACAAGAAAAGGACGTGTCCTTGTTTTTCGCGGGGGTCCGGATGCAGCCCCCCTGAAATGAATGGGTCGACATCGAATGCGGACAGAAACTACAGCCATGTGCCTGAGCCCAAATACAGCAGCAGCAAAGTGTCTGAGATGCCACACATCTCGTGTACACTTCTGCGGTCATTTATTAAGTTCGGCAATTTAGACGCCGCTCTTAATAACCCTGCGCTGACGTTTGGCCATGCGACTTGCTTAAATCTACGCCAGCTCCCTTGCTTTTCGTTCCGTGCCGAAAGTGACCTGCCGTGTGGACTGTGACATCCCCAGCATCTGAGTTCTTTGTGTGGTTCTTCTGTGCTTTTAACACAAGTGTAAAAATCTTCAGTGAAACCACCAACACAAATAAAACATGTGTTCATTTTTATTTTTTGGGGGAAGGGGGGGGTAGTGCAGTTTTGGTGCAGAAACACACAGAAATCCGAATGCAATTTCTGTGAGACAGCCCGCACCCAGGGAGCCTATTTGGTCATACTCAGTCCAGGGCTGTGAAGCCGCTCCAGCAGCAAGCAGATGACAACACCCGGAGAGTTCGATGCCCAATTAACGTCATACTGTTACAGTGAATAATCCGTAACAGCGAAGCACTGACTGCCGCAGCCAATGGCGTCAGGCTGAGAGCAAAGGAAAAGTGGGTAAGTTGCTCACAGCACCCAAGCGGACATCTGTAGGTGGCTGTGGGCATCTCCTCTACCTTTTTCTGAGCATTAGGTGTGATAACTCACCTTCATTGTAGAGCGCATCTTGAGGCGGCAAAAATGGAAGTTACTGCACTTGCAACAGTAAAGACAAAATGGGGAATGAGGTGGGCTTGGGGGAGGGGAACTAAGCTTAAAGGTGGGTGGGGTGTGGACGCTGCCCACTCATTAACAAACTATTGTCTGTGGCCTTTCTTCTCTGCCTGGACATCTACGAATATCTACACAAGGTTGTGAGGTCACCTCCTCCTGAAATTGCATTCACTGCAACTAGGACAGCTCCGTTCATCCTGATCTTTCTGGCTCACAAATAGCATGCCAGTATAGTTAAGACTGACACTTACAAGAAAGTAGAGGATGATGGATCTCACAAGGCAGATATAAATGCTCATTGTGGTTTGCGAAAAGCTGGTACAGAGGCTGCCATTTGTGGCAGGAGACCAAGAACACGCTTCGTCTTACCTTCTATTTCATCCTTAAATAGTTCTTCTGTCCCAAACTTCAGGATGTCATCAAGCTCCTGCTTGGACATGGAACCAGCCTTGGAGCCAAGCCCTGGTCTCACCACTAGGTGGGTCAACATCATCTTCCTCTTGGCCACCTGTGTTATACGTTCCTCGACTGACGCCCGCGTCACAAATCTGTAGATCATCACTTTGTTGGCCTGGCCGATTCGGTGAGCCCTACTGAAGGCCTGGAAAAAAATAAATAAAATAATGAGTTAAAAGGTGATTGGGTGCTGTAGTGTCGACAAGTCTGCAGACGGTGCCCTAAATGTAAATGAAGCCGAACTTTCAGCAGATTGGCTAAAAGTGGTCATGTGGCCACAAGCACAGAACCTTTCCCACTAAGCTTCCCAGCAAGCAGCATCAAGGCCACTTCTTAAATATTCAAGCTATGTCCAAATCTTCATCTGTGATAAATAAGATTGCCCAATAATTTGCAGTTTACAGTGGGCTCCCTCTAGTGGTGGCTGAAGGTAGGCAGACTTTTATCATGTTACTCTAGGTCTACATAGGGGATATGGATCTCTGTACCAGACAAGCTTTGGTCATTACAAAGATATGCCCATTTTAAATAAATGGTGTTTTAGGCTGGACATTGACTTTAAAAGGTTTGCCGCATGCTACCGATCTAAACCGCCATGTATTACATGTATTGCTAAAAGAGGTCATGTGGCCACAAGCACAGCACATTTCCTACTAAGCTTCCCAGGATCAAGGCCACTTCTCTAATAATCAAGCTATGCCCAAATCTTCATCTGTGATGAAAGGGATTCTCCAATGATTTACAGTTTTCAGTGAGCTCCCTCTAGTGGTGGCTCATTGTAGGCAGAATTTTATCATGTTACACTATGTCCTAGAACAACATGTCCATCTCGAATTGTCCTCTAACCTCTCATCCCACTCACTTTTTGATCAGATGCAATCCGGCTTCAGACCAAATCACTGCACTGAAACTGCCCTAACCAAAGTCGCCAACAATCTGCTAGCTGCCAAAGCTAAATTTCACTACTCTGTACTCCTCCTTCTTGACCTTTCCTCTGCCTTCGACACTGTTGACCACTCTCTCCTCCTACAAATCCTCTCTTCCCTTGGCATCAAAGACCTAGCCCTCTCCTGGATCTCCGCGTACCTCACCAACAGAACCTTTAACGTTTTACATTCATACACTACCTCCTCGTCATGCCCCCTTTCTGTTAGTGTCCCTCAAGGCTATGTCCAGGGTCTCCTTCTTTTCTCCACTTATACATTTGACCTGGGACAGCTCATAGAGTCCCATAGATTTTAATACCACCTCTATGCGGACGACACTCAAATCTACCTCTCTGGCCTAGATGTTGCTTCCCTGCTATCCAGAATCCTAGCATGTCTGTCGGCTATATCTTCATTCAACATGCAGAAAACTGAATTAACTGTCTTTCCCCCATGTCACTCAGCCCCCCTACCTGACCTGTCCATTATGGTTAATAGCACAACACTTTCTCCAGTCTCGCAGGGCCGCTGTCGGTAACATTGGATTCTGCCCTGTCTTTTAAGCCACACATCCAAACCCTTACCTCCACCTGCCGTTTTCAACTTAAGAACATCTCTCGCATTCACGCCTTCCTCATCCCTGAGTCAACTAAAATACTAGTGCATGCTCTCGTCATCTCATAGAAACATAGAATGTGTCGGCAGATAAGAACCATTTGGCCCATCTAGTCTGCCCAATATACTGAGTACTATGGATAGCCCCTGGCCCTATCTTATATGAAGGATGGCCTTATGCCTATCCCGTGCATGCTTAAACTCCTCCACTGTATTTGCAGCTACCACTTCTGCAGGAAGGCTATTCCATGCATCCACTACTCTCTCAGTAAAGTAATACTTCCTGATATTACTGTTAAACCTTTGCCCCTCTAATTTAAAACTGTGTCCTCTTGTAGCAGTTTTTCTTCTTTTAAATATTCTCTCCTCTTTTACCTAGTTGATTCCCTTTATGTATTTAGCAGTTTCTCTCATATCCCCTCTGTCTCTTCTTTCTTCCAAGCTGTACATGTTAAGGTCCTTTAACCTTTCCTGGTAAGTTTTATCCTGCAATCCATGTACTAGTTTAGTAGCTCTTCTCTGAACTCTCTCCAAAGTATCAATATCCTTCTGGAGATATGGTCTCCAGTACTGAGCACAATACTCCAAATGAGGTCTCACTAGTGCTCTGTAGAGCGGCATAAGCACCTCCCTCTGTCTACTGGTAATGCCTCTCCCTATACACCCAAGCATTCTGCTAGCATCTCCTGATGCTCTATGACATTGTCTACCTACCTTTAAGTCTTCTGAAATAATGACCCCTAAATCCCTTTCCTCAGATACTGAGGTTAGGACTGTATCACTGATTTTATATTCTGCTCTTGGGTTTTTACGCCCCAGGTGCATTATCTTGCACTTATCAACATTAAATTTTAGTTGCCATATTTTTGACCATTCCTCTAGTTTTCCTAAATCCTTTTCCATTTGGTGTATCCCTCCAGGAACATCAACCCTGTTACAAATCTTTGTGTCATCAGCAAAAAGACACACCTTACCATCGAGGCCTTCTGCAATTTCACTGATAAAGATTTTAAACAATATGGGTCCCAGAACAGATCCCTGAGGTACCCCACTGGTAACAAGACCATGGTCTGAATATACTCCATTGACTACAACCCTCTGTTGTCTGTCCCTCAGCCACTGCCTAATCCATTCAACAATATGGGAGTCCATGCACAAAGACTACAATTTATTGATAAGCCTTCTATGTGGGACAGTATCAAAAGCCTTACTAAAGTCCAGATAAGCGATGTCTACTGCACCTCCGCCATCTATTATTTTAGTCACTCAATCAAAAAAATCAATAAGATTAGTTTGACATGATCTTCCTGAAGTAAACCCATGCTGTGTTTCATCTTTCAATCCATGGGATTTTAGATGTTCCACAATCCTCTCCTTAAGTATGGTTTCCATTAATTTCCCCACTATTGATGTCAGGCTTACTGGCCTATAGTTGCCCGATTCCTCCCTACTACCTTTCTTGTGAATGGGCACAACATTTGCTCATTTCCAATCTTCTGGGACGACTCCTGATACCAGTGATTGGTTAAATACATCTGTTAATGGTTTTGCTAGTTCACCGCTGAGCTCTTTTAATAGCTTTGGGTGTATCCCATCAGGCCCCTGTGACTTATTTGTATTAATTTTAGACAGCTGACTTAGAACCTCTTACTCTGTAAAGACACATGCATCAAAAGATTCATTAGTCTTCCTTCCTAACCTCCTTTTCCTTCATTTTCCTTTGTAAAAACTGAACAGAAGTATTCATTGAGGCAGTCAGCTAGTTCTTTATCTTCTTCGGACTACCCCCGCAACATTCTCCTCTGTGGGCTCCCATCAAGCACCCTCGCTCCCCTCCAAGCTATTCTCAACTCTGCTGCCTGGTTAATCCACCTCTCCCCCGTTTCGCCTCTGCCAATCCCTTCACTGGCTCTCCTTCGCCCAGCGAATTCAGTTTAAAATACTTACAACTACATATAAGTCCGTCCACAACCCGTCTCCTTCTTACATCTCTGACCAGCTTTCCAGATACATCCCCACATGTAATCTCAGATCCTCACAGAACCTCCTTCTCCATTTGTTCTTCAGTCAATTGACTACAAGATTTCTCATGTGCCTCTCCCCTACTCTGGAACTCTCTACCCCAACACATCAGACTCTCCCCCAACATCCAAACCTTCAAGTGTAACCTGAAAACCAACCTCTTCAGGAAAGCCTACCATCTGCAATGAGCATGCTGCCACCACACAGCCACATGAGCATTCTATACCCTCACCTACTGTGTTCTACCTCTTCCCTTATAGAGTGTAGGCTCTTGCGGGCAGGGTCCTCTACCCCTCTGTACCAGTCTGTTAATAGTTTCCTGTGCTTTTTATTTCTTTGTAACCCCAGCTGGATGTACAGCGTTTTAAAATAAATAATCATAATAATGTCTATATAGGGGATCTGCAGCTCTGTATCAGATGGTGTTTTAGGCTGGACATTGACTTTAAAGTGGTTGCCTCATGCTTCCGATCTGAACCGCCATGTATTACATGGATGGCTACTCATCTAGCAAGTCAAGACTTACACCAGCAAAATCAGCAGCTGTCAGGGTGGCCGAAGCCGATCACTCTGGTGGCTACATTCTGGAAGGAGCCGTCTCTGACAAGACATCTCCTGTAAGCTAGTCTAAAGCCAGCCATACACATAACGGTCACACAAAGGCTAAATCAGCCGGCAATTATTTCTCCTGATCAGCCGGGAATGCTGAAGTGTTGTAAATGGGAGAGGGGAGAAAGAAGCTGGTAGACATCTGACTAACGTGTATGGCCAGCTTAAGGCACCATGTGTGATGGCTCAGAGCATATCTACCTGAATGTCGTTGTGGGGGTTCCAGTCAGAATCGTAGATAATGACGGTGTCTGCAGTCGCCAGGTTGATCCCCAGACCCCCGGCACGTGTGGAGAGTAAGAAGCAGAACTGCTGAGCACCGGGAGCTACGAAACAAAGGAGCGGGTGAAGACAGAGGAGGATCTTAGGAGCGAAAGCAAAATCACAGCAGCCAAAATACTCACCATTAAATCTATCGATGGCTTCCTGTCTTAACGAACCAGTGATCCCTCCATCTATCCGCTCATATTTGTAGCCCTCGTAGTCCAGGAAGTCTTCTAAGAGGTCCAGCATCTTGGTCATCTGAAAAACGGAAAGAGAAGAGGTTTCAGTAAAAAGTGAAAGACTAAGAAAAATAATTATCATAGTGCTATGGGCAATTTAACCCTATGTACGGGCATTTTAACCCTTTCCGAACCTCCACCATACATGTACAGCGGACGTCCGGTCTTTCAAAAGACAGCAGACACCCAGGGCTAATGAATGCTGAATGGGACATTTAACCCTTCAGATGCCACGGCCAAATGTTACCACAGCATCTGATGCGGTATTCCCCGAGAGCTCTGCGCTCCCAGGGTGTGAACGGCTCCCCCTAGCGGCAATCGGGGGAGCATCTGATGCGGTATTCCCTGAGAGCTCTGCGCTCCCAGGGTGTGAACGGCTCCCCCTAGCGGCAATCGGGGGAGCCATTGGTTGTGTGAAAGCCCTGGTCTCTCTGAAGAAGCTGTAGAGCTGCAGTTCCTATGGAGCCCTGCAGGTGGCAGTGCTCCATAAGAACCTAGAAGATCTCCAGTGAATTGCAGTTCGATGCAATGTATTGTAGAAGCAATCTAATGATGGCTTATAGTGTTGAGCGAAGCGTGCTTCAGATGCTTCATCTGAAGTCGCCTCATTCAAAACGTCGGAATAATACTGTACGGAGATCCGTCTTCGTACAGTATTAGAATGTATGGACTCTGATGAGCGAAGTAAGTTACTCACGAAGTCGCACGTGACTTCGTTGAATAACTTTGGTAATTGATTTTTAAAGAGGAAAGCCAATTTAAAACTTGAAACCGAACTCGGCTGCAGTTCCGAGGTACAAGTCGGAACCAAAACAGAGTTCAATTTCAAGTTTTGAAGTGGATTTCCTCTTTAAAAATCAATTACCAAAGTTATTCAACTAAGTCACGCGCGACTTCGTGAGTAACTTACTTCAGCTCATTGAAGCCCATACATTCTAATACTGTACGGAGGCGGATCTCCGTACAGTATTTTTCCGAAGTTTTGAAGGAAGCGACTTCAGATTAAGCATCCGAAGCTTGCTTCGCTCAACACTAGTTGCTTATTAGGGCTCATGCACACGGCTGTAGGTGTTTTGCGGTCCACAAATCGAGGATCCACAAAACCCAGGGCCGCAGAACAGACTTATGGATGCAGACAACTCACGGGTGTGCTAAGGAAGCATCTTTTACAGGCCCATTGAGATGAAGGATTCCACATCTGATCCACAAAAAACTCAGATCGGATGCGGATTGAAACTATGGCCATGTGCACGAGGCCTTATGATCATCTAGGGTGGCTTAAAAAAAGAATGGCCGATTCACCATTTTTTCATTGCTTCACCTCCCAACAAAAATTGAATTGAAAGTGATCAAAAAGTCAGACACACTCCAAAATGGTATCAATAAAAACTACAAATCGTCCCGCAAAAAAAAAAAAAAAGAGAAAAGAGCCCTCATACAGCTCCGTACACAACTATAAAAAAAAAATGTTATCAGTGTCAAAATCTGGAGATGAAAAAAAAAAAACTTTTTCCAAAGTTCTTATATTTTTTTTCAGTATTAAAAAAATAAAAGAAAAAACAAGAAATATTAAAAGTCCTTCAAGGGAAACATTATAAATAATACACAAAATGTAACAATACATTTATTACACCTGCGTCTTCATATCAGTGTTATGTTATATTTTACTACGATCCCAAAAAGGCTTCTGAAAAATCTAATGTTCTGATTTATTGATTGTAATTGAAAAACTTCAATAAAAAGAATATAAAAAAAAATAAAAATACAAGAAAAACTATATAAATGTGGTGTCGCTGTAATTGTACTGACCTGGAGAATGAAGGGAAAAGCTCAGTTTTACCGCACAGGGAACACCATACAAACAAAACCCATAGACATGTGGCGGAATTGTGTTTTTTCCCCCCCCCCCCCCCGATTCCACCCCCATTTAACATTTTTTTCCAGATTGCCACAACATTGTATGCCATTAGAAAGTACAACTTATTCCACAAAAAAACAAGTCCTCACACGGCTACATGAAGGGAAAAATAAAAAAATGAGTTATGGCTCTGGGAAGGTGGGGAGTGAAAAACAAAAATGCAAAAACACAAAAATCGCAGGATGTTGAAAGGCTTAAAGGGTTTCTGTCCTGCTAATATGCTAATGAAGCTTCTAGGTGCTATAAGGGCGTTGCTGCAGCACCTAGAGGCTCGGTCTACTCGCCTCTTGGCACGCCCACGTCCACTTGATTGACGTCCTTCTTATCCGCATCATCCATATAATCCCGCGCCGCGCAGTGAGGAAGCTGGCAGCAGCCGAGCGTCCTTCACTCACTGCGCCTGCGCCGAATACTAAACGGGACGGCGCAGGCGCGGGATTATGTACTGCTGACATTAGCACATCGCTAATGTCAGTCAGCTACGTAACGATTTTTCCCATGACAGAAACCCTTTAACCCCTTCCTGACATCTGACATACATGTACGTGTAGCATGCACAATATACTGCAGTACAGAAGCATTTCAGTTTATTGAACAAGCAATAAAGGGATAATGGTTGCCCCTTGCAACCAATCCGATTCCACTGTCAAAAATGAAACGTGGAATCTGATTGGTTGCTATGGGCAACTAAGCCAGTTCTACTTTACACCAGTTTGATAAATCGCCCCCTATGTGAATAAGGGCTCCTTTACATAGGCCGAGGTTCGGGGCAATTATCGGGAACTAACCTTTGTTTGAGTGCGCATTCCTGATAATTTGCCCATGTAAAGGTGGAGCCAATCACCCGACAAACGAGCAAATGTTCATTGGTCGGGTGATCACATCTTTCACAAAAAAATCCTTGGCAGCACATCATGTAAACAGGGACTGCAAATGAGCGGTCAACCTTCTCAATCCCGATGACTGCCGCTCTGTCATCTCCCTGTAAAAAGGCACTTAGTCCTGTAGTGGGACTAAAGAAAATGAAAATAAAAATGTCAAACTATGAAAATATCTTGTAATCCATCCCGTGCAATAAATGCCATAAAAAAAAGTCGTCGTATATGTCGTACTGATGGAACCTGCGGAGGAACCTCCAACACCCGTGTACACAGAAGCATTGAGGCATGTGTGAAGATAAGACCTGGGAAAAGATGAGGACTCGATGCCCTTGTTCGTGCAGCTTCCGAAGCATCTTCTGTAAAAGCAGCAGCTTGCCCGAAGATTTGATGAGAGAGCCTCCCTCATAGGCACCAGTCGGGAGTTTTGGAGACTCCTGGAGAAGATTGAAGAAACAGACAGTACATTGATTAGCCTCACTCTATGGTAGTGTGCCCTAACAGGGTCCATCACCCAGGAAGCTAAAGGGTGAACCTCCTTAGACTTAAAAGGGGTTCTCCGGGAATTAAGAAAATGAAAATACTTATCCAATGTTTAAAACAAGCCCCCCAATGCCTGGGTCCCTCATATAGATGATACTTAACCCGCTCTTCCTCATCCACGTCGCTCCAGATCCCCACATGGCCACCGCTGCACCTCCCCGTCGCAAGGTTTAAAAACATTCGGCAATGGGGAGAGCAGCCAATAGCAGGCGGCAACAAGGACGAGCCTCCCTAGCGTCACCCGTGATGCTAGAGAGGCTCATGCCCGTTGCGGCCTGCTATTGGCTGCTCCCCCCATCGCCGGAGATGCAGCAGCGGACGTGCAGGGATCAGGAGTAATGCAGGTGCCGCTATATGAGGGACCCGGGCATTGGGGGGCATGTTTTAAACATTGGATAACCCCTTTGTGGCGAAACCAACCTCGCCACTGGGTTTTGGAGGGGCCTGGCTACTAGCCTCTTGCCCCAGGATTATGGCCCATACTATCTTTGAAGGAGAAGACAGACCAAATGTGACTTCCATGGAATTCGAGAACCCCTGCTCGGATCTGGGTGATTTTTGGATATGTTGTTCACCCAGATCAGAGCTATCCATGGATGTATACATTATGGGGATATGTGGGGTTTTGGGGTGTTTTCTGTGTTTTGGGAAAAATGTGTGTTTTCTGTTGTATTTTGCTGATTGCGTCTCTGACAATGCCAGTGTGTTAGTTAATTGCATCACAGACAATGCTCATTGTATTTTGTTGATTGCGTTACAGACAGAGGGAAGGGGATTTTGTGTACAATTGCTGGGAAGGTTTGAATACTGTAAATGCATGTGATTGGCTGTTTTTACAAAACCCAGTGGGTGGTAACCTTGTTGGAAGATGTGTATAAATCAATGCTTGTGTGTTCAAATAAAGAGATTTCCTGTTTTTATACCTTCATGAAGTTTTGGCTCATGTTTGGGGAATGGGATAACTACACTCTTGGGGATTGCTATATCACAATACTCCCCTGAGTATAAGCTCTTCTAAGAGCTTGTTCATGGTTCCTGCTCTCTGCATTTAGGAGAGGTTCACCCACTGGAGCCTGGAGCCTTGTCGTAGGTCCAGGGTGGGTAGGAGACGGCGAGACCTCCACCAAGCTTCGGCGGTTCGTGGGGTCTGCAGTGCTGACGGTGTCAAGTGGAGTGCTTGGAGTCCTCTGGAAGCACTAGGAGCAGCTATCAACGGAGGTACCCGGTCGGGGTGCTAGGCGTTCTGTTACACCCTTTAAATATTACTTTATTATAAATATATTCCCAAATACCTATCATTAGTTATGGCGGCTCATTTTGTCTAGGGAACGGTCATCAAGGGAAATAAAATGGCCGCCATCTTATTACTACACACAAAACCTGTCCTAATCACACAGCAGGACAAGTTACTTCACAACACTGAGGTAAAGAGCTGCCTCATCCTTCTCTCTGCTCTGCCCGTCAGGGATTATGATCCTGAATACAGCTGATAAGATCTTCAGCTGAATCTCTGTAGGAATTGAGTTCATGAGGAGACATGAAGTACGGAGAGGATGGACAGGACAGACTGTGGTATTGGAAACTGCATAGACGTGCTGCTGCTCATCAGCCACATCCCCATCTCCTCTCTGTATTTCATGTCTCCTCATGGACTCTATTCCTACAGAGATTCAGCTGAAGATCTTATCAGCTCACGACCATAATCCCTGACAAGCAGAGCAGAAGATGAGGGATCTCTTTAGCTCAGTGTTTGAAGTAACTTGTCCTGTGATTAGGACAGGTTTTGTGTGTAGTAATAGGACGGCGGAAATTTTATTTCTCCTAATGATTGTTCCCCAGACAAAACGAGCCATTATAACTAATGAAAGGTATTTGGGAATATATTTATAATAAAGTAATATTTACGTATTTTCATTTTCTTAATTCCCGGAGAACCCCTTTAACCATTATTATGTCCTGGGGCTGGTCCTACATCAAAGGGGTTGTCTATTTTGATACTGATGGTCTATTCTCAGGATAGGTCATCAATATCCGATCAGTGGGGATACGACTCCCGCCATCCACGCTGATCAGCTGTTTCCTGCAGCCGCCAGCACTGGATACTATGTAGTGGAGGGAGCAAAAAGCAGGAAGCACCTTGCACTGTGTAGCGGCCATGTTGGGTTACTGCAGCTCAGCTCGCAATCAATGGAGGTACACAGCGCAGGAAATTATACAGCGGACAGAGCTGGAAGCAGCAGGCACCGTTCACTGTGTAGTGGCCATGCCGGAGTACTACAGATCTACCCCCAGAATGAGAGCAGAAATACAATACACCCGACACTGCACAGTGGATAGAGCATTCGGCCCAAAATGGCTGATCGGTCGGGGTGCTGGGTGTCTGACCCCCACCGATCTCCTATTGATGACCTACACTAGGGATGTGGAAAACCTCTTTAATTTTACATTGTATGTGTGTCGAAAAAAAATCTTCCCTACTGAGGACTAAGGGGTCCTACAGGTAAATGGAGAGACCCCTTTAATTTAAATGGGTTGTCTCATTTCATACATTGGTGGTATATCACTAGGATATGCCCCCAATGTCAAATAGATAAGGATCCCAGAAGTGGGAACTACATCTATCTCCAGAATCTCTCAAAGTAAATGAGCCGCCCTCGCTTACTCAGCTATTTTTGAAATTTCCATAGAAATTAATGTAGAGCATGCGAGCTCTCATTCACTTTCGGGGGCTTGTTCTGGAGATAACGGCAGGTCCCAGGGTGGAACCCGCATCGGACATTGGTGGCTTATCCTACTGATATGCCACCAATGTAACCGACACTCACCATTGCAGCCACAGGGAAGAGGTATGGATGGTTGCAGCACTTCTTCAGGTCCATCATGATGTTCAGTAATGAGACCTGGTTCCCTCCTCCTCGTGAGTTGAGAGCATCGAAGTTACGAGTCAAGATAAACTTGTAATACTTCCTGTGAAGCACAGTCCAGATAATTAACCGTAGATATGGAGGACATATGACAGTAAAGGCTAGATAAACCTTCAAGGGTTATTTTTTATGACTGCATTTAACTCATTTTGGGCTACAAATCATTTTTTCAGTTGTTCTTTATGAAGAACCTTCAGCCATTTCTGAGATACAAGAGTTAAAAAATCAGTCTGTTTGCAGGCTGTCACTTTGTGTTTTCTTTGAATCTTGTCATCTGATGGCTCATGTGTAGTTCTCATCTTTCTTCTACTGACCTCATAAACATTAAACTGATAAGAATATGGCTTAAATAAGTAAGTGTTTAGGAGCTCAGGAGATCAGAGATAAGAGCTACACATGAGCCGTCAGCACAAAGGGACAGCTTGCAAACAGACTCATTTTTTAACTCTTGTATCTCAGAAACAGTTGAACATTTTTTTAAAAGACCAATTGAAAAAATGATTTGTAGCCCAAAATGAGTAAAACACAATCATAAAAAAATGCCATTGAAGGTGACCACGGCCTTTAAGTCCATGTGGTTTGTTACTGACATGGAAGGTCTTACTTACTTCTGCATGGGACTGAGCTCCACCCTGACGATGAGCTCCGTCTTTGCCGGCATGTTTTTAAACACATCGGCTTTAAGTCGGCGCAGCATGTGTGGACCCAGCAGATCGTGCAACTTCTTGATTTGATCTTCTTTGGAAATGTCTGCGAATTCTTCTAAGAATCCTTCCAGATTACTGCAAGGAAATAAAACCATCATCAGACCTGAGAAATAAGGCAGGAAGTATTTCCCACCAGGGATGAGGTAAAATATGGACCTTCGCATGCATTTATCATGGCCCCATGGTCAGCACCATAGCTTTGCCTAGTCTTCCATCATGGAAGGGAGCATGTAAATTCACCACTTACTTGAATCGTTCTGGAGTGAGGAAGTTGAGAAGATGGAAAAGTTCCTCCAGGTTGTTCTGCAGAGGGGTCCCTGTGAGGAGCAGCTTGTAATCAATCTGATATCCATTCAGCACCCTGAAAAACTGCAAGTAATACAATTTACAGTAATATATCCATATTTCTATGCAATATCTGTGCGGTTTTATAAACCCAGAGTTTCCCCTAGCCTCAACTCCCATCATACACACCTTTGATTGGTTGTTCTTAAGACGATGAGCCTCATCCACCACCAGACAGGCCCAACGTATGGATCCTAGAGCAGCCTGATCAATCGTGACCAGCTCGTACGAGGTGAGAAGAACGTGAAACTTCACTTGAGCTTGAGCCTTGGGTTGTCCAAAGGAATAAATGATATAGCAAGAGCAGGAAGAAAGAAAATCAATGGATAAAGTCAACAAAGCCCAATATCCGTCCCAGCGGCGTTAATGATAATAAGTAATCACTTCTATAATAGACGACATTCTCACCTTCATCTTGAAGGCCTTCTTCCCTCCCTTGATCACGTTGTCCTGGTAGGAGAATTCGTTCTCTCGGATCACAGCCCGACTGTCCTTGTCTCCTGTATAAGTCACAACGTAGAAGTCTGGTGCCCACATCTGGAACTCCCGCTCCCAGTTTATGATGGTGGAAAGTGGGGCGCTAACAAGGAAAGGGCCCCTTGTATGTCCCTGCGGGGAAAAAGAAAGTCTTAATGTTCTCCATCTGCTCTCACTTCAAACACTACACATGGTGCTCAATCTTCTGCCCAGGGATGCGGCGTGCAAAGTTGTCCCCAACCCATCAAGACATTGCTGCCAAAACACGACTCAAGCAGAGAACGGGGTGCTCGTATCTCCAGAACGGGGCCCCGAAGTGGTGGAGAGTACACCGCGCATGCGCAGCTTCTGCTCCATTCGCTTTGAGGTCCCTGTTCTGGGGATAGGAGCACCCAAATCTATCTGACAATGATGGCGTCTCCTAATGACATCAATGTCCTAGAAGGGACAACCCCTTTTTGCAAAGCTGATTTATTTCAGATGCAGCATAAATGTCCGCTGCGATGTACGTGGCGTCCGGAACGTTTTTACAGTAAAAGCGGTGACATTTCCACTTTTCTCACCTCTTTATAGAGAGAATACAAGAACACTATGGTCTGTATGGTTTTTCCCAGGCCCATCTCGTCGGCCAGAATGGTATCCGTGCCTTGTGCCCAGGAGAACCGCAACCAGTTCAATCCCTCCAGCTGGTACATATGAAGCGTGCCGCCCGTGCACGACACGAACGGCGGCTGAGTTTCGTACTTCACTGTGGGCTGTGTGTGCAAGAGAAGAGGAATCACATATGACGGATATGTGAAAGGACCTGACATCCAGTCTTCAGCCACTGATCATACTCACGTCATTGGTGGGGGACCTGGGCACGTTCTCCATGTACAGCTCTTTGTGGTTCCTCTTGTATTTTGCAGGACAGGAGTTACTCTCACCCATGATCAGTTCCCTGTGGAGGGGGAAGGACACAGATATCAAGAAGCACATTAATACATTTCTTTTGGCCACCTCACAGCAGATACAGGATACAAGGCACAAGATATAGCAGAGCCAAGATTGTCATTTGGCAGAAGAAAAGGTCCCCTGGTCCCCTCTTCCCCAGTATGATCATCCAAAATACCTCTGTCTCCAATATAACTGCTTGTGGTAATCATAATCTGGTAACTTCATGTTGTCCTCCTCCCATGTTGACTGATCATAAGAAAGGTCTCTCCATTTAACCAGATAACTGTACGTTCCTTTCTTATCCACACTGCAAGACAAGAGCAGCTTATCTCATCGGACATAGGTATGAAACTACATTTCCCCAAAAATATTTTTCACATCACGGTGCAACTTAAAGGGGTTTTCCAAAAGTAACACTGATGGCGCATCCCTGGGATATGCCGTCAATATGGGACTGTGAGGATCTGTGACCCACACTAATCGCTAGACGAGGCGGCAGATCAGAAGAGGCAAAGGCAATGTTCACCTTCACAACTAAAACTTGTGCCCCAATAAATCTAAAAATAAATAAATAAAATGAAGCAACTTTGGTCTTAATTAACCACTTGTCGTCACTTTAAAGATGGTGCCTGATCACTAGCGCAACGCCGCCATAGCTGCCAGGTCCGAGGCTAATGTCTGTGATCGGCCATAGGGTCCCTATGTGACCACGGCATCCAAGCGGTGAAAATGTGGGAGCCACGTGCTCCTGCTTCGGTAACAGCTTCCCCAGCTGAGATCGGGGAAGCTGTTACATTAAAATGATAATCCTAGGAGGGAAGGGATGCAAATGAGATCCTAACAAGCTCTGCCTCTAATGACACCAGATGTAAGGCATCTATCCTATAAGTCAATGTTCAGCTCTTAAAATAAGCCTTGAGACATGACTTGGATATTAAATAAGCCAGCACCTCATCTGCAGACAGCTGTTTCAGGGTGTTTGCCCCTCATCAGTACAGAGCAGAACACAGGCTTAACTGGGTGAGAGGCCTGTGTCCGGGACAGCGGGGAACTAACTCTCCTTAGGGAGAGGAGACTTATAGGCCATACATGCTCTAAGGAGAGTTAGTTCCCTCCTGACACAGGCCTCGCACCCAGTTAAGCCAGTACTCTCTGCTCTGCACTGATGAGGGGCAAACACCCCGAAACAGCTCTCTGCAGATGAGGTGCTGGCTTATTTAATATCCAAGTCATGTCTCAAGGCTTATTTTAAGAGCTGAAAATTGACTTCTAGGATAGCTACACCTTACATCTGGTGGCATTAGAGGCAGCGCTTGTTAAGAGCTCATTTGCATCCCTTCCCTCCCAGAATTCCAGAGGAGCATGTATGGCCTATAAGTCTCCTCACGCTGATTAAGGTGCTCTCTCCCTAAGGAGAGTTAGTTCCCCCCTTACAGTGATAATCCTAGGCTTGCTTGAGGATGTGGTGCCTACCACTGGTATATTCCAATGCAAACCTGTAGGTGGCAGCACTTCATTAGAATATACTGAATGCTGTATTCTGTAATGGATAAAATACCATGATTGCTTGTTATAGACTTAAAAAAAGTAAAAAAAAAAAAAAAAATGAAAAAAAGTTCAAATCACTCCCCCTTCCCTTGAATAAAAAACGCATAAAAGAAATAATAAAGAAATTAAACATAAAGGGAATCTGTGCATCTGAAAATGGCTGCAACATAAAAATATTATTCCATATGGAGAACAGTGTAACGGAAGAAAATCAAAATGGCAGATTTGTCATTTTTCTTCACCTCCCAAACAAAATTGAATAAAAAGCAAAAAAATCTTACAAAGTTTTTTTTTCAATATTAAAACGATATGAATGTCGTATTGCTGTAATCATGCTGAACGCATAGGAAACGCCGTCAAGACGAAATTCCCCTCGATTTGGAACTTATTTTCAGCTTCGCACTACACTGTGTGTTATATTGAATGGTGACATTACAAAGTACAACTTGTCCCACAAAAAACAAGTCCTCAAACGGCTATGTGAATAGAAAAATAAAGAAGTTACGACTCTCGGAAGGCAGGGATTGAAAAACGAAAACGCAAAAAAAAAAAAAAAAAAAGGAAAAAATCGCCCTGTCCACTAAGGGTTAAAAATTTCTTAGAATTTTGTTCCTAAAGCTCTTATGCAGACTGTGCGTCTCCACGGCAACAGACAACAAACTCTGTGTAGTCTGATCCTGCAGTCATAGTCCCGGCAATCTGCCCTCTACTTCTGAACATATATAATGTACAGTGGACATAAAAAGTCTACACACCCCTGTTAAAATGTCAGGTTTCTGTGCTGAAAAAAAATGAGACAAAGATAAATCATTTCAGAACTTTTTCCACCTTTAATGTGACCTATAAACTGTACAACTCAATTGAAAAACAAACTGAAATTTTTTAGGTGGAGGGAAGAAAAAATATAAAAATAAAATAAGGAGACTTTTGTATTACTTACCAGTAAAGTCTCTTTCTCGCTCTTCCTTGGGGGACACAGGAAACCATGGGTATAGCTCTGCTCCCTAGGAGGCGTGACACTAAGTGAAAGCTGTAAGCCCCTCCTCCATCAGCTATACCCTTCAGCCTGGAGAAGAGACTGCCAGTTGCGTGTCCAAGTAGTGAAAGATAACCACCAACCGGAAAAAAGAACCGTCAAGCCCCAACGGGGGCAACCAAGCCGGAACCACAACTGTAAACCCAAATGAAGGGCGGGTGCTGTGTCCCCCAAGGAAGAGCGAGAAAGAGACTTTACTGGTAAGTAATACAAAAGTCTCCTTTTCTCGCCCATATTCCTTGGGGGACACAGGAAACCATGGGACGTTCCAGAGCAGTCCCAGAAGGGAGGGACCAGAACAACTAGACCAACACCAGAGGCATCAATCAACTGCCGCCTGCAACACCAGACGGCCTAAAGCAGCATCAGCCGACGCATGAGTATGCACCCTGTAGAACTTGGTGAAGGTGTGCAAGGAGGACCAAGTGGCCGCCTTGCAGATCTGCTCCGTAGAAGCCCGATTCCTCTGAGCCCAGGAAGCCCCGACCGCTCTAGTGGAGTGAGCGGTAACACCAAGGGGCGGAACCTTGCCCTTGGCGAGATAAGCCTCAGTAACAGCCATCTTGACAAAACGGGCGATAGCAACTTTGGACGCCGCCATCCCTCTGTGCGATCCCTCCGGAACCACAAAGAGCGAGTCAGTACGCCTGAAAGAGCTGGTTACCTCCAGGTAAACCTTGAGCGCCCTGACAACGTCCAGGCGATGAAGCTTCCTCTCCCTAGGGTGGGAAGGGGAAGGACACAAAGAGGGGAGAACGATGTCCTCGTTCAGATGAAAGGCGGAGACCACCTTAGGAAGGAAGGAAGGGACCGGACGAAGAACTACCTTGTCCTGGTGGAACACTAGGAAAGGTTCCAGACAGGAGAGTGCAGCCAATTCGGACACCCTCCGAAGAGAGGTGACGGCTACAAGGAAAATAACCTTGCAGGACAGAAGTCGCAAGGAAACCGTCCGCAGAGGCTCGAAAGGAGAAGCCTGGAGCGCTGAGAGAACCAGGTTCAGGTCCCAGGGCGGTACCGGAGGCCGGTACGGGTGAACCGCGTGAGCCACGCCCTGAAGGAAGGTCTTGACAGGACCAAGGGGGGCCAGTGGGCGCTGAAACAAAATGGACAGCGCAGACACCTGACCCTTCAAAGAACTAAGACCCAGACCTTGGGCAAGTCCGCTCTGCAGGAAGGACAAAACGGTGGGGAGAGAAAAGCGGAGCGGAGGAATCCCCAGATCAGCACAGAACCCCAAAAATAGGTCCTCCAGGTCCTATAATAGATCCTAGAAGAGGACGGCTTACGGGCGCGGATCATGGTGCGGACGACGTCCGCAGAAAAACCCCTACGTGTCAGGACGGTGGTCTCAACAACCACGCCGTCAAACGTAGGGACCTTAAACGCGGGTGGAAGATCGGTCCCTGAGAGAGAAGATCTTCCCTGGCGGGCAGCGGCCAGGGCGCGTCTGCCAGGAGCAGCATGAGGTCGGCATACCAAGACCGGCGGGGCCAGTCCGGAGCGACCAGAATCACCGAGACGCCTTCCGCCGCGATCTTCCGAAGGACCTTGGGCAGGAGTGGGATGGGAGGGAATATGTATGGACGCGCGAAGCCTCGCCAAGGAAGAACGAGGGCGTCGGCTCCGCAAGCTCCCGGATCCCTGGCCCTGGACAGATAGGCGGGGACCTTGTGATTGAACTTGGAGGCCATGAGGTCCACGTCCGGTATGCCCCAACGAAGGCAAATGGCCTCGAATACCTCCGGGTGAAGAGACCACTCGCCGGGGTCGACAGTGGTGCGACTGAGGAAGTCCGCCGCCCAATTGTCCACCCCTGGAATAAAAATTGCCGATAGGGCCGGGACGTGGGCTTCCGCCCAACGGAGAATGCTGGAGACCTCCCTCATTGCAGCAGCGCTGCGAGTGCCCCCCTGGTGGTTTATGTACGCCACAGCCGTGGCGTTGTCCGATTGTACACGAACTGGATGACCCTTCAACAGATGAGTCCAGTGTCGTAGAGACAAAAGGGCCGCTCTCAGCTCCAGGACATTGATCGAGAGTTTGGACTCCAATGGAGACCAAATGCCCTGGACGGATCGGGGAGGAAACATGCCTCCCCAGCCCAAGAGACTGGCATCGGTTGTAACCACCAACCAGTTGAGTGGCAGAAAAGACCTGCCCAGAAGAGGGGACTGTAACCACCAGCGGAGAGATGACCTCACCGGAGGCGATAGATGGAAGGGATGATCCAGAGACTGCGGCGATTTGTCCCAGGAGGAGAGGATCGCCCGTTGGAGAGGGCGGGAGTGAAACTGCGCAAACGGAATCGCCTCGAAGCAGGCAACCATCTGCCCCAAGACCCGCATGCAGAAGCGGAAGGACGGTCGACGGTGGAGAAGGAGACCCCGAACCGCCCCACGGAGGATCAGACGTTTTTCCGAGGGAAGACGTACTTCCGCCGCTCCCGTGTCTAAAAGCATTCCCAGGAAGACCAGTTGTCTGGAGGGGGGAAGGGAGGACTTGGGGAAGTTGATGACCCAACCGAACCTCGTCAGAGTCTCTAGAGTGAGATCCACGCTGGCAACCGCTTGAGAAAGGGACGGAGCCTTGATGAGGATATCGTCCAAGTACGGTAGCAGAAAAACACCCCTGGAACGGAGTAAGGCCAAAACCGGGGCCAGGACCTTGGTGAACACCCGGGGGGCTGTTGCCAGCCCAAAGGGAAGGGCGACAAACTGGAAGTGGAGGTCCCCCACGGCGAATCGGAGGAAGCGATGGTGACACCGGGCTACCGGAACATGGAGGTAGGCATCCTGTATATCGATGGAAGACATGAAATCTCCCTGCTCCAGGGAAGCCACCGCGGAACGGAGGGACTCCATCCGAAACCGTCGAAGGAGGAGAAAACGGTTGAGCTTTTTGAGGTCCAAAATGGGCCGCACCGAACCTCCCTTCTTGGGAACTACAAAGAGGTTCGAGTAGAACCCTTGGAACCTTTCCTCTAGAGGAACGGGGGTAATCACCCCCCTGTCCAGTAAGGCTTGAACGGCCGCGGAGAACGCAGCCGCGCGTTTCGGGTCCCCCGGCGGGCGGGAGCGAAAGAACCGATCTGGAGGGAAGGATGCAAATTCGATTTTGTATCCGGAGGACACAATTTCGAGGGCCCAGGCGTCGGAGACGTGAGCCAACCAGACGTCCCTGAAAGGGAGGAGCCGGCCCCCCACCCGGGTGGGTGGGGGCGCGCCTTCAGGCAGAGGATTGCTTTGCTGCGGGTGTGCGGGCAGCCTGCGGCTTGCGCCAGGAGGGCTGCGCCCGAAAAAACGGCTTCCTACGTTTGTCCTGGGGAGGAGCCGAAGCGGCAGCTGTGGTGGGAGTCCCAGAGGCCCTGCGGGAGGACCGAAAACGAGACGCACCAGGGCGTCCGCGGGGGGCGCCCCTGGCTTGGGGTTGAGGAAGATGGGTGCTTTTACCACCCGTGGCCTCCGAAATAAGTTCGTCTAGGCGGACCCCGAAAAGGCGGGAACCCGCAAACGGTAGCCCCGCCAAGGAACGTTTGGAGGCAGCGTCCGCTTTCCAAACCTTCAGCCAGAGCTCCCTCCTGACGGAAACTGCCAGGGCGGAGGAGCGTGCAATAAGGGCTCCCGCATCAAGGGAGGCCTCACAAACAAAATTCCCGGCCCGAATAATAAGCTGGGCCAAGGAACGCAGGTCCTGGATGGGGACGTCCGAGTCCAACTCCTGTTCCAGCTGCGCACCCCAAGCAGAGATTGCTTTCCCTGCCCAAGCAGAGGCAAAAACCGGTCTGAGAGCAGAACCGGAGGCAGCAAAAATGCCCTTAGAAAGGGTCTCCATGCGACGGTCCGCTGACTGAAGAGAGGACCCGTCGGGAACAGGGATGGCCGTGTTCTTTGACAGCCGGGCCACAGGGGGGTCCACCTTGGGTGGGGAAGACCATGTGGCCACGATATCGGCTGGAAAAGGATAGCAAATGTCCAGCTTCTTGGGGTTGACAAAACGGGCGTCCGGGCGAGCCCAAGCCTTAGACACCACAGAGGAGAAATCAGAGTGGATTGGAAAGACTTTTGAGACCTGCCTGGGTCTGATAAATGAGACGCTAGCTGCGTCCGAGCTAGGGGGATCATCCTGCACCTTAAAGGTGTCACGAATATCAGAGATGAGTTGACCCATCGCTGAGGCTAGCTTGGACGGCAGGGCCGAGTCCATTTCCAAATCTGAAACCGCCAATTCACCTTCAGAGAGCGAATCCTTTGGAGAGGAGAGGCTCGTCTGGGTGCGCACGCGTGGCGGGGAGAGGGAGGCATCCGAGGAGGAGGCTCGCTCTACTCTAATACGCTTCTGAGAGTGCCTAGCTCGGGAGGGGTCACTAAGAGAGAGTGAACCCGCTGCAGCGGCAGAAGCAGTGGACCCGGAGGGCGCGACAATCAGAGAGGCGTCCTGCGGGGTAGGTGGCCTGTCTATTAGGCGGCCCACGACATGAGTGAGGCTTTCCACGGCCTGGGACAGGGATCTAGCCCAGTCAGGCGGGTCAGAGGCAGCAGGGAGCGACACAGCGGGCGACTGAGGCTGCGGTGGAGCCCGGCATGCAGTACAGTGCGGATCAGACTGCCCCCGGGGAAAGGGTTCCCTACAAGCAGTACAGGCATGGTACCAAGGCTTGGCGGCTGCAGAAGGGTCTGACATGGTGGAACAAAGATGTTGCACTTAAAGTGGGAGACCCCAAAGAAAAGGAACGGGGATAACACCCAAGCGACAGTACTGTGGCACGGAGGGGGTTAAAAGTCCTACCAGACCCGGATGATGCAAGCGGCAGCGGTAAGGGGATCAGACTGAGGAGGCTGTGGAGGAGAGGCAGCAGCACCGGCTTCGGATCGCACTGCAGAGAGGATTCCACGCAGCACTGTGCGATGAACCCGGAAGTAGCGGAGCGCATGTAGGAAGCTCCGCCCCCTCTCTGCCGCTCTGAAGCAGAGCCGCGCGCGCGCGGCAAAATGATTTTAACCCCCAAGGATGATGAAGTGCCGGCCTGAAATGGCGCCGTTCACGCCAAGAAAGCGGCCCCCGCCGCGCCTGGATGTGGCAGACGGCTTGCTTTTTTCCTGCAGCCGTCCCCTGAAGGCAGCGTCCCTGCCAAGGACTTGCCCAGATAAACTCCCCTGCCCGGTAACGGTCCCGATATATGCCCGGGGGGGGGGGGGGGGGAGGGGTGGGCGCACAATGTAGCAGTGGCCATGTAGTAACAGTGGCCATGGGAGCCCAGGAGGCCTGTAGCAGCGGTGGGAGGGAGGAAGGGGAGGCTGGAGCAGCCTGTCTCACCATACGCTGTCTTCGCCCTCAATCCATCCAGCGGGGTCGCCCCTTCAGCTCCTGGCACCGCAGTGGCAGGAAGCCGGGGGAGGGACTTGGCGTGCGGGCGACCCTGAGCTGGCGGGACGCAGGGGAGCGAGGCTGCCCTGGTCCACCTTGTCTTCTGTGGGGGAGGCGGCAGTGCGGAATTACCGGCACTGGCGCAACTCAACCCCGGGAGAAACAGAGGGGTCTAATGCGCCTCTGTTGTCCCTGTAGGTAGAAAAAAACCGAATTAAAAACAACAAATAACGCAAAAATAAAAAATCATAGGAAAACAACCCTGCATAAGCAGGGGGTGTCTTGCCTCCTTGGACACTAAGCAAAAACTGGCAGTCTCTTCTCCAGGCTGAAGGGTATAGCTGATGGAGGAGGGGCTTACAGCTTTCACTTAGTGTCACGCCTCCTAGGGAGCAGAGCTATACCCATGGTTTCCTGTGTCCCCCAAGGAATATGGGCGAGAAAATACGGTTGCATAAGTGTGCACACCCTTAAACTAATACTTTGTTGAAGCACCTTATGATTTTATTACAGCACTCAGTCTTTTTGGGTATGAGTCTATCAGCATGGCACATTTTGACTTGGCAAGATTTGCCCACTCTACTTTGCAAAAACATTCCAACTCTGTCAGATTGCGAGGGCATCTCCTGGGCACAGCCCTCTTCAGATCACCCCACAGATTGTCAATCGGATCTGAGGTCTGGGCTCTGGCTGGGCCATTCCAAAACTTTAATCTTCTTCTGATGAAGCCATTCCTTTGTTGATTTGGATGTATGCTTTGGGTCATTGTCATGCTGTAAGATGAAGTTCCTCTTCATGTTCAGCTTTCTAGCAGAACCCTGAAGGTTTTGTGCCAATATTGACTGGTATTTGGAACTGTTCATAATCCCCTCTACTTTAACTAAGGCCCCAGTTCCAGCTGAAGAAAAACAGCCCCTTGGCATGATGCTGCCCCCACCATGCTTCACTGTGGGTATGATGTTCTTTTGGTGATGTGCAGTGTTGTTTTTGCGCCAAACATATCTTTTGGAATTATAGCCAAAAAGTTCAACCTTGGTTTCATCAGACCATAACACCTTTTTCCACATGCTTTTGGGAGACTTCAGATGTGTTTATGCAAAATGTAGCCTGGCTTGGATGCTTTTCTTCGTAAGAAAAGGCTTTCGTCTTGCCACTCTACCCCATAGCCCAGACATATGAAGAATACGGGAGATTGTTGTCACAGGTACCACACAGCCAGTACTTGCCAGATATTCCTGCAGCTCCTTTAATGTTGCTGTAGGCCTCTTGGTAGCCTCCCAGACCAGTTTTCTTCTCGTCTTTTCATCAATTTTGGAGGGACGTCCAGTTCTTGGTAATGAGTAGTCTGTACCTGATGAAGGTGTGTCTTCTGCCCCAAAACACGCTGTACCACCTGCTAAGCTATTAAATCAAGTTTGTGTCGTCACCAAAGATTGGTCCTTTTGCGCCGTGGGAGTTTCTTCCTTCTATCAGTTCTTGGTAATGTCACTGTTGTGACATATTTTCTCCACTTGATGATGACTGTGTTCACTGTGCTCCATGTTATATCTAATGCCTTGGAAATTATTTTGTACCCTTCTCCTGACTGATACCTTTTAACAATGATATCTCTCTGATGCTTTGGAAGCTCTCTGTGGACCATGGCTTTTGCTGTGGGATGCGACTAAGAACAATTCAGAAAAGACCAACTAGAGCAGCTGAACTTTATTTGGGGTTAATCAGAGGCACTTTACATGATGGCCGGTGTATGCTGACTCCGATCTAACAGGATTGTGAATGTGATTTCTTAATTCTGAACACAGCTACATCCCCAGCTATAAGAGGATGTGCACACTTATGCAACCACATTATTTTAGGTTTTTTTTGTTTTCTTCCCTCCACCTAAAAGATTTCAGTTTGTTTTTCAATTGAGTTGTACAGTTTATAGGTCACATTAAAGGTGGAAAAAGTTCTGAAATTATTTATCTTTGTCTCAATTTTTACATTACAGAAACCTGACATTTTAACAGGGGTGTGTAGACTTTTTATATCCGCTGTACATAGGCGGCATGTGGAGGAAGGTATGGCACTGCAGGATGATGCTACACAGAATTTACTTGCAGCTTGTTATCCTGACAACACATCAGAGGAGCAGCAGAAACCAAACGATCAGAAATTGTCAGCTAAGACCTGCCGCAAAATTACTTCATTTTCCATGTTCCATGCTTCATTGGGACAACAATATGTAGTCATGAAGGTGCACAGAGCCTTTAAAGGGATTGTTTGAGTGGTTAATACTGATGACCTATCCTCAGGATATGTCATAGGTATGTGATCAGTGGGGGTCCAACTTCCAGTAGCCCCACCATTAGACAGGAGCTGTGTTCGGCATTGCAGCTCAGTCCCATCCACCTGAAGAGGACAGAGCTGCCTCCATGTGGAGAACCTGGTCTCCTCAAACATCTGATCGGCAGGAGGGCCAGAAGTTGGACACCACCAATTAGATCCTGAAGATAGGTCATCAGGATTAAACATTCGGAAAAAAAAAAAAAAAAACTTTAAATCTGTCTGGTTAAGGATGGACACCCTCCCTCTTACCTGTGGTTGATAATCCTCTGTACAGACATCCACTCGGGTTTGATGCCGTATCGGTAGAACCTCTCCTCCATGTCGGAGTATTCGGCATCTTTGTTCTTCTCGATCTTTCCCTCATCTTCTCCTGAGCCGTAATCAAAAGGCGGTGGCTCATCCATATCGTTTTTCCTCTGAAAGTTGCGGTACATGACCGTGTGGAATATCTCCAGCTGAAAGGAGAGCAGTAAAGAAAACGATGAAGAGGGAGCGGTAACACCCTAAGGCCTCTTTCACACGGGCGTTGCGGGAAAATGTGCAGGTGCGTTGCGGGAACACGCGTGATTTTTCCGCGCGAGTGCAAAACATTGTAATGCGTTTTGCACTCGCGTGAGAAAAATCGTGCATGTTTGGTACCCAAACCCGAACTTCTTCACAGAAGTTCAGGTTTGGGATCAGTGTTCTGTAGATTGTATTATTTCCCCTTATAACATGGTTATAAGGGAAAATAATAGCATTCTGAATACAGAATGCATAGTAAAATAGCGCTGGAGGGGTTAAAAAAAATAAAATAAAAATTCAACTCACCTTAGTCCACTTGATCGCGCAGCCCGGCATCGCCTTCTGTCTCCTTCTTTGCTGATTGTAGGAACAGGACCTGTGGTGACGTCACTCCGGTCATCACATGGTCCATCACATGATCCATCACCATGTGATGGATCATGTGATGACCGGAGTGACGTCACCACAGGTCCTGTTCCTGCACACAGCTAAGATAAAGACAGAAGGAGATGCCGGGCTGCGCGATCAAGTGGATTAAGGCGAGTTAAATTATTTTTTATTTTTTTTAACCCCTCCAGCGCTATTGTACTATGCATTCTGTATTCAGAATGCTATTATTTTCCCTTATAACCATGTTATAAGGGGAAATAATAATGATCGGGTCTCCATCCCGATGGTCTCCTAGCAACCGTGCGTGAAAAATCGCACCGCATCCGCACTTGCTTGCGGATGCTTGCGATTTTCACGCAACCCCATTCACTTCTATGGGGCCTGCGTTGCGTGAAAAAACGTAGAATATAGAGCATGCTGCGATTTTCACGCAACGCACAAGTGATGCGTGAAAATCACCACTCATGTGAACAGCCCCATAGAAATGAATGGGTCAGGATTCAGTGCGGGTGCAATGCGTTCACCTCACGCATCGCATCTGCGCGGAATACTCGCCCGTGTGAAAGGGGCTTAAAGGACACTGACAAAAATATCCCTCTCTAGTAATACAGAAAATACTAGACTGGGGGAAGGAGGGGGATGAAGCAGCTTCTCTTTCTCTATGTCTGTGAGAGGCATGCTGTGAGAGAGGAGGAGGAACAGTAGTGGAGAAACATCTGACTGGCTGAGAGCATGCACATTTTCCAGAGTGAATATTTTTACCAATGTCAATTTTTTGACACCTTATTGTATTCTATGGGCTGTCATCGCAATGAGGAGTTGTCCAAATGCCTACATGTCTGTGAACTGCACACGGCTAAACTAGAAATGCATCAGACCGAGATGAACGCCTCACGAGAACACACGCACCTGAAGCTCTGTGATCCAGCAGCAATGCCAATACGACATTCCTGCCCACTTGACAAAGAACTCTCTCTCCGACCTCCCCTGCAGGCTTCTGGGGGGTTCCTGATCGGCAGTAGCACTCGGTATTTGAGGAACTTGGACTCCTTCTGGAGGAACCCCCCAACGCCAGTGCAGAATCTTCTGGACCCGACCTTTTAGCCTTGGGCACTGTGGACCAACAGAAAAACAGAGAGCTTTTTAACATTTCATCTATTCATTCTCTTGAGTTCTTAAAGATGGGTTTACAGGGTGAATTCAATAGCTAAAGGATTGCTTGTGCCGTTAAAGGGATTTTCTGAGATTTTTTAACTGATGACCTACCCTCTGGATCCCTGCCGATCATCGGTTTGAGAAGGCACCGGCCGTAGCAGTAGAGTGGCAGCCTTCTCGCAGCTCTCCAAACACAGTGCCATATATTGTGGTTGTACTAGACCACGTGACCGATGAACCTGACATCAGATGGCCTAGGGAAAGCTGGAGAAGGAGGTGGCGCTAATGCGAGCACCACTGCTTTCTCAAACAGCTGATCGGCAGGGTTCCTGGGAGTTAGTCCGCACCGATCAGATACTGATGACCTAAACTGGTAGTCACCTGGCCACATAAGGATTGTAAGGGGGAGAAAGAAAGACTGGCACTCGTGATTGCTGTATACATGTCCTCAGGACCGCCTCGCCCTCCTCAGTTCTTACCGTGCATCGTGGGCAAAGCCATTCCCCATGTGGGATGTCGGGCAATGGAGGGTTGAGGCAGTGAATGTGGTAGGAGGATACACAAGCATCACAGCACAGCAGCTCTCCACCATCCTTACACACTCGACAGAACTCCATGTGGTCGTCTTCTTCTTCCCGCCTATTTCGCCTACGTTCCTCCAGCTCTTCTTCCTCCAGTTCCTTGGCTTCCCATTGGACTCCCTCTTTCTCCTGCAACCAGAACTGCACATATTAATGGCTTGCACATTACATGCTGATACGGTTTTAAATAATTTTTTATTCCCATCTCAATGGGAGACCAAGCAGCATAAGAACGGATGCGTCTTCTTCTAGGGTAGTTGCTGGAAAGGTAGTGTTATGGTGCAGCTGAAATCCCACACCCCAAATTAAAGGCCCCATACTGTCACCAACCTTTTATATAGCACAATAATAGGTTACCAGTGATGTCCATATGTAATCTGACTGTTTCAGCATAATGCAAAAAAATATGTTTGAAAACTGGACTTGAAACTGGGGGTTGCTTCTAGCCAGGCCGGAGTCAGGCACTCTGGTGCATCACACACCCCTCCTAGCTTGACTGATGCCTCAGAGTCAACGCTATGTCACTTCCCGGTCATTAGCAGTGAAGTGAATTGTATTATCACTTGAGAGTTTTACAGTGCATTGAATAAAAAAAAATCCAGTCTCCTCATCATTCTGCACTCAATATCCCATAGCGAGGACAGGAAAACAGAATTTGAAAATTTATTAAAAATGAAAAACTAAAGTATTTAGACTCTTTACTGTGACACTTGACAATTAGTTCTGGGGGCCTCCCATTTCTCTTGATCATCTTTGAGATGTTTCTACACCTTGATTGGAGTCACCTATGGTAAATTCAGTTGATTGGATTGTCTATATAAGTCCTCAGAGCGGACCATGCAGATCAGAGCGAAAAGCAAGCCATGATGAGGAAAGATCTGCATGTAAAGCTCAGACACAGGATTGTGTGGAGGCACAGATTTGCAGAAGGGGACAAAAAAATTCTACTGCGCTGAAAGTACCCAAGAGCACAGTGCCCTCCATAATTCTTATGGAAGTAAGAATTATGGAGGCCACTTATGTAAGTAATCAGTTGAAAAAGACCTTAGCGAGACCCAATGATCATTCTAGTTGAGCTCCAAAGATCTTATGTGCAGATTGGAGAACCTACCTTCCAGAAGGTCAACCATGACTGCAGCACTCCACCAATCTGAGCTTTATGACAGAGTGGCCATAAAGAAGCCTCTCCCCAGAAAAAGACACAAGAAAGTTTGGAAAAAGGAACCAAAAGGACTCTCAGACAGCGAGAAACAAGATAAGAAACCAAGATTGAACTTTTTGGCCTTAATTTTAAGCGTCATGTCTGGAGGAAAATACGCCCTGCTCATCAGCTGCCTAATACCATCCCTACAGTGAAGCATAGTGGTGACAGCATCATGCTGTGGGGGACAAGGAGACAGGTCAAGTTTAGCTGAAAGCTGAATGGATGTAGGATGTTTATTGTGGTACTTGTGGTCCACTGCGGGCATCCTACACTGTATGCATTTTTGCTGGGGATTGCTATTAGCAACAGGCCACAAGTGCAGGATTTGCTCCCCTGTATATACATGCACAACTGCATATGGGTTTGAGCACTTCCTGCCTGTTTAACACCACGCCATTTTTTTTTTCAGTTTGTTTGTATATAGAGATGCCTGGAGGTGTATAAACTCCAATTTAAATGTGCCTGCTCTCCATCCACAGGCTAAATTTAGGTGCACCTGTGAGGCCTGGGCCTTATCAGCCAGTCTTGAGTGGGACTCGCAGACTCCTCCCTCCTCCCATTGTTAGCATGGTTACATGCTGGAGGTAACGGGTGAGTTGTCTGCGAGTCGGACCTCATGCTCCTGTAATTCGCCCACTGGCCCCTGGGTATTGCCCATACGGCTCAGGTAGGCGAGTGTTAGGACCCGAGCTACTTGAGAAACCTTGGCGCGGAGCTCAGGCTCAGACATGTCCTCCTAGTAGGATATCTTGGCTAATCTCTCAATTTTAACATCAGTTTGAGAGTTTAGTAAGACCGCACAGGTCTTTGCTAATATTATTATATTGAAAGCTGAGTGGAGCAAAGTACAGAGATATTTTCAATGAAAATCTGATACAGAGAGCTCTGGACCTCAGACTGGGCAGAAGGTTCACCTTCCAACAAGACAATGACCCTAAGGGAATATATCACATGCAATAGTTGGGGGGTGATATATGTAATAACATGCCCCTGTAACAAGGTCTATATTGGCCATACAAAAATACAATTGTAGAAAAGGGTGGGAGAACATGTATATAATAGTCAAAGGAAGTTTGAGGGACACCCACGGTCACGGCATTATAAAGAAAAACATGATGGGAAGTTTGCCGGTTCTATTTTCTGTGGGATAGAGGTGGTGAGGCCAAATAATAGGGGAGAAGATTTTCTAAAAAATATGTCTAGAATAGAAACAAAATGGATTTTTAATATGAACACATTGGCACCTGGGGGTTTAAATTCTGATATAGAACTATTTGCCTTTGAATACTGCAGTAAATGTATACATATAGACAATATGCCATTATGGGTATTATAACACACAATGAGACGGGAAGTGAAGGGTCAAAGTGTGGTCATTAAGAGAGGGTGCATATATACAAGGCATCCAGCAGTACCATCGTATTCCATTTTCCTGACGAAGGACAGCGTACTCTCCGAAACGCGCTGGAAGGAAGTTTGGCACTCGTAACTATGCGTAGTTCGTATAGTGACGTCACTATCCGCTCAACGAGAGTGCGAGTTCCACAGCCGAGGCGATATCCACAGCCTAGACACCAGACTCATACACAGCTTGATCCCCTTACTGCATATAGAGGAAGAGTGCCTGACTCTTCAGGATTACAGCGACGCCCAGGTGACTCTTTCAAGCTGATATAGCGTGCGGTTTCAAACAGATTTTTCTAATCTTCTATTACCGTGCTGTATAACCGATTGGTGCCACCTGGAGCCTAAATCCTCCTGACAGGTTACCTTTAACTACAGACGTCTGAAGGGAAGCAGGGGATTTGCAGCTCTGTATCAGAAAAACAGCGCTCTGACAATAAGGAAATTATTTGGCACAGAATTTTGGACCTCAGGTGACAAGCTCCATAAATTGTACCCACCAAATATTTTTTACTTACACAATGGGGGCAGCTCCAATTGCCCTGGGGGGCTCGCTCTAATTCTGGTTCTAGGCACACCAAGTGATAAGCCCGGGGACACGTGTCACACAAGATGATCTCGCCCCCTTGCTGGCAGACCTCGCAGTAGTCCTGGTGGTCCGTTTCATAGCCCTCACCCGCAGAGATCCCTTCCTCCACGACAACTGATGTGGAAAAAGAGAAAGTGAGAAGTTTCTGAACTGAGCGACCAAGGATCTGGGGCTTTCTTACAGTTCTCTCACCTCTCCACACTTTACCTTTCTTCTTCTTTTTTCCAGCCGGTCTCCCTCTCTTTCTCTTTACTCTTCCTGAACTGTCGGAAGGGGCAGAAGAGCTGTGGACGCTGGAGTCCTCCATGTCGGACACCTCCGGGTGCTCCATCTCCTCGCTCTGCGGGAACACATGGACAGCTCTCACCGATTTACATTTGTGGCCTTTTGGTGAAGCTGATACAACAGGTTGAAGGATGAAACATCATATCAAACATATCAAAGTTCCAATAATACGGCATATTATGGGTGCATGTGGTGTTCGATTATTGGAAATTGCAAACTATTGAATCATTCGCCCTTCCTATCTATAAATATTCCAGTTCCTATCACAGAGATGTCATGGACTAACCACCAGAGTCACTAAGAAGTCAAGCGCTGGACCATCAGATGAGCTCCTGCTAATCCAATTTTGGCCTATTTTTGGATTGAGGTGCTGGATAAATGGGATTTTACAATGCTTAACGTATTTACAGTATTTTTCACCCTATAAGAAGAACTCCCCCCCAGAGTGTGTGTGTGTGTGTGTGTGGGGGGGGGTGTCAGTGCGTCTTATGGGGAAAATAATAATAATGAGTACTTCCATTATGGATGCGCTCATTAGTACAGGAGGACCGGGGAGCGGTGAATGCAGAGATCCCCGTGTGGGCTCTGTACTCACTGCTCCTTGGTCTTCCTCGGCTCTACACTTTTTTTTGCCTGCTCTGAGGTCTGATTAACATGGGGCTCTGATATGAGATCTGAATGGAGGTCTTAGAAACATTGGGGGGCTGATCTGAAGTCTGATTAATATTGGGGGTCTGATTGGGGCTCTGAACTAAAGTCTGATGAAAAATATTTTTCTTATTTTCCTCCTCTAAAACTTGCGTGTGTCTTATGGGCGGGTGCGTCTTATAGGGTGAAAAAGATGAAAAGTAATGATACCTTAGGTAGAGGGGAGGATCAAAATCAAAACCATGACCAAAACAAGCAAAAACCGTGCCCTTGAAAGGCACACGATCAAACTAGGGCTTTATCCTGTTAATGAGACCAACCCATGTTTAGTCCTATTCCGATAACCCAGGGATGCACCACACAGGGGTCTACTGCACTGGGATAGGTGAGCAGCGATCTAACCCCATATATTTTATAAAACTGCATACTTCTCTATTCTATAGGTTAAGGGGTTCTCCAGGATTTACAATAGGTCATTAATACGAGATCATCCGGGGTCCGGCTCCTGGCATTCCCGCAGATCAGCTGTATGAAGAGGCACTCGATGAGCGCTTAGGCCTCTTCCTAGGCCATGTGAGGCCAAATTCATCGGTCACGTGGTCAGAGCTGTGATACCAAGCACAGATGTTATACAATGGACAGCGCTGTGCTTGGTGAGCTGCGAGGAGGTTACAGCCCTTACAGGAGCTGCTGGGACTCAGGCTTTAAATAAAATCTGGACTACCCCTTTAATCATTGTGGGGCCCTGCTGAGACCAGAGCATGACAAATAACATTACAATATGAGGCTTGACGGGAGTCTTTCAGGTCATGTGCCCTACTTAATTTTCTACTAAAGTATGGAGTCCCAGTGGGCCTCTCCTCATCCAAACCTGACAGATATGAGAGACTGTTAACAGATCTGCATGAAATGGGCAAAATTCAACTGGCCACAGGTTTTCCAGAGATAAGCGGCGCCATATATGTCTCTGGGTTGCTTATTCATGTGATGTACTGAAATGACATGGCCATTGTATTACTGGTAGTTACAGAGCATGTACAGGGCTTTAGATTAGCCCCTCGCCAGCATCTGCATGTACTGCGGATGTCGGGTGTTTAACCTCTTAAGCACTGGGCCCATTTTTGGTTTACGTTTTCGTTTTTTTTCTTCCCACGTTCCGATAGCCATAACTTTTATAATTTTCAGTTTATACAGCCATATGAGGGCTTAATTTTTGTAGGATAAATAGTATTTTTTTAAGTGGCGCAGTGTTAACAGCCCCTTCCCTCCTCCTCATTACTATCGTCTCATTGGTGGCCAGCGGCAGTCGCGTCATAGCCTTCTCCGCTGTGACGGCTGAGGAGAACATGGTGCGATGTAAAAGTATTGATTGGGTATCGAAAGTTCGATATCCGGTGCTAACCTACCCTCACACAGCTCCATAGATATAAATGTAAAAAATAGATTTTTGTACTTACCGTAAAATCCTTTTTTCGTTGGATGCATTGGGGGACACAGCACCATGGGTATCTGCCCAGCTGCCACTAGGAGGCCAACACTAGAAAGTAAAAGTGTTGGCTCCTCCCAGATGGGCTATACCCTCTGCACAGACACTAAACTAACCAGTTGGTACTAAAGCAGTAGGAGCACCAAAATCTAGAGAGAAAAGTGAAGCCAACATGTCATAAACCAGAAAGAGGACCAATATCAAAGAGTCTCGGGAAACCCGGTAAACCTAACGAAGAGAAAAAACAACAAGGTGGGATCTGTGTCCCCCAATGCATCCAACTAGAAAAGGATTTTACGGTAAGTACAAAAATCTATTTTTCTCGTGAATGGCATTGGGGAACACAGCACCATGGGACGTCCCAAAGCAGTCCCCGAGGGTGGGAAGAAACAGCCATACGAAAAACCTAGCGCACAGCCGCTTGCAGAACCTTGCGACTCAAACTGGCATCAGCAGAGGCTAAGGAATGGATGTGGTAAAACCTGGAGAAGGTGTGAACTGAGGCCCAGGTGGCGGCCTTGCAGACCTGGGAGGCAGAGGCCAGACGCCGGACCGCCCAGGAAGCCCCGACCGCCCTAGTGGAGTGAGCGGTTAACCGGAAAGGGGGATCACGACCCTTCGCCACATAGGCTTCCTTGACAGCCCACCGAATCCAACGGTAGATGGTAGCTTTGGAGGCTTGTAAACCCTTACGTGAGCCCTCAGGGACATCAAAGAGAGAGTCAGAAAGACGGAAGGACTCCGTTACAGCCAGAGTGCCTGAACCACATCCAGACGGTGGAGAGACCGCTCTCTGGGATGAGAGTGGTTGGGACAGAATGAAGGCAGAACAATCTCCTCATTAATGTGGAAGGAGGAAACCCCATTGAGAAGAAAGGAGGGAATTGGGTGCAGGACAACCTTGTCCTGGTGAAAAACAAAAAAGGGAGACCGGCAAGAGAGCGCCGCCAGCTCAGACACTCTGCGAATGGAGGTAATCGCGACTAGAAAGGCAACCTTCAAAGGAGACGTAAGATAGGGAGATCTCCTTCATTGGCTCGAAGGGAGAGGACAGAAGGGCATCTAAGACCAGATTCAAATCCCATGGTTCCACTGGAGAACAGAATGGAGGGACATTATGAGCCACCCACACCAGGCAAAATAAGCCTTCCAAGTACGATGGTAAATCCTGTCGGAATGGGGTTTACTTGCATGAAGCATAGTTTGGATGACTGACTCGGAGAGGCTGCGGAACCTCAGGACCGCGGCTTCAACAACCACGCCGTTAAATGAAACTCGGGTGGAACAGCGGACCTTGCGAAAGGAGGTCAGGACGCAGTCCATGGAGCATCGGTGAGCAGGAAGACAAGATCTGCGTACCACACCCTGGGGGGGCCAGTCCGGAGCCACCAATATGGCCGGGACCCGAGCCAATTTGAGGCGTCTGAGTACCCGAGGAAGAAGCGGAAGTGGAGGGAAGAGATACAGGAGACTGAATTGGGACCACGGGAGCACCAAGGCGTCTACCGAAAGAGCCTCAGCCTCACCTGGCGACAAAAAGCGGAAGTTTGTGATTCAGACGGGAGGCGAAAAGATCCACGTCTGGGATTCCCCAACGCTGACAGAGCTGTATAAAAAACCCTAGATGGAGAGACCACTCGCCCAGGTCGAGACGTTGGCGACTGAGGAAGTCGGCTGCCCAATTGTCGACTCCAGGGATGTGGACAGCGGAGAGAGCGGGAACATGTCCCTCTGCCCACTGCAGGATGTGAGAGGCTTCCTTCAGGACCGCCACGCTTATGGTGCCCCCCTGGTGGTTCAAATAAGCCACCGCAGTGGAGTTGTCCGTCTGAATCCGGACAGGATGAAAGCGGAGGAGGGGAGTCCAAAAGGAGAGAGCTAGGTAAATGACCCTGAGCTTCAGGATATTGATCTGCAGGGATCTCTCCTGTATCGACCACTGACCTTGGGCTGTGAGAGACCCTAAGGCAGCCTACCAGGTTGGCATCGGTGGAGATCACCTGCCAACGGGGGGGGAAGGATCTCCCGAGGGAGACGGTTCAGGCATTCAGCCACCAACGTAAGTCCCGGCGGACCTGAGGGCAAAGGCGAATCGAAAGGTCGAGGCCGGGCGGATACTTGTTCTACGGGGAAAGAATAGAGAACCAAAGGGACCAGGTGTGAAATTGGGCGTAAGGAATTGCCTCGAAGGCGGCAACCATCCGGCCCAGAACACGCCCTGATGGACAGAGGAGACGGCTAATGAAGGCGAGCCACCCCTGACTGGAGAGCCACTACCTTGTCCTGGGGAAGGAACACTAGTCCGAGGCGAGTGTCGAAGACCATGCCCAGAAAATCCATCCTCTTGCTGGGAACAAGGGATGACTTGGAGTGGTTCACCAGCCACCCGAACTGGGACAACACGGACAGGGTGATGTGGAGGCTGGACAGGTGGTCCTCCCAGGACGAAGCCTTCACCAGAAGACCGTCCAGGTAGGGTATTACTGGAGCTCCCCTGGCACGGAGAAGTGCGACGAGGGGATCCAACACCTTTGTAAAGACCCTCGGGGGAGACGCCAGGCCGAAGGGCAATGCCACAAATTGAAAATGTAGAGAACACCGCGAAGTGAAGGAACCTTTGATGAGACAGAGCTATGAGGACATGCAGATAAGCATCCCGGATGTCAATGGATGACAGAAACTTGCCCACCTCAAGGGAAGCAATCACCGACCTGAGGGATTCCATGCAAAAGTGACGAACTCGGACGATATAATTGAGCGCCTTCAGATCCAAAATGGGGCAAAGAGATCCGTCCTTCTTGGGAACAGTGAAGAGATTGGAGTAAAACCCCTGAAAACTTTCCGAGGTCGGGACAGGAATGTTCACTCCCTGCACGTGAAGAGAATGAATGGCCATCCTGGAGGGGGACCTGTGCGGCGACGATTGCATGCACTGGCCTGTGTGAAGGGTGGAAAGTTCTATTTTGTATCCGGAATCCGGAGGAAACTACCTCCAGAACCCAGGCGTCGTCCATGCTTGCGCTCCAGTGATCCTGAAACGAGAGCAAACAACCCCCCACTCGAGGAGACGACTCGAGTGGGAGAAAACAGTCATGGAGATGATAGCTTTGCAGACTGGGGTTTGAAAGGCTTAGGGTAGGCATGCCAGGAGTCTTTTTGTCCTGACGGGAGGAGGAGTCCCGAAAGGAGTGAAAACGCTCTGATCGTGAGGTAGGCATAGGACGGCGGGGACGGTTCTGGGGCAGGAGAGAACTTTTCCCACCCGTGGCCTCAGTAAATAATCTCCTACAAGCGCTTCCAAAAAAGCCTACCACTCAGGAAGGAGAGAGAAATGAGCGCCTTTTTGGAGGCGGCATCGGCCACCCAACCACGAAGCCAGACTGTGAGTCGAATGGCCATAGAGTTAGCGGCCGCCCTGCTAGCATGGTGTGCCGATTCCAGGGAAACATCGCAAAGATACCGGGATGCCTGGAGAAAATGAGAGGCAAGGAGATGGAGCTCCCCCTGAGTAGAATCCGGGGGTAAGGACCGAACAAGCTGTTTGGCCCAGACAACGCAGGCCTTTGCCACCCATGATGCAGCAAAGGCGGGACATATAGCAGAACCTGCTGCCACGAACGCAGACTTGGACAAGGAGTCTATCTTCTTGTCCGATGGATCAGACAAGGAAGCCGCATTGGCCAAAGGAAGGGTAGTGGCCTTAGCAAGACGGGCCACCTGTGGATCTACCTGAGGAGGCACAGACCACATAGTAATGGACTCCTCGGGAAAGGAAAAGAAGACGTCCGAACTCTTGGCAGGCTGAAGACGCCTAACTGGGTGACACCACTGCTTGGCCAGGAGTGCGTCAAGATCCACATGGTCAGGGAAAACCAAAGCGCCCCGCCTAGAATGGCGGAAAGATACGGATTCCTGAGCCGAGGACGAGGGGTCTTCCTGCACAAGGAGAGTGTCCCTAACTGCCCTGATGAGATCCTGCATGGCTGCAGACAGGGATGTACTCTGCTCTGATTCGGAATCTGAGTCAGAGGTGTCCCCCGAGGCGGTGAAAGGTGCAGCAGGGGAGGATTCATATCCAGCCTCAAACTTGTCCTGGGAGTAACCAAAGGATGCAGAGGAGGAGCGGGACATAGTTGAGACAACCCGAGGTCGTTTGCAGGACCTGGTGTCTGAACGTTGGCGTGCCCCTTCCGCGGAGGGGTCCCTGTGGGGGGCCGAGGCAGCCGCAAGTTGGCCAGGCAAGCGGTCCAGCGACTCCACCATGGATTGAGAGAGACTGGTAAGGTTCCCTATGGCTTGGGACAGGGAAGAGGCCCATTCAGGAGGGACCGACACAGAGGGGGTGGTCAGGGTGTCCTGAGAGGGCCTGGGGGGCAATGCACTGTGCACAAACAGGGTCAGGCTGATCGCATGGCAACTTCTTATTGCAACGGGTACACGCAAAGTACGTGGCGACCACGAGGGGGGGCTGGGAGTGGGAGTCTTCCCTGGAAGAGGACATGAGGGCTGAGTGGGAGCCTGAGGAAAAATAAAATAAAAGTAGCCAGCCAGAGGTTGTCCTACCGAACCCCAGGTGCTGTGTCCCCGAAGAGATCTCCACAAGTGCTGGCAAGATGGAGGCCCGAAGCAGAAGAAATGTAAACTCCGCCCCCAGGGCAAAAGCCCGCGCTTGACTGGGATAGGAGGGGAGAAGACCCCTCCCAAGAGCCGAGAGAAGCGGGGAGGGGCCAAGAAAAAAAAACAGGAAGCAAAGGGTGGACGAGAGAGGATGCGGCCTAGGCGAGGTAAAAGCCGGGGCCTCGATTAATGAAGCGGACGGAAAAGGCGCGCCATCGGCGGGTAGGAACCGCGGGAAATCTGGGTCCCTCCTGGAAATAAAAAACTGGTGGGGGGAGCTCCTGAGAGGAAGTCACACCCAGGGAGGGAAAAAACGGGGCAAAAGGAGCACCTGGGACACGAGGACAGGCCAGAGAAGATGCGGCCTAGTCCCGGCAGAAGCCGGGGACTAGAGTAGAAGGGAAGGCAGGGGGAAGGTAGGGGTGTCCAGGGAGGAGAAGGGAGCCCAAGGGAGGAAGAGAAAGGCCCCAGGCCCCCCGAAAAAAGTGAATCCCAACCCCAGACCAAAAGAGGGAACTAACCCAGGAGACCCCATGGGACAGGACGCAGGGGAGAGTACTTACCGTCCGACCTCTTCAGGCTCCGCAGGGTCACCCCTTCAGCAAGCTCACACTGAGGTGAAACTGCCATCATGCCACTGCGGATGCAGTAATGGGGGACTGGGTGATCGGCGAAGTACAATGTTACGCGCCCGCAGGGGGGCTACTAAAGTGGAGTCCACGATGAAGCCCCATCCTGCAGCAGGCAGAAGCCTGCGGAGAAAAATAACAAAAATCAATAAAAAAAAATTAAAAAAGCAGCAAGACCTGCGACACTAGACTAGAACTGGTTAGTTTAGTGTCTGTGCAGAGAGTATATCTAGGTGGAGCCAACACTTTTCCTTTCTAGTGTCGCCTCCTATTGGCAGCTGGACATATACCCATGGTGCTGTGTCCCCCATGCCATTCACTAGAAAAAAAGTTATGGGGTCAGAATATGGGGATGCAAAGAAAACATTTTTTTTTTCAAATTTTATATATTTTTTTGAAGTATTAGAACACAAGAAAAACTATATAAGTGTGGTATTCCTGTAATCATACTGACCCCAAGAATGAAGCACAGAGGTCAGTTTTACTGTAAACAGAACTGTGGAATTGCATTTTTTTTTTTGGAATTTTACCCCATTTGGATATTTTTCCCAGCTTCCCACTACAGCATAAGCAATATTAAATGCCATTAGAAAGCACATGGTGTTGTGAACGGAAAAATAAAAAAAGTTATGGCTCCGAGAAGGCAGGGAGTCAAAAATGAAAACGCAAAAACTGGAAATCAATGCATCAAGAAAGCCTTAATATTGATATCTGATTGGCGGAGGTCTGGCTCCTGGCACCCACCGATCAGCTGTTTGAACAGTCTGCTGTGCCCCGTAGAGCACAGTGGCCTCTTCCTATACCACTGACATCACATTCATTGGTCGCCTGGCTTTTGTGCGGCTAAGGCTACTTTTACACTAGCGTTTCAATTTTCCGGTATTGAGATCCGTCATACATAGTAACATAGTAACATAGTACATAAGGCCGAAAAAAGACATTTGTCCATCCAGTTCGGCCTGTTATCCTGCAAGTTGATCCAGAGGAAGGCAAAAAACCCTGTGAGGTAGAAGCCAATTTTCTCCACTTTTGGGGAATAAAAAATTCCTTCCCGACTCCAATCAGGCAATCAGAATAACTCCCTGGATCAACGACCCCTCTCTAGTAGCTATAGCCTGTAATATTATTAAGCTCCAGAAATACGTCCAGGGTCTCAATACTGGGAAAAAACGCTTCCATTTTGTCCCCATTCATTGTCATTAGGGACAAAACGTAACTGAACAGAACGGAGCGCTCCAAAAGGCATTCCGTTCCGTTTGGTTGCGTTCTTATACCAGACAGCAAACCGCAGCATGCGTCATGATCCACAATGCAAGTCAATGGGGACGGATCAGTTTTACTCTGACACATCAGAAAACGGGTCCGTCTCCCATTGACTTTCAATGGAGTTCATGACGGATCCGTCTTGGCTATGTTACAGATAACACAACCGGATCAGTTCATAACAATGCAGACGGTTGTATTATCAGTAACGGAAGCGTATTTGCTGAACTCTGCCGGATCCAGCAAAAACACTAGTGTGAAAGTGGCCTAAGTCCCATTCAAGCAAATGAGCCTAGGATGCAATACCAAGCACAGCCACTATACAACGCACAGCACTGTGCTATGTATGCCGCGAGGAAGCTGCAGAGCTCGTCCAGGCTCCGAGGCTCTTTCAAACAAATGACCGGCGGGGGTGTTGGGAGTCAGACCTCCATCAATCTGTTACTGATGACCTACCCTTTAGGATAGTTCATCAATATTGCACTCCCAGAAAACCCCTTTAAATGTGGTAGCGGTCTTTACAGTTGTCATAACTTACCGCCCTACCATACATGACAGCCCCACAACTACCTCCACCAAAATCAGCATATTTTTCACCCACCGAACTGCCAGCTTTGCGCTTCACTCCACCCAGTTTAATCTTCAGAAGGGTCATTTTCTTTTTGCCCGGCTTTTTCTTGGGCTCTGCCACCCGGGTGCTCTTGCTCTGCTTCTTATGGCCTGGACCTGAGATGGAAATAACAGTGAGCAGAGGATACTGACAGAGACTACGTGGGGGCGAGGTGACGGTGCTCTGCAGGAATGGGCAGGGGTTCATTATGCATGGATGCTGCAGAGCTCAAACAAGAGGCATTTCCTGCTTTGCCAGGGAACGGATGCTCCTCAGGGCTCACCCTTGCCCTCCTTGGTCTTGGCTCTGCGGATTGGCATTGCCTGGGGAACGCTGGCAGGGAGGGTAACCTGTTCGGCCACTGCTGCTGCAGCTGCTGCCGCCGCCGCTGCCACTGCCGCAGGTGACGACTTGAAAGGGTTGTTGGCACTGAATTCCCGCCACTTGGCACCCAGAATGGTCATCATCTTGGACATGGGGATTTTGGGGTTCTTCTTGGCAATGAGAGGCCTAAAGGTACACAGTGACAAACAGCCATGGGTCTATCCCTTTAGTTACAGGGTGACATAATGCAATGGGAATGGAAGCCGGTGACATCCAGAGATGACAGATAAACAGAAGCGAGCTGCTGCGGCAAGGCTACATGGACAGAAGCAAGAACCCGTTCAGAGCAAAGTGACAGACAGAATGGAGTCATGCAGAGGCTCCTCCCACTAGAGTCTGCCAGCCCCACCCCCTGCAGGGTGATATGGACAAAGCAGGCGTGTGACGGGGTCACATATAGATGAAAGTCCTACACCCTGCGCAGTGCAACACAGAGAGCAGTGAATGTACCTCATGAACTGGCTGAAGGCTTTGTAGTTCGTCAGTGTGTGATAATCGTTATCTGTAAAAACGTGATCGACGTCCTCCAAGCCCCAGCTGGCCAGCAGCGCCACGGAGGACTTCTGCTCCACCTGAGGGAATACAACAGCATGGACCACTATTAGGGTACAGCACAATTACAATGCAGCACCCCTTCCCCCGCCCCACCGACTGCAATGCGCTGAGGACGGACCTTCCGCTCCACCACCACCTCCTCTTCTTTCTTCCTTTTCTTGGTTTTCTTCTCTTTCTTTTCTTTGTGTTTCTTCTTCCTTTTCTTTCCTCCGGCTTCGCCATCGCTGTCCTGAGAGACATGGTCTCCCATCCCCATGTCCCAGTTAAGGTCGTCATCGCTTTCCTGGAACATCAGATAAAGGCGAAGATGATAAATAAATTTGGGGATGGGGGGGGGGGAGGAATAGTAGGGTATGACAATTCTTTATGTGACCCACCACCCTTCCCTGGATTAACCCTCTCACTGCCAAGTACATATAAGATACATTACGACTCGATTGGCAGAACTAGAATATAAGGAAATAAAGTAGCCCCTGAATCCTGACCTAGGCCTCCCGCCCAGTTAATCCAGTTCTCTCTGCTCTGCACTGATGAGGGGCAATCCCCCAAAAACAGCTGGCTTTATTATTATCCAAGTCACGTCTCAAGGCCTACTTAAAGGTTGAAAACTGACTTACAGGATAGCCACCTAGGATAGCTGCATCAGAGGCAGAGCTTGCTAAGAGCACATTTGCATACTCTCTTCCCATAATTCCAAAGGAGCATGTATGACCTATAAGACTTCTCACACCATTTAGGTGCTCTCCATAAGCAGACATAGTTTCCCCGAATCCTGACCTAGGCCTCTCACTCAGTTAAAAGGGGTTGTCCGGGTTCAGAGCTGAACCTGGACATATCCCCTTTTTCACTCGGGCAGCCCCTCTCCCTTGCCCTGTGCTGAATTGTGGTTTTCCATTAGATCCGGTGATGTACCGGGTCTCTGCTAGGCAGAAGCTTCCGCCTAGCAGTGTTGCCGTCACCAGCACTAATGGACAGGCTTTAGCGCTGCCCTAGCCTGCTAAAGCCCGCCCATTAGTGCCAGGGACATCACCGGGCTCACTGCTAGGTGAAAGCCTCCACCTAGCAGTGTAAAAATATAATCAAACAGCTCTTGCCCTGCGCCATTCAGTATCGGTGCAAAAAGGGATTTGTCTGACCCCTTTTAAGCCAGTTGTCTCGGCTCTGCACTAATGAGGGGCAATCACCCCAAAACATTATCCAGGTCATGTCTCAAGGCCTGTTTAAAAAGTTGAAAATTGACTTCTAGGGCTGTTTTACACCTGCAGACAGTCGGGTACATCATTGCTAATGGAACGTTGGTAGTAACACTCGTTAGCGATGATCTGCCTGTGTAATACAGCCCTAAAAGTGCCGCTGATTACACGATGAACAAGTTCATCGGGCAATCACAATTATTATGCATGCTAAAAAATCATTGTTTGCTGGCGGCAGAAGGTGCCGTCTAATCACGCTCTGCTGCTGGCACATGAGTCTGAATGGGGACAAGCAATGGCATTAGCAATCACTCCTCTATATACTATGGAGGAGATCGCTGCACGTAATAGCTGCAGTCTCCTCCACTGACAAGCAAGCGATTGTTGGGAAGGAAGTGTGAGCGACGGCATTAGTGATCGCTCCTTCCCATACTGTGGAGGAGACCATTGCATGCAATAGCAGTGGTCTCCTCCACTGACAAGAAGGCGATTGTGGAGAAGGAACGCTTCCTTCCCAACAATCGTCAGCCGCATCTGCTGGTCTAATACCAGCCGTAGGCCAGCTACCTTACATCTGGAGGCAGAGCTTCCTAAGAGATCATTTGCATCCCTTCTTCTAAGACTCGGGGGAACATTTATCATGCTACTTATACAATGAAATCTCACCTTTTTGAGAAATCTACCACCGTAACCAGACCAGATTCCCAGGACAGAACAAAGCTAATTTTTCTGGCCGTTTTAAAGGTTTCACTGTAATTCAGGTTTTATTTAAATCAATTATGAACATTTTCCCCAAAAATCCTGGCAGCAAAAGAGTAAGGGCTCTTTCACACGAGCGGATGCTGTGCGGGTAATCCGTTGCGTGAAAGAGAGCCAAGCCCAGTTCCGGACAGCAGAGGCACGGAGCAGTAACATGATTGATAATGCTCCGAGCATCTCTGTGATCTTTTTACTACAAAATCACGGTGACAACTTTGCCTCACTGTGATTTTGTAGTAAAAAGATCACAGAGAGGCACGGAGCGTTATAAGTCATGTTAATGATTCGTGTCTCTGCTGTCCGGAACGGGGCTTGGCTCTCTTTCACGCAGAGGATTACCCACACGGCATCCGCTCGTGTGAAAAAGCCCTAAGCCCACATTCACACGAGTGAAAACAAAAATGGCCATGAAAAATGGGCAGTTTTTCATGGTCATTTTTCATCCATTTTTGCATCGATTTTCTGGCTGGTGACGTCATCATGTCGGGAGCTCAGGTCCTTCTGCATCAAGAGAGGAGCGACCGACTGTGCACATGCAAGTGGAGGAGGCAACTTAGTTTCTTCTATTTTAACCCCTAAAAGGGCATTTTTCACTAGTGTACTCGCTCTTAATGGCTGTTAGGCGGGTGCACTCCTGTCTAACGGCCGTTAAAAATAGTCCCATTCATTTCCTACGAACGCTCGTTCCTGATAATCTGCCAGTCTAGAAGGTGCCACACATCACCCGATGATCGAGTGAAACAGTCGTTCATTGAGCGTCTAAACGGCATCTGCTGCCCAGAAGAAATGCAACTGTATGAGGAGAAGCCATAGCATTAGCAACTCCTCATCCTCATACTGTGGAGGTGATCGCTGACTGTAAATGCAGAGCTTCACCTCCACTGAACGAGCAGCCAGTTGTCAGGAAGGAACGATTCACTCCCAGTAATCAGCTGCTCCTCGGCCCCGGTCTCCAGGCCGATACGTTACTACACATATGTGAGTGGGACAAGAAAAACAGAAATTAGAATAAAATCCCTCACAGGCTTTTTGCGTTTCCGCCCTTTTATGGCTCTCGGTTCTCTCTCTTTGTCTCGGATCTTCTTCTTGGGTCCCCTCTTTTTCTTGGTGACGATCTCAGGAGAAGGGACTGGAGACAGCTCTTCATCTTCTGCTGAAAAACAGACGGAGAGATCTTAAGGAGGATTACAGAGGTGACATGGAGCTGTGCAATAAAATAACTGAAGCCCTTGAGTCGTCCCCCCCCCCCCCTTCTGTATGACAAACCAATAGGTCTGCCGACCAAAGTCCTAAACGGCAAATCTAATTACTGAAAACCGTCCATCTAGAATGCATCTCCGTCTAGATATGCCATTCTTGAGTCTCGGTGCTAACCATCGCAGGAGTTGATGGTCACCCGGCTAGAATTTAAAAAATGATTACACGGTAATTTAAATTTTTTTTTATTTACAGAAAGAGAAGGTGTAAGACAATCTTAAAATAAGCCATAATGACTAGCCTTCTCCCTAGGGTTCTCATTCATCCAGGCCATGGTGTATCAGTAGTAATAAGTCAGAGCAACTAGACGATGTATTTTCTCTTGAAGACGTTTCACTAGTCAGCAGACTGGCTCTCAGTTAGAATTACTTGTACAAGAAATCTCCAGCATTAAATACTGGCAACTCTTAATTCATTCCGTGCAATCTGTTTATCATAATCAGGACCAGCACCTCATTGAGGTAAGACCTGGATTGCAATTTGCATGACTGAAGCTATTAGGGTGTGAATAAACGGCCCTAAGGAGAGGCCTTAGAACAGCATTGTGTCAGGCAATAGATGTCGCACCTCTCCACAACTGTTGACATAATTAGCTCCTTACATACCCCCGCCTATCTGATATTGATGACCTATCCGGAGGACGGGTCATCAATATAGAAAAAGCATAAAACCCTTTAATATCAGAGATTTCTTGTACAAGTCATTCTGAGAAAGCCAGTCAGATGACTCGCAAAACCTCTTCAAGAGAAAATACAAGTCCAGTTCTTACTTATTGTTACTGACTTATTACTGACTGATACTTCTCCCGGTGTGTACCCTTCACCTGGATGAAAAGGCAATGAATGTTATTGTAGCAGGAGCCAAACGTAACTCATTACATCTAAGCTTCTCTGGGCTCAGAGCCCTATATAAGAGGTGTTTTCAGAACATGAAACTATTAAAGGGCACCTCCAACTGTAAAGACTATTTTCTGTCCGGTTTTCCTTCACACAGCCACAGAGATAAATGATAAAATTCTGGACACCGGCAGCAGCCACTAGGGGGCACTTAACAGTTTTAGTTCCTGTTCTTGGGCAGCACTTCTCACACCGCTCTGGCTTTCACTCCCAGCACATCCCGCAGGGAGACCGGAGCGTGGTAATATGCTTGCACTACAACAGCACGTCCCCACCAGATGGCGCGCCGCTTCTCCTTTTGTATTGCTTAGTTTTACTTCCGTAGCTATACTGAGACAATAACGTAACTTGCCACTGATTGAGTTAGGCTACTTTCACATCTGACTTTTTCCTGGATCCGTCCTGGATCAGCAAAAAAACACTTCCGTTAGGATAATACAACCAGCTGCATCAGTTATGATCTGGTTGTATTATCTCTAAAACCAATGTAAGTCAACGGGCGCCGGATCTGTTTTCTTTTGTGTCTGAGAAAAGTGATCCGACACCATTGACTTACATGCCAGACGTGTTTCATCCCGGATCAGTCTTGCTCTGCATCCCATGACGCACCCAAAAATGCTGTTTGCAGCATTTTTCTGTCCGGCATGGGAATACAACCAAAACGAACGGAATGCATTATGGTGCACTACGTTCCGTTTTGTCCCCATTGACAATTAATGGGGACAAAAGTCAAAACGCAAGCGTTTTCCTCCGGAATTGAGATCCTATGATGGATCTCAATACTGTAAAGGAAAAACGTAGCTTTACCCATCACTAACAATCCAAAGGTCCTATGGCTGGACCTTCTTGGTGTAGCAAAATTCACAGCGAGCGAAAAAGGCCTACGTGTGCGTCCCTTTCCTTTCCCTGCCCTTGTTATTGCAAACGGATTGTCATCAAGCTAACACATAATAAAAAAAAAATATCAGCTTGAAGGAAAAGCCGCAAAAATAAAGCAGACATTAGGATCCAATAAAACAATCCACGGAGCGCTGCTGCTGCTGCTGCTTTCCTCCATCTGTTGGTTTCTTAATTGCTTTTTAATTTTGAAGGCAGACCTCTTAATGTATAAGGAACGTCTGAGAGCGATTTTCTTCTTGATAATGGCTGCCGATCAGCAAGAACCCAGAGTCGTTCAGAGGAATACACAAGGGAATGTAATGCAGTCACCCATCATATTCAGTAGCATTCTCATATACAGACGTTGCTGACCACTGCCGGTATTATGTCAGATGGCTCTTCTGTGATGAGCCAACGCCTGTGGTCAGGACTCAGCTTGACGATGGCGAGGTTTGCATCTTAAAGGCTATGTACACCTTTGGGGGCAATTTTATTTTATTATTGCATTGCACTCATTTTGACCTAAAAATCATTATTTCAATTGGTCTTCATTAAAAATATGGAATCTTTTTTATGTAGATAGCTGAGATGGTGTAGTAGTAGCCTGTGGGTTTTCTGTCTTTTCCGTCATCTGAGGAGCAGACGGGCTCATTATCTCTGCTCTCTCACTATAGCTCAGTAATCTTACTGATAAGAATGTGGCTTAAATGTGTTTATGACCTCTTAGTAGTTTAGAGATGAGGTTTATTAGATGACCTGCATGTGAAAGTACCAGTCACAATAAAAAAAAAAAAACTGTTAACTCTTTGTGACAAGACAGCTTAATATTTTTAATAAAGGCCAATTGAAAATATGATTTTTAGCCAAAAAAGAGTAGAATGCAATCATAAACAAAAATTGCCTCCAAAAGGTGTACATAGCCTTTAAGGCTTAAATGGGCCGACACTGAACGCAATTTTCAGGAACCAACAGTTTTTTTTACAAAATTGCCTACTCTGTACAGTAGGTGAAAGATGCATTTACACTCAGCAATCACCTCCGCTTTATGGGAGCACAATCTGCTGCCCGGAAACCAAGATTTAGGCGTCAACACCAGTAATGCCTTCGCCTGATGAACATTTGCTCATTCGAGTGATCAGCAACATCTTTGGACAGAGTAATCAACAGGAACAAGCGTTCCTAGGAAGAAGACTCCTTCCCGATAATTGCCCTGATTATTGGCCGATGTAGTAAGAGAGGAGGACTGGTTCAAAAGAGGTGTTAAAGTAGCTATTTATGCTAAAATTGAGAAACTGCGCTTGAATAGACGTAGAGGGGCGCCACATCTATGGTCTTCCACTTACAATATCAATGCTGTACTAACACCTCTCCAGAGGCACCTTATTTACATCTCATAGGTTCAGTCATGCAAATGCAATCAACATCTTACCTCCATGAGGTCCTTGACCTTGCATTGATTATGATCAATAGAATATGCTGACTGAAGCATGAGTCACCAGTATTTGACGCCAAAGATTCTTTGTACAAGTTATTCTAATTGAGAAGGCAAACAAGATGAGTAGTGAAAGGTCAAATTTCAGTGGTCCAATCATGACTTTAAAATTTAAAAAGAGCTTAATGAACTCTGTTAAAAGATTAGATAAAATCTGCAACAAATACCAAATGAACGCCAGGTGGCCAAAGAAGGCAAAAAATCCCCAAAAAATATTTAAATATAAAATGCTAAAAAAAGGTCAGAGCAGGTAAGTCCCTTAAATAATGGTAACAGGGAGATCACTAAGGATCAGGAAAAGGTAGAGTTTCTAAAGGTTTTTTGTTAGTTCTGTAGACACAAAAGAAGAGAGAGAAGCTGATGTGGGTGGTGCCAGTGCTGAGGAGTTCATGTAGGTGGTGCCAGTGCTGAGGAGCTGCTGTCATCAGTGCCAGTGCTGTTAGTACATCCAGTAATATACTCAGTTGGCTAAATGTAGATATGGTCCAAGCTAAGTTAAATAAGGTAAATGTGAACAAGGCTACGGGTCCCGATGAATTAGACTCAAGAGTTATTAAAGAGCTCAGTTCAGTCATTGCTGTGCCCTGTTCAGAATTGTTCCCCTGTTCAGAGTTTCTCCAGGGACTGGTACAGTGCGAAGCGACTGGCACAAGGCAAATGTGGTGCCCATATTAAAAAAGGGCTCTAGGTCTTTCCTAGGTAATTATAGACCAGTAAGCTTAACTTCTATTGCGGAAAAAAAATCCTTGAGGGACTCTTAAGGGACTATATTCAGGAGTATATGACCATAAATAATATTATAAGTGATAACCAGCATGGGTTTACCAAGGACAGAAGTTGTTCGACTAACCTGATTTGTGTTTATGAGAAGGTGAGTAGAAGCCTGGACAGAGGGACGGCTGTGAATGTAGTGAGGTAAGTAGAAGCCTGGACAGAGGGGCGGCTGTGGATGTAGTGAGGTGACTAGAAGCCTGGACAGATGAGTTGCTGTGGATGTAGCGGTTCTGGATTTTGTAAAACCTTTTTACCAGTGGCGTACATAGAGAAGAAAGGGCCCCATAAGCAAGGATCAAACCAGGCTTTCTACACAGGACAGAATGGTTTCTGCCTAAACCCTTTTCAATGGCCCGTGAGCAATTTTTCCACTGCCTCATTTGCTAAAAGTTGTTCCTTTAGAGGGTAGATTCCTGATCAAGTTTTGACCTCCAGTAGAAGAGGAGATAATCCCAACTAAGACTGGGCCCCATCTTGCCCTGGGCCCCATTGCAGTGACATGGTCTGACGCTATGGTAGTTACGCACCTGCTTTTGATCCTGTCTCTCATGGACGTTTAATAGGTAAAATAAGGTCTATAGGCTTGGAAAAGTATAGTTTGTAATTGGATTGAAAACTGGCTGAAGGACCGTGTCCAGAGAGTTGTGGTCAATGATTCATATTCTGAATGGTCCCGGGTTATCAATTGTGTACCCCAAGGTTCAGTGCTGGGTCCTCTAATATTTAACTTATTTATTAATGATATAGAGGATGGGGGTAGTAGTACTGTTTCTATTTTTGCAGATGACACCAAGCTATGCAGTACCGTGAAGTCTATGGAAGATGTCCATAAACTACAACTTGGACACTCTGAGTGATTGGGCATCAACTTGGCAAATGAGATTCAATGTGGATAAATGTAAAGTTCTGCATTTGGGTAGTAATAATCTCTAAGCTTCATATGTCCTAGGGGATGTAACTGTAACTGCGGCTGCTGTACACCACTGTTCCCCTGCTTATCACCGCGTTCCCGGGCGCCGCCTTCAGCGGTGATCTGTGGTCGGTGCTTCCCATTTCACCGCTGCGGTCCTGGGCTCTGTGTCTGTAGGTGGTATTGCTTTTGAGGATTCTGCTCCACAGCTCCCACAGCCCTGGACAGAGCATGAGGTCAGCTAGTTTCATGTTGCACTACACTAAGGGCGGAGCGCATCACTCCCTGGGCTGTGTGGGTTAGGTCAGGTGACCTTGCTGACCAACCCTCGCTCTCCTGCAGGTATTTAAAGTTGCTCAGCCCTCTTTCCAGATGCCTCAGTGTCAAGGTCCTTGAGTTTGCTGGTTCCTGATGCTCTCGTGTGCTCCTAATTTATACTTTGTTCCTGGACTCTGCTTATTGTCTGATCACTGCATGCTTGCCTTGTCTCTCCTGTTGCCGACCCGGATTGCCTGACCTGTACCTGTGCCACCTGCCCTTTTGCCTGTCTGACTAAGCCTCTACCTCATCCCTCGGTACTACACTGTTGCTCCTGGTAACGACCACCTGCCTGACTACGTGTGTACTTCTGGTACCTACCCAGGTATCTCCTGGTCCGCCTGGACCAGCTGCCACTGACTCTGGGATTGGTCTGGAGTAGCCCCTGGCAACTACCCTAACGGCTCAAATCTATCTGAGGTTCTAGTGAAAACCAGGTAGTTGCTTAGACACACCTATCCAGAGTATAGCCAGTCAGTGGCACAGTGGGTTCACACCCGCTGATCCGTGACAGTAACACTGGGAGAGTCAATTGTAAAGAAGGATTTGGGTGTCCTTGTAGATCGTAAATTAAATAACAGCATACAATACGTCTAAGGCGGGACATGATTAACGGTGGCACCTCCTCCGTCTGGAGAAGAAAAAGTTCAGTCTCCAGAAGCGTCAAGGCTTCTTTACTGTAAGAACTTTATATCTGTCAAGTAGTCTACCTCAGGAGGTGGTTACAGCAGTGAACAGTCTTAAAAAAGGCTGAGATTAATACTTATGTAAATCTGTAGAATTTTGGATCTCGTACTCCTTTCCTAAAATTCATATCCCCACCTATCCCTTGGTTGAACTTGGACTTATGCCTTTTTTCAACCTTAAAACATAAATATGAGAGGGTTCAGGAGTAAAAGAGCATCATGCACATTTTGAGGCCCAATGTGGTAATTTACACCATTTGTGCTAAAAACTGTAGATGCTCTTGGTTGAAAGAATAAATGAAACCCCGGAGAAGTAATCCTATTTTGGAAACTCCGCTCCTCAAGGTATTAAGGGGTACATTGATAGATGGCATTTCAGTGTCCAATATACTGTCCCCAGCTGGTGCCACTCGGATAATTACTTTTAGGGCTCTTTCCCACGAGCGGATGCCGTGCGGGTAATCTGCTGCGTGAAAGAGAGCCAAGCCCCATTCTGGACAGCAGAGACACGGAGCATTAATATGATTAATAATGCTCCATGCCTCTCTGTGATCTTTTTACTATAAAATCACAGTGAGATAAAGTTGTCACTGTGATTTTGTAGTAAAAAGGTCACAGAGAGGCAAAATGCATTATCAATCATGGTGATGCTCCGTTTCTCTGCTGTCCGGAACGGGGCTTGGCTCTCTTTCACGCAGTGGATTCCACACACGGGATCCGCTCGTGTGAAAGAGCCCTTACACTTTCGGAAATTGATAGGCCATGCATGTATATGTAAGCTCCAGTATGGACACAGGGCAGGGCTCAGAAGGGAAGAAACGCCATTTAGCTTTTGCTGGAATGGCACTACATCACATTAGCAGAGACACTGAGGTACCTGTAAAGTTAAAACCCACAATAAATTACCCCATTTTAGAAACTACACCCCTGAATGGTTGGAGTAAGCATTGAAGCCACAGGTATTTTGAAGAAAGTAATGAGCAGGAGACTGTGCAAAGTGAAAATTGTAAGTTTACTACAGATATGGCATTTCAGTGCCAGATATGCTGCCCCACCTTATGCCATTTGAGAAACACCATGACTTTTAAAATTGTTAGACCGTTCTACTGGGTACGGAAATGCCATAAATGTGTCTATAAACTGCTGTTTACACTGCAGGGTATAGAAGGGAAAGACCAGCTTTTAGCTTTTGCAGTGCAGATTTTGATGAAGTAGTTATGGGCACTATGCTGCTATCAAACAGCCTTTGAGGCACCAATACAGCTATTTTCAGTGAACCATGTTTTTTGTTTTTCTCTCAGAGGATCTGCGTCAGAGCTTATTTTTTGGTGGATGAGCTGCCATCATACATACAACTTCTTCATCACTTAATTTCGCTTTTTGGGAAGCAGGATAAAGAAAAGGCAGCAAGTTTTGTTAAGTTTACATAATTACAGCATTTTTGAAAAAAAAAATCATGTTTTTGTGATGCCATTTTCTTGGGAGCCATATTTTTTAGTTTTTTATGACAATGGTCTTGTGTGAAGGCTCGGTTTTTTTTGTGGGATAAGGTGACTTTTAATTGGTACCTTTTTGGGGCACATAGAACATATGATTTCTTGACCGGTCATGGCAAGTTACAAACACAGCAATACCTAATGTCTATTTTTTTTCTCTATTTTTGTTTTACAATAGTAAATTGCTTGATGAGGGAAACGTTTTTTATTTATTAAAATGTTATTTTATTATTTTTATAAAACACTTATTTTTAACTTTTAGTCATACTAGGGGACTTCAACTTTTGAAGGTCTGATTGCTTCGACAATGCACTGCAATACATACTGTATTGCACTGCCTTGTAACTGGGGACTCGGCCTCATAAGCTCCTCAGGCTGCCGTAGAAAACATCTTCTCCCTGCGATCACATTATGGGGAGCGGTTATGGTCAGAGAGGGTAAGCAGCAGGAAGGCTGTGTCGTTCACAGGAGCACCGGGCTTTCTCAATCAGCGGGAGCACTGGGTTTTGTACCACCACTGATCAGATGCTGATGACTTATCTAGAGAAAAGGTCATCAGTTGTAAATAGTCAGGAAACCCTTTGAGCCATATTCTTATCAAACTGATAAGAATAGAGTTATAATGAGTGTTTATGACAGTGGTCCTCAACCTGTAGCCCACGAGCCACAAGTCCCTGCTGTGTGGCGTGCACTTAGTTTCATTTTCCAAGTGCATCATTGCCATCTCCCATCTGATCGACGCATCGCAACAGAGAACAGCAGTGCTGACTGTGTGACCAGCGCCCACCTTGTGTGTGGCTGATGAGCTGAGAAAAGAGAACTGGGACTCGGGTAAAGTGTGCAAAAAGGTACTTGATGTAAATGGTAGTGAACGTAATCTTCTTACTAGAGACGGTATTTGAGTTATAACCTCCTGTCACGGATGTTCCCACGACAGGTGGCAGGAGATCGGTGAGACTGGCAACACGTGGTTTGATCTGACACGTTTTCTGTTTGGATCAAATGACGTCTGTGTTGTTTCTGGTGCTTACCGCACCTTCTTTCCCCAGGTGTGGCTATTATGGTCATTTAACCTTCTCTATTGTTGTTTATCCCACTATGCTATGCGGTTTATAGCTTCAGTTTGAGTTGTGGATAGCTGGTGTGTGGATCTCGGCTGAGTTCCTGGTGCTGCCATAGCCACTTGATGTTAAGTGTTTTCTTTCCCTTTTGTATTTTGTTTGGGTTATTTTGTGTGTTGTATTTTCCTGTCATTTGTATTAAAGCCTGAGGGAGACACCTGTTCGGCCTTCCTTTTGGAGGAACAGGTTGTCTCAGTCCTGACATTAGTACCAGGGTCCTATAGGGTGAGTTAGGACATTAGGTATTCATGTGTATTAACTCACCTACCTCTGGGGTCTGTTCATACTGCTAGTTAGTCAAGACTTTAATTGGGGTTTTACATTTTTTGTTTAAACAACTGAACGCAATCGCGGACAAAACGGACTGAATTTGCTTGCAAAATGGTGCGAGTTTCCCTGAACGCACCATGAACGCATCCGGACCTAATCCGTCACGCTCGTGTGAAAGAGGCCTAAGGTTCCTATAGGAATAGATAGAGAAACAGACTTCCTGTCCACACATAAGATGCAGTGTTATTTGGAGAGTCAGAGAGCTGGTCACATGACACAGCTGAGAATCAGAAGAGAGGGGATAACTCACAAATACAGTCTCTGGTAAGAAGATTATAGTTTACATCATGTACCTTTCTAGCCAGAGAATAAATATTTTTTGTGGGAGTGTTACTTTAAGAAAGTTCCCCACATCACTAATTTTAGTTAACAGCAAACTAAGCTGTAGAAACCAGTGTCAGGCAGCTGCTGCCAAGGCCAATAAGATAATGGGTTGCATAAAAAGGGGCATAGATGCCCGTCATGAGAACACAGTCCTGCCACTTTACAAATCGCTAGTCAGACCACACATGGAGGACTGTGTACAGTTCTGGGCTCCTGTGAACAAGGCAGACATAGCAGAGCTGGAGAGCGTTCAGAGGAGGGCAACTAAAGTAATAACTGGAATGGGGGGACTACAGTACCCTGAAAGATTATCAGCATTAGGGTTATTCACGTTAGAAAAAAGACGACTGAGCGGAGATCTAATTACTATGTATAAATATATCAGGGGTCAGTACAGAGATCTCTCCCATCATCTATTTATCCCCAGGACTGTGACTGTGACGAGGGGACATCCTCTGCGTCTGGAGGAAAGAAGGTTTGTACACAAACATAGAAGAGGATTCTTTACGGTAAGAGCAGTGAGACTATGGAACTCTCTGCCTGAGGAGGTGGTGATGGGGAGTACAATAAAGGAATTCAAGAGGGGCCTGGATGTATTTCTGGAGTGTAATAATATTACAGGCTATAGCTACTAGAGAGGGGTCGTTGATCCAGGGAGTTATTCCGATTGCCTGATCGGAGTTGGGAAGGAATTTTTTCCCCTAAAGTAAGGAAACTTGGCTTCTACCTCACAATTGTTTTTTTTTGCCTTCCTCTGGATCAACTTGCAGGATAACAGGCTGAACTGGATGGACAAATGTCTTTTTTAAGCCTTATAAACTATGTTACTAAATGAACTGAAGGCTGTGACCTTTCTAAACTTACTGAATAGACTCAGGGAGAGCCCTCCTGAACCACCACCCACGCACCTCCATACTGTCAATAAGTGTGGGGAGGAGGAGGTCCCCTTGAGTCAGGGCAGGAGCTCTCAGTCAATTTAGTGATGTGGAGAACTCCCTTAATAAATGTAGGTGGTGGCTGGGCAGATAAATATGTAACAGTGGTTGTGGATGGGGACCCTCAGTCAGACCTTTTGTCAACTACGTTCTTGAAAATGGCTACTGATGGGGGGCATGGGATGCAAACCATCCATCAGCCCCTTCTATTCAAATACCAATTGAAAGAATGATTTTCATCCATGAGGAAAATCCAATAATAAAACATCCCAACAACTATTCAGAAGGTCCAGCCAAATGATGACTATTCCATAAATGATAGAGCATGTTGTAATTCAAATATTTTTGATCCATCATTTCCCCAATATCTGCCATGGGGTACGGTAAAATCAACATTTTTTTTTAACTTTCTTTTCTCTATCAGATTAAAAAAAATATAGTTTAAAAAAAAAAAAGGAAGGATAGGTCAATTATCAGAAAGACGAAGAAAAATAAATCGGCCAACATTTTTCTTCTGTGCATGGCTAAGGTTAACTAAAGGAAGACCATCTAATCATCTGAAGTACATGGAGGCTATGCAGTAAGATTATGATCAGGGATGAGTGAAATCGACTTCCGATGAAACATCCGAAGTCGATTCGCATAGAACTTCATTTTAATACTGTATGGAGCAGGAGCTCCGTACAGTATTAGAATGTATTGGCTCTGATAAGCCGAAGTTATTGCTTCGCGAAGTCTCTCAGGACTCCACGCAATAAACTTCATAAATTAATTTTTACTGTACAAAACCATGGTACCTTGGAACCGAACCCGAGTTCGGGAAATGGTTTTTATTTTTACAGTAAAAATTTATTTATGAAGTTATCGGGGCCAATACATTCTAATACTGTACGAAGCTCCTGCTCCGTATAGTATTAGAACAAAGTTTTATGCGAATCAACTGGATGTTTCATCGGAAGTCGATTTGCTCATCCCTAATTAAGATCAAAAGTCTAGATGTCTTTTGAAAAATTGTTGAATCTCAGCCTCAAAGAAAGTCTGACTAAAGGGCCCTTTACACGGGCCAAGAATCCGCCAGTTAACTGCTAATGAGCATTCATAGGAACCCTCGTTAGTGATTATCTGGTGGTGTAAAGGTGCCGCCGACTACCCGATAAATAAGCAAAACGCTAATTCATCAAGTAATAGATCATTCATGTGGTTACAAAAATTGTTGCTTGCCGGCAGCAGATCATGCTGTGTAAACAGCCTCTAAATGAGTCTGTATGGGGATGAGCGATGGCATTACCAATCACTTCATACTGTGGAGGAGATTGCTGCATGTAAATGTGTCTCCTCCACTGATGAGCAGACACTTGCCGGAAAGGAATGCTTCCTTCCCAACAATCGTCTGCTGTATTGTCCCATGTAAAAGGGACCTAAAGGCCGCTATACACACACTATATACACACACACAGCTATCTCTCCTGACTCCACCAGACACATCCTTGGCTGAACATGTGTATTCGATGGCAAGAGGGGAGAAAGCCACAGCAGCAGGTGATTGCTTATCTTCCCGGAGAACAAAAGGATCATTCTAAAATATTCGTAACATCATCGAGAAAGAGTCAGAAGCTCCCCGCACACATTAGACTGTCGGCCAAACCTGAGGCTCGTGTTGGGTTTAGTCAACAATAAACTAATGTATATGGCGGCCTTCAGACTCCTTATCTGATCTGAAGTAAGCCATCTTACGTCTATGCATAGACAGTACCAGACTGGGCCATTCACTCCCCTTCCTGACCAAACACGTTCATTTTTCTAGAACATGTGGCTTCGAAAGCCTTCATTTTTATCCGTTCACTTTTTTTTTGTGTGAAAATGCTTTATTTTTATACCTTTTTAAATTTTAGTATTTTTAGTTTGCATATCTAGGAAAAATTGCTTGTTTTTTAAAAAAAAAAATATTTTGTTATAGCACAAAGTGCAACCAAAATATAGAATGGACATGACATCTCAGTGGATCCCAAAGTATTGCCAAGATCAGGAACAATTGAAGGGTCCTTTCACATGGAACAGAAGAAAAAGTCATTTAAGGGCCTTCACTTTGGTAGAAGCAAACTGAAAGGTGGATGAGCGACGGTTAGTACAACTGTTTGCTCATTTTCAGATGATCACCATGATGGTTACAGCAGGTAGTGATTGGGAACATGCGTTTATCCGACCACTGGCCCATGTAATAAGAACCTAAGGTTACGTTTACAGGTGCCATCCCATGCAGCACTATTTGTTGCCAATAAATAATGGATGCAATGACAGAACCCATTGGTGTCCATCATGCGACAGAACGGGCACCACGCCATAATTTGCAGAATGCCGATGTGGACAGGGCTTTATGCGTGATATTTTCAGTAAAGGTCCTTTTGTCCTTATTATCATAGGTGCCAAACCGAGAAACGTTCATGTGATCTTCATAGTATGTATGATATATTAGGTAATGTATGATGATTGAGGGGAATCCGATGGCAGAGTACACTTAGACTTAGTCATGTGTTCTACAGATTCGCTATGCTTACTTGCTAACTAAAAGGTTTCATCTGTTATCTAAGACAAACGCTCTTTTTATATGGAAACTGATATGGTCACGGCTCCGCCTCTGTTACCAAGTAATCATATGGCCTAGTTTACAGTCGCGATCAAAAAACGTAGATTTAACTAACAATACCACTCAGTTTTATCTGGGGCTAGCCTTCACGTTAGACAAGGAACCTAATTTTGTTCCCAATGCTGGTGGTGATAAACAATATCACTCAATGAGAGGAAGGGTTTGAATGAATGATCGCAGGAATGATCGTTCGTTCAAACTCCTCCTAATAATTGCAAAGTGAAAGTAAAATGAGCTCCGATCTACTTCCTGCAGGCAAGTCATCTGCCCATGTAAAAGGACCGTAATGGGGTTGGTCTATCTGGGACATTAATGGCATATCACTAGAATAGATTAGCGCAGGTCCCATGTCTGGGACAAATTCCCATCTCTACATCAAGGCCCCCAAAGTGAGCAGAGAGCAGCCAGCAGCCGTGCATGCAAGGCCACCCTCCATTCACCGCTATGGAAGGTTCGAAAATAGCTGAGCATGGGTTATTTCCAGCAGTCCCATAGCGGTGACTGGAGCGGAGGCCGTGCTTGCATGTTATGCACTCTATTCACCACTATAGGATTTCTGAAAACAGGCAAGCACGCCCGCTTGCAACAGCAATAAATGGAGAGGATGCAGTGTGTAGATAGGGATGAGAGAACCCAACGTTTTCAGGTTCGGCGTTCGGGCTCTGGTGGAATTCCGTATGGATCACGGAATATAACGGAATTCTATGACGGGATGCAAAACGGAAGCCTTTAAGAGGCATTCCGTCATAATAGAAGTCCATGGGCAGCATGACGGATCCGTCTGGTTTCCGTTATGCAGGACAGGACATTGTTTTCCGTCCTGCATAACAGAAACCAGATGGATCCGTCATGCTGCCCATAGACTTATTATGATGGATTGCAAAATAGAATGCCTCTTAAAGGCTTCCGTTTTGCCTCCCGTCATAGAATTCATTTATATTTCGGAACCCATAACGGAATTCCACCAGAACTCGAACGCCGAACCCAAAACCGTTGGGTTCGCTCATCCCACCTCATACATTCCCCCGGTGTGTATATATAGAAATCCAAGGCTTGCAATGGAAAGGTCTGGCAGTGATTATAAAATACTGGTGGAACACTGGGGTGGAAGTATGAGCTAGATGGAAGAAGGGGGTCTGCAATAAAACTGAGCAGGGGAGGTGCTGGCTGATGGCCACACCGAGATACCATACCACAGAGTATCCCAAAACAATCCCTGGATCTAATGAACAGTTCCCAGACATAACCTAAAGATCTCCAAAACACAAAAGGTTAATGAATTCTGCTGTTGAGACTCTTCAAGGCCGATGACAAGCGTTGTCTGACCAGTGAACGGTGTGACCAAGCAGACCATGAGAACGACGTGAAGATACTGCAGCCCTGTACTAATGCTGCAGGCAAATGAAAGCTAGAAGCAAATAAATCATACAGTAATACCTATCAGTCTACTGCTAATACTGTGAAGACGGAACACGCCCTAATATTTTACAAAATGGACACAGAAAAAAGCAAATTGATGCATTGGTTTAAGAAACAGTGCTCCTCGGGGAGCGTCAATCATAAAACAACACCCCACCCCATGCCCGATCAGCTGGTGGAAAAGGCTGCGGCCTCCTCACAGAGTCATACATTGGATTGTGGCTGTGCTTGGCATTGCAGCCCAGGCCTCTTCACTTGAACGTGACCGTTCAACGTGACGTCACTGCCCAAGGAAGAGGCCAGTAATCAGCAGGGGTGTCAGGAGTCAGATCCCCACCAGCCGGATAAATAATATCCACCTAAGGCCTTTTTCACACATCAGTTTGAGGTCAGAGAAAAAACGTTCAGTGTTTTACCTGTGAAGATGCCCGCGAGTAGTGTTGAGCGAACTTGGGGTTTCAAGTTCGACGTACTAGGTTCGGGTTATCTAAGAATTCCGTTATGGATTCCGCTACCACGGACCATAAAAGTTATGTGGTAGCGGAATCCATAACGGTATTTCTTAGATAACCCGAACTTTGTACACCGAACTTGAAACCACAAGTTCGCTCAACACTACCCATGAGTGGTCCGCCTTCTGTGTGTCATCCATATGCCATGTGAACTGCCAGGCTGAAAATGGCGGCTCCACCTACCAATGCTCAATGACATGGATGCCATCCGTATTCTGTCAGTAGTTCTCACGGATCCACAGACTTCAACGGGCTTGTTTGGTCCGCGATACAGACCGAAGTAATGCATGCTTTCCTGGGTCGGTGGAAAAACAAGGACGTGTGAATAAACACACTAAAGTCAATGGATATGTGTGCTGTCGATGGAGAACACGCACAGCACACATCAGTGATTCAATAATGTATGAATAAGGTCTAAGTAAAAAATGGGCCCACAGGTCATGCGTACAACTGCCCTCTCTTCTATTAGAATAGGTGGGGGGGGGGGGGTCTGTGCAATACTCCTGCACCCTCTGAAGGAGATCACCCTGGGACCCAACAGAGTACAGGGTTATGTAAACCCTTTGGTGTCTGGGGAGTATGGAGCGAGTCCGGACACTTTGTTATAAGTTATAGGCATTGTGACAATGGGGCCCGTGGAAATTGCAGGATGCACACAGCTGGTATCCATATTTTGCAGACTTGCGGACTGCAAAATACATGGTCATGTGCATGAGGCCTAAACTGTATGAGGCTTCTTTTTTTTTTTTCGCACGGACTTCATAATTTTTCATGCGCTTTTCACGCACCTAGAAAAAAAAAAAAAAAAAGAGTAAAACATGTCGTCTCCTAGCAACCATCAGTGAAAAATGGACCATATTAGTGTGCGGCAGTTTTTTTATTCACAGACCTAATGACTTGCATTTTTCTCACAAAGGGTGATCATACGTGAGCAAAAACCGACTGGGGACACTTATCAAGACTGATGTTCAGTATGCCGGTCTTCACCCTGGAATAAGATGTACCTATGTCAGAGGCAGATTTTCCACGCCAGAAACTCAGCATGGGGCTGGCGACAGTTATAGTAAATCTGGTGGACCATGGTAGGCTTCCTCCCCTGTCGCTAAGCCCCAGTGAAGGCAGCAATACCACACACAGCCTGTGGAGAGGTGTGGCACTATTTTTAGAAGAAGTAAGGCCTCGTTCACACCTCCATTTGTGGATCCGGCAGGCTGAAACGGCACACAGCAGCCAGCCGGACCCTCTGCATGCACAAGTTTTCTTTTGGCCAAAACCCGCCATTTTTGGCGGAAATCAGCCAGATCACCGCCGTACCCCATACCAGTCAATTGGGATCAAACAGGTTGCTCTACGCCGAAACAGCCTGCCGTAACCAGAAATGGAGATGGGGACAACCTCTTTAAAAGTACCTGTACTCAGGTGCAGGTTTACAAACTGAAATAACGCAGCTTTCTGTGCGTTTCCACACCAAAATATTCAAGTGTTATTTGTGGTTTTTGATGCGGATTTGCCGCAGATCTCACCCTTAGGCCTCATGCACACGACCGTTTTTTTTTGCGGTCCGCAAAAATGGGTCCCGTTTTTCCGTGATCATTTTTTCGTCCGTGGGTCTTCCTTGATTTTTGGAGGATCCACGGATCCGTCCTGACTTACAATGCAAGTCAATGGGGACGGATCCGTTTGACGTTGACACAATATGGTGCAATTGCAAACGGATCCGTCCCCCATTGACTTTCAATGTAAAGTCAGGAGTTAATATACCATCGGATTGGAGAAAACTCCGATCCTATGGTATATTTTAACTTGAAGCGTCCCCATCACCATGGGAACGCCTCTATGTTAGAATATACCATCGGATTTGAGTTAGATCGTGAAACTCAGATCCGACAGTATATTCTAACACATAGTGTTAGGGACGCTTCTAGTTAGAATATACTACGAACTGTGTACATGACTGCCCCCTGCTGCCTGGCAGCACCCGATCTTTTACAGGGGGCTGTGATCAGCACAATTAACCCTTCAGGTGCTGCACCTGAAGGGGTTAATTGTGCGTATCATATCCCCCTGTAAGAGATCAGGGGCTGCCAGGCAGCAGGGGGCAGACCCCCCTCCCTCCCCAGTTTGAATATCATTGGTGGCCAGTGTGCGGCCCCCCCCCCCTCCCTCCCTCTATTGTAATATGATTAGTGGCCAGTGTGCGGCCTCCCCCCCCCTCCCTCTATTGTAATATCATTGGTGGCCAGTGTGCGGCCTCCCCCGGCCCCCCCCTCCCTCTATTGTAATATCATTGGTGGCCAGTGTGCGGCCTCCCCCTCCCTCCCTCTATTGTAATATCATTGGTGGCCAGTGTGCCGCCTCCCCCGCCCCCCCCTCCCTCCCTCTATTGTAATATCATTGGTGGCCAGTGTGCCGCCTCCCCCTCCCTCCCTCTATTGTAATATCATTGGTGGCCAGTGTGCGGCCTCCGTCGCCCCCCCCCTCCCTCTATTGTAATATCATTGGTGGCCAGTGTGCGGCCTCCGTCGGACCCCCCTCCCTCCCTTTATTGTAATATCATTGGTGGCCAGTGTGTGGCCCCCCCCCCCCCTCCCTCTATTGTAATATCATTGGTGGCCAGTGTGCGGCCTCCCCTCCACCCCCCCCCCCCCCCCCCCCCCCCCGATCATTGGTGGCAGCGGAGAGTTCTGATCGGAGTCCCAGTTTAATCGCTGGGGCTCCGATCGGTAACCATGGCAACCAGGACGCTACTGTAGGCCTGGTTACTTAGCAATATTACAATATTAGAAGCATCATACTTACCTGCTGCACTGTCTGTGACCGGCCGGGAGCTCCTCCTACTGGTAAGTGACAGGTCTGTGCGGCGCATTGCTTAATGATCTGTCACTTACCAGTAGGAGGAGCTCCCGGCCGGTCACAGACAGCGCAGCAGGTAAGTATGATGCTTCTAATATTGTAATATTGCTAAGTAACCATGGCAACCAGGCCTGCAGTAGCGTCCTGGTTGCCATGGTTACCGATCAGAGCCCCAGCGATTAAACTGGGACTCCGATCTGAACTCTCCGCTGCCACCAATGATCGGGGGGGGGGGGGGGGGGAGGCCGCACACTGGCCACCAATGATATTAATACAATAGAGGGGGGGCCGCACACTGGCCACCAATGATAATACAATAGAGTGCAGCACCTGAGGGGTTAATTGTGCGGATCACAGCCCCCTGTAAGAGAGCAGGTGCTGCCAGGCAGCAGGGGGCAGTCATGTACACAGTTCGTAGTATATTCTAACTAGAAGCGTCCCCATCACTATGGGAATGCCTCTGTGTTAGAATATACTGTCGGATATGAGTTTTCACGAAGTGAAAACCCATCTCTGAAAAAGGTTTTATGCAGACGGATCTTCGGATCCGTCTGTATGAAAGTAACCTACTGCCACGGACGCGGATGCCAATCTTGTGTGCATCCGTGTTCTTTCACTGACCCATTGACTTGAATGGGTCCGTGAACCGTTGTCCGTCAAAAAAATAGGACAGGTCATATTTTTTTGACGGACAGGAAACACGGATCACGGATGCGGCTGCAAAACGGTGCATTTTCCGATTTTTCCACGGACCCATTGAAAGTCGGAAAACGGCACAACGGCCACGGATGCACACAACGGTCGTGTGCATGAGGCCTTACGAAGCAGTTTTTCCCCAAACATTGGGCTTCAGTACTAGAACTTCCAGCGGTTCTTTTGAACTAGACTTAGATTCTCAAGGATCTTATAATAATCTAAATCCAGTAGAGGAGAACCACAGAAGATCTGAGAATTGTGGCCACAATGTGAATGCTAAAACTGGGCCATTTTATGAAATCAAAATGCAGTCTTTTAGGCCTCATACACACGACCGGATTTTTCATCTGTGAGCTATTCGCAATTTTTATGGACAGCGCGCTAACCCATTTATTACTATGGCGTCATGCACATACGTATTTTCTGTGGATCCGTGTGGTGTTCTGTAAATCACAGTACATGTCCCATTCTGGTTCATATTGCGGATTAGACTAGTCATTTCTATCGATGGGAGTGAGAAAAATGCGGAAGGCACATGGAAGGTATCCCTATTTTGCGGACCGAAATACGGACAAGGTCGTGTGCATGAGGCCTTATCACAAATAAGGATCAGTGACCATTCCGCGCTAATTTAACCTTCGATGGAAGGCGGGGCCCCATTGTATTATTAAAAAATAAATAATACATTTTGCAGAGGCCATCGGTATAAGGCCTCATGCACACGGCTGTTGCCAGGCCGTGCCTGTATTGCGGCCCGCAAACAGTGGGTCCGCAATATGCGGGCACTGGCTGTGTGCTCACCGCATCACGGATGTGGACCCATTCACTTAAAGGTGCGGAACGGAGGCTACGGAGTGCTTCCGCAGGGATTCTCTCCCTGCACTTAACCTTCCAGATTGCGGTGCGGACGGACCACGGACCCATTCAAGTTGAATGGGTCTGGATCCATTGTGGCAGCTGCACGGATAGTGCTCATGCATTGTGGACTGCAACGGCCATGTGCATGAGGCCTAAGGAGGAGGTCTGCTGCATTTTCCTATGGAGTGGACCATTCACCAGTTCAGTGGAGACCAAGAGGACACACTTGGCCACTACAGGGTGATTGAAGCCCTACAGATACATTTAAAGGGCACCTGTCAGCAGTTTTGTACCTATGAAACTGGCTGACCTGTGCACTTAGCAGCTGAAGGCAACTGTGTGGTTCTATTCAGAGCATCCATCGGCAAGGACTTCTTTAGGGCCTTGTTTGTGTCCGTCGTATGACAGAAGCCACGACTCGCAATGACCTGAACACAAGGTTGTGTAGTGGAAACAGTGGCTCAGCATACCCCAATGATAATGGACAAGTACTGCAAGAAGTGTAAAAGATGTATTAGACGGGTGGATTTTCTGCCAGATGATCGCTCACGAGCGTTCGTAGCAATGCTCATTAGCGAACATCTAGAAGTTATTGCTGCCGACCAAACGCTCATTCATCGGGCAATCCAAATCTTTTGACAGGTTAAAAAATTATAGTTTGTAGGCGGCAGATTGTGGTGTCTAATCATGATCTGCTGCTGGCAAACAATGATTCAGTCTAGGGAAGAGAGATGGTATAAAGATCCCTATACTGAGGAGGCGATCGCTGCATGTAATAGGAAGTAGGCGATTGTCGCGAAGGAACGCTTCCTTCCCGACAATCGCCGGCAGAGTCTAATACAGCCTTTAGGCTACATTCACGCAACAGTGAAAAGAGGACGTGCAAACTGCGTTTTAAGAAAAATGGTAGTCTATGGGGTTAGGCCGGGTTCATATCATCGATTTTTTTTCGATGATGGTGATGTGAACCCGGTAAATGGTGATGTGAACCCGGCCTTATTCACACAGCTTTTCTTTAGACAGCCAGCGAATAACAGACGTAAAAAAATAGAACATAATCTATTGTGCCATTTTCACTGACCAACAGACCCATACAATTGAAGGGGACCGATTTAAGACATTTACACAACAGTGGGGGGAAAAAAGTCTGTTAAAAATGGATACTGTCAGTTTTTAATGGATGTTTTTTCACTGATGCCTTTCTGAGAAACGATCCCATTCAAATTGTATGGGGGCTGTCAGTCAGTGAAAAGAGACTGGATGGAACATGTTCTATTTTTTTATGTTCGTTATTCACTGGCCATAAAATAAAAAATAAAACTGCTGTGTGAATAACCCCATAGACAACCATTGTTTTTAAAATGGACATGTGACATCCGTTAAAAAAAGCGTCTGTCACACGTCTGTTTTTCACCATCGAGTGCATGCAGCCTGACAGACGTTTTTTTCTGAGAGTTATCAGTGAAAAAAACATCCATTAAAAACAGACCCTTTTTCTGTTTTTAACAGACATTTTTCTCACTTGTCGCGTGAACGTAGCCTCACCTTTTACTGAACCGAGAGTAAAGTGCCAACAAAACTTCATAGGCCTCATGCACACGGCTGTTGCCGCGGGGTTTCTCTCCCTGCCTCCGCACCTTCCAGATTGCGGTGTGGACGGACTATGGACCCATTCAAATTGACATTTTTTTCACTTGTCGTGTGAATGTAGCCTCACCCTTTACTGAACCGAGAGTAAAGTGCCAACATAACTTCAAAGGCCTAAGAAAAGTGATTACAGACATGAGCCACATGTAGTGATGCCATATAGTGAAACCAAGAGCGTACATTTAGGGCACAGCCACAAATAGCGGTTATATTGTTTTGTTTTTATTATGATGTGCACAAAACCAAGGCAAAACCACAACACTATGCCAAATTGTGGCAAAAGCATGGTCATACAGCAACGTATGACTAACGCCTCACAGAAACATTATAACGCAAGGCTATGTTCGCGTGTGCATCGTAGGCTCCGTCCGCAGCCTCCATCACAGATTCAAACTGGACAAAAAGGGATGCACCGAGGACGTTTTTTTTTTTTTGCAGACAATTGAGTCTGTTTAGTTGTGTGTCGAATGCGGCAATTCAAATTTTTCCGTTATTCTGCTATTCTACCATTGTTTCTAACACGGGTGTACACATATGATTACATATTAAGAACCACAGACTGGACTCCACACTGCGCAGTTACATTGTCTGACAAGCAAAATCAAGAAAAGCGAAAATTGGACTCATTTTGTGAGTTTTTCTTCACGGGACAGCATTCCGACAATGCGCTTGCTACTCGGGTGTGTATTCGACGCTCCAACGCTGTAGCTGGACAAACTGTGCTTCGATATCGAACACTCGTGGGACTGCAAACCACTCACTAGGTGACCTTTCAGTTACTCCAGACCGCGCAGTTACGTCGTCGTCTGACAACCAAAATCACGAAAAGCAAAAAATCTGCCTAAATTTCGTGAGTTTTTTTTCACAGGACAGCATTCCAACAACGACTGGGTATTCAAGCCTCTATTGTCGTAGCTGGACAGAATTTGGTTTGATATCTAACACTCGTGGGACAGCTAACCACTCCTGTGGTGACTTTTCCGTTTTCTTTATCAACAGCGCTACGAAACAGGTAGTGTTACCTTCTTCTGCACCACATATAGTCTGTACTATCACAAGTTCACACCTAACACCAGTCTCACAATCCACAGGGCCCCCACAAGCCAATAATAAAGGACACACCATAAAAGAAACATTAAACCGGTCCCACGTAGAGAGACATATGGACGACATGCGAACTAGAAAATGGCGGGAACACACTGTAGTGTCACTCTATTTAAAGGTGAAGGGACAGACCACATCACTGTGAGGAGGAGGGGGGGTTGAGGTGGACACAGGGGGCTGCCGTCACCAAGTCAAACAATAGGGGGGGACATTCGTCTCTAGTCCCCTCGTCCCCCCACCCCTCGTGTACGCAGTGAGACCGTCCAACGGTTAATGCGGTGGGTTAGCAAAGAGGGGGGACTTGAAGCCGCCCCCGCATTCAAGTCCCCTTCACCCCCCTTCCCCGTCAGTCGCTCCCTGTTTACCTGCGGCAGCGGCGACGGTTGGCGCGTCGTAGGTTTCAACACTCCCCGGCTCCCTGGAGGACGTTGGCGGGAAGAGAAGGCTGGGGCTATGGCGCCTCGGTGTCGCCTCGGGCTCATCGTCCTCGTTGTCAACTTCTCTTTCCTCCTCCTCTTCGTCCTCTTCTTCTTCATCATCCTCTTCCTCCTCCTTTTCGCCGTCCCCTTCTTCGGACACGGCCATCTCCTCTTCTTCTTCTTCGTCCCTCAGCGGGGAGGAAGACATCGGCCGTCCGCTTTCTGCTCCTCGCTCGCCCGCTCGCCTCACGGTAAAGTTTCCTGACAGGAAAAACTGCGAAAAATGTCCGGAATATTCAAAAATAACCCTAAAGACGACTTCATCCAACGGTATTCTCGAAAATTCTCCTCAGAAATTCCTCACAAATCATTAAAAAAAAAAATCGCTTAGAAGGGGGGGGTCAAAAACATCAACACAAAAAAGGTGGGGGGAGGATATAAAAAAAAATCAGATTTTCTTTCTTTGTCCAAAAAAAACCCCGTGTTTTATTTGTGAACCAGCACACAAAAAAAAAATCTCAAATCTCTGCCACCCTCCCCTTTAAGAAAACTTAAAGGGGTTAAAAATATTCAGGAAGAAAAGTCTTGAGAGGGTAAAAAATAAATCTTTAGTTAAAAGAATCGGGATTTATTTTTATTCAGATCAAATAGGAAAGTTGACAGGGAACCAAGATGGCCGCCCCTTCAATTATTATATGTAAAGTTAAAAAAAAAATAATAAAATGAGGCTGTGTGAGATATTTATAAACCTTCCTCATCCCTCCCCCACCTGAATCACACAGCAGCTACTCCCCCTTTTTTATTAAGACCATTTCTATTATACACAGCAGCCTCTCTCTGGTGAAAGCTGCACAAAATGGCTGGGGGGGGGGGGACAGCTGGCACAAAAAAAAGTATAAAAAAAATATATAGATATAGGCTATGATAGGCATATAATAATACATGGGTGTGGCTATGTCAGAGTAAGGCCAGACAGATGTAAATGTGCAGTCAAATAGGATCTTGCTAAGAAGAAGGGGGGGGGGGAGTTATGGGGGAGGAGAAGTAGTGTCGACAAAAAAACATTACTGAAATACATAAAAATCTAGCAATTTATAGATTTTTTCTGTAGTTACAGACAAAGATGGAGCTTTTGTAAAGCTGATTCTTTTTGTATTGTATGTTTTTTTTTTCTTTTAATAAAGGTTTTTATGCAAATTTATTTTTGGTAGTCATGCACAAAGCTGACCATCTGCGGCTCTGTTCACGCCTGCAACTGGTTGTTCGATGCATCACGTGGTGGACGTGGGCCCTACGACCTGTTGACTGGAAAATGCCCCGTGCTTCTTTCCCGCCAAGTGCGGCGAGACTGTTGACAGCAGTGTGAACAGAGTTTCGTGTCTGTCGCGCGACAGATCCGGCATTGCGCGATCGCACAATCACCGATGGACCTCGTTGACTCGTCTAAAATAGTGCTGCGTGCTGTCCAATGCGCAAGACTGCTGACAGAGGTGTGAGTTGGGGTCTGTTGTGGAACGGATCCGACATTCCATTGTCATAGTCGCCAGCGGACCCCATTAATTTGTCGTCTTGACTGGCAGAATAGTGCTGCGTGCTGTGCTATTCTTTCCGCCAGATCGACCCAGACTGCTGGGGGAGGCATGAATGAAGCCTCTGGCGGAGGTGCGAACAGAGTAGGTGTCTGTCGTGTAACAGATGTGGCATCGCATTGCTGCACAGTCACCGAAGGGCCCCAAAGTCTTCCTGCCGGGAAGAGTAGAGCTGCATGCTGTTCTATCTTTTCTTTAAACCTGTAGGGATTGCTGACGGATGCGCGGAACGGATCGTCTGATGGCAGTGTGACCAGGCCTGATGTTCACACAAGGTTCATCATTACCACCCGAAGGACCCCTTTTATTTATAATGGAGTTTGATACTTTGACAGGAAAATTAGTGCTGTATGCTGCGCTATAGGAAACTTATAGTGTCAGATGTTAACCTAGAACATATCACGTTCGAAGGCTGTGATCCTACTGATTTCAACGGGGCCTTGCAACAGTTCTGGCCTGATAAATTGTGTCCACTCCTGGTAAGGCATAAGGCTGTGCCATCCTGAGTAGCTCCATCAACCAGAGCAGAGAAGCGCCAGGAGGACTGGGCACGGCCATGTATTATTACGTAGCTTCCCCTTGATGCGAATGAACCTTGGGGAATACTTTTGACTTGCAATGCTGCAGCTTTCTTCTTCGTGTTGGAGGAGCTGGCTCATAAAATTAAATTGTCGTGGGTGGTCAGGGATGAGAGAAGAGCAATTGACCGATCACCTACCTTATATCTGTTGTGTTAGTGTCAGTTTATAATGTACCGTGTGTTCTGTCTGTTATGTAAGCGTGCCCAGTTCTTGGCATAAAATAAATCTGCCCTGTGAAATTTTGGTTTATTTCTTGTAACACGTCTAAGTCCCTCTCTTCCCATATGTAGGCCGACAAATTCTTGTTCTTCCCAGGAGGAACTGCTGCTGTATGATTATTGTAAAGCCTCATCTTCCTTTAGTTAGTGCTCTGATGCTACATCGTTCCGGTGACCATCTGCTCCTCCGTTGGTATATTACACCGTTGACATGATATTTTGGCTCCTGCTGTGTAAAAGGACAGCTGAGGATCGTATGAGTAGCTCGTTTGCATGTGCTGTGTTGGGATGGTAGAAGTGTCATAAAATGAAGTTGTACTGGCTCCCAAAACGAAGGTAGTCTGTAAGCACTTCCTGCCTGTTTAACACAACGCCATTTTTTCTGTTAGTCTGTAAAGCTGCCATATTTCTGCAGTGCGGCTAAGAGATTTCTGAAATAACAATTAACAGACTTATGTTGACGTTCTGCCCCACAGAATCGGTTTCCTTTGGTCCCGTTTGTTTACTAGGCCGCAGCGGTGTTGCATCTATGGTGACATAATGTCACATGGCCATGTGCAAATATTCTGATTTGAAGCCCGCTCCACCTTCCTCACAGCTTTGCGGCATTTTAATGGGTATATCTGGCATCACTACCATACCTAAGGGCATGTAGAAGATATCTGCATTCGACAGCGAACCTGTGTGGTTTGCCTAAAATTATTGTTAATTACCTGTGGAGAATCAATGGCTCAGTTGTAAAACCTAATTCAGTAGCTGCAGTACAGAAGCTCCAGAGCAGAGCATACCAGGCAAAGGGGTCATGTCAGAGGGGAGGGAAATCCATGGAGGGGTGTCCTTGTCAGTACGAAGGCTACCCTGAAGTGGAGTGTAGCTGGCAGCAGAGAGAGAGAGCCGCACTTGATGGCAGGATTTTTATCAGAAGCCCAGCAGATCGTGTTTGGGCTCCTAAGAGGAAGAGCAGTTTTGGACAATCTAGTTATTTTACATTAATGTGATATTACATTAGCGATAATGCGGCGTAATAAGTACGCCTAATACAACTGCATCCTTGGGGATCGGGAGATCGGTTTGTCGAAAGACTTCCCAGCATTTCTTTTTTGAAAAGCATCTTAAATAGAGGAAATGCACAGAATAATTCAAAAGGTGATATACTGTGTGAAGTCTCCTAATGGTGAGTCCCGTGTGCTGAAGAGCACTTGGTGTTGTGTCCATAGTAATGAAAATTAACTGGGCCTTGTCTTTGAATAGCTGTATGAACATGGGATGTCTTTTCCTTTCTGACATAATGTCCTTCAGCAACACAGTCACTGAGGCCTAGTCAGTACACAGGAGCAGCTGATACTAGTGATGAGATACAGAAGAAGGCTTGCTTCACTTAGGACATCAGTAGGATATGCCATTACAGGCGTGGTCCAGCATTAGGTACCTCCACTGATCAGCTAAAGAGACTGTGGCGGTCCAGTGAGCACTGGAGACTTCTCACAGCTTACCAAGCACAGTGCTATACATTGTATTGCAGCTCGGGGTCATTCACTTAAATGGGACTGAGCTGCAAAGAAGTCTTGTGACAGGTAATGACACTGGCCCAGGAAGAGGCTGCAGTCTGTCCAAACAACTGGTCACGGTGGTGCCAGGAGTCGGACCCCTACCAATCAGATTTTGATCAACTATCCTGAGGAGAGGTCATCAATAGAAAAATCCCAGACAACCCCTCCCCCTTAATGTTTGATCGGTAGGGGTCCAACTGCTGTGATCCGTGCCCTTTAGCTCTTTCACACCTGCGTTATTGTCTTCCGGCATAGAGTTCCGTCGTCGGGACTCTATGCCGGAAGAATACTGATCAGGATTATCCTAATGCATTCTGAATGGAGAGAAATCCGTTCAGGATGCATCAGGATGTCTTCAGTTCCGGTACGGAACATTTTTTGGCCGGAGAAAATACCGCAGCATGCTGCGCTTTTTGCTCCGGCCAAAAATCCTGAAGACTTGCCGCAAGGCCGGATCCGGGATCAATGCCCATTGAAAGGCATTGATCCGGACCCGGCCTTAAGCTAAACGTCGTTTCGGCGCATTGCCGGAGCCGACATTTAGCTTTTTCAGAGTGGTTACCATGGCTGCCGGGACGCTAAAGTCCTGACAGCCATGGTAAGTGTAGCGGGGAGCAGTGTACTTACCGTCCGTGCGGCTCCTCGGGCGCTCCAGAGTGACGTCAGGGCGCCCCAAGCGCATGGATCACGTCATCCATGCGCATGGGGCGCTCTGACGTCATTCTGGAGCGCCCCGGGAGCCGCACGGACTGTAAGTATACCGCTCCCCGCTCCTACTATGGCAACCAGGACTTTAATAGCGTCCTGGGTGCCATAGTAACACTGAAAGCATTTGGAAGACGGTTCCGTCTTCAAATGCTTTCAGTACACTTGCGTTGTTACGGATCCGGCAGGCACCTCCGGCAACGGAAGTGCATGCCGGATCCCAACAACGCAAGTGTGAAAGAGGCCTTACTTGTAGCAGTGTTTCTCGGAAAGAACCATTGGCGCTTCCTTTCCAATCAGCTTATTTACAGAGGCCACATGGTCGTCCAATGGCTATAACTGGATCTGAAAAAAACAAACTGGATCTGAAATGGTACGGCACTTTACTAGCACCACTGTCTCTTCATTCTACTGGTGGCCTCCGGATAGGTCATCTGTATCTGATTGGTGGGAGTCTGTCAACCATGATCCCCGCTGATCAGCTGTTTGAGAATACAGTGGCACCACGGCCTTCTCTCTGCTCATCAAGCAAAGCGCCATCCATTTGAATAATGAATATGACATGGCCGCAATTGCGAGCGCCGATGCCTTTTCAAACAGCTGATCGGCGGGGGTCCCAGGTGTCGGGCCCACACAAACCAGATAGTGAGGATAGGTTATCAGTTCAAAGATCTCAGAAAGCCCCTTTAAGTCTCCCTAATACCAATAAAAAAAAAATTGGGGACAAAATAAAAACGCATTTGCAGCTATTATTGCTTTAGGTACTCTACCCACCCTAGGTAAGTATTGTCCAAGAGTTAATTTTTAACCCAGGGAATTGCATTAGCTGAGCCGTGCATGATTAAGCTCAAGACACAACCCATTGCTGGTTCTTGAGGACCACTATTGATACATCCTTTGTCTAAGCCTTTCTGTTGCCTGTGGTGAAGGGTATTACTCAGCACTTACTTAAACCAACCTAGTAATTGATTTTTTATTGGTAAAGCACTGAAGAGTGTCTGTTATTTAAAGGCAAGGCAGGAATCCAAAGCCCAGAATTGTTGTGCCAGGTCTGGAAAACACTTCTTCAGTCCCCTATTAAATCACACCGCATTTGTGGTTGAAGGCTCTGAACCATTCGACAAGATGGCCTTCACGTGGTTAGCGTGCCTTTGTAAACCATATAAATCAAAGAAATGCTTACATGGATTTAAAGCCAAAAATAGACCTTAGATTTCAGATTCCATCAATTTCGCCAGGACCTGAAAGGAATCTTAACGTCTACAAGGATTGTCCGATAGTCCCTTGACATTTCCTTTCGAGGGAAATAAGGAATCAACAGGTTGGATTGTAATCTGGCCATTCTTTGTTTCCTCCAGAGAGCATCGGAGTCTGGCAGCCACTTATTTCCCTGTGGGAGTTAAAGAAGACAGCTGGTGGCTGGTGTTCAGACGACAGCAGCTTGAGTCTGAAAATGGTTGGCCGTCAATTTAGAGAGTTAAATTATGACATGCTTTTAGATTTGAGCAACAGATTGTGTTACACACCTTATGGTAGATGATGTAGATACAGTGATGCTTGAACTGGAAGTGAACCTTAAGCTTCAATCCAATTGTCACCAGGTACACCAAGGTGTCTTCCCTGGTATTGATGTTTTAACCAAGCACTTCGCTGCAGGAAATCCACAGGTTGTGTTCCCACGGGGTAGTCTCAAATTGTCTGCTGTAGTGCAGTGTACAGAAAACGTAAGCCAGGGGTCATCAGCAGGTAGTCAAACTTGAAAGTGAAACATCAAGAGAAAGCAAGGTCAGGAGGAAGATGAAGTCAGTACCGGTAAAGAAATGAAAGTGCCGCACATCAGTCCTCAAGGGTAAGATGCAACCTCTGTTCATATCAGTTAGTTGCCCCACATAGACTGATGGGTAAAGACGCGCATTTATATGTAACGATCGTATGGTTGTTATTGGTGATACAGATCGCTTGTCTTTCCTCCTGTGGTTGCAAAAATAGAATTGACTAATAAATGGGATTTATAAAGATCGGTGAGTGCCATGGAGCGTTTTTCTATTTTTGAAATTTTTTACTTTTTCCATTGAGCACCACTGACTTTCTCCACTTATTGAGCCGGTAAGCCAACTATAGAGTAGTGCCAGCCATAATAATTTCCTGCGCTGAAGCCAATCATTGGCTGCTGCGGAGCATGTGACCATGCCTATACAGTGCTGGACGAAAACAAGCCAAGGACACAGCGGAGGCTGCGCAGAGAACAGGTAAGTATGAATCTTCTGTTTAAAGAGGCCGGTTGCGGGCATTTGGTAAAAGATCAGTATTTCCGGAGAAAGCAACAACTTCTATTTGTTAGTGGCCCTCTGCCTCCTGGGAGGTTTCCAGTGGACAGGAACTTTCTTATATTGATACATATTTTTTCAATGATATTCTCTCTTTAAATGGGCCTAAGGTCCCTTTACACTGCCAAATTGAGGAGAGGATTGTCGGGAAGGAACCGTTACTTCCCGACAATCACCTGTTTGTCAGTGGAGGAGACCTCTGTGTTTACGTGTAGTGATTACTAATGCCATCGCTCGTCCTGATACAGAATCATTGCCAGCAGAAGATCGCTGTTTAGATGCCATGATCTGCTACTGGCAAACCTTGAGTTAGGTGTCCGCATGAACAATTCTGTTACCCGATGAAAGACCGTTTTGCTCATTCATCGGGTAATCAGCGTCACCGTCACACCTTTTTCGTACGGACGCTCATTATCGATCATCTGCCCGACCTTTGGGCAGTGTAAAGCACCCTTCAGTCCATTTTTACGTCTAAACCAGGCTTATCCACACTCCACTCTAATTGGTGGAGGTTCAGAAAGAGGAACTTCCCCTGAGAACTACTAAATGACATAACGCACTCCATGAAACATTTTCTCAAGTGCCGCAGTCACTTCACTCTCTGCACAGCGCCACTCCTGACCTGATGCACATACTTCACACACCCCCTGCAGTCATCGACTTCCAGCATATCCTGTCAATTGTTGGAATTATCATCTGCAGATGCACTCGTTGTCAACCCCCTTTAGTAATAGTAGCCTATGGCTCAGTTTTCGGACAGTTTGGAAACTATGGGCCACATGTGGCTTATCTGATGCTGTTTATCTCATGGGAAACAAAGGATTGGTTAGCGAAAGAAAAAATCTAATCTGTCCTCATCTTCGTTACCCTTGATGGTTTAGAGACCCTCTTGTCACCAATCTAAATCCATCTTCTTAAGCGGCAGCAGACTCCTGTTTCTACAACCAGATTTTCCTCTTAAATAAAGAGGGGTACATGACATCGAGCAGGGATGCGCCATCAGCTCAGACCTGGAGGTGAAGAGATTACATCATTACAAACCTGAAGAAGGGATGCATTTACATAGCAATTTATTCCACAGACCAACAGGAGGAAATATAATTCTATTACACCTCCCCCACACAAGTGTTTCATTTTAATTTACGGGCATCTTTCTTGTGCAAACTAATAGATTTCATGATTTCAGTCTTCTTTGTTCTTTGATATAGAACTCAAAATGGCTTCCTGCAGCATGCCGCTCACTTGTTTATTTTTTTTTTCCTTCTTCCTTTCAGCTAAAAGAAAGACAATAAATATATATTTCTTTTGTGAGCTTAGGGAGGGGTGAGGCATTCAGCAGTCATGCTCAGTCTGACATCAGACTCACATTAAGATTTAACTCTGCGTGCAAAGCTGAATGCCTTGTCTGGAATCGGAGAAAAAAACAACGAGAAAGGACTCGAGAGGAGAATTCAAAAACAACCAAAATAGTACTAAGGTGTAATGATATTCCATTGGCGGTCGGTCATCATTATTACGATAGCCTCTTTTATTAAAAAATATAGGCTTCAGTCACAATGCAGTTCAGAAAGTGTCATAAGTCTGATTATACAGCAACATTCAGTGGGGGGATTGAGCCGTAGAGTAGCAACAGCTCCAGATTTTCACTTGTGCACTAAAAAGAACATTTTGATCTTCTGTGCATAGCTACGTGAGTGGTCTGTAAAACACAAGCTGCAGACCCCATCCTTATGTATCATCGTAAACACAAAACGTGCCCAGACCCCATGTGACTTGTCGGACAGATGTATACCGTAATTTATGCTCAAAACCTTGATAATTTATGAAAATGGGAAATATGCGAAAGGCAGTGGCTCTCAGAAGAGTAAAAAGGAAGGCAGAGAGACGATAACAGCAACCAAATGAATGAAGACAGGACATTCTGGAGGAGCAGCCCTTCATGTGGTGGCTGAGAGAAGAAATGATTGCATGATAATAAATGCTCAGACTGACGAGCTTCATAATGCAGGAGGCTAAAAGGAAAATAATCACTGCGGCAGGATTGCAGGGTCTAGGGATCCACCGTGGTAGAGGCGGCAGCACAGATTGTAACATTACTGTTACTTTACAGTCTGTATATTGTATATACTGTGCCTTAAAGGGGTTCCCTACTTTGGATAATCCATTTTTGTTAGCAGGTTCCACAGACAATAAATTAGTCACAGAATGTCCTGCAGCTGAGACCCTCCAGCAATCAACTCAAATCTGCAGCAAGAGCTCAGTATCCCTACAGTGCCGCCACAGGGTAATGAAACGTTACCTGACACGTATTAAAATCAATGGGCTGTTTGCATAATGCATGAGGAAAAATACATTTGTACAGTGTTAAAGCTCATGCACACAATCGTGTCTGTATTGCGGTCTGCGAACCGCAGACCCGCAAAATACGGACACTTTCTGTGTGCAGTCTCCATTTTTCTCACTCCCATCATTAGAAATTACTATTCTTGTCCACAATACAGACAAGCATAAGACATGTTCTATACAAAATAAGGTAGTCTACAAGAGGCTCTAACCTAGGGATCAGCAACCTTCAGCACTTCAGCTGCTGTGAAACTACAACTCCCAGCATGCACACCTACTTGGCTGGAGTGCCAGAGGTTGCAGATCCCTGACTTAAGGTTCGTTTACACGGCCCGAGTATTGGGCAGATTATTGGGAATGACCGTTCCTGCAAACAGTCTCGTTCCCGACAATCTGGCCAAGTAAATGTGCTGCCGATCACCAGGATGAATGAGCAAAATGCTCATCGGGTGATCCTGTCGTTCATGCAGGCATTACCGATCATGGTTTCTGGGCAGCAGATCATGCGGTCTAAACAGCTATCTGCTGCTCAGAAACCAACATTCTGTATGAGGATGAGAGATGGCTATAGCCAATGTAAATCCAGATTTAGGCCTGTATTACACCAACAAATTACTGAATTTCTGTGAAATTAGACCAATAGTTGTGTATAACAAAAGACCTGTGTGTGTAAATGGCCATCTGACCATTGATTGGTCAAAAAATCTGTCAGATAATCTGTTGATGTAATACAACCCTTAGAAAGAAAATATTAAAATCGAGAGTGCTCAGTAGTGGATACGTTTCCATGTCTAATTGAAAAAAATCTGATGGCAGGAAACTTTAAAGATGCCTGGGCATGGTTTAACACAACATGTCTACTGCACAGGCAGACCTTTTCTAGCCCCTTAGGCTAATTGTCCTTCTACATGGGAAGAAACATTTGGAAAGTGAGTGAAGATCAATTGTATGAACAATCTATTAACATTCTAAGGGTTTTCCAAGAATTTAATACTGATGAACTATTCTCAGGATAGGTCATCTGTATCTGATAGTTGGGGGTCCAACACCTAGGACTTCCGCCAATTAGCCATTTGAGAAGACATCTGAGCTCCTGTGAGCACCCCGGTCTTCTCACAGCTCACCAAGCACAGCGCCAGCCCCACTTCTACGTTGTCACTGGCCTAGGAAAAGGTGCAAGAAGACTGCGGTACTCACAGGAGAGCTGGTGCCTTTTCAAACCGCTGATCAGCAGGGGTCCCGGGTGTCTGACCCCACCTATCAGATATTGATGACCTATCCTAAGGAAAATCACAGTTTACATGTCATGATCTGCTGCCCAGAAATGCACCAGCGATGCTTTTGCTCTATGCTTTGCTCACTCATCTGGTGATCAGTGCCACTTTTACAATTATCAAGAATGAGCATTCCTGGGAATGTTCCTTCCCAATATTTGCCCAGATTGTCGGCCAGTGTCGACCCTTCACGCCTCTTAAAAGTTTAGTTGTCCTTCTTTGTTCTTTTTCCAGCTCCAGGGCATCCTTTCTATGAACTGGTACCCAGAACTGAAGTCTGTATTCCAGATGAGGCCGCAACAATTTGTATAATGGTAATACTACATCCCTGTCTCACTAGTCCATGCCCCTTTTAATACATGACAATATTCCTCCGGCCTTAGAAGCAGTTGATTGACATTATGGTGTTTTACTCTAGGATCTACAAGTGCACCCATATCCTTCTGACGCTCCTAGTGCCCTTCTCCCTAAGGCATACAGTATGTGGACAAAAGTATTGGGACACCTCTCAGTCATTGAGTTCAGCTGTTTCATTCGGTCCCATCTAGCCCCTAGCCTTTACAAGCATTAGTGAAATAATGGGCTGTTGTATAGAGCTCTCCAGAGAGTCAGCTCATTAAATTTCTTTCCTCCTAGATTTCCTATGATCAACTGTGAGTGGTATTATTTTGAAGTGTAAGATTTAAGGAACCACAGCAACTCAGCCACAAAGTGGAGACCACGTATTATTGCAGAGCTGGGTTGCTGAGGCGCATAGTGCATAGGTCGCCAACCTCCTCTGCCATTAACATCAGCACAAAACTGTGCACCAGGAGCTTCCTGGCATGGGTTTCCATATCTGAGCAGCTGCACGCTAGTCTTACACTGCAAAGCACAGTTTTATAAAGCACACCGCTACTGGACTCTGGAGCAGTGGAAATGTCTTCTGAGGAGTACTGAATCGACCTGGTGGTCTGATGGATGAGTCTAGTGAATGCCAGGAGAACGTTACCTCCCTGACGGCATTGTGCCAGCTGTGAAGTTTGGTGGAGGAGGGATAATGCTATTGTGATGCTTTTCAGGCATTGTCCTAGGCCCCTTAATTCCAATGAAGGGAAATGTAAGGATTCATCAGACCAAGATTGTTAGTACCAGCATGCATAACCTCACATTTATCTACATTGAACCTCATGTGCATCTGGCTCTGGAACTAGCACTTTGAATGGAACAGGAAGCATGGCTCTGTTCAAAGTGTGGTGGCCATTGAACTGAATAGGAGCTGAGATGCAGTAAACCCACATGGTCACTACTCTTTGAATGGAGCTGTGCTTCCTATGTCATTCAAGGTGTTAGTTCCAGGGTCAAAGACTTCAAGGAACAGCTTATTGGTGGAGGTACGGAGTGCCCTGCAGAGACATTGTTACCAGGTTGCTGAAGCATCCCCTCTGGGACAGAGCATAGCTGCCAAGGTTTCCCCTACCACATGCGTGGCCCAAGATGGCGGCAGTTCACTGATGCTCTGGCCATATATCACGCTCTGAGGAGGTCACAGAAAGCTCTCGCAGCAGGATGGGTTCCTGGAAGGTAGCGCTCATCGTCCTGTACACCAAGTGTGTACATCTAGCCATGCTAAATGGCTGTTTTCTTGGTGGGAACAGGAGCAACTCACATCCCAGCGCCGGAACTGGAAGTCCTCACCAATTGGATATTAATGACCAATCCAGAGGATAGATCATCAACATCAGGATCCTGGAAAACGTTAACATAAGCATCTGTGAGGGATAATGTGAAATACTATACTATACTACAACACTATATCCACAGCCGCCCCTCTGTCTAAGCAATTTAGCCCCTAAAGAGGCTGTATATAGTAGTGCCAATATTCATGGGTGCACTTCTAGCAGAACCTGGAGGTCTGTCACCTATGTTTTCAGTGCCATTCCTTTTATTTAGTAGGATACCATTTCATTGACTTCTTGAGGGCTGGTTGCACTTTGCAGTTTCATACATATCCATTTACCGTATATAGAAATCCCTTCCCGTTGTGATAAAGATACCGCAGCCACAGCTGTGAAGGAAGGAGGGTTGGGTATGAAGAGTCACAAAAAACTAGTTACTGCAGTCATACATACTGTCAAAGAATTGTGGCAGGAGAAAATAAAAGAAATAAAAGGAGAGTAAAAAAAAATATACCGACATATGTGCACGACAGCATGACACGCGAACATTTGCACAACTTTTGTGCGGCTTCTCTGGAACTTGCTGTCATGCAACGATTAAACATTACATTAAGGCTAGGTCTACACGACGACATTTGTCGCACGACAATTTTTATAATGATAGTCTATGGTGTCGCACTGCGACATGCGACATACTGCAACGCGACATACTCGAAAATCCATTCGAAATGCAACACCTTAGACTATCATTATAAAAATTGTTGCGCGACATTGGTGCGACAAAATGTCGTCGTGTAGACCTAGCCTAAATGTCGTATGACTTTCTTGTTGCTCGACACATATCGCCGTGCCCGTTCAGTTGTTCAGTTTTTATCGGCCGGGTGCAATGCAATTTAATGCGTTTTGCATGCACGTTTTAAAAAAATTGAAGGTATACAAGCAACATTTCTTCGCAGTCATCCGTGAAAAACGCATCACATCCGCACTTGCATGTGGATGCGATTTTTTCACGCAGCCCCATTCACTTCTATGGGGCCAGCGTTGCTTGAAAAACGCAGAATATAGAACATGCTGCGATTTTCACGCAACCCACAAGTGATGCGTGAAAACCAACGCTCATGTACACAGCCCCGTTGAAATGAATGGGTCCGGATTCCATGCGAGCACAATGCGTTCGCATCACGCATTGCACCCGCGCACCCCTTTCAAGCGGGCGAGTTTTCCACGCGGGTGCAATGCGTGAGGTGAACGCATTGCACCCGCACTGAATCCGGACCCATTCACTTCAATAGGGCTGTGCACACGAGCAGTGATTTTCACGCATCACTTGTGCATTGCGTGAAGATCGCAGCATGTTCTATATTCTGCGTTTTTCATGCAACGCAGGCCCCATAGAAATGAATGGGGCTGCGTGAAAATCGCAAGCAAGTGCAGATGCGGTGCGATTTTCACACATTGTTGCTAGGAGATGATAGGGATGAGCAACCCCGGAACCCATTAAAGTCTATTCACTGTATTATTTTCCCTTATAACATGGTTATAAGGGAAAATAATAGCATTCTTAATACAGAATGCATAGTAAAATGTTGCTTAAGGGGTTAAAAATAAAAACAATTACCTCGCCTCATCCACTTGATGGCGCAGTCGGCATCGTCTTCTTTCTTCTTCTTTCAGGACCTTCAAAAAGGACCTTTGATGACGTAATGATATCGATGGTGTCGCACTGTGACATGTGAGATGCTGCGACTGCGACACGACAGTTGCCCAAAAATCCATCCAAGTTGGATTTCTGTGCGACTGTCGTGTCGTAGTCGCAGCATCTCACATGTCACAGTGCGACACCATCGATATCATCTATGCAACATTACCGCGACACATCACAGTGTAGTTGTACCCTTTTGTCGCGCGACAAATGTCGTCGTGTAGCCGTACCCTTAAAGGGGTTGTCCGAGTTAAAGAAAAATTATTGCAGCAGGCATGAAAAGGTCTTAAACTAAGAAAAGTTTTAGTCCCCGTTCTGAACCCACTGCAGCGATGATATCCCCCTCAGGGCAGGTGACCACAGCAGCCAATCACAGTGATCAGTTGCAGCGGTAACATGGGCTGTACAGGCACATCACTGCTGCACTGTCGGCTACAATTGATTTTTATGAATTACAAACCATAATGCACTAATATACTGTACGCTAAATGACCAAAAGTACGACCTCTTGTTGCGCCTGCGCAGTAGGTTAAATGAAGCTGAAGCCGGCAGAGGGATGGCAGACCGTGCGGGAGCTCAAGTGACATCTTGTTGCGCCTGCGTGAGATTATAGTGCAGGGTCTGCTTGACGTCAGAGGAGCCGGACTTCAGGATGAGGGGAGGTGCGGGGCTCAGCCAGAATGGGTGCGGCTGGGCTCCACTAACCGCTAGGACAGCCCCTTGGGCTCTTTTTTCGCAGGTAATTTGCATAAACATAAAATCGTTTTCTAGGGCCACAGCGCTCATATGTGAGACACAGGTCTATATCTAACATCCTCCAGGAGACCTCAGGGAGCCTGCTGGCAGTTTAATATGAGAAATCGGGCTGACACAATCCCTTTAAGGCCTAGTTCACACGAACGTATGGCTTTTTCAGTGTTTTGCGGTCCGTTTTTCCTTTTTTTTGTTTCCGTTTCTGTTCCGTTTTTCCGTATGCCATATACAGTATACAGTAATTACATAGGAAAAATTGGGCTGGGCATAACATTTTCAATAGATGGTTCAGCAAAAACGGAACGGATACGGAAGACATACGGATGCATTTCCGTATGTGTTCCGTTTTTTTTGGCGGACCCATTGACTTGAACAGAGCCACGGAACGTGATTTGCGGGCAATAATAGGACATGTTCTATCTTTCAACGGAACGGAAATACGGAAACGGAATGCATACGGAGTACATTCCGTTTTTTTTTGCGGAACCATTGAAATTAATGGTTCCGTATACGGACCGTATATGGAACACAAAAAAACGTTCGTGTGAACTAGGCCTAAGTGCATGTTTGCAAACAGGTGCATACAATCCAGCACACAGCCATGTCATCTCCAGACAAACCTTGGTCGTACTGAAGACCTCAGAGACGTTATACGTGGTACTGTCAAAGGATGCCACCTTTCCACAAGTTTGAGTAATTTCTGATCTACCATGGTCACCTGTAAGTGCTATTAATGTGGCATGAAAGCGTCTACGAGTAACAAAACGCACGAAGTGACATCAGCACCAAATCTGGGTGTCAGCACACAAGCTTAGGCCTTGTTCACACTTCAGTTATTGTGAGCCAAAACCAGGTTCCGGTCAAAACCACAGAACAAGGGCAGATCTTCCCCGTCTACCTCATCTCTGTGTAGCCTCCACTCCTGGTTTTGGCTGATCAAGTAACTGAAATGTGAACAAGGCCTTAAAGGGGTTTTCCAAGATTTGTTTTACTGATGTCCTATCCTCTGGATATATCATCGGTATCTGATCGGTGGGGGTCCGACACCCGGGACCCCCGACAATCAGCTGTTTGAGAAGGCAGTGGCGCTGTGGCCTTCTTCCTGCCTTTCCTGGGCCGAATGACGACATGTTCATCGGTCACGTGGCCTAGTAGCAGCTCGCTATACAATGTACGGCGGCGCTGTGGTTGGTGAGCTAAGAGAAGTCAGCGGCGCCCACAGGAGTACTGGTACCTTCTCAAACAGCTGATCAGCGGGGGTCCAGGGTGTCGGAGATACTGATAAGGGTCCATTCACACGTCCGCAAAATGGGTCCGCATCCGTTCCACAATTTATGGGGAGGGGGATCTGTGGATGGCGCTGTTATGGGGAGGGGGACCTGTGGATGGCGCTGTTATGGGGAGGGGGACCTGTGGATGGCGCTGTTATGGGGAGGGGGGACCTGTGGATGGCGCTGTTATGGGGAGGGGGGACCTGTGGATGGCGCTGTTATGGGGAGGGGGGACCTGTGGATGGCTCTGTTATGGGGAGGGGGGACCTGTGGATGGCGCTGTTATGGGGAGGGGGGACCTGTGGATGGCGCTGTTATGGGGAGGGGGACCTGTGGATGGCGCTGTTATGGGGAGGGGGACCTGTGGATGGCGCTGTTATGGGGAGGGGGACCTGTGGGTGGCTCTGTTATGGGGAGGGGGGGACCTGTGGATGGCGCTGTTATGGGGAGGGGGGACCTGTGGATGGCGCTGTTATGGGGAGGGGGACCTGTGGATGGCACTGTTATGGGGAGGGGGACCTGTGGATGGCACTGTTATGGGGAGGGGGACCTGTGGATGGCGCTGTTATGGGGAGGGGGGACCTGTGGATGGCACTGTTATGGGGAGGGGGACCTGTGGATGGCACTGTTATGGGGAGGGGGGACCTGTGGATGGCACTGTTATGGGGAGGGGGACCTGTGGATGGCGCTGTTATGGGGAGGGGGGACCTGTGGATGGCACTGTTATGGGGAGGGGGACCTGTGGATGGCACTGTTATGGGGAGGGGGACCTGTGGATGGCACTGTTATGGGGAGGGGGACCTGTGGATGGCGCTGTTACGGGGAGGGGGACCTGTGGATGGCGCTGTTACGGGGAGGGGGACCTGTGGATGGCACTGTTATGGGAGGGGGACCTGTGGATGGCGCTGTTATGGGGAGGGGGACCTGTGGATGGCACTGTTATGGGGAGGGGGACCTGTGGATGACCATGCTATGGGGGGGGGGGGGGGATCTATGGATGAGACTATATAGCATCTTATGCTATATGTGTCATCCACAGATCCCCCTCCCCATAACAGCCCTGGCCCCGCCACTCACAGCAGTATTCCTTAACCGGCAGTAACTTTTACTTTAAATCACCGCATCTTTATTACCTTACAATGAAGCTCCAGTAACAGGCAGAGCGGCCGGAGGCGTAACGTCACTTACTCACGCGTCACGCGCCTGCTCCGCCCACTTTATAAATGAAGCAGGCGGAGCTTGCGCGTCACGTGAGTAAGTGACGTTACGCCTCCGGCCGCTCTGCCGGTTACTGGAGCTTCATTGTAAGGTAATAAAGATGCGGTGATTTAAAGTTCAAGGACCCGCAGGCATAGCGCCTGACCGCCCGCTCCCGCCCGCATAGCAACGAATCGGCCGACTATTCGATAACTGGATTCGTTGACAACACTGTTTTTATTTTTGCATCAAAAGATTCTCCTGCACTTTTGTGTATACAGCTCCTGTGCAAACCAAGGCGTCTCCATGGTTACAGACTACAAACTGTGTGTAGTCAGACGCTGCAGTTATTCCTCATCTACTTTTTCTACATTATCCCGGGTGGGCGTTTGATCCGGAGTAACACATGACAGCGGGATCCGGCCATGGAGACATACTGTAGCTCTGCGTATGAGCTGTATACACAGAACGGTACATTTATCATTGGGATTATCTGCAAGGTTGATTCATATTTTTTTCTTAAATTTTAGATGCATCAGAAAAAAAATAACGAAACATTTTAGTTGCAAAAGTCTACATACCCTTTACACAAACCTAGAACCCCCCAAGAGTAAGAGTCCTTCACCCGCGTCCAGGTATTATAAAACATCTTTTATTCGGCACATGAGGAGATGGCACGTGACCCGACCGGAGCGGTGACTACAGGCAGAGGGATTCACTTAGAGATTGGCTACTGCACATCACATGGACACTACTACTCTCATCATCATCATCATGGGGAGCTGGGTTTTTGGCGTCCTCCCCCCACTTCACAGTTCTGTCAGATCATCATTGAAGTACAAGTGTAGACTCGCTGTATAAGAGTCACAATCAACCTTCAGCTCCTCAAACTCTTCATCTTCATCCTGGACCCCGTTCTCCTCCAGCGTCTGCTCCATGTTCAGCGGAAGCCCACAATATTTCCAGGTGTAACTGGCAGCGTGGGCATTGTACGGCAAATAGCGGGCGAGGATCTCCCATATCGTCTCCTCCGAACACACCTGCAATACCAACATCATCTGGTTACATCACCCCAGAGGAGGAGGGGCAGACACATAGCTCCTTCTATATGTATCACCCTGCAGGAGGAGGAGCAGACTCATAGCTCCTTCTATATGTATCACCCTACAGGAGGAGGAGCAGACTCATAGCTCCTTCTATGTGTATCACCCTGCAGGAGGAGGGGCAGACTCATAGCTCCTTCTATATGTATCACCCTGCAGGAGGAGGAGCAGACTCATAGCTCCTTCTATATGTATCACCCTGCAGGAGGAGGAGCAGACTCATAGCTCCTTCTATATGTATCACCCTGCAGGAGGAGGGGCAGACTCATAGCTCCTTCTATATGTATCACCCTGCAGGAGGAGGGGCAGACTCATAGCTCCTTCTATATGTATCACCCTGCAGGAGGAGGAGCAGACTCATAGCTCCTTCTATATGTATCACCCTGCAGGAGGAGGAGCAGACTCATAGCTCCTTCTATATGTATCACCCTGCAGGAGGAGGGGCAGACTCATAGCTCCTTCTATATGTATCACCCTGCAGGAGGAGGGGCAGACTCATAGCTCCTTCTATATGTATCACCCTGCAGGAGGAGGGGCAGACTCATAGACCCTTCTATATGTATCACCCTGCAGGAGGAGGAGCAGACTCATAGCTCCTTCTATATGTATCACCCTGCAGGAGGAGGAGCAGACTCATAGCTCCTTCTATATGTATCACCCCGCAGGAGGAGGGGCAGACTCATAGCTCCTTCTATATGTATCACCCCGCAGGAGGAGGGACAGACTCATAGCTCCTTCTATATGTATCACCCCGCAGGAGGAGGGACAGACTCATAGCTCCTTCTATATGTATCACCCTGCAGGAGGAGGGGCAGACTCATAGCTCCTTCTATATGTATCACCCTGCAGGAGGAGGAGCAGACTCATAGCTCCTTCTATATGTATCACCCTGCAGGAGGAGGAGCAGACTCATAGCTCCTTCTATATGTATCACCCTGCAGGAGGAGGGGCAGACTCATAGCTCCTTCTATATGTATCACCCCGCAGGAGGAGGGGCAGACTCATAGCTCCTTCTATATGTATCACCCCGCAGGAGGAGGGGCAGACTCATAGCTCCTTCTATATGTATCACCCCGCAGGAGGAGGGGCAGACTCATAGCTCCTTCTATATGTATCACCCTGCAGGAGGAGGGGCAGACTCATAGATCCTTCTATATGTATCACCCTGCAGGAGGAGGAGCAGACTCATAGCTCCATCTATATGTATCACCCTGCAGGAGGAGGAGCAGACTCATAGCTCCTTCTATATGTATCACCCTGCAGGAGGAGGAGCAGACTCATAGCTCCTTCTATATGTATCACCCTGCAGGAGGAGGGGCAGACTCATAGCTCCTTCTATATGTATCACCCTGCAGGAGGAGGGGCAGACTCATAGCTCCTTCTATATGTATCACCCTGCAGGAGGAGGAACAGACTCATAGCTCCTTCTATATGTATCACCCTGCAGGAGGAGGGGCAGACTCATAGCTCCTTCTATATGTATCACCCTGCAGGAGGAGGGGCAGACTCATAGCTCCTTCTATATGTATCACCCTGCAGGAGGAGGAGCAGACTCATAGCTCCTTCTATATGTATCACCCTGCAGGAGGAGGAGCAGACTCATAGCTCCTTCTATATGTATCACCCTGCAGGAGGAGGAGCAGACTCATAGCTCCTTCTATATGTATCACCCTGCAGGAGGAGGTGCAGACTCATAGCTCCTTCTATATGTATCACCCTGCAGGAGGAGGGGCAGACTCATAGACCCTTCTATATGTATCACCCTGCAGGAGGAGGGGCAGACTCATATCTCCTTCTATATGTATCACCCTGCAGGAGGAGGAGCAGACTCATAGCTCCTTCTATATGTATCACCCAGCAGGAGGAGGAGCAGACTCATAGCTCCTTCTATATGTATCACCCTGCAGGAGGAGGGGCAGACTCATAGCTCCTTCTATATGTATCACCCTGCAGGAGGAGGAGCAGACTCATAGCTCCTTCTATATGTATCACCCTGCAGGGGGAGGGGCAGACTCATAGCTCCTTCTATATGTATCACCCTGCAGTAGGAGGGGCAGACTCATAGCTCCTTCTATATGTATCACCCTGCAGGAGGAGGGGCAGACTCATAGCTCCTTCTATATGTATCACCCTGCAGGAGGAGGGGCAGACTCATAGCTCCTTCTATACGTATCACCCTGCAGGAGGAGGGGCAGACTCATAGCTCCTTCTATATGTATCACCCTGCAGGAGGAGGGGCAGACTCATAGCTCCTTCTATATGTATCACCCTGCAGGAGGAGGAGCAGACTCATAGCTCCTTCTATATGTATCACCCTGCAGGAGGAGGAGCAGACTCATAGCTCCTTCTATATGTATCACCCTGCAGGAGGAGGGGCAGACTCATAGCTCCTTCTATATGTATCACCCTGCAGGAGGAGGGGCAGACTCATAGCTCCTTCTATATGTATCACCCTGCAGGAGGAGGGGCAGACTCATAGCTCCTTCTATATATATCACCCTGCAGGAGGAGGAGCAGACTCATAGCTCCTTCTATATGTATCACCCTGCAGGAGGAGGGGCAGACTCATAGCTCCTTCTATATGTATCACCCTGCAGGAGGAGGAACAGACTCATAGCTCCTTCTATATGTATCACCCTGCAGGTGGAGGGGCAGACTCATAGCTCCTTCTATATGTATCACCCTGCAGGAGGAGGAGCAGACTCATAGCTCCTTCTATATGTATCACCCTGCAGGAGGAGGGGCAGACTCATAGACCCTTCTATATGTATCACCCTGCAGGAGGAGGGGCAGACTCATATCTCCTTCTATATGTATCACCCTGCAGGAGGAGGAGCAGACTCATAGCTCCTTCTATATGTATCACCCAGCAGGAGGAGGAGCAGACTCATAGCTCCTTCTATATGTATCACCCTGCAGGAGGAGGGGCAGACTCATAGCTCCTTCTATATGTATCACCCTGCAGGGGGAGGGGCAGACTCATAGCTCCTTCTATATGTATCACCCTGCAGTAGGAGGGGCAGACTCATAGCTCCTTCTATATGTATCACCCTGCAGGAGGAGGGGCAGACTCATAGCTCCTTCTATATGTATCACCCTGCAGGAGGAGGAGCAGACTCATAGCTCCTTCTATATGTATCACCCTGCAGGAGGAGGAGCAGACTCATAGCTCCTTCTATATGTATCACCCTGCAGGAGGAGGGGCAGACTCATAGCTCCTTCTATATGTATCACCCTGCAGGAGGAGGGGCAGACTCATAGCTCCTTCTATATGTATCACCCTGCAGGAGGAGGGGCAGACTCATAGCTCCTTCTATATGTATCACCCTGCAGGAGGAGGGGCAGACTCATAGCTCCTTCTATATGTATCACCCTGCAGGAGGAGGAGCAGACTCATAGCTCCTTCTATATGTATCACCCTGCAGGAGGAGGGGCAGACTCATAGCTCCTTCTATATGTATCACCCTGCAGGAGGAGGGGCAGACTCATAGCTCCTTCTATATGTATCACCCTGCAGGAGGAGGAGCAGACTCATAGCTCCTTCTATATGTATCACCCTGCAGGAGGAGGAGCAGACTCATAGCTCCTTCTATATGTATCACCCTGCAGGAGGAGGGGCAGACTCATAGCTCCTTCTATATGTATCACCCTGCAGGGGGAGGAGCAGACTCATAGCTCCTTCTATATGTATCACCCTGCAGGAGGAGGGGCAGACTCATAGCTCCTTCTATATGTATCACCCTGCAGGAGGAGGAGCAGACTCATAGCTCCCTCTATATGTATCACCCTGCAGGAGGAGGGGCAGACTCATAGCTCCTTCTATATGTATCACCCTGCAGGAGGAGGAGCAGACTCATAGCTCCTTCTATATGTATCACCCTGCAGGAGGAGGGGCAGACTCACAGCTCCCTTCTATATGTATCACCCTGCAGGGGGAGGAGCAGACTCATAGCTCCTTCTATATGTATCACCCTGCAGGAGGAGGAGCAGACTCATAGCTCCTTCTATATGTATCACCCTGCAGGAGGAGGAGCAGACTCATAGCTCCTTCTATATGTATCACCCTGCAGGAGGAGGGGCAGACTCATAGCTCCTTCTATATGTATCACCCTGCAGGAGGAGGAGCAGACTCATAGCTCCTTCTATATGTATCACCCTGCAGGAGGAGGAGCAGACTCATAGCTCCTTCTATATGTATCACCCTGCAGGAGGAGGGGCAGACTCATAGCTCCTTCTATATGTATCACCCTGCAGGAGGAGGAGCAGACTCATAGCTCCTTCTATATGTATCACCCTGCAGGAGGAGGAGCAGACTCATAGCTCCTTCTATATGTATCACCCTGCAGGAGGAGGGGCAGACTCATAGCTCCTTCTATATGTATCACCCTGCAGGAGGAGGAGCAGACTCATAGCTCCTTCTATATGTATCACCCTGCAGGAGGAGGGGCAGACTCATAGCTCCTTCTATATGTATCACCCTGCAGGAGGAGGGGCAGACTCATAGCTCCTTCTATATGTATCACCCTGCAGGAGGAGGGGCAGACTCATAGCTCCTTCTATATGTATCACCCTGCAGGAGGAGGGGCAGACTCATAGACCCTTCTATATGTATCACCCTGCAGGAGGAGGGGCAGACTCATATCTCCTTCTATATGTATCACCCTGCAGGAGGAGGAGCAGACTCATAGCTCCTTCTATATGTATCACCCAGCAGGAGGAGGGGCAGACTCATAGCTCCTTCTATATGTATCACCCTGCAGGAGGAGGGGCAGACTCATAGACCCTTCTATATGTATCACCCTGCAGGAGGAGGGGCAGACTCATATCTCCTTCTATATGTATCACCCTGCAGGAGGAGGAGCAGACTCATAGCTCCTTCTATATGTATCACCCTGCAGGAGGAGGAGCAGACTCATAGCTCCTTCTATATGTATCACCCTGCAGGGGGAGGAGCAGACTCATAGCTCCTTCTATATGTATCACCCTGCAGGAGGAGGGGCAGACTCATAGCTCCTTCTATATGTATCACCCTGCAGGAGGAGGAGCAGACTCATAGCTCCCTCTATATGTATCACCCTGCAGGAGGAGGGGCAGACTCATAGCTCCTTCTATATGTATCACCCTGCAGGAGGAGGGGCAGACTCATAGCTCCTTCTATATGTATCACCCTGCAGGAGGAGGAGCAGACTCATAGCTCCTTCTATATGTATCACCCTGCAGGAGGAGGGGCAGACTCACAGCTCCCTTCTATATGTATCACCCTGCAGGGGGAGGAGCAGACTCATAGCTCCTTCTATATGTATCACCCTGCAGGAGGAAGGGCAGACTCATAGCTCCTTCTATATGTATCACCCTGCAGGAGGAGGAGCAGACTCATAGCTCCTTCTATATGTATCACCCTGCAGGAGGAGGGGCAGACTCATAGCTCCTTCTATATGTATCACCCTGCAGGAGGAGGAGCAGACTCATAGCTCCTTCTATATGTATCACCCTGCAGGAGGAGGAGCAGACTCATAGCTCCTTCTATATGTATCACCCTGCAGGAGGAGGGGCAGACTCATAGCTCCTTCTATATGTATCACCCTGCAGGAGGAGGAGCAGACTCATAGCTCCTTCTATATGTATCACCCTGCAGGAGGAGGAGCAGACTCATAGCTCCTTCTATATGTATCACCCTGCAGGAGGAGGGGCAGACTCATAGCTCCTTCTATATGTATCACCCTGCAGGGGGAGGGGCAGACTCATAGCTCCTTCTATATGTATCACCCTGCAGTAGGAGGGGCAGACTCATAGCTCCTTCTATATGTATCACCCTGCAGGAGGAGGGGCAGACTCATAGCTCCTTCTATATGTATCACCCTGCAGGAGGAGGGGCAGACTCATAGCTCCTTCTATATGTATCACCCAGCAGGAGGAGGAGCAGACTCATAGCTCCTTCTATATGTATCACCCTGCAGGAGGAGGGGCAGACTCATAGCTCCTTCTATATGTATCACCCTGCAGGAGGAGGGGCAGACTCATAGCTCCTTCTATATGTATCACCCTGCAGGAGGAGGAGCAGACTCATAGCTCCTTCTATATGTATCACCCTGCAGGAGGAGGGGCAGACTCATAGCTCCTTCTATATGTATCACCCTGCAGGAGGGGGGGCAGACTCATAGCTCCTTCTATATGTTTCACCCTGCAGGAGGAGGGGCAGACTCATAGCTCCTTCTATATGTATCACCCTGCAGGAGGAGGGGCAGACTCATAGCTCCTTCTATATGTATCACCCTGCAGGGGGAGGAGCAGACTCATAGCTCCTTCTATATGTATCACCCTGCAGGAGGAGGGGCAGACTCATAGCTCCTTCTATATGTATCACCCTGCAGGAGGAGGAGCAGACTCATAGCTCCTTCTATATGTATCACCCTGCAGGAGGAGGGGCAGACTCATAGCTCCTTCTATATGTATCACCCTGCAGGAGGAGGGGCAGACTCATAGCTCCTTCTATATGTATCACCCTGCAGGAGGAGGAGCAGACTCATAGCTCCCTTCTATATGTATCACCCTGCAGGAGGAGGAGCAGACTCATAGCTCCTTCTATATGTATCACCCTGCAGGAGGAGGGGCAGACTCACAGCTCCCTTCTATATGTATCACCCTGCAGGGGGAGGAGCAGACTCATAGCTCCTTCTATATGTATCACCCTGCAGGAGGAGGGGCAGACTCATAGCTCCTTCTATATGTATCACCCTGCAGGAGGAGGAGCAGACTCATAGCTCCTTCTATATGTATCACCCTGCAGGAGGAGGGGCAGACTCATAGCTCCTTCTATATGTATCACCCTGCAGGAGGAGGGACAGACTCATAGCTCCTTCTATATGTATCACCCTGCAGGAGGAGGAGCAGACTCATAGCTCCTTCTATATGTATCACCCTGCAGGAGGAGGAGCAGACTCATAGCTCCTTCTATATGTATCACCCTGCAGGAGGAGGGGCAGACTCATAGCTCCTTCTATATGTATCACCCTGCAGGAGGAGGGGCAGACTCATAGCTCCTTCTATATGTATCACCCTGCAGGAGGAGGGGCAGACTCATAGCTCCTTCTATATGTATCACCCTGCAGGAGGAGGGGCAGACTCATAGCTCCTTCTATATGTATCACCCTGCAGGAGGAGGGGCAGACTCATAGCTCCTTCTATATGTATCACCCTGCAGGAGGAGGGGCAGACTCATAGCTCCTTCTATATGTATCACCCTGCAGGAGGAGGGGCAGACTCATAGCTCCTTCTATATGTATCACCCTGCAGGAGGAGGGGCAGACTCATAGCTCCTTCTATATGTATCACCCTGCAGGAGGAGGAGCAGACTCATAGCTCCTTCTATATGTATCACCCTGCAGGAGGAGGGGCAGACTCATAGCTCCTTCTATATGTATCACCCTGCAGGAGGAGGAGCAGTTTCATAGCTCCTTCTATATGTATCACCCTGCAGGAGGAGGGGCAGACTCATAGCTCCTTCTATATGTATCACCCTGCAGGAGGAGGAGCAGACTCATAGCTCCTTCTATATGTATCACCCTGCAGGAGGAGGGGCAGACTCATAGCTCCTTCTATATGTATCACCCTGCAGGAGGAGGGGCAGACTCATAGCTCCTTCTATATGTATCACCCTGCAGGAGGAGGAGCAGACTCATAGCTCCTTCTATATGTATCACCCTGCAGGAGGAGGAGCAGACTCATAGCTCCTTCTATATGTATCACCCTGCAGGAGGAGGGGCAGACTCATAGCTCCTTCTATATGTATCACCCTGCAGGAGGAGGGGCAGACTCATAGCTCCTTCTATATGTATCACCCTGCAGGAGGAGGGGCAGACTCATAGCTCCTTCTTTATGTATCACCCTGCAGGAGGAGGGGCAGACTCATAGCTCCTTCTATATGTATCACCCTGCAGGAGGAGGGGCAGACTCATAGCTCCTTCTATATGTATCACCCTGCAGGAGGAGGGGCAGACTCATAGCTCCTTCTATATGTATCACCCTGCAGGAGGAGGAGCAGACTCATAGCTCCTTCTATATGTATCACCCTGCAGGAGGAGGGGCAGACTCATAGCTCCTTCTATATGTATCACCCTGCAGGAGGAGGAGCAGTTTCATAGCTCCTTCTATATGTATCACCCTGCAGGAGGAGGGGCAGACTCATAGCTCCTTCTATATGTATCACCCTGCAGGAGGAGGGGCAGACTCATAGCTCCTTCTATATGTATCACCCTGCAGGAGGAGGGGCAGACTCATAGCTCCTTCTATATGTATCACCCTGCAGGAGGAGGAGCAGACTCATAGCTCCTTCTATATGTATCACCCTGCAGGAGGAGGAGCAGACTCATAGCTCCTTCTATATGTATCACCCTGCAGGAGGAGGAGCAGACTCATAGCTCCTTCTATATGTATCACCCTGCAGGAGGAGGGGCAGACTCATAGCTCCTTCTATATGTATCACCCTGCAGGAGGAGGGGCAGACTCATAGCTCCTTCTATATGTATCACCCTGCAGGAGGAGGGGCAGACTCATAGCTCCTTCTATATGTATCACCCTGCAGGAGGAGGGGCAGACTCATAGCTCCTTCTATATGTATCACCCTGCATGAGGAGGAGCAGACTCATAGCTCCTTCTATATGTATCACCCTGCAGGAGGAGGGGCAGACTCATAGCTCCTTCTATATGTATCACCCTGCAGGAGGAGGGGCAGACTCATAGCTCCTTCTATATGTATCACCCTGCAGGAGGAGGGGCAGACTCATAGCTCCTTCTATATGTATCACCCTGCAGGAGGAGGGGCAGACTCATAGCTCCTTCTATATGTATCACCCTGCAGGAGGAGGGGCAGACTCATAGCTCCTTCTATATGTATCACCCTGCAGGAGGAGGGGCAGACTCATAGCTCCTTCTATATGTATCACCCTGCAGGAGGGGGGGCAGACTCATAGCTCCTTCTATATGTATCACCCTGCAGGAGGAGGGGCAGACTCATAGCTCCTTCTATATGTATCACCCTGCAGGAGGAGGAGCAGTCTCATAGCTCCTTCTATATGTATCACCCTGCAGGAGGAGGAGCAGACTCATAGCTCCTTCTATATGTATCACCCTGCAGGAGGAGGAGCAGACTCATAGCTCCTTCTATATGTATCACCCTGCAGGAGGAGGGGCAGACTCATAGCTCCTTCTATATGTATCACCCTGCAGGAGGAGGAGCAGACTCATAGCTCCTTCTATATGTATCACCCTGCAGGAGGAGGAGCAGACTCATAGCTCCTTCTATATGTATCACCCTGCAGGAGGAGGAGCAGACTCATAGCTCCTTCTATATGTATCACCCTGCAGGAGGAGGAGCAGACTCATAGCTCCTTCTATATGTATCACCCTGCAGGAGGAGGGGCAGACTCATAGCTCCTTCTATATGTATCACCCTGCAGGAGGAGGGGCAGACTCATAGCTCCTTCTATATGTATCACCCTGCAGGAGGAGGGGCAGACTCATAGCTCCTTCTATATGTATCACCCTGCAAGAGGAGGAGCAGACTCATAGCTCCTTCTATATGTGTCACCCTGCAGGAGGAGGGGCAGATATTTCTTGGTCACTGTTGCTATCGTTCACTTACCTCGAGAATTTGCTCTTGGGATGTCAATGTGTTGATGATTCGGAGGATCCTGGTTTTGGATGACAAGATGCCGACCTCATAAGAGGGGTCTCGCCACCAGGGGCGTCCAAAATCAGTGTCCCAATCTGAACAGGGGAAGGAGGGCGGCACGTGAAGAAAACGTCCCTGAGGTGTGTAGTATTTCAAGCAGCCAGTTTGTGGGTCTATGTGGGTCTTAATCTGTGGAGATGAATGAAAGGAGGAGACATTTATAGGAAGTAATGCATCATGACGGATCAGGACAAGGCGGGTAGCGGTGGTCGTCCCCTGTCCCCCCAGGACTGTGTGTTGTTTCACAATCCTTTCCGCCTATAACAATTATCGGGGAGCTCAATGGTAAATCTGTATGCTGTGGGCTCCCCCTGGTGGTGGATCACTCACACTTTCCGTAAATGACGGCCATTAATTGGCCTTGTTCATAACCGCAGATGACTGATAGTCTGCACCAGATCTGCCTCGTGGATAATATTCTGCTGGTAGTCGGTCATAACCTTAAAGAGGTTTTCCATAAATACATGTAAATGACTGTGACCACAACTACACAAGAATATTCCCATGTGCTGACCATTAGATTACAGCCATCTCCAACCTGAAGCTCGTCAGCTCCTGCAAAACTACAACTCCCATCATGCCCTGATAGCCACAGTTAGTGCATCGGAAGATCCTTAATCATATCCAGGCACTGAAACCTCTTCCTACAGCGAATACTCCTCACAGCTGAGGGTTTGCTACACCTGCACGAAGTAAGAACACCCCTGTGTGGGTCTAGACCCGAGGCTGAGAGCTGCGCTGATACACTGTAACAAACGGGCCAGGAGAGAGATCTGTGCCGATAATGTGGTAAGCTCATAGAGGATTTTTTACAGACTGTGTACTACTGTAACAAACCCTCAGCTGTGTGCTGGACTAGGCGTGCATATTTGGAGCTTCTGAATGCAAACAACAATGTTCTCATTCACTGACAACAAGCAGAGAGTTTGTGTTTCATTTACTCAAAGTATATTAGAAAGTTTATCCATTTCCTGACATAACCTGTAGGGGCCCCGACTATTCCCAGGGCCCCCGCTGGGATGGACACTTACGTCTCCAGTCTTCACACTGAACCAGTGACTGATGTCTTTTCCTGCCGCCTCGATGATCGGCTTCAGTAAAATGTCACCTGACAGAAGACAAGGCAGGAATTAGTGGAGAGCAGTGTGAACAGTCCCCGAGGAACGTCATCACCTCCACATAAGTACCCATCTCATTAAAGGGACCCGAGAACAGCAGAGGTGATGGAGGGGACTGGGGAGAAGAAGATGGTCAACGGGAGGAGAAGGGACTGGGGGAGAAGAAGATGGTCAACGGGGGGAGAGGAGAAGGGACTGGGGGAGAAGAAGATGGTCAACTGGGGGAGAGGAGAAGGGACTGGGGGAGAAGAAGAAAGTCAACGGGGGGAGGGGAGAAGGGACTGGGGGAGAAGAAGAAAGTCAACGGGGGGGGGAGAGGAGAAGGGACTGGGGGAGAAGAAGAAAGTCAACGGGGGGGCGGTGGAGAAAGGAGAAGGGACTGGGGGAGAAGAAGAGAGTCAACGGGGGGGGGGGGAGAGGAGAAGGGACTGGGGGAGAAGAAGATGGTCAACAGGGGGGGCAGGGGAGAAGAAGAGAGTCACGGGGGGGGGGGGGGAGGAGGAGAAGGGACTGGGGGAGAAGAAAAGAGTCACCGGGGGGGAAGGAGGAGAAGGGACTGGGGGAGAAGAAGATGGTCAACGGGGGGGGAGAAGAGAAGGGACTGGGGGAGAAGAAGATGGTCAACGGGGGGAGAGGAGAAGGGACTGGGGGAGAAGAAGAGAGTCAACTGGGGGGGGGGGGCAGGGGAGAAAGGAGAAGGGACTGGGGGAGAAGAAGAGAGTCAACGGGGGGGAGGAGAAGGGACTGGGGGAGAAGAAGATGGTCAACAGGGGGGGGGCGGGGGAGAAAGGAGAAGGGACTGGGGGAAAAGAAGAGAGTCACGGGGGGGGGGGGGGGGGGAAGGGACTGGGGGAGAAGAATAGAGTCACCGGGGGGGGGAAGGAGGAGAAGGGACTGGGGGATAAGAAGATGGTCAATGGGGGGGAGAGGAGAAGGGACTGGGGGAGAAGATGGTCAACGGGGGGAGAGGAGAAGGGACTGGGGGAGAAGAAGAGAGTCAACTGGGGGGGGCAGGGGAGAAAGGAGAAGGGACTGGGGGAGAAGAAGAGAGTCAACGGGGGGAGGAGAAGGGACTGGGGGAGAAGAAGATGGTCAACAGGGGGAGAGGAGAAGAGACTGGGGGAGAAGAAGAAAGTCAACGGGGGGGAGAGGAGAAGGGACTGGGGGAGAAGAAGAAAGTCAACGGGGGGAGAGGAGAAGGGACTGGGGGAGAAGAAGAAAGTCAACGGGGGGAGAGGAGAAGGGACTGGGAGAGAAGAAGATGGTCAACGGGGGGAGAGGAGAAGGGACTGGGAGAGAAGAAGATGGTCAACGGGGGGAGAGGAGAAGGGACTGGGAGAGAAGAAGATGGTCAACGGGGGGAGAGGAGAAGGGACTGGGGGAGAAGAAGATGGTCAACAGGGGGGGCAGGGGAGAAAGGAGAAGGGACTGGGGGAGAAGAAGAGAGTCAGCGGGGGGGGGGGGGAGAGAAGGGAATGGGGGAGAAGAAGATGGTCAACAGGGGGAGAATAAGAGAGTCAACGGGGGGAGGAGAAGGGACTGGGGGAGAAGAAGAGAGTCAATGGGGGAGGGCAGGGGAGAAAGGAGAAGGGACTGGAGGAGAAGAAGATGGTCAACAGGGGAAGAAGAAGAGAGTCAACGGGGGGAGAGGAGAAGGGACTGGGGGAGAAGAAGATGGTCAACGGGGGGAGAGGAGAAGGGACTGGGGGAGAAGAAGATGGTCAACAGGGGGGGCAGGGGAGAAAGGAGAAGGGACTGGGGGAGAAGAAGAGAGTCAGCGGGGGGGGGGGGGGAGAAGGGAATGGGGGAGAAGAAGAGAGTCAACGGGGGGAGGAGAAGAGAGTCAACGGGGGGAGGAGAAGAGAGTCAACGGGGGGAGGAGAAGAGAGTCAACGGGGGGAGGAGAAGAGAGTCAACGGGGGGAGGAGAAGAGAGTCAACGGGGAAGGCCAGGGGAGAAAGGAGAAGGGACTGGAGGAGAAGAAGATGGTCAACAGGGGAAGAAGAAGAGAGTCAACGGGGGGAGAGGAGAAGGGACTGGGGGAGAAGAAGATGGTCAACAGGGGGGGCAGGGGAGAAAGGAGAAGGGACTGGGGGAGAAAAAGAGAGTCAGCGGGGGGGGGGGAGAAGGGAATGGGGGAGAAGAAGATGGTCAACAAGGGGAGAAGAAGAGAGTCAACGGGGGGAGGAGAAGAGAGTCAACGGGGGGAGGAGAAGAGAGTCAACGGGGGGAGGAGAAGAGAGTCAACGGGGGGAGGAGAAGAGAGTCAACGGGGGGAGGAGAAGAGAGTCAACGGGGGGAGGAGAAGAGAGTCAACGGGGGGGGGAGAAGAGAGTCAACGGGGGGAGGAGAAGAGAGTCAACGGGGGGAGGAGAAGAGAGTCAACGGGGGGAGGAGAAGAGAGTCAACGGGGGGAGGAGAAGAGAGTCAACGGGGGGAGGAGAAGAGAGTCAACGGGGGGAGGAGAAGAGAGTCAACGGGGGGAGGAGAAGAGAGTCAACGGGGGAGGGCAGGGGAGAAAGGAGAAGGGACTGGAGGAGAAGAAGATGGTCAATGGGGGGGGGGAGGAGAAAGGACTGGAAGAGGGGCAATAGGGAGAGGTGGAGGTGGGGGGAAAATAAGAGAGTCAACGCGGAGAGGAGAAGGGACTAGGGGAGAAGAAGATGGTCATTGGGGGGGGAAGGAGAAAGGACTGGAAGAGGGGAAAGAGGGGCAATAGGGAGAGGTGGAGGTGGGGGGGGAGAGGCAACGCGGAGGGCTGAGGAGATGCGACACGGAAACGCGGGGAGAGGAGAGGCCACGTGGAACAGAAGGGGAACGGAGAGGGACGAGAACTGAGGGGAGAAGAGAGCTGTTGGGGATTATAAAATGAGGGCACAGGAAGGAAGACACAAGCGGGGAGGAGAAGACAGGGGTCTCCCGGTCACCTCGGTGCTCCTTGGCGAGGGGGGTGAGGTCGTAGACCCGGCCCAGGAAGGACACCCACAGGTCATTGATCGTGCAGCGCCGGGAGACCTCCCGGGGTGTATAATACGACGCTCTGGCGGGACTCATGCCTGACACTTAGCTGCTCCCTGGCGTTACCCCGGCAACGGGACGCTCCCATGGTCACATCCGGCGTCTCCCCACGTCACTTCCGTTAATAGTTCGCTTTCTACGTTTCCGCGTTCCAGCCGCTGCTCTGACGTCATTTCCTGTTCTGGTCTCACTTTAACTACATCATTTCCTGCCTACCTTCCTGTAAAGCATGTTGGGAGATGTAGTCTTTTCTTTCTTCCCCGTCAGCCTGTGCGGACTAGGAGTTATGGCCGCTGTACTGGAGGAGAATGGCTGCAGCCCTCCGGCCGGGGTGAGTGTCATGGCTGCGGTGTGAGGTAGAGGACAGGACAGGACTGCTTCATGCCCCCCTCAGTGACATACAGAGGAGTGTACTCGGGAGGGGCTCAACATGGGGAGCCGTTTCCTGGGAAAGCTGGGTGACAACCAATATGGCCGCCACGTACACTCCCACAGGGGCTATCACCCAGCTTTCCCGCATCCTAGAATGTCAGGTGTGAGGAGTACAGGAGCGTTACCGATCAGGACTTTGGAAAAGCTGGGTGATGGCCCTTGTGCTGGCGGGCACCCAGCTCTCCCTGACCCCTGAATGACACACACCTCTCAGGATCCCGGGAAAGCTGGGTGACAGCTCTGCCGGGACGTGTTGGTATCTATCAGACTCACCGGTCAGGGTTATCATCCAGGAAAGCTGGGTGACAATGGCTGCTCTTCATTGCATCTTATTAAGATCCAGCTTTCCCAGGATCCCGAATGTCAAGGCTGATTGCAGAAGGCAGGGATAGAAAGCTGGGTGATAACCAATATGGAGGCCGTGTCTGCTGTGGCAGTCAGGAGCAGGGAAAGCTCGGTGGTATCCAATATGGAGGCCGTGTCAGCTGTGGCAGTCAGGAGCAGGGAAAGCTGGGTGGTATCCAATATGGAGGCTGTGGCACCCAGCTTTCCCAGCCTCTGACGGGTTACACAGCCTCACTTATGTTGCCCTCCACCGTCTTCTGCTGCCTCCCCGTATGGACTTGTCAGTCAGGACTGTGGGGGTGCTGGGTGGTAATGTTATGAGCCTGTGTGTCCCAGTGACGTTGCCCGTTTTTGCCCCCAGGACTCGGACGTGGAGGCGGGTGACGGCGCCCGGCAGAAGCTGGAGTCTCTGCTGAACCGGAACATGCGCATCGAGATGACGGACGGCCGCTCGCTCATCGGCTGCTTCCTGTGCACCGACCGAGACTGCAACGTCATCCTGGGCTCCGCGCAGGAGTTCCTCCGACCCTCAGGTGAGCCCCTTTAAGATGGCGGAGGCGTTGATAGAAGTGCCAAGCTCCACCCATTAACCCTCTCCCTCCTTCCCCTGCAGACTCGTTCCCTGTGCGAGAGCCGCGCGTCCTGGGCCTCGCCATGGTCCCCGGTCACCACATCGTGTCCATACAGGTGGAGCTGGAGAGCGTCACTTCCCCCCAGTACCTGTGACTCAAGATGGCGACACCGGGGGACGCTCCACCCCTCGCCTGTGTATAGCTCTGTGTACATTCACTTTTCTATAATTAAATTATTTTTACCGCCATTTTTTTATAGCGAATTAACGTTTAGTGCCAGAACTGCAGTGAAGACTGACACTCGGGCAAAAACAGAATGTAACTCCATAATGCACACGCAGGCACCCCCACACACGCGAGCGCGCACCCTACATGGAGGCACACGCAGGCACCCTACATGGAGGCACACGCAGGCACCCTACATGGAGGCACACGCAGGCACCCTACATGGAGGCACACGCAGGCACCCTACATGGAGGCACACGCAGGCACCCTACATGGAGGCACACGCAGGCACCCTACATGGAGGCACACGCAGGCACCCTACATGGAGGCACACGCAGGCACCCTACATGGAGGCACACGCAGGCACCCTACATGGAGGCACACGCAGGCACCCTACATGGAGGCACACGCAGGCACCCGTGAGGACGCGGACGCGCACCCTACATGGAGGCACATGCAGGAACCCCCCCCAATGAGGACGCGGGCGCACTCCCTACACATTTTTGCTGCCAGGAGGGGGTTATGGGATCAGATCAGTTGCAGTACAAAATATGTCTCCACTATATTATGGATATCTGGATGCAGCACTACAACCCCCACAATGTATCTTCAGATTGAGGGTGCAGGACAGAGGTAGGTATGCACTCACCTTATAACCCCCACTGTCCACTTCTTGTTCTTATGGAGCGTTCAAATTAAGGAGAAGAGGAGGAGGATGGTGCACGATGGGGGTTGTAGGTAACTTTGCACTGGAGACGTGGGCAGAGACCTGAATGAGACGGCACCTGTCACCCGCGCGCCATGTGTAACCGCTACATCTTCCATACGTTGGAGGACTGGACGTCTGTACATACAACATCATCACTGTGAAGAGCCAGGGCTGGATCAAGGCATGTGGAGGTCCTTCGCACTGGACCACACTGTGACCAAATAATACTGCTAAATAGACCTGAAACCTAGTGTCCTGAAGATTACAGTGCGCACATAATACTGTTATACAGTGTAATACCACTACTTAGGGCCCAAATAATACTGATGTATAGTGAAGAGCGAATACCACTACTTAGTGCATAAATGCCACCATTCAGTGAAGAACGAGTACCACTACGTAGTGCCCAAATAATACCGCCATACAGTGAAGAACTAATATCACTACATAGTGCCTAATTAATGTCGCCATACAGTGTCATACCTCTTCATAGTGCCCAAATAATACCGCCATACAGTGAAAAGCTAGCACCACTATATAGTGCCCAAATAATACCGCAATACAGTAAAGTACTAATACAACTTCATACTGTCTAACTAATATCATACGAGTCCCTATCAGATTGGAACAGTTTCAATGGAGTCCAGGAGAAATGGGACTACTTAAAAGTGGCACTATTGAAGGCAACAGAAAATTGCATTAGGCTTGTCAGTAAAAGGAAGAGACCACTGTGGTACTCAGCAGAAGTGGCCAACATCATTAAAAACAAAAAGATAGCATTTAGTAATTATAAAAAACAAAAACGAGGATGACAGGCAAATTTACAAGATTAGGCAGAGAGAGGCCAATCAAGTTATAAGAGCTTCTAGAGCACAGGCAGAAGAGAAATTAGCTCAGTCAGGGAAAAAAGGCGAGAAGACATTCTTCAGATACATAAATGAAAAAAGGAAACTAAAACAAGGAATTACCAAATTAAAAACAAAAGAAGGAAGGTACAGTCAGGTCCATAAATATTGGGACATCGACTCAATTCTAAAATATTTGCCTCTATACACCACCACAATGGATTTGAAATGAAACGAACAAGATGTGCTTTACCTGCAGACTGTCAGCTTTATTTTGAGGGTATTTACATCCAAATCAGGTGAACGGTGCAGGAATTACAACAGTTTGCATATGTGCCTCCCACTTGTTAAGGAACCAAAAGTAATGGGACAATTGGCTTCTCAGCTGTTCCATGGCCAGGTGTGTGTTATTCCCTCATTATCCCAATTACAATGAGCAGATAAAAGGTCCAGAGTTCATTTCACGTCTGCTATTTGCATTTGGAATCTGTTGCTGTCAACTCTCAAGATGAGATCCAAAGAGCTGTCACTATCAGTGAAGCAAGACTTCATTAGGCTGAAAAAAACACAACAAACCCATCAGAGAGATAGCAAAAACATTAGGCCTGGCCAAAACAACTGTTTGGAACATTCTTAAAAAGAAGGAACGCATCGGTGAGCTCAGCAACACCAAAAGACCCGGAAGACCACGGAAAACAACTGTGGTGGATGACCGAAGAATTCTTTCCCCAGTGAAGAAAATACCCTTCACAGCAGTTGGCCAGATCAAGAACACTCTCCAGGAGGTAGGTGTATGTGTGTCAAAGTCAACCATCAAGAGAAGACTTCACCAGAGTGAATACAGAGGGTTCACCACACGATGTAAACCATTGTTGAGCCTCAAAAACAGGAAGGCCAGATTAGAGTTTGCCAAACGACATCTAAAAAAGCCTTCACAGTTCTGGAACAACATCCTATGGACAGATGAGACCAAGATCAACTTGTACCAGAGTGATGGGAAGAGAAGAGTATGGAGAAGGAAAGGAACTGCTCATGACCCTTAGCATACCACCTCATCAGTGAAGCATGGTGGTGGTAGTGTCATGGCGTGGGCATGTATGGCTGCCAATGGAACTGCTTCTCTTGTATTTATTGATGATGTGACTGCTGACAAAAGCAGCAGGATGAATTCTGAAGTGTTTCGGGCAATATTATCTGCTCATATTCAGCTAAATGCTTTAGAACTCATTGGACGGCGCTTCACAGTGCAGATGGACAATGACCCAAAGCATACTGCAAAAGCAGCCAAAGAGTTTTTTAAGGGAAAGAAGTGGAATGTTATGCAATGGCCAAGTCAATCACCTGACCTGAATCCGGTTGAGCATGCATTTCACTTGCTGAAGACAAAACTGAAGGGAAAATGCCCCAAGAACAAGCAGGAACTGAAGACAGTTGCAGTAGAGGCCTGGCAGAGCATCACCAGGGATGAAACCCAGCGTCTGGTGATGTCTATGCGTTCCAGACTTCAGGCTGTAATTGACTGCAAAGGATTTGCAACCAAGTATTAAAAAGGGAAAGTTTGAGTTATAATTATTATTCTGTCCCATTACTTTTGGTCCCTTAACAAGTGGGGGCACATATGCAAACTGTTGTAATTCCTGCACCGTTCACCTGATTTGGATGTAAATACCCTCAAATTAAAGCTGACAGTCTGCAGTTAAAGCACATCTTGTTTGTTTAATTTCAAATCCATTGTGGTGGTGTATAGAGCCAAAAATGTTATAATTGTGTCCATGTCCCAATATTTATGGACCTGACTGTATATGGAAGAAGATAAAGAACTAGCTGACTGCATCAATGAATACTTCTGATCAGTTTTTACAAAGAAAAAGGAAGGAAAAGGACCTCAGTTAGGAAGGAAGACTAATAATTATTTTGATGCATGTGTCTCTACAGAGGAAGAGGTTCTAAGTCAGCTGTCTAAAATTAATACAAATAAGTCACAGGGGCCTGATGGGATACACCCAAAGCTATTAAAAGAGCTCAGCGGTGAACTAGCAAAACCATTAACAGATTTATTTAACCAATCACTGGTAACAGGAGTCGTCCCAGAAGATTGGAAATTAGCAAATGTTGTGCCCATTCACAAGAAAGGTAGTAGGGAGGAATCGGGCAACTATAGGCCAGTAAGCCTGACATCAATAGTGGGGAAATTAATGGAAACCATACTTATGGAGAGGATTGTGGAACATCTAAAATCCCATGGATTGAAAGATGAAACACAGCATGGGTTTACTTCAGGGAGATCACGTCAAACTAATCTTTTAGATTTTTTTGATTGGGTGACTAAAATAATAGATGGAGAAGGTGCAGTAGACATCGCTTATCTAGACTTTAGTAAGGCTTTTGATACTGTCCCACATAGAAGGCTTATCAAATTGCAGTCTTTGTGCATGGACTCCCATATTGTTGAATGGATTAGGCAGTGGCTGAGGGACAGGCAACAGAGGGTTGTAGTCAATGGAGTATATTCAGACCAAGGTCTTGTTACCAGTGGGGTACCTCAGGGATCTGTTCTGGGACCCATATTGTTTAATATCTTTATCAGCGAAATTGCAGAAGGCCTCGATGGTAAGAGATAATGCACCTGGGGCGTAAAGACCCAAGAGCAGAATATAAAATTAGTGACACAGTCCTAACCTCAGTATCTCAGGAAAGGGATTTAGGGGTCATTATTTCAGAAGACTTAAAGGTAGGCAGACAATGTCATAGAGCAGCAGGAATTGCTAGCAGAATGCTTGGGTGTATAGGGAGAGGCATTACCAGTAGAAAGAGGGAGGCGCTCATGCCGCTCTACAGAGCACTAGTGAGACCTCATTTAGAGTATTGTGCTCAGTACTGGAGACCATATCTCCAGAAGGATATTGATACTTTGGAGAGAGTTCAGAGAAGAGCTACTAAACTGGTACATGGATTGCAGGATAAAACTTACCAGGAAAGATTAAAGGACCTTAACATGTATAGCTTGGAAGAAAGACGAGACAGAGGGGATATGAGAGAAACTGCTAAATACATAAAGGGAATCAACAAGGTAAAAGAGGAGAGCATATTTAAAAGAAGAAAAACTGCTACAAGAGGACATAGTTTTAAATTAGAGGGGCAAAGGTTTAAAAGTAATATCAGGAAGTATTACTTTACTGAGAGAGTAGTGGATGCATGGAATAGCCTTCCTGCAGAAGTGGTAGCTGCAAATACAGTGAAGGGGTTTAAGCATGCATGGGATAGGCATAAGGCCATCCTTCATATAGGATAGGGCCGGGGGCTATCCATAGTACTCAGTATATTGGGCAGACTAGATGGGCCAAATGGTTCTTATCTGCCGACACATTCTATGTTTCTATAATACTATCACATAGTGCCCAAATAATACTGCCATACAGTGAAGTGCCCAAATAATACCGCCATACAGTGAAGTGCCCAAATAATACTGCCATACAGTGAAGTGCCCAAATAATACCGCCATACAGTGAAGTGCCCAAATAATACTGCCATACAGTGAAGTGCCCAAATAATACCGCCATACAGTGATGTGCCCAAATAATACTGCCATACAGTGATGTGCCCAAATAATACTGCCATACAGTGAAGTGCCCAAATAATACTGCCATACAGTGAAGTGCCCAAATAATACTGCCATACAGTGAAGTGCCCAAATAATACCGCCATACAGTGAAGTGCCCAAATAATACCGCCATACAGTGAAGTGCCCAAATAATACCGCCATACAGTGGGAACAAATCTTTTATTTTGCACATTGCGGCAGTACATGATTCACATGGGATAATGCGGACATTATGCAGATCCCACTGTCATCCCCTTTAGGCCTCATGCACACGGCCGTTGCCCGGGCACCAGCCGCGTGTTTCCCTCATCACGGATGCGGACCCATTCACTTGGATTGGAGGCACGGAAGTACTACGGAGTGCTTCCGTGGTGTTTCTGTCCGTGCCTCCGCACCACAAAAAAATGTTCCATTTTTTTTTTTTACGGTACTGACGAATCACGGACCCATTCAAGTTGAATGGGTCTCGATCCGGCCGCCGCAGAGATGTCGCCCGTGCATTGAGGACCGCAAATTCGATCCCCAATGCCCAGAACGGCCGTGTGAATGAGGCCTTTGGCTGGAGCCTCATGACCATGGAATGGATGATCCCCGCCTGACACTGCCCCACCGCATAACAGTGAGAAGTACAGATCAGCGAATGTCATATTTAGAAATTCGTTCACGCTTCAAAATATGGTGGTAAAAGCAGAATTGCGTTATGGATTCTGTTACCACGGACGATAACGCAATTCTATGACTGAATGCATAACGGAATGTCTCTAAAGGCATTCTGTCATAGAACTGCGTCATGGTCCGTGGTAACGGAATCCATAACGCAATTCACCTTTTACCAGTAAACGAAGGGTGAATGAATTTCATAACCTGAAATTCGCTCATCTCTAATGATGAGTCTTATACTCTGGTCACCTCCAAAGCTGCCTGCGCAGAGCTGACAGTCACACCCCTCCCAGTATAACTGCATTGTGTCTGCTACAGACAGAGCATGGGGAGGGGCAGAATTGTGAGTGCAGCTCTAGCTGTAATTGGTGTATAAGTCCTCACGTATGTAATTGTGTTCCTTCAGCTGTTGTGAAATACACCTCTCGGCATGACGTCCACAAGCCTCATGCATGCTGGGAGTTGTAGTTCAGCAACAGTTTGTATTTACAATGAAGATATCTAACATGATATGTAAAACCTGAGATTACATCACGATGCCCCAGAAATAACGGAGGAGCCCCCCCACCCGCCATAATTAAACTACTAGTCCCAGCAAGCAGTGGCAGCCATGTTTCTGCACCGTCAGGGCCGCCTCTAGGCTCATGTCCTCGAGGTAATCACAATACGGCAAAACGGTGGGGTCAGTGGTGTGGTATAGTCTCTGTGGCCCCGGGCCTCCTCACACCCAGGCTTTGCCATCCTTGGGGCTCTCGTTGGCCGGGGGTCTTTGGGGTGGGGTTCCCTGATACATGGCGCGGCTGTAGGGCAGGAAGCAGGAGCTGAGCTGGAAGCAGCGTACGATCCGAGCGTAACCGGCCAATCCGAGGATCAGGAAGGGCAAGACCAACAGGACCCCGAAGACCAGCAGAGAAACGCAGGCCGCCGGGGTCAGCATCGCCGGGCACAGCGTCTCTTTAGGCTTGCGGAACTGGAAACCAAGAGAAAGAAAAGGGTTAATAATGTAAACAGGCGGGTGGTGGTACCGAGAGGGTTAATAATGTAAACAGGCGGGTGGTGGTACCGAGAGGGTTAATAATGTAAACAGGCGGGTGGTGGTACCGAGAGGGTTAATAATGTAAACAGGCGGGTGGTGGTACCGAGAGGGTTAATAATGTAAACAGGCGGGTGGTGGTACCGAGAGGGTTAATAATGTAAACAGGCGGGTGGTGGTACCGAGAGGGTTAATAATGTAAACAGGCGGGTGGTGGTACCGAGAGGGTTAATAATGTAAACAGGCGGGTGGTGGTACCGAGAGGGTTAATAATGTAAACAGGCGGGTGGTGGTACCGAGAGGGTTAATAATGTAAACAGGCGGGTGGTGGTACCGAGAGGGTTAATAATGTAAACAGGCGGGTGGTGGTACCGAGAGGGTTAATAATGTAAACAGGCGGGTGGTGGTACCGAGAGGGTTAATAATGTAAACAGGCGGGTGGTGGTACCGAGAGGGTTAATAATGTAAACAGGCGGGTGGTGGTACCGAGAGGGTTAATAATGTAAACAGGCGGGTGGTGGTACCGAGAGGGTTAATAATGTAAACAGGCGGGTGGTGGTACCGAGAGACTGATACCAGCTGAGGAATGTGCGAGGGAGGCTGTGTACAGCAATGGTATGGAGACCATATATACCAGGGGTCAGCAACCTCCGGCACTCCAGCTGTTGCGAAACTACAATTCCCAGCATGCTCCATTCATTTTTGTGAGAGTTCTGAGAAGAGCAGAGGAAGTATGCATGCTGGGAGTTCAGGAGGTTGCAACATCTGGAGTGCAGGAGGTTGCCTACCCCTAATATATACACAGGCCTGTATCTAATCCTATCCTGTGTGATACTGTCTGCTGAGCTGTGTATCTAATCCTATCCTGTGTGATACTGTCTGCTGAGCTGTGTATCTAATCCTGTCCTGTGGGATACTGTCTGCTGAGCTGTGTATCTAATCCTATCCTGTGTGATACTGCCTGCTGAGCTGTGTATCTAATCCTATCCTGTGTGATACTGTCTGCTGAGCTGTGTATCTAATCCTATCCTGTGTGATACTGTCTGCAGAGCTGTGTATTTAATCCTATCCTGTGTGATACTGTCTGCTGAGCGGTGTATCTAATCCTATCCTGTGTGATACTGTCTGCTGAGCTGTGTATCTAATCCTATCCTGTGTGATACTGTCTGCTGAGCTGTGTATCTAATCCTATCCTGTGTGATACTGTCTGCAGAGCTGTGTATTTAATCCTATCCTGTGTGATACTGTCTGCTGAGCTGTGTATCTAATCCTGTACTGTGTGATACTGTCTGCTGAGCTGTGTATCTAATCCTATCCTGTGTGATACTGTCTGCTGAGCCGTGTATCTAATCCTATCCTGTGTGATACTGTCTGCTGAGCTGTGTATCTAATCCTATCCTGTGTGATACTGTCTGCTGAGCTGTGTATCTAATCCTATCATGTGTGATACTGTCTGCTGAGCTGTGTATCTAATCCTATCCTGTGTGATACTGTCTGCTGAGCCGTGTATCTAATCCTCTCCTGTGTGATACTGTCTTCTGAGCTGTGTATCTAATCCTATCCTGTGTGATACTGTCTGCTGAGCTGTATATCTAATCCTATCCTGTGTGATACTGTCTGCTGAGCCGTGTATCTAATCCTCTCCTGTGTGATACTGTCTGCTGAGCTGTGTATCTAATCCTATCCTGTGTGATACTGTCTGCTGAGCTGTGTATCTAATCCTATCCTGTGTGATACTGTCCGCCGAGCTGTGTATCTAATCCTATCATGTGTGATACTATCTGCAGAGCTGTGTATCTAATCCTATCCTGTGTGATACAGTCTGCTGAGCTGTGTATCTAATCCTATCCTGTGTGATACTGTCTGCTGAGCTGTGTATCTAATCCTATCCTGTGTGATACTGTCCGCTGAGCTGTGTATCTAATCCTATCATGTGTGATACTATCTGCAGAGCTGTGTATCTAATCCTATCCTGTGTGATACTGTCTGCTGAGCTGTGTATCTGATCCTATCCTGTGTGATACTGTCTGCTGAGCTGTGTATCTAATCCTATCATGTGTGATACTGTCTGCTGAGCTGTGTATCTAATCCTATCCTGTGTGATACAGTCTGCTGAGCTGTGTATCTAATCCTCTTCTGTGTGATACTGTCTGCTGAGCTGTGTATCTAATCCTATCATGTGTGATACTGCCTGCTGAGCTGTGTATCTAATCCTCTTCTGTGTGATACTGTCTGCTGAGCTGTGTATCTAATCCTATCCTGTGTGATACTGCCTGCTGAGCTGTGTATCTAATCCTATCCTGTGTGATACTGCCTGCAGAGTTATGCATCTACTTCTGCTCAGTGCCAGTCTGCTGCATGGAAAGCTCATGAAATATAGGGGTCATTTATAAATCCCCCCTATGATGTCGTCGGTTTTCTGCGTTGCCCTAATTTGCACCAAACCACCCAATGTCACCCAGTGTTTGACCAGTCAGGCCTCTTTCACATGTTAGTGAGTCACACACGTGTGTTGTCCATGTTCTCCACAGACTGCTCTCACATCCATTGACATCAGTGGTTTTCCACGTCCCATGGGTCGGTGGTGACATCACAGGAGCATGCCCTGTGATTACGGATCCCTCATGCATGTTATGGTCTGTGGGTACGTGAGGCCATCCCTCTTTGGTCCATGGTTTTTTATGGATCGTTGCTAGGAGATGCTCTGGGAAAACTTTCAGCCTAGCAGTGCTCTGTGGAAAACGGAGGACACACGGGCCAAACACAGATTGTACATGGACATCTTCACAGATGTAACCACGGATACAGACATGTGAATGAGACCTTATATGCTGAGAGGTTCCTCTAATTTCTGCACTTTCTCTGGAGTGACATCGAGGTCTTAGAGGATATATCTGACTTTAACCACCTCGCCAGGACAACGTCACCCACATTGCCACCCACTTTCCAAAACTGGAAAGAGTGGTGGAAAAATGTTTCAGCAAGAAATGGAACAGCAGTGACCAAAAAGTGCTGTAACTCCCATCATCTGCTGACTGGCCATACTGACGATCCCTGGATACAATGATGAGTATAGAACCTTCTACGGATCCCGTCCATACAGAGGCACCAGGTCCAGGACTTCTAAGAAGGCTTTCAGGTACCACATGGCCCTCCACTGTCAGTGAAAGTACAAGTCTCGGCTGTGAGGTTCCATGGACAAGTTCTTCCACCATCCATGGGTGGGAGGTCTCTGACCAAAAACCCAACATGCTGGATGGAGACAATGACAGAATAAGAGAAGACATATCATGGTACTGACCCGTGGGTGGCACAGGAACCCATAGAGAAGCATGACAGCAGATGGCACCAGAGCTCCTCCGCACATCACGATGAAGATCCCCAGATTGGCGGCTCCCACCAACAGGTTGTGGGCAGTGATCAGCACGGCACATGCCCAGCAGTCCAAGGGTTCCCGGGGTACTGGGGGTGCAGGCGTATATGGTGGTGGCAGAGTAGAGGTATCTTCTCCCATCACGTCTGATCGGGGTATGGACCTTCTCTTTGTGTGTTCTCCTAATCTTCATAACAGGACCTTATTTCCAGACCCCTTCCCACCCCCACCCCCACCCCCTTATCTAAGAATGCGCCAGCTTCACTCCCCTAATATTCTGCATAAGGTCTCAGGAATGCCAGGACTCCACATCCCCCAACCCAGGCATATACACTAAGTGCAAGCTCTATGGTCCAAGCGTCACATCCCCCAACCCAGGCATATACACTAAGTGCAAGCTCTGTGGTCTAGACTCCACATCCCCCAACTCAGCATGTACGCTAAGTGCAAGCTCTTAGGTCCACACTCTACACCTCCAAACCTAGCATACAGTGCCTTGATAAAGTATTCATACCCCTTGAACTTTTCCACATTTTGTCACGTTACACCCAAAACTTAAATGTATTTTATTGGGATTTTATGTGATAGACCAACACAAAGTACAAGTATGGCCTCATTCATACATACATGGATTTTCACAGACCACAGTCCGTGAAAACCCATCCTGCTGAGTGCGACCAATGACGCCGTGCACTCAGCAGGATGGTAGGCCGGGTTTTCAAGGATCATGGTCTGTGAAAATCCACGTATGTGTGAATAAGGCCTATGTGTGAAGTGAAAAGTTAATGATACAAGGTTTTCGAAATGTTTACTACTTAACAATCTGGAAAGTGTGGCGTGCATTTATATTCAGTCCCCTATACTTTGATACCCCTAAATAAAATCCAGTTGCCCTCAGAAGTCACATGATTAGTAAATAGAGTCCACCTGTGTGTAATTTATTCCTAGTATAACTTCAGCTGTTCTGTGAAGGCCTCAGACGTTTGTTAGAGAACATTAGTAATCAAACAGCATCATGAAAACCAAGGAACACACCAGACAGGTCAAGGATAAAGTTGTGAAGTGTAAAGCAGGGTTAAGTTATAAAAAAAAAGAATATCATGGAGCACTGTTTAATCCATCATCCGAATATGGAAGGAGTCTGGCACAACTGCAAACCTACCAAGACATGGCCGTCCACCTAAACTGACAACCCAGGCAAGGAGAGCACTAATTAGAGAAGCAGCCAAGAGGCCCATGGTCACTCTGGAAGAGCTGCAGAGATCAAACATCTCAGGTAAGAGAATCTGTCCACAGGACAACTATTAGTCGTGTATTCCACAAATCTGGCCTTTATGGAAGAGTGGCAAGAAGAAAGCCATTTTTGAAAGCAAGCCATAAGAAGTCCCGTTTGCAGATTGCCACAAGCCATGTAGAGGACACAGCAAACATATGGAAGAAGGTGCTCTGGTGAGATGAGACCAAAGGTGAACTTTTTGGACTAAATGAAACTAACACTGTACATCACCCTGAACTCACTATCCCCACTGTGAAACATGGTGGTGGTGGCAGCATCGTGCCGTGATTAGGCTTTTCTTCAGCAGGGACAGGGAAGCTGGTCAGAAGTGATGGGAAGATGGATGGATCTAAATTCTGAGAAATCCTGGAGGAAAACCTGGTAGAAGCTGCAAAAGACTTGAGACTGGGGCAGAGGTTCACCTTCCAGTAGGACAACAACCCTCAACATCCAGCCAGAGCAACAATGGGAGGGTTTAGATGAAAGCACATTCATGTGTTAGAATAGTCCAGTCCAAGACCATTGAGAATTTGGGGCAAGACTTGGACATTGCTGTTCACAGACGCCCTGACTGAGCGAGACCTATTCTGCAAAGAAGAATGGGCAAAAATGTCAGCCTCTAGATGTGCAAAGCTGGTAGATCCATCCCCCAAAAGACTTGCAGCTGTAATTTCAGCAAATGGTGGTCCTACAAAGTACTGACTCGGGGGGCCTGAATACAAACGCACGCTGCACTTTCTACATTTTTATTTATTAAAAATTTTGAAAACCACGTATCATTATCTTCTCACTTCACAGATACCGGTGAAACTCGAAAGATTTGAATATCGTGCAAAAGTCTATTTATTTCAGTAATGCAAATTAAAAGGAATTGCATTAATGCAGCTTAAAATTAGAATATTGTGAAAAGGTTTAATATTCTAGGCTCAAAGGGTCACACTCTAGTCAGCTAATTAATCCGTACCCCCCGAGCAAAGAGGACCTCAAAATTGTGACTTTGCTGTTTCATAAGCTGTAAACCATAATCCTCCAAATTATACCAAATAAAGGCTTGGAACATCTCGCTTTGCCTGTAACGAGTCTCATCTGTTAGTTTCACCTTTAAGTTGCATTACTGAAATAAAGGAACTTTGCACGACATTCACATTTTTCGAGTTTCACCTGTACTTGTACTTTGTGTTGGTCGATCACATAAAACCCCCAAAAAATACATTGAAGTTTGTGGGTGTAACGTGAAAACGTTCAAGGGGTATGAATACTTTTTGAAGGCACTGTATACACTGAGTGCAAGATCTATGATCCAGGCTTCATGTCCCCAACCCAGCGTGTACGCTGAGTGCATGCTCCATAGCTTAGTCCTTCCAGCTCAGAGATGGTAAAGTATAACTCCCATCCTCCCTATAACATGTATGATTCTAATGGTACCATCATGGATCAGAAAGTTTACAGATTTATACAGTCACTACTAGGGGGAGCTCACTGTATACAGATTTATACAGTCACCAGTAGTGGGAGCTCACTGTATACAGATTTATATACCCACCACTAGAGGGAGATCACTACATACAGATTATACAGCCACCACTAGTGGGAGCTCACTGCATACAGATTTATACAACCGCCACTAGGGGGAGCCTACTGTATACAAATTTATGGTCACCACTAGTGGGGGCTCGCAGCATACAGATTTATAAATCCAATACTAGGGGGCGCTCACGGCATACAGATTTATACACACACCACTAGGGGGCGCTTACTGTATACAGATTTATACAACCACCACTAGGGGGGCTCACTGCATACAGATATTTCTCCCATTGACTTCAATTTGAAATGTATATATCAATACATATTCACCCAGCAGGATATTTCCACCGTAGACTGACCGCTTGCGCAGTGTGTGGGCTCACCTGCAGTAGGAGCACTGATGTCATAGATTTGCACCCCGATGCTTCCGTCCTTGATTATAATCAACTTTATTCACCAGCGACATACAGAATGTTCCTGGTTAGTAAGATGTATCTGATGATTCCTTCCCATTCTGCTTGTTGACCAGAGGTGAGAGGTGAGCAGTACCAGGAATGCTGGGATGGAGGACCAGGAGGGAACAGCAGGCTCCATCCATAGTGATGGATGAGGTGGTGGGGGAGGGGAGGACTGTCAGGTACCAGAGACCCTAGAGATGATAGAGGACAGATCCAGAGAGGACTATGACCTGTGACCAACCCCAGGAGATAACACTTCCATAGAGGAGGCAGGAATGGTGAGAGACCATAAGAGCAGTGATATAATAGATGTATACTTCTACATAGAGAGGAGTATTACAACTCATGAAGAAAGTCTTCAGACCCTTTCATTTCACATTTTGTTATCTTGCTCCTTGAGTGTCTCCCCCCATCATTCTGCCCTCAGTCCCCCATAATGAGACAGTGAGAACAATATGTTCAAAATCTTTACTAATTTACTGAAAAGGAAAATCTAAAATCTTGCATTGACACAAGTCTTCAGCCCCTTTCCTCAGGACACAAGTCTTCAGCCCCTTTATTCAAGACATACATCTTCAGCCCATTTACTCAAGACATACGTTTTCAGCCCCTTTACTCAAGACATACAGTCAAGCCCATAAATATTGGGACCTCGACACAATTCTCACATTTTTGGCTCTATACACCACCACAATGGATTTGACATGAAATGAACAAGATGTGCTTTACCTGCAGACTGTCAGCTTTAATTTGAGGGTATTTACATCCAAATCAGGTGAACGGTGTAGGAATTACAACAGTTTGCATATGTGCCTCCTACTTGTTAAGGGACCAAAAGTAATGGGACAAAATAATAATCATAAATCAAACTTTCCCTTTTTAATACTTGGTTGCAAATCCTTTGCAGTCAATTACAGCCTGAAGTCAGGAACGCATAGACATCACCAGACGCTGGGTTTCATCCCTGGTGATGCTCTGCCAGGCCTCTACTGCCACTGTCTTCAGTTCCTGCTTGTTCTTGGGGCATTTTCCCTTCAGTTTTGTCTTCAGCAAGTGAAATGCATGCTCAATCGGATTCAGGTCAGGTGATTGACTTGGCCATTGCATAACATTCTACTTCTTTCCCTTAAAAAACTCTTTGGTTGCTTTTGCAGTATGCTTTGGGTCATTGTCCATCTCCACTGTGAAGAGCCGTCCAATGAGTTCTGAAGCATTTGGCTGAATATGAGCAGATAATATTGCCCGAAACACTTCAGAATTCATCCTGCTGCTTTTGTCAGCAGTCACATCATCAATAAATACAAGAGAACCAGTTCCATTGGCAGCCATGCATGCCCACACCATGACACTACCACCACCATGCTTCACTGATGAGGTGGTATGCTTAGGATCATGAGCAGTTCCTTTCCTTCTCCATACTCTTCTCTTCCCATCACTCTGGTACAAGTTGATCTTGGTCTCATCTGTCCGTAGGATGTTGTTCCAGAACTGTGAAGGCTTTTTAGATGTTGTTTGGCAAACTCTAATCTGGCCTTCCTGTTTTTGAGGCTCACCAATGGTTTCCATCTTGTGGTGAACCCTCTGTATTCACTCTGGTGAAGTCTTCTCCTGATGGTTGACTTTGACACACATACACCTACCTCCTGGAGCGTGTTCTTGATCTGGCCAACTGTTGTGAAGGGTGTTTTCTTCACCAGGGAAAGAATTCTTCGGTCATCCACCACAGTTGTTTTCCGTGGTTTTCCGGGTCTTTTGGTGTTGCTGAGCCCAGCGGTGCGTTCCTTCTTTTTAAGAATGTTCCAAACAGTTGTTTTGGCCACGTCTAATGTTTTTGCTATCTCTCTGATGGGTTTGTTGTGTTTTTTCAGCCTAATGAAGTCTTGCTTCACTGATAGTGACAGCTCTTTGGATCTCATCTTGAGAGTTGACAGCAACAGATTCCAAATGCAAATAGCAGACTGGAAATGACCTCTGGACCTTTTATCTGCTCATTGTAATTGGGATAATGAGGGAATAACACACACCTGGCCATGGAACAGCTGAGAAGCCAATTGTCCCATTACTTTTGGTCCCTTAACAAGTGGGAGGCACATATGCAAACTGTTGTAATTCCTACACCGTTCACCTGATTTGGATGTAAATACCCTCAAATTAAAGCTGACAGTCTGCAGGTAAAGCACATCTTGTTTGTTTCATTTCAAATCTATTGTATTGGTGTATAGAACCAAAAAGTGTTGATGTCCCAATATTTATGGGCCTGACTGTACGTCTTCAACCCCTTTACTCGGGACACACGTCTTCAGCCCCTTTACTCGGGACATACGTCTTCAGCCCCTTTACTTTTATAACTACTAGTGGTGGTTGTATAAATCTGTATGCAGTGAGATAAGATAAGACCCTAGTGGTCCCAGACTTATATCTCAATGATAAGTGGCTACTATTAGAATATCAGCTATTTCCCCTTAAGAAGATTACCATGTCACAACCTTCTACAGCAGTTCCTCGTTAGTATAGTGGTAAGTATCCCCGCCTGTCACGCGGGAGACCGGGGTTCGATTCCCCGACGGGGAGGCTTCAACTTTTGCATATAGAACAATACTAAGAAATAGAACAATTCTAAGAAAACTGTAGAAATAGTGTTTAGTGAATATAACTACTATAATACTGCTCCTCTGTACAAGAATATAACTACCATAATACTGCTCCTATGTACAAGAATATAACTACTATAATACTGCTCCTATATACAAGAATATAACTACTATAATACTGCCTCCTATGTACAAGAATATAACTACTATAATACTGCTCCTATATACAAGAATATAACTACTATAATACTGCCTCCTATGTACAAGAATATAACTACTATAATACTGCTCCTATGTACAAGAATATAACTGCTATAATACTGCTCCTATGTACAAGAATATAACTACTATAATACTGCCCCTATGTACAAGAATATAACTACTATAATACTGCTCCTATGTACAAGAATATAACTACTATAATACTGCTCCTATATACAAGAATATAACTACTATAATACTGCCTCCTATGTACAAGAATATAACTACTATAATACTGCTCCTATATACAAGAATATAACTACTATAATACTGCCTCCTATGTACAAGAATATAACTACTATAATACTGCTCCTATGTACAAGAATATAACTGCTATAATACTGCTCCTATGTACAAGAATATAACTACTATAATACTGCCTCTTATGTACAAGAATATAACTACTATAATACTGCCCCTATGTACAAGAATATAACTACTATAATACTGCCCCTATGTACAAGAATATAACTACTATAATACTGCCCCCTATGTACAAGAATATAACTACTATAATACTACCCCTATGTACAAGAATATAACTACTATAATACTGCTCCTATGTACAAGAATATAACTACTATAATACTGCTCCTATGTACAAGAATATAACTACTATAATACTGCTCCTATGTACAAGAATATAACTACTATAATACTGCTCCTATGTACAAGAATATAACTACTATAATACTGCTCCTATGTACAAGAATATAACTACTATAATACTGCTCCTATGTACAAGAATATAACTACTATAATACTGCTCCTATGTACAAGAATATAACTACTATAATACTGCTCCTATGTACAAGAATATAACTACTATAATACTGCTCCTATGTACAAGAATATAACTACTATAATACTGCTCCTATGTACAAGAATATAACTACTATGGGGGCGGAGTTTGGCCGCTGAGCTGCATGGCTGCTGGTGACTGAGCTCCTCTTCCTAATCGGCACAAACCCCCTTAAATAGCACTTTTCAGACGCTAAAAATGGGCAAAACGGGGAGAGATCGCCCCAGGGAACCTGCCGACCCACCTGTGAACCGCTCCAAACAGCCTGACATGGAGGCATTTCTGAGGAAAGCTGCCAAGGGCACCGCTGCAGGGACGCCTAAGATGGCGCCGGCTCCCTCACTCCACTCTGATGCGGAAGACGGCTCAGAAGCGGGAAGTATTTCGGATGCTTCCGAATATAAAAACAGACGGCGGGGACAAAATCTTTCAAAAGCAATCCTTCGCGAAGTTATGGATTCTGCTCTGGCTCCCCTGAAGCAGGACTTGGCGGAAATAAAGACCGATCTCCGTTCCATTGGCCAGAGAGTCGCGGCACTGGAAAATTCGCAAGATGCGATTATTCGCTTTAGCGAAGAAACATGCTCTACCCTGGGTGCGCATAAAGATCTCATCAACGATGCCCTCCTGCGAATCGAAGACCAGGAAAATCGCAGCCGCAGACGTAATATTTGCATCCGAGGCATACCTGAAATATTCGCACCGGAAGCGCTCGAAAAAGTCGCGAAAGAAATATTCGCGAATCTTTTGAATCCAGAAAGAGCAGCGAATATTGTTATTGAACGCATACACCGCGCTCTTCGTCCCAAGCCAAAAGCTTCAGATCCTCCGAGAGATGTTATCTGTGGTATCCTCAGCTTTGTGGACACTGCGGCTCTTTTGAAGGCCAGTAGAGAGACAGACCGCCTGCAATATGAAGGCTCGCAGCTGCAGTTCTTTCAAGACCTGGCACCTTCCACGCTGACAAAAAGACGTATTTTGCGTCCACTTTTAGAAGCGCTTAGATCCTCCGGGACCCAGTTTCGCTGGTTGTTCCCCTTTGGCTTGGCAGTCTTCAAAAACGGAAGGCAGATCACCATACGCACACCACAGGACTTGTCCGGGGCCTGGGTCTCACTGGGAATAGCCCCGATTGAATTACCGTCCTGGATGCCAGCAGACCAGGGAGACCCTATACCCTCGCCTCCGACTGCAGAAACCTGGTCCCTTGTACCAGCCGGGAAGAAATCCCGTTCCAGCCTGGGTTTTCAAGCCTCCACTGCTGCGGAATGCTCTCCTCATCGCTGAAGCCTTTCTGCTGTGAAAATTGTCATCTCTTGCCGGCCATAGTTCCGGTGTTCTCCTGAAGATTTCTTCTGTTTGCTGTTCAGGACATGCATCAGGGCCGCCTAGTTTTTGATGAGGCCTTTCTGGATGTATTCAGGCCTTTGTTCACCTCCCTGTGGACCTTACCTTCCTGAGTTTATTCACCTCTCCCCTCCCACCCCTTCTGCGTAGGGGATTTGTTTGCCAATGTTTCCCTCATTGACTTCCTTGTTACCTGATGGCCTTTTCTTGGCCTATTCCGGCTCTACGAGACCCCCCGCCTGATGGATCCCGGCACCAGTCCGTGATGAGAAAGGATCCTCTGGTTCACAGGCGCTCCGTGGAGCTCTTAGAATTGCATTATGTGATTTTGAATAATTGTTTGCCGTTTTGTCTACCCTTTTTTGCCCTCATGTGTTTCCCCTCTTGTGTCCTCTTTTCCAACCTTAATGTTCTTGCTTGGTTCGCTCAGACCTTGATTGCAATGTGCTTTCCCACTGACTTAAAATGGCTTCTCTTGTAGTCTCATCCCTTAATGTCCGGGGCCTGAACGAGCCGTGCAAAAGATCCCAAGTGATTTCCTTACTACAGAAAGACAAAGTCTCGATCGCCTTTTTTCAAGAGACACATTTTCGGGCAGGTAAGATTCCTAATCTTCCTTCCAAGAAGTTCACTCAGTGGTTCCACAGTGCGCAGACCTCCGCTAGCCGAGGTGTCAGTATTGCCATTCACAAGCAGGTGCCCTTTGCGGTTACAGCCTCCTCCTCGGATCCTGATGGCCGGTACTTATTTGTGAAGGGCTCTATAGCAGGCACACCGGTTACACTGGCCAATATTTACGCGCCTAATAGGGGACAGGTTGCATGGCTGGTTCAGACCCTCTCGGCGCTTGCTGCATTCAAACAGGGTATGGTAATTCTAGGGGGAGATTTTAATGTAACTCTAGACCCACTCCTGGACTCCTCCTCGGGGAGATCGGCTATCACTCATGTCCGTCTTAGATGCCTGAGGGTGGCTCTGCGTAAATTAGGTGTTATTGACACCTGGCGTACACTGAACCCTACAGGTCGTGACTACTCATTCTACTCCCATGCCAAGTCCTCACACCACAGGTTAGACTATGTCTTTCTCTCCTCTGAACATGTCAAACAAATTGTAAACACCCGAATAGGCAGCATCACGTTGTCAGACCATGCCCCCGTCTTTCTGACGGTATCACTGTCCACCCTCCCTACACGGGAATGGAACTGGCGTCTTAATGAAACCATCATCCAGGACCAGGTATCATCTGAGAAAATAGCCACCTCCCTACAGGAGTTTTTCAGTACTAACTCCGCAGGTCCATCCCCTCCCTCACCTGCTGTAATCTGGGAAACCCACAAGGCTGTGATCCGTGGAGAGCTTATCGCTCTCGGCTCCCATATTAAAAAACAAAGAGCCCAGGCCATGTCTACCCTCCTATCCCGTATCGCTACTCTCGAGCTCAGCCATAAGCAATCCCAAGCTATAAGCCTCGCGGAGGAGCTTTCGGTCGCGCGATCTCAACTAAAAGATATGTTAAACATTACCTCGGCTAAGTTGCTCCTACGTGCGCGCTTTAAGTCATATGCACATGGTGACAGAGGGAACAAGCTTATGGCGGCGCTAACTAAACAACAATTTTCTGACTCCTTCATCCCGGCAATTAAAGATGCTGCGGGCAATCATCTTAAATCCACCCCTGACATAGCCAAAGCATTCTGTGCTTTTTATGAAGACCTATACAACCTCCCGGCCCCTCCTGGTTCATCTCCTTGCTCCATCGCGGAGGCCTCGAATAAGTTCCTCTCCTCCCTTCAGCTTCCCTCCATATCCCCAGACCAGTCCTCCCAACTAGTAGCTCCCATCTCCGGCCCAGAAGTCCTTAAAGTTCTAGCCACCATCCCCTCTGGACGTAGCCCTGGCCCTGATGGTTTCACCATCTCCTATTATAAAACTTTTAAATCTGTTCTAGTCCCTCACTTTAGCTCTTTATGTAATTACCTCCTGGAGGGTGGCCACCTTCCTCCCCAATCACTCACAGCCCATATCACCATTATTCATAAAGAGAATAAAGACCCGTTGCAATGTGGTAGCTACCGCCCTATCTCCCTACTTAATACGGACATTAAATGGTGGGCTAAGATCCTGGCTCAACGGATTCAAAAAGTTCTCCCGGATGTTATCCACAAGGAACAAGTTGGCTTTGTCTCTGGCAGACAGGGCAATGAGAATACCGTTCGCCTCCTTCATCTTATGAACTGGGCACAGACTACTTCAACTCCTCTAGCTCTGCTGAGCACTGATGCAGAGAAGGCTTTTGACAGAGTGAGCTGGCAGTATATGTCACTGGCTTTGTCGAAATTTGGCTTTCCTGATCAACTTATTTCAGCTATTCTCTCCCTATACTCGGCCCCCTCTGCCAGGGTCAAAGTCAACGGCACTCTTTCACCCGCCTTTGCCATTACTAATGGCACTCGGCAGGGTTGCCCTCTCTCCCCCCTCGCTATTCGTGATAGTCATGGAAACTCTCCTGTGCAAAATCAGGCAAGATCCCGATATTGAAGGTCTTCAGAAAGCTTCCCACACCCACCTTATGGCTGCGTTTGCAGACGATCTCCTTATTATGACCACCAACCCGGAGAAATCCTTCCCCCGGTTGCACTCTATTTTTGAAGAATTTGGTTGGGTCTCCAATTTCAAAATAAACTATAGCAAATCCCTTGCCCTGAATGTCACCTGTAAACCCGCTCTTGTTGCGTCGCTTAAACGCTCCACCCCCTTCACCTGGGCTGCACGGGACATCACATTTTTGGGGATTCACATCTCTGCTAACCTGAACGACCTTTACAGCCTTAACTACACCCCTATGCTTAATTCAATTACATCCCATCTACAGTCGGTTAAACTTCCTTTCATATCATGGATAGGCAGGAAGAATTATCTCAAGACCTTCATTGTTCCCAAACTCCTATACCTGCTGCAGACATTACCCATATGGCTCCCGCTTTCGTACTTTAGAGAACTACGTAGAAGATTTTCCCTTTTCCTCTGGACGAATAAACCATCTAGGATAGCTTACTCCACGTTGACGAGGGAAAAGAGGTTTGGTGGCTTCGGCCTTCCCGATGTCCACCTGTATTACACTGCAACACACCTGAATAGGTGCTTCTCTCTCCTCTCGCGAAGCTCACCAAACCTGTGCACAGCTCTAGAGCGTGGCCTAGTTACATATAAGGACACTCTCGTCCTATGGGGGTTCCGTAGCTGCACGCCCTCACATTCCTTTGCCTCCCCCATTTGGAAGGGCATGCTCGTTGAGTGGGCCAAATTATACAGATCCAGAGATCTTAGATTCCCCAATCCCCACCTCCCTCTGCACCTACTACAAAACTTAGCTCACCCTGAATCCACTACTCCTTCCGGGGTCTGGCGTCAGTTGTCTAATCACAAACTGCAGGACGATGTATCTGCGGCTGGGGACTTGGCATGGGACACAATTTGGGCCTTACCGGAGGTTCAAAAGCAATCCTTCCTGGCTCTTGTGGCCTTTCGCAAAGATACGGCGAACCTGAAACTCCCTCCCTTCTGCTCGGAGGAACCCACATGGCTAGAAAAGAAGATAGTTATGCCGATCCCCCCGAAGAAGCCGTTGTCGACTCTCTACAAGGAACTTCTCTCTTCCACACCCCCGGCGCTGACCTTTCTAACTGCCTGGGAAAAGGAGCTCTCGTTCCGCCTCTCAGAACCTGAAAAGGCATTTATCCTTTCCAATTCTCATGGATTCAGTCGTTGTATCAAAATACAGGAAAACTCCTTTAAGCTACTCACACGTTGGTACAAAACGCCTGAGTTCCTTCATAATCTCAATCAGGAAATACCCGATCGGTGCTGGAGGTGTGGAACAAAGAAGGGGTCACTTTCTCACATATGGTGGTCCTGCAGTCTAATCCGTCCCTTTTGGACACAGATTGAGAGCTTAATCAGGCACATCTGTGACTCCCATATAAGTCTAAATGCACAATTAGTTCTGCTTTGGTGCCCCAATATGTCCCTGACCCCTTCTAAGAACAACCTACCAACATTACTTCTAACTGCCGCCCGTCTGCTAATCCCTTTGCTATGGAAGAACGACTCTGCGCCTACGCTGCTGATGTGGCAAGAGAAAGTGGATCAGATATGTCGCTTTGAAGAGCTGGCTCACTGGGAATCTCACACTCGTCCTCGTTTCCTAGATATATGGAGTCCCTGGAAAGCATATCGTCACCTAACGCCTTGAACAACCTTATAGAGGTCTGATTGATACTGCCATCATTGTACCTACCCCCTTCCCTCCCCATCCCCCCCCCCCTTTTTTCCTCCCCTCTTCCTGTTTGTGTTATCGTTATCCCTATCTGTTGTCTTGTATGTCTATTTTTGTTTATTCCCCCCCCCTCATTTATTTGGCTGCGGTTATATCTGATTGCACTAATTTGATGCCATCTGCGTATGGCGCATGCTGTACTGTTGCACTTTCTAACTATTTGCTGTCTCAATAAAAAGAGATTTGGTTAAGAATATAACTACTATAATACTGCCTCCTATGTTCAAGAATATAACTACTATAATACTGCTCCTCTGTACAAGAATATAACTACCATAATACTGCTCCTATGTACAAGAATATAACTACTATAATACTGCCTCCTATGTACAGGGATATAACTACTATAATACTGCCTCCTATTTACAAGAATATAACTACTATAATACTGCCTCCTATTTACAAGAATATAACTACTATAATACTGCCTCCTATGTTCAAGAATATAACTACTATAATACTGCCTCCTATGTACAGGGATATAACTACTATAATACTGCCTCCTATTTACAAGAATATAACTACTATAATACTGCCTCCTATTTACAAGAATATAACTACTATAATACTGCTCCTATGTACAAGAATATAACTACTAAAATACGGCTCCTATGTATAAGAATATAACTACTATAATACGGCTCCTATGTACAAGAATATAACTACTATAATACTGCTCCTATGTACAAGAATATAACTACTATAATACTGCCTCCTATGTACAAGAATATACCTACTATAATACTGCCTCCTATGTACAAGAATATAACTACTATAATACTGCTCCTCTGTACAAGAATATAACTACCATAATACTGCTCCTATGTACAAGAATATAACTACTATAATACTTCTCCTATGTACAAGAATATAACTACTATAATACTTCTCCTATGTACAAGAATATAACTACTATAATACTGCCTCCTATGTACAAGAATATAACTACTATAATACTGCCTCCTATGTACAGGGATATAACTACTATAATACTGCCTCCTATGTACAAGAATATAACTACTATAATACTGCTCCTATGTACTCAGGACACAAGTCTTCAGCCCCTTTCCTCGGGACATAAGTCTTCAGCCCCTTTACTCGGGACACACGTCTTCAGCCCCTTTACTCGGGACACACGTCTTCAGCCCCTTTACTCGGGACACACGTCTTCAGCCCCTTTACTCGGGACACACGTCTTCAGCCCCTTTACTCGGGACATACGTCTTGAGCCCCTTTACTCGGGACACAAGTCTTCATCCCCTTTACTCGGGACACAATTCTTCAGCCCCTTTACTCGGGACATACTTCTTCAGCCCCTTTACTCGGGACACAAGTCTTTAGCCCCTTTACTCGGGACACAAATCTTCAGCCCCTTTACTCAGGACATACGTCTTCAGCCCCTTTGGCAGTGATTACAGCCTCCAGTTTTCTTGGGGATGATGCCACAAGGTTTGCACACCTGGTTTGGGGTATTTTCTGCCATTCTTCTCTGCAGATCCTCTCAGGTTGGATGGGGACTGTTGGTCAACAACCATTTTCAGCTCTATCCAGAGATGTTCCATTGGGTTCAAGTCAGGGCTCTAGCTGAACCACTTAATGACATTCACAGATTTTTCTCTAAACCACTCCTTTGTTGTCTTGGCTCTGTGCTTAGGGTCATTGTGTTGTTGAAGTTGACCCTTTAGGCCCAGTTTGAGGTCCAGATCACTCTGGGTCAGGTTTTCATTATGAATATCTCTATACTTTGCTCCATTCAGCTTTCCCTCATCACTTACCAGTCTCCCTGTTCCCCCCAGTAGATGCTGCCACCACCATGCTTCACAGTATTGATGGTATTGGGTAGGTGATGAGCAGTGCCTGGTTTCCTCCAGACATGATGCTTAGAATTGAGGCCAAAAAGTTCCATCTTGGTTTCATCAGATCAGACGATCTTGTATCTCGTAGTCTGAAAGTACTTTAGGTGCTTTTTTAGAAACTTTCATGTGTCTTTTCCTGAATAGAGGCTTCTTTCTAGCTACTCTGCCATAAATCCCAGAATGGTGGAGGCTGCAGTGATGGTTTATCTTCTGGAAGTTTCTTTCATCTGCACACAGGATCTTTGGAGCTCAGCCACCCAACATTTGGTTCTTGGTCGACTTTCTTACTAAGGCCCTTCTCCCCCCCATTACTTAGTTTGGTGGGGCAGCCAGCTCTATGAAGAGTCCTGGTTATTACACATTTATTCCATTTAAGAATTATGGAGACCACCAAGCTCTTAGGGATTTTCAATCAGGCATAAACTTTTTATCCCTTTCTCCAGATCTGTGCCTCCACAAAATCCTGTCTCTGAGCTCTACAGGCAGATATTTCCTTCTCATGGCTTGGTTTTTGCTCTGATATGTATCGTCAGCTGTGAGATCTTATATAGACAGGGCTGTGTCTTTCCAAATACTGTCTAATCAACTGAATTTACCACAGGTGACTCCAGGTGTAGAAAAATCTCAGATGATCCAGAGAAATGAGAGGCCCCAGATCTAAATGTCAAAAGTTACAGCAAAAGGTTGGAATACTTATATCCAGAAGAAATTAACGTTTTTACTTTTTAATACATTTGCAAAACAAATTCTAGAATTCTGTTTTCAGTATCTCATTATGGGGTATTGAGTTCAGATTGATGGGGGAGGCTGTTTTTTTATTTTACCACAAAAAAACAACATAAAATGTTTAAAAAAACATTAAAATCTCTGAAGACTTTCCAAATGCACTGTATAGTAGTTATATTCTTGTACATAAGCAGTATTATAGTAGTTATATTCTTGTACATAGGAGGCAGTATTATAGTAGTTATATTCTTGTACATAGGAGGCAGTATTATAGTAGTTATATTCTTGTACATAGGAGGCAGTATTATAGTAGTTATATTCTTGTACATAGGAGCAGTATTATAGTAGTTATATTCTTGTACATAGGAGGCAGTATTATAGTAGTTATATTCTTGAACATAGTAGCAGTATTATAGTAGTTATATTCTTGTACATAGGAGCAGTATTCTAGTAGATATATTCTTGTACATAGGAGTAGTATTATAGTAGTTATATTCTTATACATAGGAGCAGTATTATAGTAGTTATATTCTTATACATAGGAGCAGTATTATAGTAGTTATATTCTTGTACATAGGAGCAGTATTATAGTAGTTATATTCTTGTACATAGGAGGCAGTATTATAGTAGTTATATTCTTGTACATAGGGGCAGTATTATAGTAGTTATATTCTTGTACATAGGAGGCAGTATTATAGTAGTTTTATTCTTGTACATAGGAGCAGTATTATAGTAGTTATATTCTTGTACATAGGAGGCAGTATTATAGTAGTTATATTCTTGTACATTGGGGCAGTATTATAGTAGTTATATTCTTGTACATAGGAGGCAGTATTATAGTAGTTATATTCTTGTACATAGGAGGCAGTATTATAGTAGTTATATTCTTGAACATAGTAGCAGTATTATAGTAGATATATTCTTGTACATAGGAGCAGTATTATAGTAGTTATATTCTTGTACATAGGAGGCAGTATTATAGTAGTTGTATTCTTGTACATAGGAGCAGTATTATAGTAGATATATTATTGTACATAGGAGTAGTATTATAGTAGTTATATTCTTGTACATAGGAGCAGTATTATAGTAGTTATGTTCTTGTACATAGGAGCCGTATTATAGCAGTTATATTGTACATAGGAGCAGTATTATAGTAGTTATATTCTTGTACATAGGAGCAGTATTATAGTAGTTATATTCTTGTACATAGGAGCAGTATTATAGTAGTTATATTCTTGTACATAGGAGGCAGTATTATAGTAGTTATATTCTTGTACATAGGAGCAGTATTATAGTAGTTATATTCTTGTACATAGGAGCAGTATTATAGTAGTTATATTCTTGTACATAGAGCAGTATTATAGTAGTTATATTCTTGTACATAGGAGCAGTATTATAGTAGTTATATTCTTGTACATAGGAGGCAGTATTATAGTAGTTATATTCTTGTACATAGGGGTAGTATTATAGTAGTTATATTCTTGTACATAGGGGCAGTATTATAGTAGTTATATTCTTGTACATAGGAGGCAGTATTATAGTAGTTATATTCTTGTACATAGGAGCAGTATTATAGTAGTTATATTCTTGTACATAGGAGCAGTATTATAGTAGTTATATTCTTGTACATAGGAGGCAGTATTATAGTAGTTATATTCTTGTACATAGGGGTAGTATTATAGTAGTTATATTCTTGTACATATGGGGCAGTATTATAGTAGTTATATTCTTGTACATAGGAGGCAGTATTATAGTAGTTATATTCTTGTACATAGGAGCAGTATTATAGTAGTTATATTCTTGTACATAGGAGCAGTATTATAGTAGTTATATTCTTGTACATAGGAGGTAGTATTATAGCAGTCTTATTCTTGAACATAGCAGGCATATATTTTTCTCTAGGAATCTCCCAATCACTAAATCTTTATTTCCAAGTAAAGTACAATGAGTAAACTCTATTACTGCTTTCTACAGTTTTCTTAATTATTCTATTTTTTTTTTTCTTAATATTGTTTAATATGCAAAAGGTAAAGCCTCCCCGTCGGGGAATCGAACCCCGGTCTCCCGCGTGACAGGCGGGGATACTTACCACTATACTAACGAGGAACTGCTATAACAGCTTATCACATGGTAATCTTCTTAAAGGGAAATAGCTGATATTCTAATAGTAGCCACTTATCAGAGAGATATAAGTCTGGGACCTTGGTCCTGTTCCTCTACCTGTATAGTGAGCTGCGGAGGAAAAAGATGGAGCGCTGCGGCTCCAGGCATTACTGGGGGGAACCTGGCGAGGTTCAGGGCCCTGACTTATTGGGGGGGGGGGTAAAGGTGAAAAATCACCCTCATTCCTCCAGCCCGTCCACCTCTATGCCATCCTCAGATATCTCCCATACAGACTGTACATTTCCCCCAGACACTGACCCCTCAGAGACATGTCCACCATCACCCCCAGTCTCTGCCCCAGCAGTAGAGATCTGCTCTGCCACCCCATCACCTGGATGTATGGATACATGTCCATTGTCCTGCTGTGCCTCCTGGGACTTGTAGTGCTGGTGTCTGAAGTCTATCCTTCTTCTCAGGGACATCTGCAGATTCTTGCGGCCGCTGTTGCATACTGTCCTGCTTGTATATTTCACCTTCTTGGAATGAAAACGTTGGAGCTTGCAGCACAGGTCTTGTCGCCCGCTGGGCCTCCTCAGGGATAACACTGGAGTCCAGTTGAGCATTAGAAAAATCCAGTTTCAAAGTTCGAACTACGGCAAAAACACTCCTGGTTCCTATAGGACTCGGCAAGTGGTCCCATCCTGTCCAGGACAGTGTCCACGCAGTCGATCTCCATTTGCAGCATCTGTTTGTGTCCCTTCGGCTCCTCCGTTTTCCTCACCAGGGCAGGGGTCTCCTCTGCTAGCTGCAGCTCAGGTCGTTCTCTTTTAGTGTCCAGTCTTGGGCAGCTTCTCAGGTTGTTTGAACTCAGCAGACCTGGAGACCCCATGAGATTTCTCTGCAGATCTCTCTTGCACCACAGCCACAGACCTTTCAGCGTTTTTGACCTCAACTTCCTAAGGCCTCTTTCACACTTGCGTTCTTTTCTTCCGGCACAGAGTTCTGTAGTCGGGGCTCTATGCCGGAAGAATCCTGATCAGGATTATCCTAATGCATTCTGAATGGAGAGAAATCCGTTCAGGATGCATCAGGATGTCTTCAGTTCCGGACCGGGACGTTTTTTGGCCGGAGAAAATACCGCAGCATGCTGCGCTTTTTGCTCCGGCCAAAAATCCTGAACACTTGCCGCAAGGCCGGATCCGGAATTAATGCCCATTGAAAGGCATTGATCCGGATCCGGCCTTAAGCTAAATGTCGTTTCGGCGCATTACCGGATCCGACGTTTAGCTTTTTCTGAATGGTTACCATGGCTGCCGGGACGCTAAAGTCCTGTTTGCCATGGTAAAGTGTAGTGGGGAGGGGGGGAGCAGTATACTTACCGTCCGTGCGGCTCCCGGGGCGCTCCAGAGTGACGTCAGAGCGCTCCACGCGCATGGATGACGTGATCGCATGGATCATGTGATCCATGCGCATGGGGCGCTCTGACGTCATTCTGGAGCGCCCCGGGAGCCGCACGGACGGTAAGTATACTGCTCCCCCGCATCCCACTACTACTACGGCAACCAGGACTTTAATAGTGTCCTGGGTGCCATAGTAACACTGAACGCATTTTGAAGACGGATTCGTCTTCAAATGCTTTCAGTTCACTTGCGTTGTTACGGATCCGGCAGGCACCTCCGGCAAATGGAGTACACGCCGGATCCGGACAACGCAAGTGTGAAAGAGGCCTAAGCTGTACTCGCTGCTGCCGTATCATTCTTTGCTTTTGGAGCAACAAACTTTACTCCATCTTTCTTTCTCGTACTGGTGTTACTTGCGTGCTGTTCATGTCTATCCACAGGATTCACTCTTGAACTTGTATCTACTCTGGAAAGAGCCTGGGAGTTTCCTCCCAGTGGAGGCCTGGAAACCTGGACCTTGCTTGGAGACCATCCCTGCCCAGGGAGGCCACTCCCTGGGCATGCTCCAGACATCAGGGGAACCACCTACACACGTCCTCACTAGAGATGTCCCGAACTATTTGCCGGCGAACATCGCTTGTTTGCGTTCGCCGCGGCGGGCGAACATATGCGATGTTCGGTCCGCCCCCTATACGTCATCATTGAGCAAACGTTGACCCTGTACAGTCAGCAGCCAATCAGCAGCAGACCCTCCCTCCCAGACCCTCCACCTCCTATCAAAAAGCAAGGACAGCATCCATCTAGATTTCATTCTGAAGCTGCAGTGTTAGTGAGAGCAGGGACAGTGCAGCTGCTGCTGAATTAATAGGGAAATCGTTAGCTAGGCCAATGTATTAAGTGTCCACTCCAGTCCTGAAAGACTCATCTGATCTGCTGTAAGGACAGCGTCCTGACAGCACCCCAAAAAGCCCTTTTTAGGGCTGGTACATCAGTCCGCTTTTTAAAAAAAAAAAAATATATATTGCAGTTGCCTGCCAGTGTGTGAGAGGCCACAGACTGTACTGTGTGCACACCACTCATATCGGGTGGCACAGCACCTTGCAGATAAAAAAGTCATTTAATTTTTTCTCTGTAATATAATTGCAGTTGCCTGTAGAGTTGTTGCGATACCAAATTTTTGATTCGGTTTCGATACCATGAAAAAGTATTGCGATACTCGATACCATTCAATACCACGCGAAAAAAATAACCGCATAGATTTTTTAAATATTTTAATAGTTTGGACTTTTCTGACGTGGCAATATGTAATATGTTTATTATTTATACATTTTATATGTGAAATTGGGAAAAGGGGGTGATTCATACTTAATATTTTGGTGGGGGGGTTTTTTCCCTTTTTTTTTTTTTACACTTTTTATTTAATAACTATTTCCCCCCCTTAGGGGCCAGAACCTGGGATCTTTCATCCCTTGTCCTATTCACCCTGATAGAGCTCTATCAGGGTGAATAGGACTTCACACTGTCCCTGCTGCCCTGTGCTCTGTGCACACAGCATCAGGGATGTTACCATGGCAGCCAGGGCTTCAGTAGCGTCCTGGCTGCCATGGTAACCGATCGGCGCCCCAGGCTTACACAGCTGGGGCTCCGATCAGAAGCTGCCACTGCACCACCAATGAGGGGGAGGGGAGAGGACCCTGTGGCCACTGCCACCAATGATTTTAATACTGGGGGGTTGAGAGGGGCCGGCACACTGTGCCACCAATGATTTTAATGGGATGGGGCACACTGCACCACCAATAATAATTACCCCTTAATACAGGAGGCGGGTACTGGCAGATCAGCAGCAGTTAACCCCTCAGGTGCCGCACCTGAGGGGTTTAACTGCCGCTGATCGCAGCTCCCTGTCAGGGGCAGGGTGCCGGCTATGCGATTCTGCTGCCGCACCTGCCTCCTGTTTTATGTGTTAAAGACTGACTGACACTTGTCCTGGGTCTAGACTTTCAGTATTGGGCTACACAGGGCGGCGCCCAGCGATGTCTCTGCGCTTACTATTATTCCTGGGAGCCGCTCCGTTCAGCCCGCAGTGCCCCATTTCTGTCTCCTCCTCCTGCTCCACATGCTGATTACTATCGGAGCGATGGGGAGGAGTCATCAGCTTCACTAGTGGGCGTTCCTTCTCCCTGGCTGTAGCGCTGTCCAATCGCAGCGCAGGAAGAAGAAACGCCCACTAGTGAAGCTGATGTCTCCTCCCCATCGCTCCGATAGTAATCAGCATGTGGAGCAGGAGAGGAGGACAGTAATGGGGCACTGCGGGCGAACGGAGCGGCGCCCAGGACTAATGGTGAGTGCTGGGACATCGCTGGGCGCCGCTCTGTGTAGGAAAAGTCGTATCATTGGTGGCGCAGTGCGCCCGCCCCTCCTCCGCCCTCTCCTCTCATTGGTGGCAGCGCAGAAGCACAGGGGGAGGGAGGACAGCTTCCTTCTCTCTGTGCTTCTGAGAGAACAGAGCGTGCTGACAGCAGTGCGCTCATGTTCAGAGATACTAGACTGCGCAGAAGCGCAGCCCAGTATCGAAAAAATGGCAATCCCGGTATCGTATCGATACCGGGACAAAAGTATCGATTGGGTATCGAAATTTCGATACCCGCAACAACCCTAGTTGCCTGCCAGTGTGTGTCAGGCCCACTGACTGTACTGTGCCTACTGCCAGTGCCCACCACTCATATCAGGTGGCACTGTACCTTGCAGATAAAAAAGTCATTTAATTTTTTCTCTGTAATATAATTGCAGTTGCCTGCCAGTGTGTGTCAGGCCCACAGACTGTACTGTGCCCACTGCCAGTGCCCACCACTCATATCAGGTGGCACTGTACCTTGCAGATAAAAAAGTCATTTAATTTTTTCTCTGTAATATAATCTGTAAGATTATCTTTATCATCTTTCTAGTCTCTTTTTTCATCAACGAGTATTGTTATGAACGGGGGTGCTAGGACAGCCTCTGCAGAGCTGGGTATTTTTTTTGCCACGTTACTGGACGCTCATGCGCAATGCCTGTAGGCTCATGCGTCCTTTTGAGGAGGTGACAATCGCACCATAAGGCACCATCCAGTGACATCACCCAGTTGTTTTCTTCCTGGAGCGTGCCCTGCGAAGAGTGCTGGATCAGGCCATAGATGAGCGCGAAGAAGAAGAGTAAGAGTTGTGGTCACCATCATCGCTTGCTGGACCTGCGGCAACGCTGGAAGAGGAGTCTGAGGAAGAGGAGTCAGAGGAGGAATGTGACTTGAGGAGGAGGAAGACCAACCACAGCAGGCATCCAGGGTGCTCGTTGTCACCTATCTGGTACCCGTGGTGTTGTACGTGGCTGGGGGGAAGAACAGACCTTCAATGAGATCAGTGAGGATGAGGAACAGGACATGAGTAGCTCGGCATCCAACCTTGTGCAAATGGGGTCTTTCATGCTGTCATGCCTGTTGAGGGACCCTCGTATAAAAAGGCTGAAGGAGAACGACCTGTACTGGGTGTCCACGCTACTAGACCCCCGGTATAAGCAGAAAGTGGCTGAAATGTTACCGAATTACCAGAAGTCGGAAAGGATGCAGCAGTTCCAAAACAACCGCATAGATTTTTTAAATATTTTAATAGTTTGGACTTTTCTGACGTGGCAATATGTAATATGTTTATTATTTATACATTTTATATGTGAAATTGGGAAAAGGGGGTGATTCATACTTAATATTTTGGTGGGGGGGTTTTTTCCCTTTTTTTTTTTTTTACACTTTTTATTTAATAACTATTTCCCCCCTTAGGGGCCAGAACCTGGGATCTTTCATCCCTTGTCCTATTCACCCTGATAGAGCTCTATCAGGGTGAATAGGACTTCACACTGTCCCTGCTGCCCTGTGCTCTGTGCACACAGCATCAGGGATGTTACCATGGCAGCCAGGGCTTCAGTAGCGTCCTGGCTGCCATGGTAACCGATCGGCGCCCCAGGCTTACACAGCTGGGGCTCCGATCAGAAGCTGCCACTGCACCACCAATGAGGGGGAGGGGAGAGGACCCTGTGGCCACTGCCACCAATGATTTTAATACTGGGGGGTTGAGAGGGGCCGGCACACTGTGCCACCAATGATTTTAATGGGATGGGGCACACTGCACCACCAATAATAATTACCCCTTAATACAGGAGGCGGGTACTGGCAGATCAGCAGCAGTTAACCCCTCAGGTGCCGCACCTGAGGGGTTAACTGCCGCTGATCGCAGCTCCCTGTCAGGGGCAGGGTGCCGGCTATGCGATTCTGCTGCCGGCACCTGCCTCCTGTATTATGTGTTAAAGACTGACTGACTACTTGTCCTGGGTCTAGACTTTCAGTATTGGGCTACACAGGGCGGCGCCCAGCGATGTCTCTGCGCTTACTATTATTCCTGGGAGCCGCTCCGTTCGCCCGCAGTGCCCCATTTCTGTCTCCTCTCCTGCTCCACATGCTGATTACTATCGGAGCGATGGGGAGGAGTCATCAGCTTCACTAGTGGGCGTTCCTTCTCCCTGGCTGTAGCGCTGTCCAATCGCAGCGCAGGAAGAAGAAACGCCCACTAGTGAAGCTGATGTCTCCTCCCCATCGCTTCGATAGTAATCAGCATGTGGAGCAGGAGAGGAGGACAGTAATGGGGCACTGCGGGCGAACGGAGCGGCGCCCAGGACTAATGGTGAGTGCTGGGACATCGCTGGGCGCCGCTCTGTGTAGGAAAAGTCGTATCATTGGTGGCGCAGTGCGCCCGCCCCTCCTCCGCCCCTCTCCTCTCATTGGTGGCAGCGGCAGAAGCACAGGGGGAGGGAGGACAGCTTCCTTCTCTCTGTGCTTCTGAGAGAACATGAGCGTGCTGACAGCAGTGCGCTCATGTTCAGAGATACTAGACTGCGCAGAAGCGCAGCCCAGTATCGAAAAAATGGCAATCCCGGTATCGTATCGATACCGGGACAAAAGTATCGATTGGGTATCGAAATTTCGATACCCGCAACAACCCTAGTTGCCTGCCAGTGTGTGTCAGGCCCACTGACTGTACTGTGCCTACTGCCAGTGCCCACCACTCATATCAGGTGGCACTGTACCTTGCAGATAAAAAAGTCATTTAATTTTTTCTCTGTAATATAATTGCAGTTGCCTGCCAGTGTGTGTCAGGCCCACAGACTGTACTGTGCCCACTGCCAGTGCCCACCACTCATATCAGGTGGCACTGTACCTTGCAGATAAAAAAGTCATTTAATTTTTTCTCTGTAATATAATCTGTAAGATTATCTTTATCATCTTTCTAGTCTCTTTTTTTCATCAACGAGTATTTGTATGACCGGGGTGCTAGGACAGCCTCTGCAGAGCTGGGTATTTTTTTGCCACGTTACTGGACGCTCATGCGCAATGCCTGTAGGCTCATGCGTCCTTTTGAGGAGGTGACAATCGCACCATAAGGCACCATCAGTGACATCACCCCAGTTGTTTTCTTCCTGGAGCGTTCCCTGCGAAGAGTGCTGGATCAGGCCATAGATGAGCGCGAAGAAGAAGAGTAAGAGTTGTGGTCACCATCATCGCTTGCTGGACCTGCGGCAACGCTGGAAGAGGAGTCTGAGGAAGAGGAGTCAGAGGAGGAATGTGACTTTGAGGAGGAGGAAGACCAACCACAGCAGGCATCCCAGGGTGCTCGTTGTCACCTATCTGGTACCCGTGGTGTTGTACGTGGCTGGGGGGAAGAACAGACCTTCAATGAGATCAGTGAGGATGAGGAACAGGACATGAGTAGCTCGGCATCCAACCTTGTGCAAATGGGGTCTTTCATGCTGTCATGCCTGTTGAGGGACCCTCGTATAAAAAGGCTGAAGGAGAACGACCTGTACTGGGTGTCCACGCTACTAGACCCCCGGTATAAGCAGAAAGTGGCTGAAATGTTACCGAATTACCAGAAGTCGGAAAGGATGCAGCAGTTCCAAAACAAGTTAAAAAGTATGCTTTACACAGCGTATAAGGGTGATGTCACAGCACAACGGGAATCTAACAGGGGAAGAGGTGAAAGTAATCCTCCTCCTACCACGACTACGCCGGCAAAGACAGGACGCTTTACAGACGTGTTGTTGATGGAGGACATGCGGAGCTTTATAAGTCCTACGCATCGCCACAGCCCTTCGGGGTCCACCCTCAGAGAACAACTCGACCGACAGGTAGCAGACTACCTCGCCTTAACTGCAGATATCGACACTCTGAGGAGCGATGAACCCCTTGACTACTGGGTGTGCAGGCTTGACCTGTGGCCTGAGCTATCCCAATTTGCGATAGAACTTCTGGCCTGCCCCGCTTCAAGTGTCCTGTCAGAAAGGACCTTCAGTGCAGCAGGAGGTATTGTCACTGAGAGAGAAGTCGCCTAGGTCAAAAAAAGTCTAGATCACCTCACCTTTATTAAGATGAATGAGGCATGGATCCCGAAGGGACTGACAGTGGGGGATGCATTTGACAAAAAAAGGCCTGATGAGATGAGCTGCCTTGGGCTAAAAATGGTCCCCACGCTGCTGTATTTTATCTCTGAATGCCGGATGACTTGCGTGACTTCTCCGCCACCAACTAGGGTTCAAGCCCGTAATGTTTTAGTGCACTGGCTGCAACAATACCTAATTTTTCAGGCATGTGTACATGCCTAATTTTTCTGGCCTCTGGTGCTGCACTGTGGCTTCAAAACCAACGAAAAAAAAGGCACATACATGTGTCCAATTCCCCTTCGTGATCGTTACCCTTGTTGTGGGTGAAGGGGCTTGCGTATCACAATGAAGCGACCACCTCTAGGAGTGTGTTGGCAATGGCAATGTTGGCACACCCCAGATGATAAGGTCATTGCTTCATTGTGAACAGACCAAAAGCGATCGGCTGCATAGAAAAAACATTAATTTTCTTTGTGATCATCTAAGGTGATCATTAAAGCCTACTAGGCCAACGATGGGCCCACACTGCAGAATCATTGTTTTCTGGGTCACTTAACTGTCACTGAACTACCTAAGCACGACCATAGGCTTTGAAAAACCGCCATCGCCTGCAATCTCCCGAACGTGCGCACGAGCACAGTCATCACTACACCAAGATTGACGCATAGAGGAATAAAATTTATATCATGAGTGTGTCAACTATTGACAACTCTTTGCGGTTGTCTAAAATCTATTCCATACACGTCCCCTGATAGGGGACGTAACAGGGATTAAACTGGTAGGAATAGTACTACTTAACACACCACTCATATCTGGTGGCACAGTACATTGCACGGCGCACGCGCAGTGCCCCAAATTGGAAGTAGGAGGACCAACCAAGCATCTTTTTCCATCTCCCGGTTCCTAAAATCTATTCCATACACCGGCCCCTGATAGGGGGACGTAACAGGGATAAACTGGTAGGAATAGTACTACTTAACACACCACTCATATCTGGTGGCACAGTACATTGCACGGCGCACGCGCAGTGCCCCAAATTGGAAGTAGGAGGACCAACCAAGCATCTTTTTCCATCTCCCGGTTCCTAAAATCTATTACGATACACCGGCCCCTGATAGGGGGACAAAACAGAGATTAAACTGTTAAGAACAGATTTTTTTTAATTAAAAAAAAAGAGGACAGCCTCTGCGGAGCTGGGGTATTTTTTGGCCGCGTTACTGAACGCTCATGCACAATGGCTGTAGGCTCATGCGTCCTTTTGCGGAGGTGACAAACCTGGTCAGTCAAACCCAGGCAACATCATCGACCTCATCCCATATGCGTTTTTTCTGGAGCGTGCCCTGCGAAGAGTGCTGGATCAGGCTGTAGATGAGCATGAAGAGGAAGAGTTGTGGTCACCATCCCCACCAGAAGCAGCCTTGTCGTCGTCGATTGCTGGACCTGCGGCAACGCAGAGAGAAGAGTCTGAAGAGGAGGAGTCAGAGGAGGAAAGGTGGCTTTGAGGAGGTGGAAGACCAACCACAGCAGGCGTCCCAGGGGACTTGTTGTCACCTTTCGGGGACCCTTGGTGTTGTACGTGGCTGGGTGGAGGAAGAGACCTTCAATGACGTCAGTGCAAATGGACTGTTTCCGGTGCGTTAAACAGGGAGTTTGGTCTGTCACTGTGAAGCGGGCGTAACCCTTACACTACCTGATCGATACAACATCATACCTGATGTTTTAAAGCACGTTATTCCAAACAATTTAGGAATGTTAGGTGATTTATGCCCTTTATGGATTAAAACCCGACTCTGCGTCAACTACGTATAGTAGTTATATTCCTGTACATAGGAGGCAGTATTATAGTAGTTATATTCTTGTACATAGGAGCAGTATTATAGTAGTTATATTCTTGTACATAGGAGGCAGTATTACAGTAATTATATTCTTGTACATAGGAGGCAGTTATTATGAGTTTATATTTTGTACATAGGAGCAGTATTATAGTAGTTATATTCTTGTACATAGGAGCAGTATTATAGTAGTTATATTCCTGTACATAGGAGCAGTATTATAGTAGTTATATTCCTGTACATAGGAGGCAGTATTATAGTAGTTATATTCCTGTACATAGAAGCAGTATTATAGTAGTTATATTATTGAACATAGGAGGCAGTATTATAGTAGTTATATTCTTGTACATAGGAGCAGTATTATAGTAGTTATATTCTTGTACATAGAAGCAGTATTATAGTAGTTATATTCTTGTACATAGGAGCAGTATTATAGTAGTTATATTCTTGTACATAGGAGGCAGTATTATAGTAGTTATATTCTTGTACATAGGAGCAGTATTATAGTAGATATATTCTTGTACATAGGAGCAGTATTATAGTAGTTATATTCTTGTACATAGGAGGCAGTATTATAGTAGTTATACTCTTGTACATAGGAGCAGTATTATAGTAGTTATATTCTTGTACATAGGAGGCAGTATTATAGTAGTTATATTCTTGTACATAGGAGCAGTATTATAGTAGTTATATTCTTGTACATAGGAGCAGTATTATAAGAAAAATTCTTACCTGGGATTTTACTTTCCTTGAGTCCGTAGGCAGCACAGAATGGGTTAACTTTGTTCTCATCCGATCCTAGGACCGCTGCTTCCTCCAGAACCTCCTTGTGTTAATACAAATAGACTCAGACCAAGAATTATGCCAAAAAACAATATAAGAAATTTATTAGGGAGGGTATACTTGTGCTGCCTACGGACTCAAGGAAAGTAAAATCCCAGGTAAGAATTTTTTCCTTTCCCATTTCGTCCTACGGCAGCACAGAATGGGATTTTCATAGATCACAAGGGGGGGTATCTTCACTCAGAGCTGCAGTCAGAACCCCGGTACCAAAGGCTGAGCTCCTAGCGTTAACATCCAAACGATAATGCTTGACGAAGGTCAGGGATGAAGACCAGGATGCTGCATTGCAGATTTTCTTCAATCGAGACCTGTGCGACCTCTGCCCAAGAAGTAGCCGTGGCCCTGTGGAATGTGCTCTCACTGGAAATGGAGGTGTATCTCTTCCAGAGAATAGGCTTCCATTATTGTGGCTTTGATCCATCTTGCCAAAGTATCTTTAGAAGGAGAAGAACCCTTTCTTGGCCAGAGAAGAGGACAAAAAGGTTTTTTTCTGCTCTGAATTCTCTTGTTCTTTGCAAATAGATAAGTAGAGCTCTTTTAACATCCAATGTTGTAAGAGTTTCTGGTTCTCGTCCAGAGGCTCAGGAAAAAATACTGGAGGAACGACTCTCTATTTTTGTTTGCTGTTGAAGGGATTTTAGGCAAAAAGGCTGGCATAGTACGAAGTAGAACCCCATCTGGCAGGAAACGTAAGTATGGGAATTTTGAAGACAATGCCTGAAGTTCCCCCAGTCTTTTGGGCAGACGTAATTGCTGTGAGGAATAAATTAGTCTTGCAGGAGAGCCATTTGTAGTCCACTTCTTGGTAATGGCTTAAATGGGGGGAGCTGCAAGCCTTTTTAGTACCAGAGAAAGATCCCAGATGGGTACTGGGTCTCTATGAACAGGTTTGAGCCTCTTGATTGCCTTGAAAAAACCGGAATATCAAAGGATGATGAAGGAATTCATTCTCTGTTACAGAGTTTATTGCCGTCATGTGGGATCTTAGCGTAGTTGGCTTGAGCCCTTTCTGGAACCCATCTTGAAGGAACTGCAGGATGGAAGAAATATTGATGGTTTCATGGGCTGGTCTGTGACATCCAGGATAGAAAATTTTCGCCAGACTTTAGCATATTTTCTGTTGGTAGAGTCTTTCCTAGACGCCAGCAGGGTGTTGATTACCGATTGTGACAAGCCCCTTCTCTCTAGTCTACTTCTCTCAGCCTCCAGGCCGTAAGGTGTAGACGTTGTAGATTCTGATGATACAGGTTGTTCTGCAACAGGAATCTGGCCGCAGGGGGAGTTTCCAGAAGTTTCCCCTGGACAAGTGAAATAGAAGGGGAAACCACGACCTTCTCGGCCAAAATGGCGTGATCATAATGGCCTGAGGCTTCTCCTCTGCTATTTTTCCGAAGAACTCTCGGATGAGAGGTACCGGGGGAATATATAGATGAATAGGCGTTCCCAGCTCATGGAGAAGGCGTCCACCACTGTGGACTGTCGAAGCTGTTCAGCGAACAAAACCTGCTCAATTTTCTGTTCTCTGCTGTCGCCATCAGATCCCATGCAGGAGAGCCCCACTTCTCTGTAATTTGGTGAAAAACGGACTGATTGAGCTCCCATTTCGGCTTGGTTCACCGTCTTCCTGCTCAGATGATCCGCTTGCCTATTGCAGCAACCCCTGATATCGCTGCTTTTAGTTCAGCAGGTGTGATTCCGCCCAGCTGAAAATAGTTTTGCACAGCTCCAGAAGAAGTCCGCTCCTCGTACCTCCCTGTTTGTTCAGGTAGAATACGGTAGTCAAGTTGTCCGAACGGATCAGAACGGATCTCCCTACTATATCGGACTTGAAGTGGCACAGAGCCAACAGAACCGCCTTCAGCTCCTTGTAGTTCGAGGATTTCATCCTGTCCTCGTGCGTCCAGAGGCCTTGCACCCACTTGTTCAGAAGAAGGGCTCCCCATCCTTGGCCGGAGGCATCCGTAGTTATGATCACCGGAGACAGGAACTGGAAGCTCTTCTTTTGAATAAATTTTCTGTGCGTAACCACCATCTGAGGGACCGAATTGTCGCTGGATTCAGCCTTATTCTCGCGTCCAAACTGAGTCTGGAGAGTCGCCAGCTCGCAGCATGTTTCATCTGAAGATCCCTGCTGTGGATATTTGCCCAAGGGACAGCTTCTGAAACTGACGTCATATGACCCAGAGTTTCATAACCCTTCGTACTGAAGGGGAGTGGAGGGACATCAGAGTTTTCATCTCCTTCTTCAGTGCTTCCACCTTTGGCATAGGAAGATAGAGCTTCATGGTGACAGTATTTACTAGAAACCCCAGAAGATCTTGGATGTTGCTGGGACCGTGTCAGATTTTTCCAATTTATTAGGAAACCCACAGATTGTAAGAGGTCCACCGTCTGTTCCAGATGTTGATGCAGGAGTTTCTCCGTACCGGCTTACCAGCAACCAGTCGTCTAGGTATGGGAAGATTTGGATCCCCCTCAGGCGAAGTTCTACTGCAATAAGTACTGCTATCTTGTGAATATCCTCGGGCTGAACATAACCCGAAGGGAAGAGCTCTGAACTGGTAATGCAAAATTTTTCCGCCTCTTTTGATGGCAACTCTCAGGAATCTTCTTGACTGTGGATTTATAGGAATATGCAGATAGGCGTCTTTGGAGATCTAAAGAAGCCATGAACAGGTTCTTCCTGAGGACAGCAGCGATGGATCTCATCGTTTCCATTTTGAAATTGGATCTTCTTTAGATGACGGTTTAAGTAGCGCAGGTCTATGATCAGCCGACTCTTCCCATTCCCTTTGGGTACGCAGAAAATTCTGGAGTAGATTCCAGAGTTCTTTGAATCGTTTGGAACTGGTTCCAAAGCTCCCTTTTCTATGAACTCTCTTAACAAAAGAAAGATCTGTGGATCTCTTGGTTTGTTTACAGTAAACCTGTCTTTTGGTGCGCGATTGAACTCCAGATTGTAGCCATTTCGTATGATGTCCAGAGCCCAGCTGTCTGATGTAATTTGAAGCCAGCTCCGGTGAAAAAGGGATAATCGACCTCCTACCCTTACAATTCTGGCGTCAGAATTCCTTCTTCTGAGGCCTATTCTCTTCCGTTTTCCTCTTAGATTTCTCAGCAGACGAACCCCAAGTTCTACGGTCAGCTCTTCCTCGGCTTGAGAGACCTCTATAGCCTGATCTTCTGGGATCCTGTCTGTAGGAACGAAAACTCCTGGGTTTATCCTTCCGCTTGGTTTGAGGGAAACTTAATACTTTATCCTCCATATTTGCCTTCAAGAGCTTATCCAGGTGAGACCCGAACAATTCTCCTGGCTCAAAAGGGAGGGAACATAAATTGTTCTTTGAAGATGGATCCCCAGACCAGAGCTTCAACCAGAGCGATCTTCGTATGGAGTTCGTGAGAGCCATGTTCTTCGCCGTAAACCTTATCGTATCTACTGGGAAATCACACAAGGAGGTTCTGGAGGAAGCAGCCTTTATAGGTCACTACTAATGATTTAATTGTTTTAATCTGTACCTTTTATCTAGGTGGGCGGTCCTAGGATCGGATGAGAACAAAGTTAACCCATTCTGTGCTGCCATAGGACGAAATGGGAAAGTAGTTATATTCTTGTACATAGGAGCAGTATTATAGTAGCTATTATAGTAGTTATATTCTTGTACATAGGAGGCAGTATTATAGTAGTTATATTCTTGTACATAGGAGGCAGTATTATAGTAGTTATATTCTTGTACATAGGAGCAGTATTATAGTAGTTATATTCTTGTACATAGGAGCAGTATTATAGTAGTTATTCTTGTACATAGGAGGCAGTATTATAGTAGTTATATTCTTGTACATAGGAGCAGTATTATAGTAGTTATATTCTTGTACATAGGAGCAGTATTATAGTAGTTATATTCTTGTACATAGGAGCAGTATTATAGTAGTTATATTCTTGTACATAGGAGGCAGTATTATAGTAGTTATAGTACATAGGAGCATATTATAGTAGTTATATTCTGGAACATAGAGCAGTATTATCGTAGTTATATTCTTGACCATAGGAGGCAGTATTATAGTAGTTATATTCTTGTACATAGGGGTAGTATTATAGTAGTTATATTCACTAAACACTATTTCTTCTTTCTACAGTTTTCTTAATTCTTCTATTTCTTAGTATTGTTCTATATGCAAAAGTTGAAGCCTCCCCGTCGGGAATCGAACCCCGGTCTCCCGCGTGACAGGCGGGGATACTTACCACTATACTAACGAGGAACTGCTATAGCAGCTTATCACATGGTAATCTTCTTAAAGGGAACCTGTCACCTGGATTTTGTGTATAGAGCTGAGGACATGGATTGCTAGATGGCCGCTAGCACATCCGCAATACCCAGTCCCTATAGCTCTGTGTGCTTTTATTGTGGAAATAAACCGATTTGATACATAGGCAAATTAACCTGAGATGAGTCCTGTCCCCGACGCATCTCACGTACAGGACTCATCTCAGTTAATTTGCACATGTATCAAATTGTTTTTTTTTCCACAATAAAAGCACAAAGAGCTATGGGGACTGGGTATTACGGATGTGCTAGCGGCCATCTAGCAACCTATGTCCTCAGCTCTATACACAAAATCCAGATTCCCTTTAAAGGGAAATATTCCAATAGTGGCTACTCATCATGGAGATATAAGTCTGGGACCTTGGTCCTGGTTCTCTACCTCAGGCACACAGTAGTAACCTCTGAGTGACCTGCAAATACACTGGAGTCATAGGAACTTCTGATCTTGCCAAATCATTGACTGATATGTCCTATAACTTTATCTCCTGTCTTGCAGATATGAGCCTGTCCTGTGTCCCATCTCCTATAGTATATTCTTATATGTAGGAGCAGTATTATAGTAGTTATGTTCTTGTACACAGGAGCAGTATTATATTAGTTATATTCTTGTACATAGGAGGCAGTATTATAGTAGTTATATTATTGTACATAGGAGTCAGTATTATAGTAGGTATATTCTTGTACATAGGAGCAGTATTATAGTAGTTATATTCTTGTACATAGGAGCAGTATTATAGTAGTTATATTCTTGTACATAGGAGGCAGTATTATAGTAGTTATAGTACATAGGAGCAGTATTATAGTAGTTATATTCTTGAACATAGGAGCAGTATTATAGTAGTTATATTCTTGAACATAGGAGGCAGTATTATAGTAGTTATATTCTTAACCATATTTCTTTTTATTGAGGTAAGAAAACAAGGCCACACGCCTACACAAGACATCAGTATCATAACATTAAAAGTCACAATAGTTATCCAACATACAAGTCATGTGTGAACAATACCAGCGATTTTATTTCAAGGCACGGAGGCTCATATTGCGTTAACTTCCTTTACTGATACCACAGCAGCAAAGAAGAAAATCCATGGAATTAACATATCACCATGGCAACAAGCCTGCCCCCCTTCCCTAGACCCTATATAATGTCCATACAGAGGGCAGAACCTCCTCTTTCTTTGCTGCTGCCACAGATAAGTACACCATACTCTGCAGGTTCCTTTATCTGTTACAGTTTAGAATATATATATATTTATATTTCTTTCAGGTTTTTGCTTAGTCAGATATTCTGCCTTTGTTGTTTTTACTACCTATTCATCTGGCATTTTTCGCCTATTCTGTTGTGTTTACAGCCTTCTACTTTGCCTCTGGCATTACTTTGCCTTTGCTATATTCTCGTTTTTCACTTCCCCCTCCTATTGGAGTTGTTCTTTCCCCCGTTATCCCTCCCGTCCGTTCCGTTCCCCCCTCTTTCCCCCTCTCTTTCCCTTGGCTCACCGCCATTGCTGGTAGTCCCGTTCTCTTGTTCCTCACCTCGGCCGAAGTCTCGCGAGACTTCGGCCGCGCGCAGCAACGTAATTCGCCCGTGCGATTTTTCGCGCCTCTCTCTACCCCATCTCTCCTCTCGTCCTGCGGACACGCCCACTTCCGCCTTGTCCGCTCTGGTCGGCTCCGACGCTGCTGCAACGGATCCCTGCGCTCCTCTGGCCCTGCCATTTAGTTAAGTCTCCATCTTACTATCTCCCCTCCCTTATCCAGTGGCAACTCGCTCCTGGAGAGGTTATTTTTTGCTTCCTACCATGTCTCTTCCCAGCAGGAACCCCATCCATGAGGAGGACTCTGACCCTGAGTCTCCCACTCCTTTTCCTCCCCAGGATACCTCTGCTCCTCAGATTAGTCAGGCAGAAGCGCTGCAGCGCTCTGTTTCTGAGGCCATTTTTTTCGGCCATGGGCTCCATGTCCCAGTCCCTGTCTAGGTCTATTTCTGATGCCATTAAGGCTATTCCCCTGGTGCCCAGTGGGACGACCCCGGTCCCTCCAGCCGCTCCTCATGCCTCCGGAACCACTAAGACTGGTGTGTCATTTTCCACCACAGATAGCGCACGTATTTCGCGCAAAAGAGCCTTATCCCGCCAGGCTGAAAAGGCGAGGAATTGGAAGTGCGCTAGAGCACAAATGAGTTCTGAGTCCGACTCCGAGCTCGGCTCAGATGAGGAGGCTAGATCAGAGGACCATGAGTCCAGTATGATGATATGTACCTGCCAGAACCGCACCATTCCGCCCCCACCCCTTCTTGCTCTGCAGCAGGCACGTCCATGACTGAGACCCCTCAGGTGCCCTGTTCCGTTCTCACGGACCCATCAGGCGAGCCTCTATTTGACTCCCGACTCCCTACACCACCCCAGGTCGGCGGAATGGCTCCCATTGACCACGTTGCCCGTTACTTGGAGGCTCGGGTCCGTTGCCCTCTGAGTAAGGAGGCACGGAATAAATTGAGGGCTGAATGCCCCAGGCCTATATTGGCCAACAAATTGTGCGACACCCAGTGGTCGATCCCAAGATGTCCCAATTCCTGCAAAATCAGGATGGAACCCCCGCAAGGGCCTTGAATTCGCACTAAAAGCCTGCCAAGACAGGCTCCTTGACATGTTTGGGCCTCTCACCAAGAATATTCGAGATGGCTGAGACCGCTAGGGGCGGCTAGATGAATCAGTCGATCCTGAGGAGCTTAGAGGCTGGATTCCAGCGAGCTATCTGTCTCGCTGGGTAATGTTAACACATCCCTGTCAATCGAGCGCCGCAAGGCTATTTTATTTAAAATAGAACCCAAGCTCACCAATCTGCCCTCACTGAATTCTGGCCCAGAACCTCAGGGTTTACTTTTCGGCGATTCCTTTATTAAGGAACTAGGCCCGTTTTCGTTTGGGCATTCACTGCCCTGATAAGGCCCAATCGGCCATGCGTAGGGTGTTCCAGGGCCGTGTCCTCTTCTAGGGCCGCAGCTCCAGGGCCGTCTGTCCGGCCCGCTCCGCATCACAGACCCGCTCGGGTCGAGGCTCCTTCGCTCACCGATCCTTCAACCCAGAGGTCGACCTTCCAGGACTCAAGACAACCGTCCGGTTTCTTCCCGTCCCGTGGAAATCCCAAGCCGTCGCGGCTTCAGAGGAAGTTTCGGATCACGACGACCTTTCGGTAAGTCTCCTATCTCCCCCTTCTTCGCAGGGTTGTGTAGGGGGGCAACTCCGTCACTATTTCCAGACCTGGACCCACATCACCTCCGACAATTGGGTCCTGTCCACAGTGTTGGGTTTCTCCATAGAACTAGTGGGGCCCCCTACCAGTCCTGGGCCCCTCCCTTCCCTCACCCTTTGTCTGGCATGACCCAATCCTGCATAGACGCGGAGCTATCAGAGCTTCTCAGAAAGAACGCCATCGAACGTTCCCCGGTTCCAGAGTCTACCTTGCTAAGCAACATATTTTTAGTTCGGAAAAAGGACGACCAGATGCGTCCAGTGATCAACTTACGCCCCTTGAACCAGTTCGTCCGGTACCTCGCCACTTTCAAGATGGAGGGCATCCATCTGCTCCAAGATCTCCTGCTCCGAGGAGACTGGATGACCAAACTCGACCTCAAGACGCGTTACCTTACAGTCCCGGTAGCGGAACCTTCTCGGAATCTCCTTGGCTTCCGATGGAACAAAAGAGATCTGGCGATTCACGTGCCTCCCTTTCGGCCTATCGTCGGCGCCATGTGCTTTACCAAGCTCATGAGACCTGCCATGGCTTGGCTCCGCAGCCGCGGGATAAGATTGATCGTATATCTAGACGACATCCTCATTTTGGCCCAGACCCCAATACTCTCTTACGTCATTTGGAAATGTCCTATCGACCTTCTCTCCCGTCTAGGATTCCTTATCAACTACGAGAAGTCGATCCTCACTCCCTCCAGGAACATGGAGTTTTCTAGGTTTCACAGTGGACTCTGTGCAGGAGACTCTCAGCCTGCCTACCACAAAGATCCGATCCATTCGCAAGGAATTGCGCAGGACTTTGACCATGAACCACCTCTCCTCCGCCATCTCTCTCGGATCATCGGGCTGCTCTCCTCTCTCGATTCAGGCGGTGTTCCCCGCCCCTCTACATTACCGGGCACTCCAACGCCTGAAGACGGCACATCTACATGCGGGTGCATCCTACGCCGACATGATATCCCTCGACCAGAGACCAGGGACGAGCTACACTGGTGGATCCACAAATCTTTCGGCCTGGAACGGGAAGGCGATTTGTGGACCCCGTCCGGACTTCACGGTGGATTCGGACGCCAGCCTTTTGGGTTGGGGGCGCACTGCGAGGGGTGTATCCACCGGAGGGCGTTGGTCGGAGGAAGAATCTACTCTCCACATCAATGCCCTGGAGCTTTTGGCGGGCTCCTTTGCCATCCGCAGTTTTTGCCAAAGGCATCGCTCATGCCTGCATAAGATTACGGATGGACAATATCTCCGCAGTCCGGTATTGAATTCCATGGGGGGCACTCGTTCCCCCATGCTCTCCTTCCTAGCCAAGAATTTTGGACGTTCTGCCTCCATCAGACATACCATCGTAGCAGAGTACCTCCCGGGACTACGCAATGTCCAAGCAGACTGGAGTTCTCGCCATCTTTCAGACTCGAGCGACTGGAAATTGGACGTTCAGGTTTTTCGCCACCGTTGCATCTTCGCTGGGGTCCCTTCTGTATAGACCTGTTTGCCTCCGCCTGAACAGACAAATCTCCAGATTCTTCAGCTGGCGCCCGGATCCAGAAGCAGAGCTGTAGACGCCTTTCTTCAGGATTGGTCCGGTCCAACTGCACTACGCATTTCCACCCTTCTCCATGATTCCGCGGGTCCTCAACCAGGTCCGACACCAAGAGGCGGAGTTGACCCTCATATCCCCCTTCTGGCGATCTCAGGCATGGTTTCCTCCATTACTGGAGCTCCTCATTCTTCCTCCCATTCTACTGCCGCAGTTCACAACGCTCCTAGTGGACCCAGCTGGTCGTCCCCACCCGCTCCTGCTGGACGGATCTCTTCGTCTTCTAGCTTGCAGAGTTTCAGGGGTCTCCAGCAAGGCAATCTCCTTTCGGACGCAGCTAGAAGATTACTGGACGACTCATGGCTCCCGGCACTAGACGGGCCTACAGAGCAGCCTGGAGAACCTGGGCTGACTGGTGCCTGGCTCGAAGTGGGATCCATTTCAGCACCTGTGACGGACATTCTCAATTTTCTTACCTCCCTCTTCGAGGAGGGCAAGGGCCTACAGAACCATCAACCTGTTCAGATCGGCCATCTCCTCCCAACACCTAGGTTTTGACGGTCCGTACGGCGGGCCAACACCCATTTGTCTGCCGCCTACTTAAGGTTCTAGGCTTTCTCGCCCTCCTAGAACCGCGTTGTTTCCGCCACATGGGGATGTCTCCCTTGTTTGTCCCTCTTTTCCCTCCTGGCCGGGCCAATTCGGACCTTTCCTTGCGCCATTGTCGGCCAAGTTGGTCACCCTCTTATGCCTCATTCCTGTAAGAGGGGTTTCCGATGTTCGGGGCTCTGGACCACGATGCCAGATCCTTTTCCCCTGAGGGTGTCATTTTTAATATCACCCCAGGACCAAGACTTCTATTCGTTCGGGTTTTTTATCCAAGTTTCCCTTCGGTTCCAGCACTCTGCCCAGTGGCATGCCTTCAAGAATATGAGGCTCGACCATCCAACACCGATCTCCAGAGTTTCCGCATTTATTTTTATCTTATCGTCGTCCGTTTGCTCCTGTGACTACCGTTACGCTGGCACGTTGGGTTAAGTGGACCATGTCCCTGGCAGAGTGGACACCTCCGTCTTCACGGCCCATTCCACGCGTGAGCCTCATCACTTCTATCTCGTGTCTGGGGCCAAACTGGAGGACAATCATGAGGACGGCGGATTGGTCCAGGGTCTCTACATTCAGGGAGTATTATTTTCGCTCCGCAACAACAACAACATGTATTTACTTCAGTTATTGCACAGCTTTGAACTCGCAATATGAGCCTCCGTGCCTTGAAATAAAATTGCATGATTTTACTATTTTATGACGTAAAGTCATGATTTTATGAAAGACACGGAGGCGATTATTGCCCTCCCCTTTTTCTTCCCACCCAGTTGGAATTTATTAATTATGTTGCCGTTGATTGTCTTTATTACTTGACATGGTATTGTTTTTCTATTACTTGGTATCCAAGTGACAATTTGAACTACCTAATATTACCGTCATGTACTCCATTTTCTTCCAGGGTGAATACCTCCCATGTGCTGATGTTCCAGTCTCTGGGTGAAGACCTGTTCTGCTGCGCCTAGAGTGTTCCAGTGGTTTGTTCTCCGGTCCCGGTTTCAGCTCCATGGTCCGAAGATACGTTGAAGTGGTTCCTGTTATGTTCCGGTTGGTGTGGCATCTGCCAAGAAAGAGGAGGTTCTGCCCTCTGTATGGACATTATATAGGGTCTAGGGAAGGGGGGGCAGTCTTGTTGCCATGGTGATATGTTAATTCCATGGATTTTCTTCTTTGCTGCTGTGGTATCAGTAAAGAAGTTAACGCAATACTCGCCTCCGTGTCTTTCATAAATCATGACTTTACGTCATAAAATAGTAAAATCATGCAATTATTATCTTCATCAAAAACATACATCAAAAGAAACAAAAAGAGGAAAAAAAGGGGGTAAGGGGGAAGACAATAGGATAAGTAGGGGGAAGGGATCAGAGGAGTGAGGGGATCCTGCTCTATCATGTGAAATTCCTGTGAGATTTCCACGGGGACCATAGCTTTAGAAAACAATGGCGAGAGTTTGTTTCCCAATGCGCCAATTCCTCAAAGCGGTAGATTTGATCTACTTGTCCGTCCACATATCTAGATTTGGAGGAGAATCGGTTTTCCATAAAAGGGGAACTAGTAATCTCGCAGCTGTGATCAGCATTGTAGGGAGATTATTTTTGGCAGGGGTTATCGTGCTATTAGGGCACCACAGTAAGATGAGTTTGGCATCTAATACGACTTAGTTTTGCAAACGCTATTATCATTGATTTTTATCAATTTCCAAAACGGTTGAATCTTATGGCAGAGCCCACCAGATATGTGATAGTGAACCGGTTTCTATGCCACATCTCCAGCACACCTCGGGTACCTCAGGATTAAGTTTGTGCAAGAATTCAGGAGTTTTGTACCATCTACTTAGTAGCTTAAAAGAATTCTCCTGAACTCTTACACAGCGACTGAAGCCATGAGAGTGGGCTAAAACAAAGGCCCTCTCTGGTTCCGTTATGGTCATAGAAAGCTCTCGTTCCCATGAAGTCACATATCCGAGCTCTGGTGGTAAGGAGGAAAGTATTTCCTTATACATCTGGGATAATGGCCTAAGAGGAGGCCTAGGGGCCAGGACTTTCCTCTCAAGCCAAGAAGGGGAGCTATTACTAGCAAAGGTTCCAACGCATAACTTAGTATCTCTCTTAAAATCTGCCAAGTGGAAAAAAGGAGCTGACTTGATTTCGGGGCGATCCATTATTAAATCCCATTGTAAACCACCGTCTGGGAGAAGGACATCTCGCAGGGACAAGCCAGCAAGCCTAGACCAAATCCCAGAGGGGTTTGACACAGAAGGATGAATATAGCTCTGTAACAATTTAAGAGGCATACAAGGATTAGGAAAGCTAAACTGCTGGGATTTGACCATTTTAGGCCATTCTACTAGCATTCCTTTCCAAACCGGGGAAGAGGCGTAATGATTGGCCGAAAAGGGCCTGATACCCCACAGAGTGAGCTGATCCTGGTTGGTGAGTAATACAGATTCGAGCCGTGAGCAAAGAGAGTTAGATTTACAGGTCAGGGCAGATATACATCTACATAACTGAACAGCAGTATAATATGACTTTACATCAGGCATCCCAAAGCCTCCAAACTTCTTGTCCCTTGTAAGGACAGAGTAGGCAATGCGTGGTGACTTGCCATTCCAGAGGAAGCGCGTGAACACTCGGCGGACTTCTGAGAAGTATGAGTTTGGCAGCCATATAGGGATGGCTTGCAGCAAATAAAGAAATTTGGGGAGAATGAAAGTTTTCAGATAGTTTTTCCTCCCTATCCATGAAACAAAAGGGAGTTTCAGATTCTGTAAGTGGGTGCGAACCTCTTGCAGGAGTGGAGCATAATTAAGGGAGGCTAGATCTGAATATTAGCCGAAACATGCGTTCCTAAAAATGTAATGTCTCTGGAGGCCCAGGTAAATGGGGTGGAGCGTTTTAGACTATTGACTACAGATTGGGGGCATGAAATATTAAGTGCCATGGATTTCCCATAATTTATTTTGAAGTTGGATACAAATCTAAAATCCTCAAAAGTATTCAACAACTTGGGCAAGGCTTCCGCAGGGTTAGAGGTCATGACTAAAAGGTCATCCGCGAATGCTGCAGTAACATGGGTTTGTGGGCCAATCTGAAGGCCTCTGATAACAGGGTCCGACCTAATTTTACACAAAAGGGTCTCCATGACCAGTACAAACAGTGCCGGGGAAAGGGGGCACCCCTGTCTTGTCCCGTTGGTGATGCGAAATGGTGGGGACAATGCTCCCATGACTTTGACCATGGCAGAGGGGGCCGAATAAAGGGTGTTGACAGCACTAATAAACTGGTCCGGGAGGCCAAACTTCGACAGGGTCCGCGACATAAAGAGCAGCTGACCCTGTCGAAGGCTTTTTTTCCGCATCCGTGCCCACCAGGACTAAAGGCTTAGAGGATCTCTTAGCCCAATTCACAAGATGTAAAAGCCTCACCGTGTTCTCCGACCCCTGTCTGCCATGGGACAAAACCTACTTGTTCTTCATGTACAATGTCAGGGAGAACATCCTGAAGCCTGGTAGCCAGAATTTTCGCCCACCACTTCACATCATTATTAAGTAAAGATATTGGCCTATAGTTACTGCAGCATGTGGATCTTTGTTTTCCTTATGGAGAACAGTAATGTGCGCCAATAAGGAATGAGGAGGCGAGAGAACCCCCTGTCAGAAGGTAGTTGCACAAGTTCCTGAAACGTGGGATTAGCACATCTTGAAAGGATTTATAGTATGCAATGGAAAATCCATCAGGGCCGGGGCTTTTACCCGAGGGGATAGACATAAGGACCTTGCGAACCTCCGAATCTGAAATAGGCTTAGTCAGGAGGGAAGTTTTTAATGGGGATACAGAGGGAAGGTCTAGAGACTGCAAGAATTTATCAGTGGCCTCGGATAAATCTCCTGGTGTAGTCCCATTAGGGGGTGGCAAATTATATAAGGTCTCATAGAAGGCGCAAAATGCCTTAGCGACATCTGGGGTGGACTTATGTACTTTGCCCTTGGAGTCTTTAATAGAGGAAACAAAGGAGTCAGAGAACTGCTTCTTGGCAATTGCCGACATCAGTCTGTTTCCTCTATCCCCATGAGCATAGGCCTTAAATCGGGAACGAAGTACCAACTTTGCTGAGGTGACATTCAATAAATTTTTTAGTTTTGTTCTGGCTTCAGTTAGTTCTGCTAGGGTGCTTATAGCCCGAGATTCCTTGTGGGAAGATTCTAGACGGGTTATGCTCGCCAATAAGGCGTCCAGGGCTAGTGTCCTTTGTTTTTTCACAAAAGCTCCCAAAGCTATAAGTTCCCCCCTGAGGACCACCTTATGTGATTCCCATAATATAGAAGGAGAAGGGGGCGACTTTGGGGTATCATTCAGCGCGAAAAATTCAGATATTGAGGCCTTAATTTTATCTGCATGTCTAGGGTCTAGAATCAGGGTATCATTGAGACGCCACAAGCGCTCCTTTCTCTGTGGTCCAAACAGGGAAAAATTAACAATGACAGGGTCATGGTCGGACAATGTTATATTACCTATCCGGGCTCCAGAGACATTACGCACATGTGAACTGGACAGGAAAATGTAATCCAATCTGTGGAAAGATAGTTTGGCATGTGAGTAAAAAGTATAATCTCGTCCATTGGGGTTTAGGGCCCGCCAGGCATCTAATACTTTAAGTTTCCTCAGGGAAATTTTTAGTCTTTTCAAGAGCCTGTAAGATACAGAAGGTCTGCCCGCCGAGGTGTCCACCGCTGGCTCCAGGGCAACATTGAAGTCGCCCCCCAAAACTAGTAAGCCCTCAGAGAAGGAGGATAACGCAGTAAGGGTCTGAACGAGCCATGGTACTTGGCCTTTGTTGGGAGCGTATAAGTTAGCAAAGGTCACTGGAGATTCGCCCAATAAACCCCTTACAAAAATGTACCTGCCCTCTGGGTCTGCTGAGATAGCCGAGTGTTTAAAGGGGAGGCATTTATGCACAGCTATACTAACCCCTCTGCTGGCGGAGTCATGAGTACTGTGAAACCACTTGACAAATTTCTTGGGGGGAAGTTTAGGAACTTTGCCTGTTCTGAAATGGGTCTCTTGCAAAAAGGCCACAGAGACCTTATCTTTCAGAAGGAGAGATAGTGTTTGAGACCTTTTACATGGCTCGTTCAGCCCGTGTGCGTTTAGTGAGGCGACTACTATAGAAGACATTTCTGCATACATTCAGGTGAGTAAATGCATAATACATCCATGGAAGTATGGAAGAGCACACAGATGATATGAGCAGGAGAAGGGAAAGAAGGTAAGGGAAGTACAAAGGAACAAAAAATTAATAAGAGAACATTAAACATGTCAAGTTGACAAGTGAGTAACTCAGACAAGACACCCGTCCGAGGAGGGGTTGGTACTCTACCTATCACCAGCCAAGACAGGATTGGACTGGCGAGGGGGCAAGTAAAGCACCTATGGTCTGAACAAAAGAGACCAAAAACAAAAAATGTGTCCAGCATCTTAATCTATCCGGACATCGCCCTGCAGTGAGGAACAGAATGCAATGTCCTAGAGGTAGCGTCCCGTAGCAGCAATGGCACGGCACAAGGCCATTTAAACATAACATTGAGCCCAATAGGCCACAAAAATAAAATACAAAAAATGTAGAAAACATTGAAAATGTAGGAAAGCCATGTCCGCCTTCAATAACCTGTATAACATATAGGTGAGCATCAGTCATCTCCTATTCTGTGGAGGTAGAAATATCAGCAAGGTATGCTTACAAACACCTCTAATCAGGTGGGATCCCTTTCCATCCTGCTGCGTCCCGATTGGTCCGACTTGCTCGCAGACGCTGTTTGCCAAGCGGTCACACGAGGTGGTATGGGAAGGGCGCCATCTTGGTCAGCCGGTAACCATGAGGGGATTTCCATCGGAGGAACGTCCAGGGACCGCCAGACAGATTCCAGGTCAGCAGGTGAACGCACAGTGAGTAGCTTACCATTCCTGGAAATCGCCAACCCAAAGGGGTATAGCCAGCGGAATGGGGTCGAGGTTTTCCTCAGGATATCCAGGAGAGGCCTGAGGAGGCGTCGCTTGGCCAGGGTGGATGGCGCGATGTCCTGGAACATCTGGATCGGGGTATTTTCATATTCCAGTACCTCTAATTCTCTTTGGCTTTTGAGGATGGCTGCGGTATCAACGTAACTTAGTAAGCCACAGATTACATCACGTGGCGGTTCTTGCGGTTCTTCCGACGCTTTACTTTCGTAGGCCATGATGGCCTCCTGAGTGGCTTCTAACGCCACCACTCTCTGCCCAAGATGCTTCATGTCGTCCTTGATATCAGACAGGTCTTGTTTCAGGGGTGAGAGGGCAGATTCAAGGACCCGGCGCAGGGTTCGCTCTGAGAGAGGTGGGTCTCTGGGTCTCTTATCCGAGACATCGGAGCCGCTACCGGCATCTGATAATTCCCCTGCGTCAGAGTCTTGTGCAGCAGACGTCGCCATATTGGGGCCTTTCTGCGCCGTGAACCTCGACGTTTTCCGGAGAAACTTCTCCATCTCTGGCTGTTTGGAGCGCAGTGGGGTGGACTCTGAGCTTCCTCTGTTCTTTTCTCTGCCAGGTTTCCCCATAATCAAGCAAATTATGAGCTTATATAGGGCAAATGAGCCGGAATGCTGGAGGAGCTCAAGCTCGTGCGGCCATTCAGCAGCGTGGCTCGGCTCCTATGTACAAGAATATAACTACTATAATACTGCCTCCTATGTACAAGAATATAACTACTATAATACTGCCTCCTATGTACAAGAATATAACTACTATAATACTGCCTCCTATGTACAAGAATATAACTACTTTCCCATTTCGTCCTACGGCAGCACAGAATGGGTTAACTTTGTTCTCATCCGATCCTAGGACCGCCCACCTAGATAAAAGGTACAGATTAAAACAATTAAATCATTAGTAGTGACCTATAAAGGCTGCTTCCTCCAGAACCTCCTTGTGTGATTTCCCAGTAGATACGATAAGGTTTACGGCGAAGAACATGGCTCTCACGAACTCCATACGAAGATCGCTCTGGTTGAAGCTCTGGTCTGGGGATCCATCTTCAAAGAACAATTTATGTTCCCTCCCTTTTGAGCCAGGAGAATTGTTCGGGTCTCACCTGGATAAGCTCTTGAAGGCAAATATGGAGGATAAAGTATTAAGTTTTCCTCAAACCAAGCGGAAGGATAAACCCAGGAGTTTTCGTTCCTACAGACAGGATCCCAGAAGATCAGGCTATAGAGGTCGCTCAAGCCGAGGAAGAGCTGACCGTAGAACTTGGGGTTCGTCTGAGAAATCTAAGAGGAAAACGGAAGAGAATAGGCCTCAGAAGAAGGAATTCTGACGCCAGAATTGTAAGGGTAGGAGGTCGATTATCCCTTTTTCACCGGAGCTGGCTTCAAATTACATCAGACAGCTGGGCTCTGGACATCATACGAAATGGCTACAATCTGGAGTTCAATCGCGCACCAAAAGACAGGTTTACTGTAAACAAACCAAGAGATCCACAGATCTTTCTTTTGTTAAGAGAGTTCATAGAAAAGGGAGCTTTGGAACCAGTTCCAAACGATTCAAAGAACTCTGGAATCTACTCCAGAATTTTCTGCGTACCCAAAGGGAATGGGAAGAGTCGGCTGATCATAGACCTGCGCTACTTAAACCGTCATCTAAAGAAGATCCATTTCAAAATGGAAACGATGAGATCCATCGCTGCTGTCCTCAGGAAGAACCTGTTCATGGCTTCTTTAGATCTCAAAGACGCCTATCTGCATATTCCTATAAATCCACAGTCAAGAAGATTCCTGAGAGTTGCCATCAAAAGAGGCGGAAAAATTTTGCATTACCAGTTCAGAGCTCTTCCCTTCGGGTTATGTTCAGCCCCGAGGATATTCACAAAGATAGCAGTACATATTGCAGTAGAACTTCGCCTGAGGGGGATCCAAATCTTCCCATACCTAGACGACTGGTTGCTGGTAGCCGGTACGGAGAAACTCCTGCATCAACATCTGGAACAGACGGTGGACCTCTTACAATCTGTGGGTTTCCTAATAAATTGGGAAAAATCTGACACGGTCCCAGCAACATCCAAGATCTTCCTGGGGTTTCTAGTAAATACTGTCGCCATGAAGCTCTATCTTCCTATGCCAAAGGTGGAAGCACTGAAGAAGGAGATGAAAACTCTGATGTCCCTCCACTCCCCTTCAGTACGAAGGGTTATGAAAACTCTGGGTCATATGACGTCAGTTTCAGAAGCTGTCCCTTGGGCAAATATCCACAGCAGGGATCTTCAGATGAACATGCTGCGAGCTTGGCGACTCTCCAGACTCAGTTTTGGACGCGAGAATAAGGCTGATCCAGCGACAATTCGGTCCCTCAGATGGTGGTTACGCACAGAAAATTTATTCAAAAGGAAGAGCTTCCAGTTCCTGTCTCCGGTGATCATAACTACGGATGCCTCCGGCCAAGGATGGGGAGCCCTTCTTCTGAACAAGTGGGTGCAAGGCCTCTGGACGCACGAGGACAGGATGAAATCCTCGAACTACAAGGAGCTGAAGGCGGTTCTGTTGGCTCTGCGCCACTTCAAGTCCGATATAGTAGGGAGATCCGTTCTGATCCGTTCGGACAACTTGACTACCGTATTCTACCTGAACAAACAGGGAGGTACGAGGAGCGGACTTCTTCTGGAGCTGTGCAAAACTATTTTCAGCTGGGCGGAGTCACACCTGCTGGAACTAAAAGCAGCGCATATCAGGGGCTGCTGCAATACGCAAGCGGTACATCTGAGCAGGAAGACGGTGAACCAAGCCGAATGGGAGCTCAATCAGTCCGTTTTTCACCAAATTACAGAGAAGTGGGGCTCTCCTGCATGGGATCTGATGGCGACAGCAGAGAACAGAAAATTGAGCAGGTTTTGTTCGCTGAGCAGCTTCGACAGTCCAACAGTGGTGGACGCCTTCTCCATGAGCTGGGAACGCCTATTCATCTATATATTTCCCCCGGTACCTCTCATCCCGAGAGTTCTGCGGAAAATAGCAGAGGAGAAGCCTCAGGCCATTATGATCACGCCATTTTGGCCGAGAAGGTCGTGGTTTCCCCTTCTATTTCACTTGTCCAGGGGGAACTTCTGGAAACTCCCCCTGCGGCCAGATCTCCTGTTGCAGAACAACCTGTATCATCAGAATCTACAACGTCTACACCTTACGGCCTGGAGGCTGAGAGAAGTAGACTAGAGAGAAGAGGCTTGTCACAATCGGTAATCAACACCCTGCTGGCGTCTAGGAAAGACTCTACCAACAGAAAATATGCTAAAGTCTGGCGAAAATTTCTATCCTGGATGTCACAGACCAGCCATGAAACCATTAATATTTCTTCCATCCTGCAGTTCCTTCAAGATGGGTTCCAGAAAGGGCTCAAGCCAAATACGCTAAGATCCCACATGACGGCAATAAACTCTGTAACAGAGAATGAATTCCTTCATCATCCTTTGATATTCCGGTTTTCAAGGCAATCAAGAGGCTCAAACCTGTTCATAGAGACCCAGTACCCATCTGGGATCTTTCTCTGGTACTAAAAAGGCTTGCAGCTCCCCCATTTGAGCCATTACAAGAAGTGGACTACAAATGGCTCTCCTGCAAGACTCTATTCCTCACAGCAATTACGTCTGCCAAAAGACTGGGGGAACTTCAGGCATTGTCTTCAAAATTCCCATACTTACGTTTCCTGCCAGATGGGGTTCTACTTCGTACTATGCCAGCCTTTTTGCCTAAAATCCCTTCAACAGCAAACAAAAATAGAGAGTCGTTCCTCCCAGTATTTTTTCCTGAGCCTCTGGACGAGAACCAGAAACTCTTACATACATTGGATGTTAAAAGAGCTCTACTTATCTATTTGCAAAGAACAAGAGAATTCAGAGCAGTAGAAAACCTTTTTGTCCTCTTCTCTGGGCCAAGAAAGGGTTCTTCTCCTTCTGAAGATACTTTGGCAAGATGGATCAAAGCCACAATAATGGAAGCCTATTCTCTGGAAGAGATACCACCTCCATTTCCAGTGAGAGCACATTCCACCAGGGCCATGGCTACTTCTTGGGCAGAGGTCGCACAGGTCTCGATTGAAGAAATCTGCAATGCAGCATCCTAGTCTTCATCCCTGACCTTCGTCAAGCATTATCGTTTGGATGTTAACGCTAGGAGCTCAGCCTTTGGTACCGGGGTTCTGACTGCAGCTCTGAGTGAAGATACCCCCCCTTGTGATCTATGAAAATCCCATTCTGTGCTGCCGTAGGACGAAATGGGAAAGGAAAAATTCTTACCTGGGATTTTACTTTCCTTGAGTCCGTAGGCAGCACAAGTATACCCTCCCTAATAAATTTCTTATATTGTTTTTTGGCATAATTCTTGGTCTGAGTCTATTTGTATTAACACAAGGAGGTTCTGGAGGAAGCAGCCTTTATAGGTCACTACTAATGATTTAATTGTTTTAATCTGTACCTTTTATCTAGGTGGGCGGTCCTAGGATCGGATGAGAACAAAGTTAACCCATTCTGTGCTGCCTACGTACTCAAGGAAAGTAAAATCCCAGGTAAGAATTTTTCCTATAATACTGCTCCTATGTACAAGAATATAACTACTATAATACTGCTCCTATGTACAAGAATATAACTACTATAATACTGCCTCCTATGTACAAGAATATAACTACTATAATACTGCTCCTATGTACAAGAGTATAACTACTATAATACTGCCTCCTATGTACAAGAATATAACTACTATAATACTGCTCCTATGTACAAGAATATAACTACTATAATACTGCTCCTCTGTACAAGAATATACCTACTATAATACTGCCTCCTCTGTACAAGAATATACCTACTATAATACTGCCTCCTATGTACAAGAATATAACTAATATAATACTGCTCCTGTGTACAAGAACATAACTACTATAATACTGCTCCTATGTACAAGAATATAACTACTATAATACTGCTCCTCTGTACAAGAATATACCTACTATAATACTGCCTCCTCTGTACAAGAATATACCTACTATAATACTGCCTCCTATGTACAAGAATATAACTAATATAATACTGCTCCTGTGTACAAGAACATAACTACTATAATACTGCTCCTATGTACAAGAATATAACTACTATAATACTGCTCCTCTGTACAAGAATATACCTACTATAATACTGCCTCCTCTGTACAAGAATATATCTACTATAATACTGCCTCCTATGTACAAGAATATAACTAATATAATACTGCTCCTGTGTACAAGAACATAACTATATAGTAGTTATGTTCTTGTACACAGGAGCAGTATTATATTAGTTATATTCTTGTACATAGGAGGCAGTATTATAGTAGGTATATTCTTGTAGGTATTTTCTTGTACAGATACTGCTCCTACGTAAAGGAATATACTAGAGGAGACGGGACACAGGACAGGCTCATATCTGCAAGACAGGAGATAAAGTTATGGGACATATCAGTCAATGATTTGGCAAGATCAGAAGTTCCTATGACTCCAGTGTATTTGCAGGTCACTCAGAGGTTACTACTGTGTGCCTGAGGTAGAGAACCAGGACCAAGGTCCCAGACTTATATCTCCATGATGAGTAGCCACTATTGGAATATTTCCCTTTAAAGGGAATCTGGATTTTGTGTATAGAGCTGAGGACATAGGTTGCTAGATGGCCGCTAGCACATCCGCAATACCCAGTCCCCATAGCTCTGTGTGCTTTTATTGTGGAAAAAAAACAATTTGATACATGTGCAAATTAACCTGAGATGAGTCCTGTACGTGAGATGAGTCGGGGACAGGACTCATCTCAGGTTAATTTGCCTATGTATCAAATCGGTTTATTTCCACAATAAAAGCACACAGAGCTATAGGGACTGGGTATTGCGGATGTGCTAGCGGCCATCTAGCAATCCATGTCCTCAGCTCTATACACAAAATCCAGGTGACAGGTTCCCTTTAAGAAGATTACCATGTGATAAGCTGCTATAGCAGTTCCTCGTTAGTATAGTGGTAAGTATCCCCGCCTGTCACGCGGGAGACCGGGGTTCGATTCCCCGACGGGGAGGCTTCAACTTTTGCATATAGAACAATACTAAGAAATAGAAGAATTAAGAAAACTGTAGAAAGAAGAAATAGTGTTTAGTGAATATAACTACTATAATACTGCTCCTATGTACAAGAATATAACTACTATAATACTACCCCTATGTACAAGAATATAACTACTATAATACTGCTCCTATGTACTATAACTACTATAATACTGCCTCCTATGTACAAGAATATAACTACTATAATACTGCTCCTATGTATAAGAATATAACTACTATAATACTGCTCCTATGTACAAGAATATAACTACTATAATACTGCTCCTATGTACAGGAATATAACTACTATAATACTGCTCCTATGTACAAGAATATAACTACTATAATACTGCCCCTATGTACAAGAATATAACTACTATAATACTACCCCTATGTACAAGAATATAACTACTATAATACTGCCTCCTATGTACAAGAATATAACTACTATAATACTGCTAGGAGCAGTATTATAGTAGTTATATTCTTAAACATAGGAGCAGTATTATAGTAGTTATATTCACTAAACACTATTTCTTCTTTCTACAGTTTTCTTAATTCTTCTATTTCTTAGTATTGTTCTATATGCAAAAGTTGAAGCCTCCCCGTCGGGGAATCGAACCCCGGTCTCCCGCGTGACAGGCGGGGATACTTACCACTATACTAACGAGGAACTGCTATAGCAGCTTATCACATGGTAATCTTCTTAAAGGGAACCTGTCACCTGGATTTTGTGTATAGAGCTGAGGACATGGATTGCTAGATGGCCGCTAGCACATCCGCAATACCCAGTCCCTATAGCTCTGTGTGCTTTTATTGTGGAAATAAAACCGATTTGATACATAGGCAAATTAACCTGAGATGAGTCCTGTCCCCGACTCATCTCACGTACAGGACTCATCTCAGGTTAATTTGCACATGTATCAAATTGTTTTTTTTCCACAATAAAAGCACACAGAGCTATGGGGACTGGGTATTACGGATGTGCTAGCGGCCATCTAGCAACCTATGTCCTCAGCTCTATACACAAAATCCAGATTCCCTTTAAAGGGAAATATTCCAATAGTGGCTACTCATCATGGAGATATAAGTCTGGGACCTTGGTCCTGGTTCTCTACCTCAGGCACACAGTAGTAACCTCTGAGTGACCTGCAAATACACTGGAGTCATAGGAACTTCTGATCTTGCCAAATCATTGACTGATATGTCCTATAACTTTATCTCCTGTCTTGCAGATATGAGCCTGTCCTGTGTCCCATCTCCTATAGTATATTCTTATATGTAGGAGCAGTATTATAGTAGTTATGTTCTTGTACACAGGAGCAGTATTATATTAGTTATATTCTTGTACATAGGAGGCAGTATTATAGTAGTTATATTCTTGTACATAGGAGGCAGTATTATAGTAGGTATATTCTTGTACATATGAGGTAGTATTATAGTAGTTATATTCTTGTACATAGGAGCAGTATTATAGTAGTTATATTCTTGTACATAGGAGCAGTATTATAGTAGTTATATTCTTGTACAGAGGAGCAGTATTATAGCAGTTATATTCTTGTACATAGGAGGCAGTATTATAGTAGTTATATTCTTGTACATAGGAGGCAGTATTATAGTAGGTATATTCTTGTACATATGAGGTAGTATTATAGTAGTTATATTCTTGTACATAGGAGCAGTATTATAGTAGTTATATTCCTGTACATAGGAGGCAGTATTATAGTAGTTATATTCTTGTACATAGGAGCAGTATTATAGTAGTTATATTCTAGTACATAGGAGCAGCATTATAGTAGTTATATTCTTGTATATAGGAGCAGTATTATAGTAGGTATATTCTTGTACAGAGGAGGCAGTATTATAGTAGTTATATTCCTGTACATAGGAGGCAGTATTATAGTAGTTATATTCTTGTACATAGGAGCAGTATTATAGTAGTTATATTCTTGTACAGAGGAGCAGTATTATAGTAGTTATATTCTTGTACATAGGAGCAGTATTATAGTAGTTATATTCCTGTACATAGGAGGCAGTATTATAGGAAAGGGGAAAGGGGAAAACAAGGAAGAAAGGGAGAAAGGGAATACTGCTCTAGCACGTAAAGTTTCTATGTGCCTTCCATGGGGACCACAGTTTTAAGAAGTGAGAGCGTGAGTTATTTTCCCAATGCGCAAGCTCCTCAAATCGGTAGATCTGATCCACCTTATCAGTCCACATATGGAGAGTCGGCGGGGAATCAGTTTTCCACAAAAAGGGAATAAGCAGCTTCGCTGCTGTAAGCAACATCGTCGGGAGATTATCCTTGGCGGGGGTGAGGGTATCATTGGGGCACCATAGTAGGATAAGCTTGGCGTCAAGAGTGATCTTGGTTTTACATATGCTATTAATCAGGGATTCTATCAATTTCCAAAATGGCTGGATCTTATGGCAGAGCCACCAGATATGAGATAAGGATCCAGTTTCTATGCCACATCTCCAGCATGCTTCGGGGATTTCTGGGTTTAGTTTATGTAAGAATTCAGGTGTTTTATACCACCTACTAAGGAGCTTAAAAGAATTCTCCTGAATCCTCACACAGCGGTTGAAACCGTGCGAGTGAGCTAGAACAATGGCTTTCTCCGGTTCCTTTAGGGTCAGAGAAAGCTCCCGTTCCCAGGAGCTCACATACCGGAGCTCCGGTGGAAAGGAGGAAAGCATTTCCTTATACATCTGGGATAATGGCCTAAGGGGAGGCTTAGTAGCCAGAACTTTCTTCTCGAGCCAGGAAGGAGAACCGCTGCCAGCAAAGGACTCAGTACACAAGGTAGTGTCTCTTTTAAAATCTGCTAGGTGGAAAAAGGGTGCTGTTTTGACCTCAGGGCGGTCCATTATTAAATTCCAATGTAAACTACCGTCTGGAAGAAGGACATCTCGCAGAGACAGGTCAGCGAGCCTAGACCAAATCCCAGAGAGGTTTGACACAGACGGATGAATATGGGTTTGCAGTAATTTGAGTGGCATGCATGGATTAGGAAAATTGAATAGATGGGATTTGACCATTTTGGACAATTCTACCAACATTCCCTTCCAGACCGGGGAGGAAGAACAGTGATTGGCTGAAAAGGGCCTAACACCCCACAGAGTAAGCTGCTCCTGGTTGGTGAGCAAAACCGACTCAAGGCGCGAGCAAAGTGAGCTAGATGATCGGGATAAGACCTTTACACATCTACACATCTGAACAGCAGTGTAATATAACTATACATCTGGCATCCCAAAGCCTCCGAACCTCTTATCCCTTGTGAGGGTAGAATAAGCAATACGCAGTGATTTGCCACTCCATAGGCAGCGTGTGAACACTCGGCGGACTTCTGTGAAATATGAGTTTGGGAGCCAAATAGGGAGGGATTGCAGCAAATATAAAAATTTGGGAAGGATAAACGTCTTAAGATAGTTCTTTCTTCCAACCCAGGAAACAAATGGGAGTTTCAGGTCTTGTAGATGGTTGCGCACATTTTGCAGAAGCGGCATATAATTGAGGGAGGCCAGGTCTTGGACATTAGCTGAAACGCGCGTCCCCAAGAACGTAATGTCTCTGGAGGCCCAGGTGAACGGGGTGCTACGTTTAAGATTGTTAATCAAAGTTTGCGGGCAGGAAATGTTGAGTGCCATGGATTTCCCATAGTTTATTTTAAAATTGGATATAAATCCAAATTCCTCAAATATATTCAACAACTTGGGCAAGGCCTCTGTAGGATTGGAGGTCATGACTAAAAGGTCATCCGCGAATGCTGCAGTAACATGAGTGCAGGAGCCGACCAGAAGGCCTTTAATGACCGGATCTGCTCTAATCTTACACAAAAGGGTCTCCATCACTAAAATGAATAGTGCAGGAGAGAGGGGACACCCCTGCCTCGTCCCATTGGTGATGTGAAATGGTGGGGACAATGCTCCGTTGACTTTGACCATGGCAGAGGGGGCCGCATATAAGGTATTGATAGCAGAAACAAACTGATCCGGGAAGCCAAACCTCGCCAGGGTCTGCGACATAAAGTGCCAGCTGACCCTGTCGAAGGCCTTCTCTGCATCTGTACTTACCAAGACCAAAGGTTTAGACGATCCTCTGGCCCAGTTCACAAGATGGAGAAGCCGCACCGTGTTATCAGACCCCTGTCTGCCATGGACAAAACCCACTTGCTCTTCATGAACAATGTCAGGAAGAACGTCTTGAAGCCTAGAAGCCAGAATCTTCGCCCACCACTTCACATCATTATTAAGCAGAGATATCGGCCTATAGTTACTGCAGCAAGTCGGATCCTTATTTTCCTTATGGAGAACAGTAATGTGCGCCAATAAGGAGTGAGGCGCAAGAGAGCCTCCAGTCAAGAGGTAATTGCACAAGTTCTTGAAACGGGGGATTAAAACATCTTGAAATGATTTATAATACACGATGGAGAAGCCATCTGGGCCGGGGCTTTTACCTGAAGGAATAGACATGAGAACCTTACAGATCTCTGAATCAGAGATGGGCCTAGTTAGTTGGGAAGCTTTAGATGAGGATATGGAAGGGAGGTTAAGGGTTTGCAAAAATTTATCTGTGGCCTCTGAGAGGTCACTAGGGGTAGTCCCAGTTGGAGGGGGTAAATTATACAATGCTTCATAGAAGGCACAAAATGCTTTGGCTACATCTGGGGTGGACTTATGTATCATTCCCTTGGAATCTTTAATAGAGGAAACAAAGGAGTCAGAAAATTGCTTCTTGGCAATAGCCGACATCAGTCCGTTTCCTCTATTCCCATGGGCATAGGCCTTAAATCTTGATCGTAACACTAACTTTGCAGAAGTGACATTTAATAAGTTTTTTAAACGCGTTCTGGCTTCAGTTAATTCTGCTAAGGTGCGTATAGCCTGAGATTCCTTGTGAGAGGATTCCAGACGAGCAATGGAAGCCAACAAGGCATCTAAAGCCTTCGTCCTTTGTTTTTTTACATAAGCCCCCAAGGCAATGAGTTCCCCCCTAAGAACTACTTTATGGGATTCCCATAATATGGCGGGAGAGGGAGGGGAGTCTGGGGTGTCATTAAGCTCGAAGAATTCAGAAATCAAGGCCTTAATTTTGCTAGCATGTGTGGGGTCCAAGACCAAAGTATCGTTGAGGCGCCACACACGCTCTTTCTTTTGTGGGCCTGACAGGGAGAAGGTAATAATAACAGGGGCATGATCGGATAATGTGATATTGCCTATCCGGGCTCCAGAGACATTACGTATATGTGAGTCAGACAGGAACAGATAATCCAATCTATGGAAGGACATCTTGGCGTGTGAGTAAAATGTATACTCTCGGCCATTGGGGTTTATGGTCCGCCATACGTCCAAGACCTTAAGTTTTCTCAGTGAAATTTTAAGCCTTTTTAACAGCTTGTAAGACACAGAAGGTCTGCCTACCGAGGTGTCCACCGCCGGTTCTATGGCAACGTTAAAGTCGCCCCCCAGAATTAATAACCCCTCTGAGAAGGAGGATAATGCAGCCAGGGTCTGAACGAGCCATGGTACTTGGCCTTTATTAGGGGCATATAAATTGGCAAACGTCACAGGGTAGTCACCTAGTACACCCTTTACAAAAATGAACCTGCCCTCGGGGTCAGCAGAAGTTGCCGTATGTTTGAAGGGGAGGCATTTGTGCACAGCTATACTGACACCCCTACTGGCAGAATCATGTGTACTATGGAACCATTGGACAAATTTCCTAGGGGGAAAACTGGGAATCTTGCCTGTTCTAAAATGGGTCTCTTGTAGAAAAGCCACTGAGACCTTGTCCTTCAGAAGGAGAGAAAGTGTTTGAGACCTTTTGCATGGCTCGTTCAGCCCATGCGCATTAAGTGAGGCTACTACTATAGAAGACATTTTTGCATACAGACAAATGAATAAAAGCATATATACTCATAATTATGTGGAAAAGCACAAAGATAATATGAGCAGAGGAGAGGGAAGGGGGGGGAGGGGAACAAAAGACAAAAAATAAGGAAGATAACATTGAACATATTAAACTGATAAGTGACCAGCTCGGGCGAGATACCCATCCAAGGTGGAATGAGCGCTTTACTTATCACCAGGCAAGACAGGGTTGGACTGGCGAGGGGGCAAGTAAAGCACTTTATGGTCTTAAGACAAAAAGACCCAAAAAACAAAAAATACATCCAACACCGGAAACTATCCGATCATCCCCTGCAACCAAAAAGAGCGCCTCCCTGGAGGTAGCGTCCCGCAACATCAGGAGAGCGTCCCAGTTTAAAAGGATATAGCCATCGGAACGGGGTCGACGTCTTCCTAAGGATATCCAGGAGAGGCTTGAATAAGCGCCGCTTAGCCAAGGTGGATGGCGCAAGATCCTGGAACATCTGGATCGGCGTATTTTCATACTCCAGTACCTCCATCTCTCGTTGCCTTTTCAGGAGGGCCGCGGTGTCCACGTAGCTCAATAGGCCGCAAATCACGTCACGTGGTGGCTCTTGTGGTTTAGGCCTAGGGTGCAGCGCCCTGTGTATGCGCTCCACTAATTCTTCTTTCTACAGTTTTCTTAATTCTTCTATTTCTTAGTATTGTTCTATATGCAAAAGTTGAAGCCTCCCCGTCGGGGAATCGAACCCCGGTCTCCCGCGTGACAGGCGGGGATACTTACCACTATACTAACGAGGAACTGCTATAGCAGCTTATCACATGGTAATCTTCTTAAAGGGAACCTGTCACCTGGATTTTGTGTATAGAGCTGAGGACATGGGTTGCTAGATGGAAGGCAATCGTAAGTGTAATCATTGTATGCCATACAGGGGACATATGTCGAAATATGCTTAAATAATCTAATGGAATTTATTGAACTCTGTCTGGACATCCATTCGAATAAATACTGAGCACTTTATCGACAAATATTTATCGACTTTTCATTATTATTATTTGTTATATATTATTGTTTTAGTATTTTATTGTTGAATCTGCATTAGGTGTAATAAATATTGTCACCATTATTTATCTTGTCTGTATCTCTGTGTGGTCCAAGTGTGAGTGCTCAGCCTCTCTACAATCTCTATATTCCTTTTTTGACTGCGTGAGTCATAAGGCTTGGTAGCACCAATCCATAGCCATAAACGGAGTGAGCCACCATATCTTTTATTTATAGTAGATATATTCCTATACATAGGAGGCAGTATTATAGTAGTTATATTCTTGTACATAGGAGCAGTATTATAGTAGTTATATTCTTGTACATAGGAGCAGTATTATAGTAGTTATATTCCTGTACATAGGAGCAGTATTATAGTAGTTATATTCTTGTACATAGGGGCAGTATTATAGTAGTTATATTCTTGTACATAGGAGCAGTATTATAGTAGTTATATTCTTGTACATAGGAGGCAGTATTATAGTAGTTATATTCTTGTACATAGGAGGCAGTATTATAGTAGTTATATTCTTGTACATAGGAGCAGTATTATAGTAGTTATATTCTTGTACATAGGAGCAGTAGTATAGTAGTTATATTCTTGTACATAGGAGGCAGTATTATAGTAGTTATATTCTTGTACATAGGAGCAGTATTATAGTAGTTATATTCTTGTACATAGGAGCAGTAGTATAGTAGTTATATTCTTGTACATAGGAGGCAGTATTATAGTAGTTATATTCTTGTACATAGGAGCAGTATTATAGTAGTTATATTCTTGTACATAGGAGCAGTAGTATAGTAGTTATATTCTTGTACATAGTAACAGTATTATAGTAGTTATATTCTTGTACATAGGAGCAGTATTATAGTAGTTATATTCTTGAACATAGGAGCAGTATTATAGTAGTTATATTCTTGTACATAGGAGGCAGTATTATAGTAGTTATATTCTTGTACATAGGAGCAGTATTATAGTAGTTATATTCCTGTACATAGGGGCAGTATTATAGTAGTTATATTCTTGTACATAGGAGCAGTATTATAGTAGTTATATTCTTGTACATAGGAGGCAGTATTATAGTAGTTATATTCTTGTACATAGGAGCAGTATTATAGTAGTTATATTCTTGTACATAGGAGGCAGTATTATAGTAGTTATATTCTTGTACATAGGAGCAGTATTATAGTAGTTATATTCTTGTACATAGGAGGCAGTATTATAGTAGTTATATTCTTGTACATAGGAGCAGTATTATAGTAGTTATATTCTTGTATACAGGAGCAGTATTATTGTAGTTATATTCTTGTACATAGGACGCAGTATTATAGTAGTTATATTCTTGCACATAGGAGGCAGTATTATAGTAGTTATATTCCTGTACATAGGAGGCAGTATTATAGTAGTTATATTCTTGTACATAGGAGGCAGTATTATAGTAGTTATATTCTTGTACATAGAAGGCAGTATTATAGTAGTTATATTCTTGTACATAGGAGCAGTATTATAGTAGCTATTATAGTAGCTATATTCTTGTACATAGGAGTAGTATTATAGTAGTTATATTCTTGTACATAGGAGGCAGTATTATTGTAGTGATATTCTTGTACATAGGAGCAGTATTATAGTAGCTATTATAGTAGCTATATTCTTGTACATAGGAGTAGTATTATAGTAGTTATATTCTTGTACATAGGAGGCAGTATTATAGTAGTTATAATCTTGTAGATAGGAGCAGTATTATAGTAGTTATATTCTTGTACATAGAAGACAGTATTATAGTAGTTATATTCTTGTACATATGAGGCAGTATTATAGTAGTTATATTCTTGTACATAGGAGCGGTATTACAGTAGTTATATTCTTATACATAGGAGCAGTATTATAGTAGTTATATTCTTGTACATAGGAGCAGTATTATAGTAGTTATATTCTTGTACATAGGAGGCAGTATTATAGTAGTTATATTCTTGTACATAGGAGGCAGTATTATAGTAGTTATATTCTTGTACATGGGAGCAGTATTATAGTAGTTATATTCTTGTACATAGGAGGCAGTATTATAGTAGTTATATTCCTGTACATAGAAGCAGTATTATAGTAGTTATATTATTGAACATAGGAGGCAGTATTATAGTAGTTATATTCTTGTACATAGGAGCAGTATTATAGTAGTTATATTCTTGTACATAGGAGCAGTATTATAGTAGTTATATTCTTGTACATAGGAGGCAGTATTATAGTAGTTATATTCTTGTACATAGGAGCAGTATTATAGTAGATATATTCTTGTACATAGGAGCAGTATTATAGTAGTTATATTCTTGTACATAGGAGGCAGTATTATAGTAGTTATACTCTTGTACATAGGAGCAGTATTATAGTAGTTATATTCTTGTACATAGGAGCAGTATTATAGTAGTTATATTCTTGTACATAGGAGCAGTATTATAGGAAAAATTCTTACCTGGGATTTTACTTTCCTTGAGTCCGTAGGCAGCACAGAATGGGTTAACTTTGTTCTCATCCGATCCTAGGACCGCCCACCTAGATAAAAGGTACAGATTAAAACAATTAAATCATTAGTAGTGACCTATAAAGGCTGCTTCCTCCAGAACCTCCTTGTGTTAATACAAATAGACTCAGACCAAGAATTATGCCAAAAAACAATATAAGAAATTTATTAGGGAGGGTATACTTGTGCTGCCTACGGACTCAAGGAAAGTAAAATCCCAGGTAAGAATTTTTCCTTTCCCATTTCGTCCTACGGCAGCACAGAATGGGATTTTCATAGATCACAAGGGGGGGTATCTTCACTCAGAGCTGCAGTCAGAACCCCGGTACCAAAGGCTGAGCTCCTAGCGTTAACATCCAAACGATAATGCTTGACGAAGGTCAGGGATGAAGACCAGGATGCTGCATTGCAGATTTCTTCAATCGAGACCTGTGCGACCTCTGCCCAAGAAGTAGCCGTGGCCCTGGTGGAATGTGCTCTCACTGGAAATGGAGGTGGTATCTCTTCCAGAGAATAGGCTTCCATTATTGTGGCTTTGATCCATCTTGCCAAAGTATCTTTAGAAGGAGAAGAACCCTTTCTTGGCCCAGAGAAGAGGACAAAAAGGTTTTCTTCTGCTCTGAATTCTCTTGTTCTTTGCAAATAGATAAGTAGAGCTCTTTTAACATCCAATGTATGTAAGAGTTTCTGGTTCTCGTCCAGAGGCTCAGGAAAAAATACTGGGAGGAACGACTCTCTATTTTTGTTTGCTGTTGAAGGGATTTTAGGCAAAAAGGCTGGCATAGTACGAAGTAGAACCCCATCTGGCAGGAAACGTAAGCATGGGAATTTTGAAGACAATGCCTGAAGTTCCCCCAGTCTTTTGGCAGACGTAATTGCTGTGAGGAATAAATTAGTCTTGCAGGAGAGCCATTTGTAGTCCACTTCTTGTAATGGCTCAAATGGGGGAGCTGCAAGCCTTTTTAGTACCAGAGAAAGATCCCAGATGGGTACTGGGTCTCTATGAACAGGTTTGAGCCTCTTGATTGCCTTGAAAAACCGGAATATCAAAGGATGATGAAGGAATTCATTCTCTGTTACAGAGTTTATTGCCGTCATGTGGGATCTTAGCGTATTTGGCTTGAGCCCTTTCTGGAACCCATCTTGAAGGAACTGCAGGATGGAAGAAATATTGATGGTTTCATGGCTGGTCTGTGACATCCAGGATAGAAATTTTCGCCAGACTTTAGCATATTTTCTGTTGGTAGAGTCTTTCCTAGACGCCAGCAGGGTGTTGATTACCGATTGTGACAAGCCCCTTCTCTTTAGTCTACTTCTCTCAGCCTTCAGGCCGTAAGGTGTAGACGTTGTAGATTCTGATGATACAGGTTGTTCTGCAACAGGAGATCTGGCCGCAGGGGGAGTTTCCAGAAGTTCCCCCTGGACAAGTGAAATAGAAGGGGAAACCACGACCTTCTCGGCCAAAATGGCGTGATCATAATGGCCTGAGGCTTCTCCTCTGCTATTTTCCGAAGAACTCTCGGGATGAGAGGTACCGGGGGAAATATATAGATGAATAGGCGTTCCCAGCTCATGGAGAAGGCGTCCACCACTGTTGGACTGTCGAAGCTGTTCAGCGAACAAAACCTGCTCAATTTTCTGTTCTCTGCTGTCGCCATCAGATCCCATGCAGGAGAGCCCCACTTCTCTGTAATTTGGTGAAAAACGGACTGATTGAGCTCCCATTCGGCTTGGTTCACCGTCTTCCTGCTCAGATGATCCGCTTGCCTATTGCAGCAACCCCTGATATGCGCTGCTTTTAGTTCCAGCAGGTGTGATTCCGCCCAGCTGAAAATAGTTTTGCACAGCTCCAGAAGAAGTCCGCTCCTCGTACCTCCCTGTTTGTTCAGGTAGAATACGGTAGTCAAGTTGTCCGAACGGATCAGAACGGATCTCCCTACTATATCGGACTTGAAGTGGCACAGAGCCAACAGAACCGCCTTCAGCTCCTTGTAGTTCGAGGATTTCATCCTGTCCTCGTGCGTCCAGAGGCCTTGCACCCACTTGTTCAGAAGAAGGGCTCCCCATCCTTGGCCGGAGGCATCCGTAGTTATGATCACCGGAGACAGGAACTGGAAGCTCTTCCTTTTGAATAAATTTTCTGTGCGTAACCACCATCTGAGGGACCGAATTGTCGCTGGATTCAGCCTTATTCTCGCGTCCAAACTGAGTCTGGAGAGTCGCCAAGCTCGCAGCATGTTCATCTGAAGATCCCTGCTGTGGATATTTGCCCAAGGGACAGCTTCTGAAACTGACGTCATATGACCCAGAGTTTTCATAACCCTTCGTACTGAAGGGGAGTGGAGGGACATCAGAGTTTTCATCTCCTTCTTCAGTGCTTCCACCTTTGGCATAGGAAGATAGAGCTTCATGGTGACAGTATTTACTAGAAACCCCAGGAAGATCTTGGATGTTGCTGGGACCGTGTCAGATTTTTCGAAATTTATTAGGAAACCCACAGATTGTAAGAGGTCCACCGTCTGTTCCAGATGTTGATGCAGGAGTTTCTCCGTACCGGCTACCAGCAACCAGTCGTCTAGGTATGGGAAGATTTGGATCCCCCTCAGGCGAAGTTCTACTGCAATAAGTACTGCTATCTTTGTGAATATCCTCGGGGCTGAACATAACCCGAAGGGAAGAGCTCTGAACTGGTAATGCAAAATTTTTCCGCCTCTTTTGATGGCAACTCTCAGGAATCTTCTTGACTGTGGATTTATAGGAATATGCAGATAGGCGTCTTTGAGATCTAAAGAAGCCATGAACAGGTTCTTCCTGAGGACAGCAGCGATGGATCTCATCGTTTCCATTTTGAAATGGATCTTCTTTAGATGACGGTTTAAGTAGCGCAGGTCTATGATCAGCCGACTCTTCCCATTCCCTTTGGGTACGCAGAAAATTCTGGAGTAGATTCCAGAGTTCTTTGAATTGTTTGGAACTGGTTCCAAAGCTCCCTTTTCTATGAACTCTCTTAACAAAAGAAAGATCTGTGGATCTCTTGGTTTGTTTACAGTAAACCTGTCTTTTGGTGCGCGATTGAACTCCAGATTGTAGCCATTTCATATGATGTCCAGAGCCCAGCTGTCTGATGTAATTTGAAGCCAGCTCCGGTGAAAAAGGGATAATCGACCTCCTACCCTTACAATTCTGGCGTCAGAATTCCTTCTTCTGAGGCCTATTCTCTTCCGTTTTCCTCTTAGATTTCTCAGACGAACCCCAAGTTCTACGGTCAGCTCTTCCTCGGCTTGAGCGACCTCTATAGCCTGATCTTCTGGGATCCTGTCTGTAGGAACGAAAACTCCTGGGTTTATCCTTCCGCTTGGTTTGAGGGAAACTTAATACTTTATCCTCCATATTTGCCTTCAAGAGCTTATCCAGGTGAGACCCGAACAATTCTCCTGGCTCAAAAGGGAGGGAACATAAATTGTTCTTTGAAGATGGATCCCCAGACCAGAGCTTCAACCAGAGCGATCTTCGTATGGAGTTCGTGAGAGCCATGTTCTTCGCCGTAAACCTTATCGTATCTACTGGGAAATCACACAAGGAGGTTCTGGAGGAAGCAGCCTTTATAGGTCACTACTAATGATTTAATTGTTTTAATCTGTACCTTTTATCTAGGTGGGCGGTCCTAGGATCGGATGAGAACAAAGTTAACCCATTCTGTGCTGCCGTAGGACGAAATGGGAAAGTAGTTATATTCTTGTACATAGGAGGCAGTATTATAGTAGTTATATTCTTGTACATAGGAGGCAGTATTATAGTAGTTATATTCTTGTACATAGGAGCAGTATTATAGTAGTTATATTCTTGTACATAGGAGCAGTATTATAGTAGTTATATTCTTGTACATAGGAGCAGTATTATAGTAGTTATATTCTTGTACATAGGAGCAGTATTATAGTAGTTATATTCTTGTACATAGGAGGCAGTATTATAGTAGTTATAGTACATAGGAGCAGTATTATAGTAGTTATATTCTTGAACATAGGAGCAGTATTATAGTAGTTATATTCTTGAACATAGGAGGCAGTATTATAGTAGTTATATTCTTAACCATATTTCTTTTTATTGAGGTAAGAAAACAAGGCCACACGCCTACACAAGACATCAGTATCATAACATTAAAAGTCACACTAGTTATCCAACATACAAGTCATGTGTGAACAATACCAGCGATTATTATCTTCATCAAAAACATACATCAAAAGAAACAAAAAGAGGAAAAAAGGGGGTAAGGGGAAGACAATAGGATAAGTAGGGGGAAGGGATCAGAGGAGTGAGGGGATCCTGCTCTATCATGTGAAATTCCTGTGAGATTTCCACGGGGACCATAGCTTTAGAAAACAATGGCGAGAGTTTGTTTCCCAATGTGCCAGTTCCTCAAAGCGGTAGATTTGATCTACCTTGTCCGTCCACATATCTAGATTTGGAGGAGAATCGGTTTTTCATAAAAGGGGAACTAGTAGTCTCGCAGCTGTGATCAGCATTGTAGGGAGATTATTTTTGGCAGGGGTTATCGTGCTATTAGGGCACCACAGTAAGATGAGTTTGGCATCTAATACGACTTTAGTTTTGCAAACGCTATTAATCATTGATTCTATCAATTTCCAAAACGGTTGAATCTTATGGCAGAGCCACCAGATATGTGATAGTGAACCGGTTTCTATGCCACATCTCCAGCACACCTCGGGTACCTCAGGATTAAGTTTGTGCAAGAATTCAGGAGTTTTGTACCATCTACTTAGTAGCTTAAAAGAATTCTCCTGAACTCTTACACAGCGACTGAAGCCATGAGAGTGGGCTAAAACAAAGGCCCTCTCTGGTTCCGTTATGGTCATAGAAAGCTCTCGTTCCCATGAAGTCACATATCCGAGCTCTGGTGGTAAGGAGGAAAGTATTTCCTTATACATCTGGGATAATGGCCTAAGAGGAGGCCTAGGGGCCAGGACTTTCCTCTCAAGCCAAGAAGGGGAGCTATTACTAGCAAAGGTTCCAACGCATAACTTAGTATCTCTCTTAAAATCTGCCAAGTGGAAAAAAGGAGCTGACTTGATTTCGGGGCGATCCATTATTAAATCCCATTGTAAACCACCGTCTGGGAGAAGGACATCTCGCAGGGACAAGCCAGCAAGCCTAGACCAAATCCCAGAGGGGTTTGACACAGAAGGATGAATATAGCTCTGTAACAATTTAAGAGGCATACAAGGATTAGGAAAGCTAAACTGCTGGGATTTGACCATTTTAGACCATTCTACTAGCATTCCTTTCCAAACCGGGGAAGAGGCGTAATGATTGGCCGAAAAGGGCCTGATACCCCACAGAGTGAGCTGATCCTGGTTGGTGAGTAATACAGATTCGAGCCGTGAGCAAAGGGAGTTAGATTTACAGGTCAGGGCAGATATACATCTACATAACTGAACAGCAGTGTAATATGACTTTACATCAGGCATCCCAAAGCCTCCAAACTTCTTATCTCTTGTAAGGACAGAATAGGCAATGCGTGGAGACTTGCCATTCCAGAGGAAGCGCGTGAACACTCGGCGGACTTCTGAGAAGTATGAGTTTGGCAGCCATATAGGGATGGCTTGCAGCAAATAAAGAAATTTGGGGAGAATGAAAGTTTTCAGATAGTTTTTCCTCCCTATCCATGAAACAAAAGGGAGTTTCAGATTCTGTAAGTGGGTGCGAACCTCTTGCAGGAGTGGAGCATAATTAAGGGAGGCTAGATCTTGAATATTAGCCGAAACATGCGTTCCTAAAAATGTAATGTCTCTGGAGGCCCAGGTAAATGGGGTGGAGCGTTTTAGACTATTGACTACAGATTGGGGGCATGAAATATTAAGTGCCATGGATTTCCCATAATTTATTTTGAAGTTGGATACAAATCCAAAATCCTCAAAAGTATTCAACAACTTGGGCAAGGCTTCCGCAGGGTTAGAGGTCATGACTAAAAGGTCATCCGCGAATGCTGCAGTAACATGGGTTTGTGGGCCAATCTGAAGACCTCTGATAACAGGGTCCGACCTAATTTTACACAAAAGGGTCTCCATGACCAGTACAAACAGTGCCGGGGAAAGGGGGCACCCCTGTCTTGTCCCGTTGGTGATGCGAAATGGTGGGGACAATGCTCCATTGACTTTGACCATGGCAGAGGGGGCCGAATAAAGGGTGTTGACAGCACTAATAAACTGGTCCGGGAGGCCAAACTTCGACAGGGTCCGCGACATAAAGAGCCAGCTGACCCTGTCGAAGGCTTTTTCCGCATCCGTGCCCACCAGGACTAAAGGCTTAGAGGATCTCTTAGCCCAATTCACAAGATGTAAAAGCCTCACCGTGTTCTCCGACCCCTGTCTGCCATGGACAAAACCTACTTGTTCTTCATGTACAATGTCAGGGAGAACATCCTGAAGCCTGGTAGCCAGAATTTTCGCCCACCACTTCACATCATTATTAAGTAAAGATATTGGCCTATAGTTACTGCAGCATGTTGGATCTTTGTTTTCCTTATGGAGAACAGTAATGTGCGCCAATAAGGAATGAGGAGCGAGAGAACCCCCTGTCAGAAGGTAGTTGCACAAGTTCCTGAAACGTGGGATTAGCACATCTTGAAAGGATTTATAGTATGCAATGGAAAATCCATCAGGGCCGGGGCTTTTACCCGAGGGGATAGACATAAGGACCTTGCGAACCTCCGAATCTGAAATAGGCTTAGTCAGGAGGGAAGTTTTTAATGGGGATACAGAGGGAAGGTCTAGAGACTGCAAGAATTTATCAGTGGCCTCGGATAAATCTCCTGGTGTAGTCCCATTAGGGGGCGGCAAATTATATAAGGTCTCATAGAAGGCGCAAAATGCCTTAGCGACATCTGGGGTGGACTTATGTACTTTGCCCTTGGAGTCTTTAATAGAGGAAACAAAGGAGTCAGAGAACTGCTTCTTGGCAATTGCCGACATCAGTCTGTTTCCTCTATCCCCATGAGCATAGGCCTTAAATCGGGAACGAAGGACCAACTTTGCTGAGGTGACATTCAATAAATTTTTTAGTTTTGTTCTGGCTTCAGTTAGTTCTGCTAGGGTGCTTATAGCCCGAGATTCCTTGTGGGAAGATTCTAGACGGGTTATGCTCGCCAATAAGGCGTCCAGGGCTAGTGTCCTTTGTTTTTTCACAAAAGCTCCCAAAGCTATAAGTTCCCCCCTGAGGACCACCTTATGTGATTCCCATAATATAGAAGGAGAAGGGGGCGACTCTGGGGTATCATTCAGCGCGAAAAATTCAGATATTGAGGCCTTAATTTTATCTGCATGTCTAGGGTCTAGAATCAGGGTATCATTGAGACGCCACAAGCGCTCCTTTCTCTGTGGTCCAAACAGGGAAAAATTAACAATGACAGGGGCATGGTCGGATAATGTTATATTACCTATCCGGGCTCCAGAGACATTACGCACATGTGAACTGGACAGGAAAATGTAATCCAATCTGTGGAAAGATAGTTTGGCATGTGAGTAAAAAGTATAATCTCGTCCATTGGGGTTTAGGGCCCGCCAGGCATCTAATACTTTAAGTTTCCTCAGGGAAATTTTTAGTCTTTTCAAGAGCCTGTAAGATACAGAAGGTCTGCCCGCCGAGGTGTCCACCGCTGGCTCCAGGGCAACATTGAAGTCGCCCCCCAAAACTAGTAAGCCCTCAGAGAAGGAGGATAACGCAGTAAGGGTCTGAACGAGCCATGGTACTTGGCCTTTGTTGGGAGCGTATAAGTTAGCAAAGGTCACTGGAGATTCGCCCAATAAACCCCTTACAAAAATGTACCTGCCCTCTGGGTCTGCTGAGATAGCCGAGTGTTTAAAGGGGAGGCATTTATGCAGAGCTATACTAACCCCTCTGCTGGCGGAGTCATGAGTACTGTGAAACCACTGGACAAATTTCTTGGGGGGAAGTTTAGGAACTTTGCCTGTTCTGAAATGGGTCTCTTGCAAAAAGGCCACAGAGACCTTATCTTTCAGAAGGAGAGATAGAGTTTGAGACCTTTTACATGGCTCGTTCAGCCCGTGCGCGTTTAGTGAGGCGACTACTATAGAAGACATTTCTGCATACATTCAGGTGAGTAAATGCATAATACATCCATGGAAGTATGGAAGAGCACACAGATGATATGAGCAGGAGAAGGGAAAGAAGGTAAGGGAAGTACAAAGGAACAAAAAATTTATAAGAGAACATTAAACATGTCAAGTTGACAAGTGAGTAACTCAGACAAGACACCCGTCCGAGGAGGGGTTAGTACTCTACCTATCACCAGCCAAGACAGGATTGGACTGGCGAGGGGGCAAGTAAAGCACCTATGGTCTGAACAAAAGAGACCAAAAACAAAAAATGTGTCCAGCATCTTAATCTATTCGGACATCGCCCTGCAGTGAGGAACAGAATGCAATGTCCTAGAGGTAGCGTCCCGTAGCAGCAATGGCACGGCACAAGGCCATTTAAACATAACATTGAGCCCAATAGGCCACAAAAATAAAATACTAAAAATGTAGAAAACATTGAAAATGTAGGAAAGCCATGTCCGCCTTCAATAACCTGTATAACATATAGGTGAGCATCAGTCATCTCCTATTCTGTGGAGGTAGAAATATCAGCAAGGTATGCTTACAAACACCTCTAATCAGGTGGGATCCCTTTCCATCCTGCTGCGTCCCGAACGGTCCGACTTGCTCGCAGACGCTGTTTGCCAAGCGGTCACACGAGGTGGTATGGGAAGGGCGCCATCTTGGTCAGCCGGTAACCATGAGGGGATTTCCATCGGAGGAACGTCCAGGGACGCCAGACAGATTCCAGGTCAGCAGGTGAACGCACAGTGAGTAGCTTACCATTCCTGGAAATCGCCAACCCAAAGGGGTATAGCCAGCGGAATGGGGTCGAGGTTTTCCTCAGGATATCCAGGAGAGGCCTGAGGAGGCGTCGCTTGGCCAGGGTGGATGGCGCGATGTCCTGGAACATCTGGATCGGGGTATTTTCATATTCCAGTACCTCTAATTCTCTTTGGCTTTTGAGGATGGCTGCAGTATCAACGTAACTTAGTAAGCCACAGATTACATCACGTGGCGGTTCTTGCGGTTTAGGCCTAGAGCGCAGCGCCCTGTGTATGCGCTCCACTACGATTCCCGCCGCTCTGTCAGGGTCCAGCAGCTTAGAGAACAATTCACGTGCCACCGTCGGTAAGGCCTCCGCTGCAAACGACTCAGGTAGGCCGCGGATGCGGATATTGCGCCGGCGGCTACGATTTTCTTGGTCTTCCAATTTCAGGAAGGCATCATTTAACAAGGCCTTGTGAGACGCCAGCACCTCCGACGCTTTACTTTCGTAGGCCATGATGGCCTCCTGAGTGGCTTCTAACGCCACCACTCTCTGCCCAAGATGCTTCATGTCGTCCTTGATATCAGACAGGTCTTGTTTCAGGGGTGAGAGGGCAGATTCAAGGACCCGGCGCAGGGTTCGTTCTGAGAGAGGTGGGTCTCTGGGTCTCTCATCCGAGACATCGGAGCCGCTACCGGCATCTGATAATTCCCCTGCGTCAGAGTCTTGTGCAGCAGACATCGCCATATTGGGGCCTTTCTGCGCCGTGAACCTCGACGTTTTCCGGAGAAACTTCTCCATCTCTGGCTGTTTGGAGCGCAGTGGGGTGGACTCTGAGCTTCCTCTGTTCTTTTCTCTGCCAGGTTTCCCCATAATCAAGCAAATTATAAGCTTATATAGGGCAAATGAGCCGGAATGCTGGAGGAGCTCAAGCTCGTGCGGCCATTCAGCAGCGTGGCTAGGCTCCGCCCCTATAGTAGTTATATTCTTGTACATAGGGGTAGTATTATAGTAGTTATATTCTTGTACATAGGAGGCAGTATTATAGTAGTTATATTCTTGTACATAGGAGGCAGTATTATAGTAGTTATAGTACATAGGAGCAGTATTATAGTAGTTATATTCTTGTACATAGGAGGCAGTATTATAGTAGTTATAGTACATAGGAGCAGTATTATAGTAGTTATATTCTTGTACATAGTGGGCAGTATTATAGTAGTTATATTCTTGTACATAGGAGCAGTATTATAGTAGTTATATTCTTGTACATAGGAGCAGTATTATAGTAGTTATATTCTTGTACATAGGAGGCAGTATTATAGTAGTTATATTCTTGTATACAGGAGCAGTATTATAGTAGTTATATTCTTGTACATAGGAGCAGTATTATAGTAGTTATATTCTTGTACATAGGAGCAGTATTATAGTAGTTATATTCTTGTACATAGGAGCAGTATTATAGTAGTTATATTCTTGTACATAGGAGCAGTATTATAGTAGTTATATTCTTGTACATAGGGGTAGTATTATAGTAGTTATATTCACTAAACACTATTTCTTCTTTCTACAGTTTTCTTAATTCTTCTATTTCTTAGTATTGTTCTATATGCAAAAGTTGAAGCCTCCCCGTCGGGGAATCGAACCCCGGTCTCCCGCGTGACAGGCGGGGATACTTACCACTATACTAACGAGGAACTGCTCTAGCAGCTTATCACATGGTAATCTTCTTAAAGGGAACCTGTCACCTGGATTTTGTGTATAGAGCTGAGGACATGGGTTGCTAGATGGCCGCTAGCACATCCGCAATACCCAGTCCCTATAGCTCTGTGTGCTTTTATTGTGGAAATAAACCGATTTGATACATAGGAAAATTAACCTGAGATGAGTCCTGTCCCCGACTCATCTCACGTACAGGACTCATCTCAGGTTAATTTGCACATGTATCAAATTGTTTTTTTTCCACAATAAAAGCACACAGAGCTATGGGGACTGGGTATTGCGGATGTGCTAGCGGCCATCTAGCAACCTATGTCCTCAGCTCTATACACAAAATCCAGATTCCCTTTAAAGGGAAATATTCCAATAGTGGCTACTCATCATGGAGATATAAGTCTGGGACCTTGGTCCTGGTTCTCTACCTCAGGCACACAGTAGTAACCTCTGAGTGACCTGCAAATACACTGGAGTCATAGGAACTTCTGATCTTGCCAAATCATTGACTGATATGTCCCATAATTTTATCTCCTGTCTTGCAGATATGAGCCTGTCCTGTGTCCCGTCTCCTCTAGTATATTCCTTTACATAGGAGGCAGTATTATAGTAGTTATGTTCTTGTACACAGGAGCAGTATTATATTAGTTATATTCTTGTACATAGGAGGCAGTATTATAGTAGGTATATTCTTGTACAGAGGAGGCAGTATTATAGTAGGTATATTCTTGTACAGAGGAGCAGTATTATAGTAGTTATATTCTTGTACATAGGAGCAGTATTATAGTAGTTATATTCTTGTACATAGGAGGCAGTATTATAGTAGTTATACTCTTGTACATAGGAGCAGTATTATAGTAGTTATATTCTTGTACATAGGAGGCAGTATTATAGTAGTTATATTCTTGTACATAGGAGCAGTATTATAGTAGTTATATTCTTGTACATAGGAGCAGTATTATAGGAAAAATTCTTACCTGGGATTTTACTTTCCTTGAGTCCGTAGGCAGCACAGAATGGGTTAACTTTGTTCTCATCCGATCCTAGGACCGCCCACCTAGATAAAAGGTACAGATTAAAACAATTAAATCATTAGTAGTGACCTATAAAGGCTGCTTCCTCCAGAACCTCCTTGTGTTAATACAAATAGACTCAGACCAAGAATTATGCCAAAAAACAATATAAGAAATTTATTAGGGAGGGTATACTTGTGCTGCCTACGGACTCAAGGAAAGTAAAATCCCAGGTAAGAATTTTTCCTTTCCCATTTCGTCCTACGGCAGCACAGAATGGGATTTTCATAGATCACAAGGGGGGGTATCTTCACTCAGAGCTGCAGTCAGAACCCCGGTACCAAAGGCTGGGCTCCTAGCGTTAACATCCAAACGATAATGCTTGACGAAGGTCAGGGATGAAGACCAGGATGCTGCATTGCAGATTTCTTCAATCGAGACCTGTGCGACCTCTGCCCAAGAAGTAGCCATGGCCCTGGTGGAATGTGCTCTCACTGGAAATGGAGGTGGTATCTCTTCCAGAGAATAGGCTTCCATTATTGTGGCTTTGATCCATCTTGCCAAAGTATCTTCAGAAGGAGAAGAACCCTTTCTTGGCCCAGAGAAGAGGACAAAAAGGTTTTCTACTGCTCTGAATTCTCTTGTTCTTTGCAAATAGATAAGTAGAGCTCTTTTAACATCCAATGTATGTAAGAGTTTCTGGTTCTCGTCCAGAGGCTCAGGAAAAAATACTGGGAGGAACGACTCTCTATTTTTGTTTGCTGTTGAAGGGATTTTAGGCAAAAAGGCTGGCATAGTACGAAGTAGAACCCCATCTGGCAGGAAACGTAAGTATGGGAATTTTGAAGACAATGCCTGAAGTTCCCCCAGTCTTTTGGCAGACGTAATTGCTGTGAGGAATAGAGTCTTGCAGGAGAGCCATTTGTAGTCCACTTCTTGTAATGGCTCAAATGGGGGAGCTGCAAGCCTTTTTAGTACCAGAGAAAGATCCCAGATGGGTACTGGGTCTCTATGAACAGGTTTGAGCCTCTTGATTGCCTTGAAAAACCGGAATATCAAAGGATGATGAAGGAATTCATTCTCTGTTACAGAGTTTATTGCCGTCATGTGGGATCTTAGCGTATTTGGCTTGAGCCCTTTCTGGAACCCATCTTGAAGGAACTGCAGGATGGAAGAAATATTGATGGTTTCATGGCTGGTCTGTGACATCCAGGATAGAAATTTTCGCCAGACTTTAGCATATTTTCTGTTGGTAGAGTCTTTCCTAGATGCCAGCAGGGTGTTGATTACCGATTGTGACAAGCCCCTTCTCTCTAGTCTACTTCTCTCAGCCTCCAGGCCGTAAGGTGTAGACGTTGTAGATTCTGATGATACAGGTTGTTCTGCAACAGGAGATCTGGCCGCAGGGGGAGTTTCCAGAAGTTCCCCCTGGACAAGTGAAATAGAAGGGGAAACCACGACCTTCTCGGCCAAAATGGCGTGATCATAATGGCCTGAGGCTTCTCCTCTGCTATTTTCCGAAGAACTCTCGGGATGAGAGGTACCGGGGGAAATATATAGATGAATAGGCGTTCCCAGCTCATGGAGAAGGCGTCCACCACTGTTGGACTGTCGAAGCTGTTCAGCGAACAAAACCTGCTCAATTTTCTGTTCTCTGCTGTCGCCATCAGATCCCATGCAGGAGAGCCCCACTTCTCTGTAATTTGGTGAAAAACGGACTGATTGAGCTCCCATTCGGCTTGGTTCACCGTCTTCCTGCTCAGATGATCCGCTTGCGTATTGCAGCAGCCCCTGATATGCGCTGCTTTTAGTTCCAGCAGGTGTGACTCCGCCCAGCTGAAAATAGTTTTGCACAGCTCCAGAAGAAGTCCGCTCCTCGTACCTCCCTGTTTGTTCAGGTAGAATACGGTAGTCAAGTTGTCCGAACGGATCAGAACGGATCTCCCTACTATATCGAACTTGAAGTGGCGCAGAGCCAACAGAACCGCCTTCAGCTCCTTGTAGTTCGAGGATTTCATCCTGTCCTCGTGCGTCCAGAGGCCTTGCACCCACTTGTTCAGAAGAAGGGCTCCCCATCCTTGGCCGGAGGCATCCGTAGTTATGATCACCGGAGACAGGAACTGGAAGCTCTTCCTTTTGAATAAATTTTCTGTGCGTAACCACCATCTGAGGGACCGAATTGTCGCTGGATCAGCCTTATTCTCGCGTCCAAACTGAGTCTGGAGAGTCGCCAAGCTCGCAGCATGTTCATCTGAAGATCCCTGCTGTGGATATTTGCCCAAGGGACAGCTTCTGAAACTGACGTCATATGACCCAGAGTTTTCATAACCCTTCGTACTGAAGGGGAGTGGAGGGACATCAGAGTTTTCATCTCCTTCTTCAGTGCTTCCACCTTTGGCATAGGAAGATAGAGCTTCATGGTGACAGTATTTACTAGAAACCCCAGGAAGATCTTGGATGTTGCTGGGACCGTGTCTGATTTTTCCCAATTTATTAGGAAACCCACAGATTGTAAGAGGTCCACCGTCTGTTCCAGATGTTGATGCAGGAGTTTCTCCGTACCGGCTACCAGCAACCAGTCGTCTAGGTATGGGAAGATTTGGATCCCCCTCAGGCGAAGTTCTACTGCAATAAGTACTGCTATCTTTGTGAACATCCTCGGGGCTGAACATAACCCGAAGGGAAGAGCTCTGAACTGGTAATGCAAAATTTTTCCGCCTCTTTTGATGGCAACTCTCAGGAATCTTCTTGACTGTGGATTTATAGGAATATGCAGATAGGCGTCTTTGAGATCTAAAGAAGCCATGAACAGGTTCTTCCTGAGGACAGCAGCGATGGATCTCATTGTTTCCATTTTGAAATGGATCTTCTTTAGATGACGGTTTAAGTAGCGCAGGTCTATGATCAGCCGACTCTTCCCATTCCCTTTGGGTACGCAGAAAATTCTGGAGTAGATTCCAGAGTTCTTTGAATCGTTTGGAACTGGTTCCAAAGCTCCCTTTTCTATGAACTCTCTTAACAAAAGAAAGATCAGTGGATCTCTTGGTTTGTTTACAGTAAACCTGTCTTTTGGTGCGCGATTGAACTCCAGATTGTAGCCATTTCGTATGATGTCCAGAGCCCAGCTGTCTGATGTAATTTGAAGCCAGCTCCGGTGAAAAAGGGATAATCGACCTCCTACCCTTACAATTCTGGCGTCAGAATTCCTTCTTCTGAGGCCTATTCTCTTCCGTTTTCCTCTTAGATTTCTCAGACGAACCCCAAGTTCTACGGTCAGCTCTTCCTCGGCTTGAGCGACCTCTATAGCCTGATCTTCTGGGATCCTGTCTGTAGGAACGAAAACTCCTGGGTTTATCCTTCCGCTTGGTTTGAGGAAAACTTAATACTTTATCCTCCATATTTGCCTTCAAGAGCTTATCCAGGTGAGACCCGAACAATTCTCCTGGCTCAAAAGGGAGGGAACATAAATTGTTCTTTGAAGATGGATCCCCAGACCAGAGCTTCAACCAGAGCGATCTTCGTATGGAGTTCGTGAGAGCCATGTTCTTCGCCGTAAACCTTATCGTATCTACTGGGAAATCACACAAGGAGGTTCTGGAGGAAGCAGCCTTTATAGGTCACTACTAATGATTTAATTGTTTTAATCTGTACCTTTTATCTAGGTGGGCGGTCCTAGGATCGGATGAGAACAAAGTTAACCCATTCTGTGCTGCCGTAGGACGAAATGGGAAAGTAGTTATATTCTTGTACATAGGAGGCAGTATTATAGTAGTTATATTCTTGTACATAGGAGGCAGTATTATAGTAGTTATATTCTTGTACATAGGAGCAGTATTATAGTAGTTATATTCTTGTACATAGGAGCAGTATTATAGTAGTTATATTCTTGTACATAGGAGCAGTATTATAGTAGTTATATTCTTAAACATAGGAGCAGTATTATAGTAGTTATATTCACTAAACACTATTTCTTCTTTCTACAGCTTTCTTAATTCTTCTATTTCTTAGTATTGTTCTATATGCAAAAGTTGAAGCCTCCCCGTCGGGGAATCGAACCCCGGTCTCCTGCGTGACAGGCGGGGATACTTACCACTATACTAACAAGGAACTGCTATAGCAGCTTATCACATGGTAATCTTCTTAAAGGAACCTGTCACCTGGATTTTGTGTATAGAGCTGAGGACATGGATTGCTAGATGGCCGCTAGCACATCCGCAATACCCAGTCCCTATAGCTCTGTGTGCTTTTATTGTGGAAATAAACCGATTTGATACATAGGCAAATTAACCTGAGATGAGTCCTGTCCCCGACTCATCTCACGTACAGGACTCATCTCAGGTTAATTTGCACATGTATCAAATTGTTTTTTTTCCACAATAAAAGCACACAGAGCTATGGGGACTGGGTATTGCGGATGTGCTAGCGGCCATCTAGCAACCTATGTCCTCAGCTCTATACACAAAATCCAGATTCCCTTTAAAGGGAAATATTCCAATAGTGGCTACTCATCATGGAGATATAAGTCTGGGACCTTGGTCCTGGTTCTCTACCTCAGGCACACAGTAGTAACCTCTGAGTGACCTGCAAATACACTGGAGTCATAGGAACTTCTGATCTTGCCAAATCATTGACTGATATGTCCCATAACTTTATCTCCTGTCTTGCAGATATGAGCCTGTCCTGTGTCCCATCTCCTATAGTATATTCTTATATGTAGGAGCAGTATTATAGTAGTTATGTTCTTGTACACAGGAGCAGTATTATATTAGTTATATTCTTGTACATAGGAGGCAGTATTATAGTAGGTATATTCTTGTACAGAGGAGGCAGTATTATAGTAGTTATATTCTTGTACAGAGGAGCAGTATTATAGTAGTTATATTCTTGTACATAGGAGGCAGTATTATAGTAGTTATATTCTTGTACATAGGAGCAGTAATATAGTAGTTATATTCTTGTACATAGGAGGCAGTATTATAGTAGTTATATTCTTGTACATAGGAGCAGTATTATAGTAGTTATATTCTTGTACATAGGAGCAGTATTATAGTAGTTATATTCTTGTACATAGGAGCAGTATTATAGTAGTTATATTCTTGTACATAGGAGCAGTATTATAGTAGGTATATTCTTGTACAGAGGAGCAGTATTATAGTAGTTATATTCTTGTACATAGGAGCAGTATTATAGTAGTTATATTCCTGTACATAGGAGGCAGTATTATAGTAGTTATATTCTTGTACATAGGAGCAGTATTATAGTAGTTATATTCTTGTACATAGGAGCAGTATTATAGTAGGTATATTCTTGTACATAGGAGCAGTATTATAGTAGTTATATTCTTGTACATAGGAGCAGTATTATAGTAGTTATATTCCTGTACATAGGAGGCAGTATTATAGGAAAGGGGAAAGGGGAAAACAAGGAAGAAAGGGAGAAAGGGAATACTGCTCTAGCACGTAAAGTTTCTATGTGCCTTCCATGGGGACCACAGTTTTAAGAAGTGAGAGCGTGAGTTATTTTCCCAATGCGCAAGCTCCTCAAATCGGTAGATCTGATCCACCTTATCAGTCCACATATGGAGAGTCGGCGGGGAATCAGTTTTCCACAAAAAGGGAATAAGCAGCTTCGCTGCTGTAAGCAACATCGTCGGGAGATTATCCTTGGCGGGGGTGAGGGTATCATTGGGGCACCATAGTAGGATAAGCTTGGCGTCAAGAGTGATCTTGGTTTTACATATGCTATTAATCAGGGATTCTATCAATTTCCAAAATGGCTGGATCTTATGGCAGAGCCACCAGATATGAGATAAGGATCCAGTTTCTATGCCACATCTCCAGCATGCTTCGGGGATTTCTGGGTTTAGTTTATGTAAGAATTCAGGTGTTTTATACCACCTACTAAGGAGCTTAAAAGAATTCTCCTGAATCCTCACACAGCGGTTGAAACCGTGCGAGTGAGCTAGAACAATGGCTTTCTCCGGTTCCTTTAGGGTCAGAGAAAGCTCCCGTTCCCAGGAGCTCACATACCGGAGCTCCGGTGGAAAGGAGGAAAGCATTTCCTTATACATCTGGGATAATGGCCTAAGGGGAGGCTTAGTAGCCAGAACTTTCTTCTCGAGCCAGGAAGGAGAACCGCTGCCAGCAAAGGACTCAGTACACAAGGTAGTGTCTCTTTTAAAATCTGCTAGGTGGAAAAAGGGTGCTGTTTTGACCTCAGGGCGGTCCATTATTAAATTCCAATGTAAACTACCGTCTGGAAGAAGGACATCTCGCAGAGACAGGTCAGCGAGCCTAGACCAAATCCCAGAGAGGTTTGACACAGACGGATGAATATGGGTTTGCAGTAATTTGAGTGGCATGCATGGATTAGGAAAATTGAATAGATGGGATTTGACCATTTTGGACAATTCTACCAACATTCCCTTCCAGACCGGTGAGGAAGAACAGTGATTGGCTGAAAAGGGCCTAACACCCCACAGAGTAAGCTGCTCCTGGTTGGTGAGCAAAACCGACTCAAGGCGCGAGCAAAGTGAGCTAGATGATCGGGATAAGACCTTTACACATCTACACATCTGAACAGCAGTGTAATATAACTTTACATCTGGCATCCCAAAGCCTCCGAACCTCTTATCCCTTGTGAGGGTAGAATAAGCAATACGCAGTGATTTGCCACTCCATAGGCAGCGTGTGAACACTCGGCGGACTTCTGTGAAATATGAGTTTGGGAGCCAAATAGGGAGGGATTGCAGCAAATATAAAAATTTGGGAAGGATAAACGTCTTAAGATAGTTCTTTCTTCCAACCCAGGAAACAAATGGGAGTTTCAGGTCTTGTAGATGGTTGCGCACATTTTGCAGAAGCGGCATATAATTGAGGGAGGCCAGGTCTTGGACATTAGCTGAAACGCGCGTCCCCAAGAACGTAATGTCTCTGGAAGCCCAGGTGAACGGGGTGCTACGTTTAAGATTGTTAATCAAAGTTTGCGGGCAGGAAATGTTGAGTGCCATGGATTTCCCATAGTTTATTTTAAAATTGGATATAAATCCAAATTCCTCAAATATATTCAACAACTTGGGCAAGGCCTCTGTAGGATTGGAGGTCATGACTAAAAGGTCATCCGCGAATGCTGCAGTAACATGAGTGCAGGAGCCGACCAGAAGGCCTTTAATGACCGGATCTGCTCTAATCTTACACAAAAGGGTCTCCATCACTAAAATGAATAGTGCAGGAGAGAGGGGACACCCCTGCCTCGTCCCATTGGTGATGTGAAATGGTGGGGACAATGCTCCGTTGACTTTGACCATGGCAGAGGGGGCCGCATATAAGGTATTGATAGCAGAAACAAACTGATCCGGGAAGCCAAACCTCGCCAGGGTCTGCGACATAAAGTGCCAGCTGACCCTGTCGAAGGCCTTCTCTGCATCTGTACTTACCAAGACCAAAGGTTTAGACGATCCTCTGGCCCAGTTCACAAGATGGAGAAGCCGCACCGTGTTATCAGACCCCTGTCTGCCATGGACAAAACCCACTTGCTCTTCATGAACAATGTCAGGAAGAACGTCTTGAAGCCTAGAAGCCAGAATCTTCGCCCACCACTTCACATCATTATTAAGCAGAGATATCGGCCTATAGTTACTGCAGCAAGTCGGATCCTTATTTTCCTTATGGAGAACAGTAATGTGCGCCAATAAGGAGTGAGGCGCAAGAGAGCCTCCAGTCAAGAGGTAATTGCACAAGTTCTTGAAACGGGGGATTAAAACATCTTGAAATGATTTATAATACACGATGGAGAAGCCATCTGGGCCGGGGCTTTTACCTGAAGGAATAGACATGAGAACCTTACAGATCTCTGAATCAGAGATGGGCCTAGTTAGTTGGGAAGCTTTAGATGAGGATATGGAAGGGAGGTTAAGGGTTTGCAAAAATTTATCTGTGGCCTCTGAGAGGTCACTAGGGGTAGTCCCAGTTGGAGGGGGTAAATTATACAATGCTTCATAGAAGGCACAAAATGCTTTGGCTACATCTGGGGTGGACTTATGTATCATTCCCTTGGAATCTTTAATAGAGGAAACAAAGGAGTCAGAAAATTGCTTCTTGGCAATAGCCGACATCAGTCCGTTTCCTCTATTCCCATGGGCATAGGCCTTAAATCTTGATCGTAACACTAACTTTGCAGAAGTGACATTTAATAAGTTTTTTAAACGCGTTCTGGCTTCAGTTAATTCTGCTAAGGTGCGTATAGCCTGAGATTCCTTGTGAGAGGATTCCAGACGAGCAATGGAAGCCAACTAAAGCCTTCGTCCTTTGTTTTTTTACATAAGCCCCCAAGGCAATGAGTTCCCCCCTAAGAACTACTTTATGGGATTCCCATAATATGGCGGGAGAGGGAGGGGAGTCTGGGGTGTCATTAAGCTCGAAGAATTCAGAAATCAAGGCCTTAATTTTGCTAGCATGTGTGGGGTCCAAGACCAAAGTATCGTTGAGGCGTCACACACGCTCTTTCTTTTGTGGGCCTGACAGGGAGAAGGTAATAATAACAGGGGCATGATCGGATAATGTGATATTGCCTATCCGGGCTCCAGAGACATTACGTATATGTGAGTCAGACAGGAACAGATAATCCAATCTATGGAAGGACATCTTGGCGTGTGAGTAAAATGTATACTCTCGGCCATTGGGGTTTATGGTCCGCCATACGTCCAAGACCTTAAGTTTTCTCAGTGAAATTTTAAGCCTTTTTAACAGCTTGTAAGACACAGAAGGTCTGCCTACCGAGGTGTCCACCGCCGGTTCTATGGCAACGTTAAAGTCGCCCCCCAGAATTAATAACCCCTCTGAGAAGGAGGATAATGCAGCCAGGGTCTGAACGAGCCATGGTACTTGGCCTTTATTAGGGGCATATAAATTGGCAAACGTCACAGGGTAGTCACCTAGTACACCCTTTACAAAAATGAACCTGCCCTCGGGGTCAGCAGAAGTTGCCGTATGTTTGAAGGGGAGGCATTTGTGCACAGCTATACTGACACCCCTACTGGCAGAATCATGTGTACTATGGAACCATTGGACAAATTTCCTAGGGGGAAAACTGGGAATCTTGCCTGTTCTAAAATGGGTCTCTTGTAGAAAAGCCACTGAGACCTTGTCCTTCAGAAGGAGAGAAAGTGTTTGAGACCTTTTGCATGGCTCGTTCAGCCCATGCGCATTAAGTGAGGCTACTACTATAGAAGACATTTTTGCATACAGACAAATAAATAAAAGCATATATACTCATAATTATGTGGAAAAGCACAAAGATAATATGAGCAGAGGAGAGGGAAGGGGGGGAGGGGAACAAAAGACAAGAAATAAGGAAGATAACATTGAACATATTAAACTGATAAGTGACCAGCTCGGGCGAGATACCCATCCAAGGTGGAATGAGCGCTTTACTTATCACCAGCCAAGACAGGGTTGGACTGGCGAGGGGGCAAGTAAAGCACTTTATGGTCTTAAGACAAAAAGACCCAAAAAATACATCCAACACCGGAAACTATCCGGTCATCCCCTGCAACCAAAAAGAGCGCCTCCCTGGAGGTAGCGTCCCGCAACATCAGGAGAGCGTCCCAGTTTAAAAGGATATAGCCATCGGAACGGGGTCGACGTCTTCCTAAGGATATCCAGGAGAGGCTTGAATAAGCGCCGCTTAGCCAAGGTGGATGGCGCAAGATCCTGGAACATCTGGATCGGCGTATTTTCATACTCCAGTACCTCCATCTCTCGTTGCCTTTTCAGGAGGGCCGCGGTGTCCACGTAGCTCAATAGGCCGCAAATCACGTCACGTGGTGGCTCTTGTGGTTTAGGCCTAGGGCGCAGCGCCCTGTGTATGCGCTCCACTAATTCTTCTTTCTACAGTTTTCTTAATTCTTCTATTTCTTAGTATTGTTCTATATGCAAAAGTTGAAGCCTCCCCGTCGGGGAATCGAACCCCGGTCTCCCGCGTGACAGGCGGGGATACTTACCACTATACTAACGAGGAACTGCTATAGCAGCTTATCACATGGTAATCTTCTTAAAGGGAACCTGTCACCTGGATTTTGTGTATAGAGCTGAGGACATGGGTTGCTAGATGGAAGGCAATCGTAAGTGTAATCATTGTATGCCATACAGGGGACATATGTCGAAATATGCTTAAATAATCTAATGGAATTTATTGAACTCTGTCTGGACATCCATTCGAATAAATACTGAGCACTTTATCGACAAATATTTATCGACTTTTCATTATTATTATTTGTTATATATTATTGTTTTAGTATTTTATTGTTGAATCTGCATTAGGTGTAATAAATATTGTCACCATTATTTATCTTGTCTGTATCTCTGTGTGGTCCAAGTGTGAGTGCTCAGCCTCTCTACAATCTCTATATTCCTTTTTTGACTGGGTGAGTCATAAGGCTTGGTAGCACCAATCCATAGCCATAAACGGAGTGAGCCACCATATCTTTTATTTATAGTAGATATATTCCTATACATAGGAGGCAGTATTATAGTAGTTATATTCTTGTACATAGGAGCAGTATTATAGTAGTTATATTCTTGTACATAGGAGCAGTATTATAGTAGTTATATTCCTGTACATAGGGGCAGTATTATAGTAGTTATATTCTTTGACAATGTTCTTTTTATTGAAAAGAAGCAGATAATTATTACACAAGCGACTTCCATCATAGTGTCCAGACAAAAATAGATGGGCATTTCAGGCCAGGGTGGATAGGCACATCCCCCAAACATGTCTAAGCAGTATGAATAGTGCAGTTAAACATACAAGAGGCATGATTTGAAGCAGAGATAATGTAGTATAACATCTATACTTTAGGCACTTGTGGGTCATTGTGAGGACACATCTTGAATATACAGGAATGTGTACATGTAACAGTCACTTGGTTTACAGGGACATTTTATGCAATTAGTGAACAGCAAGGCAACGGCCTTACGAGAACATACAAAACATAACATAACTTATGTCTCTAAGCACATTTTGAGAAAGTATAGAATAATTTGGTGATGGAGGTAAAGGGAAATAGTACAAGTTAGAAGGGTCAAAGGACCTTTAATAACCAGCTGTTGTATGTGACATGCGATATCTTAGCCATGGGTTCCACATTTTAGCATGCTTCTCGTGCGTTCTAGTCTCCCAACTGGCTAGTTCCTCGAGGCGCTGTATATGATCAACCTTATTTAACCATTGGGAAAAGGTGGGGGGTTCTGCACTCAGCCACCTCTGAGGAATTATCAGCCTAGCCGCTTGGATCAGTTGCGTGGCTAAACTATTCCTAGAAGGGGAAAGAGCTTTGGTGGGTAGCCATAGAAGGACTAACTCAGGGGACAGGGGTATCATCTTTTGTGTAATTGAGCTAATGGCTTTGGATACCATTTCCCAAAAAGGGTGTATCAAAGGGCAGGACCAAAAGATATGTGACAGCGTTCCCACCCCGTCTTTACATCTCCAGCACTGGTCACTGGAACTAAGACCCCTAAGAAACATCTGTTTCGGTGTCATGTACCATTGGGTGAGTACTTTAAAAGAGTGCTCTTGTATCTTGACGCACCTTGAGAAGCCGTGCGAATGTGCAAAAAGTCTGAGAACCTCCGTCTCCGTGAAAGACCTATCTAATTCTGACTCCCAGGTTTTCAGAAATAGAGGAGTGTCATTAGCTCGGGGTACATTAAGACCCAGGTAGAATAGGGAGATCAATCTACTGTGTGGCGAGCTGGAGGACAGAATTTTCTCGAACCATGTTTGATCCTGTTTATGGATCTGTTTATCTGTTAGAATTTTACTAACTGCCTTAAAGTCAGCCAGGCCCAGGAAATTGCAGGACTGCATGGCTAAGTGACAGGGATGATCAGCTGATAAACTACCTAGAGCAGCATCTAAATACTCTTTGGTGGTGAATTCTCTAAGGGAACTCCACGCTGGGGAGGTGTTTGCTAATGTAGGTCTTACTGCAAAGGGGGCTAAATCCGCTGGCGTACTTAATGAGGGGGCACCTAACAGGCCGTGATCTTTGTTAAGTTGTTTAATTATCATACTAGTGCCTTTAAGTAGTGTATGGTTGTGTAGAGATGTGGTAGTCAGGCCCCACAATGCTGCTCTTTGTGATTGCGAGAGTTGAAGTGTTTCTAGGGCATTACCCAACGTTGAGCAGCTAGGAACATGTAGCTGCATCCAACGTCTAAGGTGGATTGCCCTATAGTATACCTGTACATCTGGCAGCGCAAACCCACCCTGAGTCTTCCTCAGAATCAGTCTACTGTGAGCTATCCTGGCTCCCCTCCCCCCCCACAGGTATGTAGAGAATAATCTCCGGATCTGTGTGAAAAAGGAGGAGGGAAGGAAGACAGGCAGCATCTGCATGACATATAATATCTTAGGTAACACAAAAGCCTTCAGCAGATTCTTTCTCCCCATCCAGGAGGTATAAGGGATGCGGAGAGATCCTAATAATCTTTGTATTTCAGACAAAAGGGGGGTATAGTTCAGCTGGAAAATGTTCTCCAGTTTGGACGGGATGTTAATACCCAGATAAGTGATGTGGGAAGTCTGCCACATAAAGGGAGTTGTAGCTTTGAGGGAGGACACACTCTTTGGTGGGGCTGTGATATTCATTACCTCTGATTTGGTGTAATTAACCTTGTAATTAGAAACTGAGCCAAATAGCTCGAATAGGGAGAGGAGATGCGGGAAGGCCTCGACCGGGTTGGACACCATCACCAAGAGGTCGTCTGCATAGGCGACGTTAATATATTCAATTGTGTCTTTCTTGGCCCTGACCCCTCTTATGCCAGGATGGTCTCTGATGGCTTGGAGAAGTGTCTCCATCACTAAAATGTATAGCGCAGGAGATAATGGACAACCTTGCCGGGTGCCATTATAGATGGGAAAGGGGGGTGAGAGGGTGCCATTTACTCTAATTTTAGCACTCGGGTTGGTGTAGAGAGTCATGATGGCATTCTGAAATTGCTCAGGGATACCGAACCTCTGCAGTGTCCTCTCCATGAAGCTCCATTTTACCCGGTCGAAGGCCTTCTCCGCATCCACACTCAAAAAGGTCAGGGGGGTACCATGCTTCTTTGCCCACTGGATTGCCGTGACGACTCTGCAGGAGTTATGGTTCCCCTCTCTTCCTGGTACGAAGCCAGCTTGGTCGGGGTGTATCAATTTGGGAAGAAAGGAACTAAGGCGAGTAGCCAAAATTTTGGCCCAAACCTTTACGTCGACATTCAAAAGAGATATGGGCCTATAACTCCCGCAGAGCGTGTGGTCTTTCCCAGGTTTAGGCAGAATGGTCACAGTTGCTTCTAAAGATTGAGCAGGAAGATGCCCACCTGTAAGGAGAGAGTTGCACCAGTTCATGAGATGCGGAGATAAAATATCAGCAAATTTCTTGTAGTAACCTACCGGAAGTCCATCCGGTCCTGGACATTTCCCCAAGGGCATTGATCTCAATACTTTCCTTATTTCTTCTTCAGTTACTGGGGCAATTAGTGAGGACCCCTCTTCACTACTAAGTTGGGGTAAATTTAGATGGGACAGAAAATCGTCCATCACAGACTTTACTCCTGGGTCTGGGCTAATAGAGCTTTTATCTAACCCGTATAGATTTTGATAGAAATTTTTAAATTCCTTTGCTATATCTACAGTTCTATGCAGTAATGTACCATCCGAGGATTTTATACTGGGGATGAACATAGAGTCCTTCCGTTGTTTTATAAGCGATGACATCAGCTTCGAACCTCTGTCCCCATGAGAAAAAAACCGAAACTGCGCGTATTGATACGCTTTGGCGTGGCATATGTTTAGATGGTCCTTCAGCTTCGTTCTCAGGAGGAGGAGTTCTTGCTGTATTTTCAGAGCCTTAGACCTCTTATGAGTGGCTTCAAGATCTGCAATCTGTTTGAGTAAGGAATGGAGTGTTTGCTGTCTCTCCCTTTTAATTTTACTCCCCAGAGCTATGAGTTCTCCTCTCATAACAGATTTATGCGCCTCCCACACTATAGTCTGAGAAACATCAGGTGTTAAATTTTCTTGAAAGTACCATGTCAATTTTTTTGATAGAGCCTCTACTGCCTCTCTTCTATCTAGTAAGGTTTCGTTAAGTCTCCATTGCCTACATTGGGGGGGTAAACTGGCAATATGTATAACCATTGACACAGGTGCATGATCAGATATTGTAATGGGGTCAATCGTTGACTGCTCCACCAAATCTACGCATGAGTTTGAGATCAAAAGGTAATCTAGTCTTTTATATACCTTGTGTGAGGCAGAAAAGAAAGTATAATCCCTGTCTGCGGGATGCGTCAAGCGCCAAGCATCCGTTAAGTTAGCATCAGCAATGTAGGAATTAATACAACCCAAGGTCTTCTGTGTTTGCTGGGTGGATCCGTCCGAGGTGTCAATACTGGGATTTAGGGCCACATTAAGATCTCCACCTACAATACAGATCCCTTCAGCAAAGGCCTTGAGCACCTGCATTACCTTAGAAATCCATGCTTTCTGACCCCTGTTGGGACTATAAAGACTCGCCAAGGTTACAGGTTGGGTGCCTATAACCCCTTTCACAAGGATGAATCTACCTTCAGCGTCTGTCTGAGTGGCTGACATCTTAAAGGGAACACGCTTCGCTATGGCAATGCCAACCCCTCTTTTGGCCTTTTCGAATGAACTAATGAACCAGCTATTAAAGTAACCCTTCTGAAGTACAGGAACATTCGTAGATCTAAAGTGCAGCTCTTGAAAAAAGCATATATCCGTGCGGTATTTCCGCAACAAACGTATGGCCTGTGATCTTTTTTGTGGAGTATTGAAACCCCTTACGTTAAAGGATGTACATTTAATCTGTGACATCTTTTATGAATTTAAAGACCCTCCAACACCTGCCCAATAAACGTGCAATAGAGACAACTGAACCCAGCCAATATTCCATACATAACTTTGGAACATGGCCACATAACAGAACTTAGGGGGGATACATCTGACAACTCCTAACAAGGAGCATACAGTCAGTATGCCGTCCACCCAGTTAAAGCGCTGACACCAGGGCTGCGCTAGTGAACCCCTGATGTAGAACATTTTGGGGGGGATCTAAGGTTGAATCTAGATCCTACACAACCAGCCAATCCTGCACCTGGTGCAGTGTGACAAAGAAATAACTAGCATAGCCCGTTATATGTGACTCTCCTACATTCCAGCTACATGACATGGGGCATATTAGAACATGGGACATAACAGAGGCAGATACAACAAGCTAGTCTTGTAAGAGGTAGACAGGTACCATAAAATGCAAAACATATACATGTATAATACATATAGAATACTTGCAATACTGCGGATAGAATAGAGGGATCGTCCATGACACACATAGCCCTCACTGGATCCAATTAATAAAACACAGGAACAGACCCTTTGGGCGCAGCATTCATGTGTCTCTGAAACCGGAGCCCATCTTCTTCCTCTGACCCGCTTTGGACCACCGCTGTACTTCAGGCAACTCTGGTAGTGGGGTACCCGTCTCCGCTGATGGAAGCCACGATGGGATGTCCATTGGGGTGGTCTGGAGTAACTCCCAGGCCGCAGCTAAATCTTTAGGGACACGAATGGTGCACCTCCTGCCTCCGACCGCAAACGTTAGGCCAAAGGGAAACAACCATTTATATGGTGTCTTGATGTGTCGCAGGTGATCTGTGAGTGGACGGAGAGCCCTCCGTTTGTTTAGCGTTGTTGGCGCCAAATCTTGAAATAACAGGATCATGGCTCCCTCATGTATAAGATCCTTTTTCTCTCTAGCTGCTCTGAGTAAGGCCGCCACGTCTGTGTATCTCAGCAGGCCACAGATAACGTCCCTGGGGTTTTCATTATCTTTAGGTTTTGGCCTGAGCGCTCTGTGAATGCGCTCTATATCAATATCTGCTGCGTTTTCTGTGCCCAGGAGGGTGGTAAAGATGGCGGCCGCTGCTTCAGGTAAGCCCTCATGTGGGATCTGCTCCGGTATGCCGCGTATCCTAATATTCTTCCGCCTGCTGCGGTTTTCTTGGTCCTCAATGAGGGAAAAGGCCGTATCAAGAGACTCCATGTATGCCCCCGTATTCTCTCCCAGAGAGCGGGTATATGACAGTAAGGCCGCCTGGTTCCCCTCTAATGCCTCCACACGGTGACCGATTTGTTGTATGTCGGTTTTGATTTCCTGAAGCTCCTGTAGCACCGGAGCAATGGCCGATGAGAGGGCCTGTTGGAGGAATGTCCGCGATATAGGCGTTATGCCTGTGAGCTGAGACCTGTCCTCTACGCCTCCGATAGCTCCCTCAGTCTCCTGCGGCCAGTCCTCTGCGTCATGTGGCGCCATTTTGGCCGCACCGCTCGTCGCACCAGAGGGCTTCTTATTCAAGTATCTCTCCATGTCAGAGACCCCACGATCCGGCCTCGGTGAGTCCGATTTCTCCTTAGGAAGGTACTTGCCTATTTTCCCCATACTTTGGTGGGCTAAAATGCTATATATACCAGGTTGCAGGTTTGCATAGGCAGGAGCTTCTCCTACATGCGACTGCTCTGGTCAGCAGCCAGACTCCGCCCCCCTAGTAGTTATATTCTTGTACATAGGAGCAGTATTATAGTAGTTATATTCTTGTACATAGGAGCAGTATTATAGTAGTTATATTCTTGTATATAGGAGCAGTATTATAGTAGTTATATTCTTGTACATAGGAGCAGTGTTATAGTAGTTATATTCTTGTACATAGGAGCAGTATTATAGTAGTTATATTCTTGTACATAGGAGGCAGTATTATAGTAGTTATATTCTTGTACATAGGAGCAGTATTATAGTAGTTATATTCTTGTACATAGGAGCAGTATTATAGTAGTTATATTCTTGTACATAGGAGCAGTATTATAGTAGTTATATTCTTGTACATAGGAGGCAGTATTATAGTAGTTATATTCTTGTACATAGGAGGCAGTATTATAGTAGTTATATTCTTGTACATAGGAGCAGTATTATAGTAGTTATATTCTTGTACATAGGAGGCAGTATTATAGTAGTTATATTCTTGTACATAGGAGGCAGTATTATAGTAGTTATATTCTTGTACATAGGAGCAGTATTATAGTAGTTATATTCTTGTACATAGGAGCAGTATTATAGTAGTTATATTCTTGTACATAGGAGGCAGTATTATAGTAGTTATATTCCTGTACATAGGAGCAGTATTATAGTAGTTATATTCTTGTACATAGGAGACAGTATTATAGTAGTTATATTCTTGTACATAGGAGCAGTGTTATAGTAGTTATATTCTTATACATAGGAGCAGTATTATAGTAGTTATATTCTTGTACATAGGAGGCAGTATTATAGTAGTTATATTCTTGTACATAGGAGCAGTATTATAGTAGTTATATTCCTGTACATAGGGGCAGTATTATAGTAGTTATATTCTTGCACATAGGAGCAGTATTATAGTAGTTATATTCTTGTACATAGGAGGCAGTATTATAGTAGTTATATTCCTGTACATTGGAGCAGTATTATAGTAGTTATATTCTTGTACATAGGAGCAGTATTATAGTAGTTATATTCTTGTACATAGGAGCAGTATTATAGTAGTTATATTCTTGTACAGAGGAGCAGTATTATAGTAGTTATATTCCTGTACATAGGAGGCAGTATTATAGTAGTTATATTCTTGTACATAGGAGCAGTATTATAGTAGTTATATTCTTGTACATAGGAGCAGTATTATAGTAGTTATATTCTTGTACATAGGAGGCAGTATTATAGTAGTTATATTCTTGTACATAGGAGGCAGTATTATAGGAGTTATATTCTTGTACATAGGAGGCAGTATTATAGTAGTTATATTCTTGTACATAGGAGCAGTATTATAGTAGTTATATTCTTGAACATAGGAGCAGTATTATAGTAGTTATATTCTTGTACATGGAAGGCAGTATTATAGTAGTTATATTCTTGTATATAGGAGGCAGTATTATAGTAGTTATATTCTTGTACATAGGAGCAGTATTATAGTAGTTATATTCTTGTACATAGGAGCAGTATTATAGTAGTTATATTCTTGTACATAGGAGGCAGTATTATAGTAGTTATATTCTAGTACATAGGACGCAGTATTATAGTAGTTATATTCTTGTACATAGGAGGCAGTATTATAGTAGTTATATTCTTGTACATAGGAGCAGTATTATAGTAGTTATATTCTTGTATACAGGAGCAGTATTATAGTAGTTATATTCTTGTACATAGGACGCAGTATTATAGTAGTTATATTCTTGTACATAGGAGGCAGTATTATAGTAGTTATATTCTTGCACATTTGAGGCAGTATTATAGTAGTTATATTCCTGTACATAGGAGGCAGTATTATAGTAGTTATATTCTTGTACATAGGAGGCAGTATTATAGTAGTTATATTCTTGTACATAGAAGGCAGTATTATAGTAGTTATATTTTTGTACATAGGAGGCAGTATTATAGTAGTTATATTCTTGTACATAGGAGCAGTATTATTGTAGTTATATTCTTGTACATAGGAGGCAGTATTATAGTAGTTATATTCTTGTACATAGGAGCAGTATTATAGTAGTTATATTCTTGTACATAGGAGCAGTATTATAGTAGCTATTATAGTAGCTATATTCTTGTACATAGGAGTAGTATTATAGTACTTATATTCTTGTACATAGGAGGCAGTATTATAGTAGTGATATTCTTGTACATAGGAGCAGTATTATAGTAGTTATAATCTTGTAGATAGGAGCAGTATTATAGTAGTTATATTCTTGTACATAGAAGACAGTATTATAGTAGTTATATTCTTGTACATAGGAGGCAGTATTATAGTAGTTATATTCTTGTACATAGGAGCGGTATTACAGTAGTTATATTCTTATACATAGGAGCAGTATTATAGTAGTTATATTCTTGTACATAGGAGCAGTATTATAGTAGTTATATTCTTGTACATAGGAGGCAGTATTATAGTAGTTATATTCCTGTACATTGGAGCAGTATTATAGTAGTTATATTCTTGTACATAGGAGCAGTATTATAGTAGTTATATTCTTGTACATAGGAGCAGTATTATAGTAGTTATATTCTTGTACAGAGGAGCAGTATTATAGTAGTTATATTCCTGTACATAGGAGGCAGTATTATAGTAGTTATATTCTTGTACATAGGAGCAGTATTATAGTAGTTATATTCTTGTACATAGGAGCAGTATTATAGTAGTTATATTCTTGAACATAGGAGCAGTATTATAGTAGTTATATTCTTGTACATGGAAGGCAGTATTATAGTAGTTATATTCTTGTATATAGGAGGCAGTATTATAGTAGTTATATTCTTGTACATAGGAGCAGTATTATAGTAGTTATATTCTTGTACATAGGAGCAGTATTATAGTAGTTATATTCTTGTACATAGGAGGCAGTATTATAGTAGTTATATTCTTGTACATAGGACGCAGTATTATAGTAGTTATATTCTTGTACATAGGAGGCAGTATTATAGTAGTTATATTCTTGTACATAGGAGCAGTATTATAGTAGTTATATTCTTGTATACAGGAGCAGTATTATAGTAGTTATATTCTTGTACATAGGACGCAGTATTATAGTAGTTATATTCTTGTACATAGGAGGCAGTATTATAGTAGTTATATTCTTGCACATTTGAGGCAGTATTATAGTAGTTATATTCCTGTACATAGGAGGCAGTATTATAGTAGTTATATTCTTGTACATAGGAGGCAGTATTATAGTAGTTATATTCTTGTACATAGAAGGCAGTATTATAGTAGTTATATTTTTGTACATAGGAGGCAGTATTATAGTAGTTATATTCTTGTACATAGGAGCAGTATTATTGTAGTTATATTCTTGTACATAGGAGGCAGTATTATAGTAGTTATATTCTTGTACATAGGAGCAGTATTATAGTAGTTATATTCTTGTACATAGGAGCAGTATTATAGTAGCTATTATAGTAGCTATATTCTTGTACATAGGAGTAGTATTATAGTAGTTATATTCTTGTACATAGGAGGCAGTATTATAGTAGTGATATTCTTGTACATAGGTGCAGTATTATAGTAGTTATAATCTTGTAGATAGGAGCAGTATTATAGTAGTTATATTCTTGTACATAGAAGACAGTATTATAGTAGTTATATTCTTGTACATAGGAGGCAGTATTATAGTAGTTATATTCTTGTACATAGGAGCGGTATTACAGTAGTTATATTCTTATACATAGGAGCAGTATTATAGTAGTTATATTCTTGTACATAGGAGCAGTATTATAGTAGTTATATTCTTGTACATAGGAGGCAGTATTATAGTAGTTATATTCTTGTACATAGGAGGCAGTATTATAGTAGTTATATTCTTGTACATAGGAGCAGTATTATAGTAGTTATATTCTTGTACATAGGAGCAGTATTATAGTAGTTATATTCTTGTACATAGGAGGCAGTATTATAGTAGTTATATTCTTCTACATAGGAGCAGTATTATAGTAGTTATATTCTTGAACATAGGAGCAGTATTATAGTAGTTATATTCTTGTACATAGGAGCAGTATTATAGTAGTTATATTCTTGTACATAGGAGCAGTATTATAGTAGTTATATTCTTGTACATAGGAGCAGTATTATAGTAGTTATATTCTTGTACATAGGAGGCAGTATTATAGTAGTTATATTCTTGTACATAGGAGCAGTATTATGGTAGTTATGTTCTTGTACAGAGGAGCAGTATTATAGTAGTTATATTCTTGTACATAAGAGGCAGTATTATAGTAGTTATATTATTGAACATAGGAGGCAGTATTATAGTAGTTATATTCTTGTACATAGGAGCAGTATTATAGTAGTTATATTCTTGTACATAGGAGGCGGTATTATAGTAGTTATATTCCTGTACATAGGAGCAGTATTATAGTAGTTATATTCTTGTACATAGGGGACAGTATTATAGTAGTTATATTCTTGTACATAGGAGCAGTATTATAGCAGTTATATTCTTGTACATAGGAGCAGTATTATAGCAGTTATATTCTTGTACATAGGAGCAGTATTATAGTAGTTATATTCTTGTACATAGGAGGCAGTATTATAGTAGTTATATTCTTGTACATAGGAGGCAGTATTATAGTACTTATATTCTTGTACATAGGAGGCAGTATTATAGTAGTTATATTCTTGTACATAGGAGGCAGTATTATAGTAGTTATATTCTTGTACATAGGACCAGTATTATAGCAGTTATATTCTTGTACATATGAGGTAGTATTATAATAGTTATATTCTTGTACATAGGAGCAGTATTATAGTAGTTATTTTCTTGTACATAGGAGCAGTATTATAGTAGTTATATTCTTGTACATAGGGGCAGTATTATAGTAGTTATATTCTTGTACATAGGAGGCAGTATTATAGTAGTTCTATTCTTGTACATAGGAGCAGTATTATAGTAGTTATATTCTTGTACATAGGAGGCAGTATTATAGTACTTATATTCTTGTACATAGGAGCAGTATTATAGTAGTTATATTCTTGTACATAGGAGCATTATTATAGTAGTTATATTCTTGTACATAGGAGGCAGTATTATAGTAGTTATATTCTTAACCATATTTCTTTTTATTGAGGTAAGAAAACAAGGCCACACGCCTACACAAGACATCAGTATCATAACATTAAGAGTCACAATAGTTATCCAGCATACAAGTCATGTGTGAACAATACCAGCGATTATTATCTTCTTCAGAAATATACATCAAAAGAAAAGAAAAGAAAGGGGTAAGGGGGGAGACAATAGGGTAGGTTGGGGGAAAAAACCAGAGAAGGGAAGGGTTCCTGCTCTATCATGTGAAATTCCTATGTGATTTCCACGGGGACCATAGCTTTAGAAAACATTGGCGTGAGTTTGTTTCCCAATGCGCCAGTTCCTCAAAGCGGTAGATTTGATCTACCTTGTCCGTCGACATACTGAGATTTGGAGGGGAATCAGTTTTCCACAAAAAGGGAACTAGTAATCTAGCTGCTGTGATCAGCATTGTAGGGAGGTTATTCTTGGCTGGGGTTAGCGTGCTGTTAGGGCACCACAGTAGGACAAGTTTGGCATCCAAGACGACTTTGGTTTTGCAAACGCTATTGATCATTGATTCTATCAGTTTCCAAAACGGCTGAATCTTATGGCATAGCCACCAGATATGTGATAATGAGCTAGTTTCTATGCCACATCTCCAGCACTCCTCGGGTACCTCAGGATTAAGTTTGTGCAAGAATTCAGGAGTTTTGTACCATCTACTTAACAGCTTGAAAGAATTCTCCTGAACTCTCACACAGCGACTGAAGCCATGAGAGTGGGCCAAAACAAAGGCTCTCTTTGGTTCCGTCAGGGTCATAGAAAGCTCTCGTTCCCATGAAGCCACATAACCGAACTCTGGTGGTAAGGAGGAAAGCATTTCCTTATACATCTGAGATAATGGCCTAAGGGGCGGCCTAGGGGCCAGGACTTTCTTCTCAAGCCAAGAAGGGGAGCTGTTGCTAGCAAAGGTTCCAACGCATAACTTGGTATCTCTCTTAAAATCTGCCAAGTGGAAAAAGGGAGCTGTCTTAATTTCGGGCGGTCCATTATTAAGTCCCATTGCAAACTACCATCTGGGAGAAGGACATCCCGCAGGGATAAGCCAGCAAGCCTAGACCAGATCCCAGAGGGGTTTGACACAGAAGGATGAATATAGCTCTGTAACAATTTGAGAGGCATACAGGGATTAGGAAAGCCAAACTGCTGGGATTGGACCATTTTAGACCATTCTACTAGCATTCCCTTCCAAACTGGGGACGAGGCGTAATGATTGGCTGAAAACACCCCATAGAGTAAGCTGATCCTGGTTGGTGAGTAGTACAGATTCAAGCCGTGAGCAAAGTGAGCAAAGGGAGCCAGATTTGCGGGTCAGGGCAGCGACACATCTACATAACTGAACAGCAGTGTAATATGACTTTACATCAGGCATCCCAAAGCCTCAAAACTTCTTATCTCTTGTAAGAACAGAATAGGCAATGCGTGGTGACTTGCCATTCCAGAGAAAGCGCGTGAACACTCGGCGGACCTCTGAAAAGTATGAATTTGGCAACCATATAGGTATGGCTTGCAGCAAGTAAAGAAATTTGGGGAGGATGCAAGTTTTCAGATAGTTTTTCCTCCCTATCCATGAAACAAAAGGGAGTTTCAGATTCTGTAAATTGGTGCGAACCCCTTGCAGAAGTGGAACATAGTTAAGGGATGCTAGGTCCTGAATATTGGCCGAAACATGCGTTCCCAAAAACGTAATGTCTCTGGAGGCCTAGGCAAATGGGGTGGAGCGTTTTAGACTATTAACTACAGATTGGGGGCAAGAAATATTAAGTGCCATGGATTTCCCATAATTTATTTTGAAGTTGGATACAAATCCAAAGTCCTCAAAAGTATTCAACAACTTGGGCAAGGCCTCTGCAGGGTTGGAGGTCATGACTAAAAGGTCATCCGCGAATGCTGCAGTAACATGGGTTTGTGGGCCAATCTGAAGGCCTCTAATAACAGGGTCTGATCTAATTTTACACAAAAGAGTTTCCATAACTAGTACAAATAGTGCCGGGGAGAGGGGGCACCCCTGTCTTTGTCCCGTTGGTGATGCGAAATGGTGGGGATAATGCTCCATTGACCTTGACCATGGCAGAGGGGGCCGAATATAGGGTGTTGACAGCGCTAATAAACTGGTCTGGGAGGCCAAACTTCGACAGGGTCCGCGACATAAAGAGCCAGCTGACCCTGTCGAAGGCTTTTTCCGCATCCGTGCTCACCAGGACTAAAGGCTTAGAGGATCTCTTGGCCCAGTTCACAAGATGCAGAAGCCGCACCGTGTTCTCAGACCCCTGTCTGCCATGGACAAAACCTACTTGTTCCTCATGTACAATGTCAGGGAGAACATCCTGGAGCCTGGTAGCCAGAATTTTCGCCCACCACTTCACATCATTATTAAGTAGAGATATTGGCCTATAGTTACTGCAGCATGTTGGATCCTTGTTTTCCTTATGGAGGACAGTAATGTGCGCCAATAAGGAATGAGGAGCGAGAGAACCCCCTGTCAGAAGGTAGTTGCACAAGTTCCTGAAACGTGGGATTAAAACTTCCTGAAAGGATTTATAATATGCAATGGAAAATCCATCAGGGCCGGGGCTTTTACCTGACGGGATAGACATGAGGACCTTGCGAACCTCTGAGTCAGAAATGGGCTTAGTCAGAAGGGAAGCTTTTGATGAGGATACAGAGGGGAGGTCTACAGACTGCAAAAATTTGTCAGTGGCCTTGGATAAGTCTCCGGGGTAGTCCTATTAGGGGATGGCAAATTATATAAGGCCTCATAGAAGACGCAAAATGCCTTGGCGACATCTGGGGTGGACTTATGTATTTTGCCCTTGGAGTCTTTAATAGAGGAAACAAAGGAGTCAGAAAACTGCTTCTTGGCAATTGCCGACATCAGTCTGTTTCCTCTATCCCCATGAGCATAGGCCTTGAATCGGGAACGTAGGACCAACTTTGCTGAGGTGACATTCAGTAAATTTTTTAATTTTGTTCTGGCTTCAATTAGCTCTGCTAGGGTGCTTATAGCCCGAGATTCCTTGTGAGAAGATTCCAGACGAGCTATGGTCGCCAATAAGGCATCCAGGGCTTGTGTCCTTTGTTTTTTCACAAAAGCGCCTAAAGCAATAAGTTCCCCCCTTAGGACCACCTTATGGGATTCCCACAATATAGAAGGAGAAGGAGGTGAATCTGGGGTGTCATTAAGCGCGAAAAATTCAGATATTGAGGCCTTAAGTTTACCTGTGTGTCTAGGATCTAAGATCAGGGTATCATTGAGACGCCACAAGCGCTCCTTTCTCTGTGGTCCAGACAGGGAAAAGTTAATAATAACAGGGCCATGGTCGGATAATGTTATATTACCTATCCGGGCTCCAGAGACATTACGTATGTGCGAACCAGACAGGAAAATATAATCCAATCTGTGGAAAGATAGTTTAGCATGTGAGTAAAAAGTATAATCTCGGCCATTGGGGTTTAGGGCCCGCCAGACATCTAATACTTTAAGTTTCCTCAGAGAGATTTTCAGTCTTTTCAAGAGCCTATAAGATACAGAATGTCTACCCGCCGAGGTGTCCACCGCTGGCTCCAGGGCAACATTGAAGTCGCCCCCCAATACTAGTAAGCCCTCAGAGAAGGAGGATAACGCAGCAAGGGTCTGAACGAGCCATGGTACTTGGCCTTTATTGGGAGCGTACAAGTTAGCAAAGGTCACTGGAGATTCGCCCAGTAAACCCCTTACAAAAATGTACCTGCCCTCAGGGTCTGCTAAGATAGCTGCGTGTTTAAAGGGGAGGCATTTATGCACAGCTATACTAACCCCTCTGCTGGCGGAATCATAAGTACTGTGAAACCACTGGACAAATTTCTTAGGGGGAAGTTTAGGAATTTTGCCCGTCCTGAAATGGGTCTCTTGCAAAAAGGCCACAGAGACCTTATCTTTCAGAAGGAGAGATAGTGTTTGAGACCTTTTACATGGCTCGTTCAGCCCATGCGCGTTTAGTGAGGCGACTACTATAGAGGACATTACTGCATACGTTCAGGTGAATTAATGCATAATACATCCATGGAAGTATGGAAGAGCACACAGATGATATGAGCAGGAGAAGGGAAAGAAGGTGAGGGAAACACAAAAGAACAAAAAATTTATGAGAGAACATTAAATATATCAAGTTGACAAGTGAGTAACTCAGACAAGACACCCGTCCAAGGAGGGGTTGGTACTCTACCTATCACCAGCCAAGACAGGGTTGGACTGGCGAGGGGGCAAGTAAAGCACCTATGGTCTGAACAAAAGAGACCAAAAACAAAAAATGTGTCCAGCATCTTAATCCGTCCGGACATCACCCTGCAATGAGGAACAGAAAGCGTTGTCCCAGAGGTAGCGTCCCGTAACAGCAGTGAAACGGCACAGAGCCGTTTATGCATCATATGAGAACATTAAGCCCAATTAAGAGATAGGCCACAAAAATAAAACATTGAAAATGTAGAAAACATTGAAAACATTGAAAATGTAGAAAGGCCAAGTCCGCCTTTAGTAACCCGTATAGCATGGAGGTGAGCAACAGTCATCTCCTATTCTGGAGAGGTAGAAAATCAGCGAAGTATGCTTACGAGCACATCTAATCAGGTGGGATCTCTATCCATCCTGCCGCGTCCCGAACGATCCGACTTGCCTCGCTGTTTGCCAAGCGGTCACACGAGGTGGTATGGGAAGGGCGCCATCTTGGTCAGCCGGTAACCATGAGGGGATTTCCATCGGAGGAACGTCCAGGGATCGCCAGACAGAATCCAGGTCAGCAGGAGAGCGCACGGTGAGTAGCTTACCATTCCTGGAGATCGCCAACCCAAAGGGGTATAACCAGCGGAATGGGGTCGAGGTTTTCCTCAGGATTTCCAGGAGAGGCTTGAGAAGGCGCCGTTTGGCCAAGGTGGATGGCGCGATGTCCTGGAACATCTGGATCGGGGTATTTTCATATTCCAGTACCTCCATTTCTCTTTGGCTTTTAAGGATGGCTGCTGTATCAACGTAGCTCAATAAGCCGCAGATTACATCACGTGGCGGTTCTTGCGGTTTAGGCCTGGGGCGTAACGCCCTGTGTATGCGTTCCACCACGATTCCCGCCACTCTGTCAGGATCAAGCAGCTTGGAAAACAATTCACGCGCCACTGTCGGTAAGGCCTCCGCTGCAAACGACTCAGGTAGGCCTCGGATGCGGATATTGCGCCGGCGGCTGCGGTTTTCTTGATCTTCCAATTTCAGGAAGGCATCATTCAGTAAGGCCTTATGAGACGCCAGCACCTCTGACGCTTTACCTTCATAGGTCATAATGGCCTCCTGAGTGGCTTCTAACGCCACCACTCTCTGCCCCAGATGCTTCATGTCGTCCTTGATATCAGACAGGTCTTGTTTCAAAGGCGAGAGGGCAGATTCAAGGACCCGACGCAGGGTTCGTTCTGAGAGAGGTGGGTCTCTGGGTCTCTTATCCGAGACATCGGAGCCGCTGCCTGCATCCGACAGTTCCCCGGCGTCAGAGTCTTGTGCAGCAGACGTCGCCATATTGGGGCCTTTCTGCGCGGTAAACCTCGACGTTTTCCTAAGAAACTTCTCCATCTCAGGCTGTTTGGAGCGCAGTGGGGTGGACTCTGAACTTCCTCTGTTCTTTTCTCTGCCAGGTTTCCCCATAATCAGGCAAATTATAAGCTTATATAGGGCGAATGAGCCGGAATGCTGGAGGAGCTCAAGCTCGTGCGGCCATTCAGCAGCGTGGCTAGGCTCCGCCCCTATAGTAGTTATATTCTTGTACATAGGGGTAGTATTATAGTAGTTATATTCTTGTACATAGGAGGCAGTATTATAGTAGTTATAGTACATAGGAGCAGTATTATAGTAGTTATATTCTTGTACATAGGAGGCAGTATTATAGTAGTTATAGTACATAGGAGCAGTATTATAGTAGTTATATTCTTGTATATAGGAGGCAGTATTATAGTAGTTATATTCTTGTACATAGGAGGCAGTATTATAGTAGTTATATTCTTGTACATAGGGGCAGTATTATAGTAGTTACATTCTTGTACATAGGAGCAGTATTATAGTAGTTATATTCTTGTACATAGGAGCAGTATTATAGTAGTTATATTCTTGTACATAGGAGCAGTATTATAGTAGTTATATTCTTGTAAATAGGAGCAGTATTATAGTAGTTATATTCTTGTACATAGGAGCAGTATTATAGTAGTTATATTCTTAACCAAATCTCTTTTTATTGAGATAGCAAATAGTTTGAAAGTGCAACAGTACAGCATACGCCATACGCAGATGGCATCAAATTAGTGCAATCAAATATAATCGTAGCCAAATAAATGAGGGGGGAATAAACAAAAATAGATAGACAAGACCACGGACAGGGATAAAGAAAACACAAACAAGGAGGGAGGAAGGGGGAGGGATGGGGAGGGAAGGGGGTAGGTACAATAATGGCAGTATCATTCAGACCGCTATAAGGTTGTTCAAGGTGCCGGATGGCGATAGGCTTTCCAGGGACTCCATATGTCTAGAAAACGAGGGCGAGTGTGAGATTTCCAGTGAGCCAATTCTTCAAAGCGACATATCTGATCCACTTTCTCTTGCCACATCAGCAGCGTAGGCGCAGAATCGTTCTTCCACAGCAAAGGGATTAGCAAACGGGCAGCAGTTAGAAGTAATGTTGGTAGGTTGTTCTTAGAAGGGGTAAGGGACATATTGGGGCACCAAAGCAGGACTAATTGTGCATTTAGACTTATATGGGAGTCGCAAATGTGCCCGATTAGGCTTTCAATCTGTGTCCAAAAGGGACGGATTAGACTGCAGGACCACCATATGTGAGAAAGCGACCCCTTCTTTGTTCCACACCTCCAGCACCGATCGGGTATTTCCTGATTAAGATTATGAAGGAATTCAGGCGTTTTGTACCAACGTGTGAGTAGCTTAAAGGAATTTTCCTGTATTTTGATACAACGACTGAATCCGTGAGAATTGGAGAGGATAAATGCTTTTTCAGGTTCTGAGAGGCGGTACGAGAGCTCCTTCTCCCAGGCAATTAGAAAGGATAGTGCTGGGGGTGTGGAAGAGAGAAGCTCCTTGTAGAGAGTTGACAAGGGCTTCTTCGGGGGGATCGGCATAACTAGTTTCTTTTCCAGCCAGGTGGGTTCTTCCGAGCAGAAGGGAGGGAGTTTCAAGATCGCAGTATCTTTGCGAAAGGCAGCAAGAGCCAGGTAGGATTGCCTTCGAACTTACGGTAAGGCCCGAATTGTGTCCCATGCCAAGTCCCCAGCCGCAGATACAACGTCCTGTAGTTTGTGATTAGACAACTGACGCCAGACCCCGGTAGGAGTAGTGGATTCAGGGTGAACTAAGTTTTGTAGTAGATGCAGAGGGAGGTGGGGATTGGGGAATCTTAGATCTTTAGATCTATATAGTTTAGCCCACTCAACGAGCATGCCCTTCCAAATGGGGGATACAAAGGAATGTGAGGGCGTGCAACTACGGATCCCCCACAGGACGAGAGTGTCCTTATATGTAACTAGGCCACGCTCTAGAGCTGTGCATAGGTTTGGGGAGCTTCGGGAAAGAAGAGAGAAGCACCTATTCAGGTGCGTTGCAGTGTAATACAGGTGGACATCGGGAAGGCCGAAGCCACCAAACCTCTTCTCCCTCGTCAACGTGGAGTAAGCTATCCTAGATGGTTTATTCGTCCAGAGGAAAAGGGAGAATCTCCGACGCAGCTCTCTAAAGTACGAAAGCGGGAGCCATATGGGTAATGTCTGCAGCAGGTATAGGAGTTTGGGAACAATGAAGGTCTTGAGATAATTCTTCCTGCCTATCCATGATATGAGGGGAAGTTTAACTGACAATAGATGGGATTTAATTGAGTTAAGCATAGGGGGTGTAGTTAAGGCTGTAAAGGTCGTTCAGGTTAGCAGAGATGTGAATCCCCAAAAATGTGATGTCCCGTGCAGCCCAGGTGAAGGGGGTGGAGCGTTTAAGCGACGCAACAAGCTCGGGTCTACAGGTGACATTCAGGGCAAGGGATTTGCTATAATTGATTTTGAAATTGGAGACCCAACCGAATTCTTCAAAAATAGAGTGCAACCGGGGGAAAGATTTCTCCGGGTTGGTGGTCATAATAAGGAGATCGTCTGCAAACGCAGCCGTAAGGTGGGTGTGGGAAGCTCTCTGGAGACCTTCAATATCGGGATCTTGCCTGATTTTGCACAGGAGAGTTTCCATGACTATCACGAATAACGAGGGGGAGAGAGGGCAACCCTGCCGAGTGCCATTAGTAATGGCAAAAGCGGGTGAAAGAGTGCCGTTGACTTTGACCCTGGCAGAGGGGGCCGAGTATAGAGAGAGAATAGCTCAAATAAGTTGATCAGGAATGCCAAATTTCGACAAAGCCAGTGACATATACTGCCAGCTCACTCTGTCAAAAGCCTTCTCTGCATCAGTGCTCAGCAGAGCTAGAGGAGTTGAAGTAGTCCGTGCCCAGTTCATAAGATGAAGGAGGCGAACGGTATTCTCATTGCCCTGTCTGCCAGAGACAAAGCCAACTTGTTCCTTGTGAATAACATCCGGGAGAACTTTTTGAATCCGTTGAGCCAGGATCTTAGCCCACCATTTAATGTCCGTATTTAGTAGGGAGATAGGGCGGTAGCTACCACATTGCAACGGGTCTTTATTCTCCTTATGAATAATGGTAATATGGGCTGTGAGTGATTGGGGAGGAAGGTGGCCACCATCCAGGAGATAATTACATAAAGAGCTAAAGTGAGGAACTAGAACAGATTTAAAAGTTTTATAATAGGAGATGGTGAAACCATCAGGGCCAGGACTATGTCCGGAGGGGATAGTGGCTAGAACTTTAAGGACTTCTGGGCCAGAGATGGGAGCTACTAGTTGGGAGGACTGGTCTGGGGATATAGAGGGAAGCTGAAGGGAGGAGAGGAATTTATTCGAAGCCTCCGCGATGGAACAGGGAGATGATCCAGGAGGGGCCGGGAGGTTGTAGAGGTCTTCGTAAAAAGCACAAAATGCTTTGGCTATGTCAGGAGTGGATTTAAGATGATTGCCCGCAGCATCTTTAATTGCTGGGATGAAGGAGTCAGAAAATTGTTGTTTAGTTAGCGCCGCCATAAGCTTGTTCCCTCTGTCGCCGTGTGCATATGACTTAAAGCGCGCACGTAAGAGCAATTTAGCCGAGGTAATGTTTAACATATCTTTTAGTTGAGATCGCGTGACCGAAAGCTCCTCCGCGAGGCTTATCGCTTGGGATTGCTTATGGCTGAGCTCGAGAGTGGCGATACGGGATAGGAGGGTAGACATGGCCTGGGCTCTTTGTTTTTTAATATGGGAGCCGAGAGCGATAAGCTCTCCACGGATTACCGCCTTGTGGGTTTCCCAGATTACAGCAGGGGAGGGAGGGGAGGGACCTGCGGTGTTAGTACTGAAAAACTCCTGGAGGGAGGTGACTATTTTCTCAGATGATACCTGGTCCTGGATGATGGTTTCATTGAGACGCCAGTTCCATTCCCGTGTAGGGAGGGTGGACAGCGATACCGTCAGAAAGACGGGGGCATGGTCCGACAACGTGATGCTGCCTATTCGGGTGTTTACAATTTGTTTGACATGCTCAGAGGAGAGAAAGACATAGTCTAATCTGTGGTGTGAGGACTTGGCATGGGAGTAGAATGAATAATCACGACCTGTAGGGTTCAGGGTACGCCAGGTGTCAATAACACCTAATCTACGCAGAGCCACCCTCAGGCGTCTAAGACGGACATGAGTGATAGCCGATCTCCCCGAGGAGGAGTCCAGGAGTGGGTCTAGAGTCACATTAAAATCTCCCCCCAGAATTACCATACCATGTTTGAATGCAGCAAGCGCAGAGAGGGTCTGAACCAGCCATGCAACTTGTCCCCTATTAGGCGCGTAAATATTGGCCAGTGTAACCGGTGTGCCTGCTATAGAGCCCTTCACAAATAAGTACCGGCCATCAGGATCCGAGGAGGAGGCTGCAACCGCAAAGGGCACCTGCTTGTGAATGGCAATACTGACACCCCGGCTAGCGGAGGTCTGCGCACTGTGGAACCACTGAGTGAACTTTTTGGAAGGAAGATTGGGAATCTTACCTGCCCGAAAATGTGTCTCTTGAAAAAAGGCAATCGAGACTTTGTCTTTTTGTAGCAAGGAAATCACCTGGGATCTTTTGCACGGCTCGTTCAGGCCCCGGACATTAAGGGTTGAAACTACAAGAGAAGCCATTTTAAGTCAGTGGGAAAGCACATTGCAATCAAGGTCTGAGCGAACCAAGCAAGAACATTAAGGTGGGAAAAGAGGACACAAGAGGGGAAACACATGAGGGCAAAAGAAGGTAGACAAAACGGCAAACAATTATTCAAAATCACATAATGCAATTCTAAGAGCTCCACGGAGCGCCTGTGAACCAGAGGATCCTTTCTCATCACGGACTGGTGCCGGGATCCATCAGGCGGGGGGTCTCGTAGAGCCGGAATAGGCCAAGAAAAGGCCATTAGGTAACAAGGAAGTCAATGAGGGAAACATTGGCAAACAAATCCCCTATGCAGAAGGGGTGGGAGGGGAGAGGTGAATAAAACTCAGGAAGGTAAGGTCCACAGGGAGGTGAACAAAGGCCTGATCACATCCAGAAAGGCCTTATCAAAAAACTGGGCGGCCCTGATGCATGTCCTGAACAGCAAAACAGAAGAAATCTTCAGGAGAACACCGGAACTATGGCCGGCAAAAGATGGCAACCTTCATAGCAGGAAGGCTTCAGCGATGAGGAGAGCGTCCCGCAGCAGTGGAAGCTTGAGAACCCAGGCTGGATCGGGCTTTCTTCCCGGCCGGTACAAGGGACCAGGTTTCTGCAGTCGGAGGCGAGGGTATAGGGTCTCCCTGGTCCGCTGGCATCCAGGACGGGATTTCAATCGGGGCTATACCCAGTGAGACCCAGGCTCCGGACAAGTCCTGTGGTGTGCGTATGGTAATCTGCCTTCCGTTTTTGAAGACGGCCAAGCCAAAGGGGAACAACCAGCGAAACTGGGTCCCAGAGGGTCTAAGAGCTTCTAGAAGTGGACGCAGAGTACATCTTTTTGTCAGCGTGGAAGGTGCCAGGTCTTGAAAGAACTGCAGCTGCGAGCCTTCATATTGCAGGCGGTCTGTCTCTCTACTGGCCTTCAAAAGAGCCGCAGTGTCCACAAAGCTGAGGATACCGCAGATAACATCTCTCGGAGGATCTGAAGCCTTTGGCTTGGGACGAAGAGCGCGGTGTATGCGTTCAATAACAATATTTGCTGCTCTTTCTGGATTCAAAAGATTCGCGAATATTTCTTTCGCGATTTTTTCTAGCGCTTCCGGTGCGAATATTTCAGGTATACCTCGGATGCGAATATTACGTCTGCGGCTGCGATTTTCCTGGTCTTCGATTCGCAGAAGGGCATCGTTAATGAGATCTTTATGCGCACCCAGGGTAGAGCATGTTTCCTCACTAAAGCGAATAATCGCATCTTGCGAATTTTCCAGCGCCGCGACTCTCTGGCCGATGGAACGGAGATCGGTCTTTATTTCCGCCAAGTCCTGCTTCAGGGGAGCCAGAGCAGAATCCATAACTTCGCGCAGGATCGCTTTTGAAAGATTTGATCCCTGCCGTCTGTTTTTATATTCGGAAGCATCCGAAATACTTCCCGCTTCTGAGCAGTCTTCCGCATCGGAATGGAGTGAGGGAGCCGGCGCCATCTTAGGCGTCCCTGCAGCGGGGCCCTTGGCAGCTTTCCTCAGAAATTGCTCCATGTCAGGCTGTTTGGAGCGGTTCACAGGTGGGTCGACAGGTTCCCTGGGGCGATCTCTCCCCGTTTTGCCCATTTTTAGCGTCTGAAAAGTGCTATTTAAGGGGGTTTGTGCCGATTAGGAAGAGGAGCTCAGTCACCAGCAGCCATGCAGCTCAGCGGCCAAACTCCGCCCCCATAGTAGTTATATTCTTGTACATAGGAGGCAGTATTATAGTAGTTATATTCTTGTACATAGAGCAGTATTATAGTAGTTATATTCTTGTACATAGGAGCAGTATTATAGTAGTTCTATTCTTGTACATAGGAGCAGTATTATAGTAGTTCTATTCTTGTACATAGGAGCAGTATTATAGTAGTTATATTCCTGTACATAGGAGCAGTATTATAGTAGTTATATTCTTGTACATAGGAGGCAGTATTATAGTAGTTATATTATTGTACATAGGAGTCAGTATTATAGTAGTTATATTTCTGTACATAGGAGCAGTATTATAGTAGTTATATTCTTGTACATAGGAACAGCATTATAGTAGTTATATTCTTGTACATAGGAGCAGTATTATAGTAGTTATATTCTTGTACATAGAAGACAGTATTATAGTAGTTATATTCTTGTACATAGAAGACAGTATTATAGTAGTTATATTCTTGTACATAGGAGGCAGTATTATAGTAGTGATATTTTTGTACATAGGAGCAGTATTATAGTAGTTATAATCTTGTAGATAGGAGCAGTATTATAGTAGTTATATTCTTGTACATAGGAGCAGTATTATAGTAGTTATATTCTTGTACATAGGAGCAGTATTATAGTAGTTATATTCTTGTACATAGGAACAGTATTATAGGAAAAATTCTTACCTGGGATTTTACTTTCCTTGAGTCCGTAGGCAGCACAGAATGGGTTAACTTTGTTCTCATCCGATCCTAGGACCGCCCACCTAGATAAAAGGTACAGATTAAAACAATTAAATCATTAGTAGTGACCTATAAAGGCTGCTTCCTCCAGAACCTCCTTGTGTTAATACAAATAGACTCAGACCAAGAATTATGCCAAAAAACAATATAAGAAATTTATTAGGAAGGGTATACTTGTGCTGCCTACGGACTCAAGGAAAGTAAAATCCCAGGTAAGAATTTTTCATTTCCCATTTCGTCCTACGGCAGCACAGAATGGGATTTCCATAGATCACAAGGGGGGGTATCTTCACTCAGAGCTGCAGACAGAACCCCGGTACCAAAGGCTGAGCTCCTAGCGTTAACATCCAAACGATAATGCTTGACGAAGGTCAGGGATGAAGACCAGGATGCTGCATTGCAGATTTCTTCAATCGAGACCTGTGCGACCTCTGCCCAAGAAGTAGCCGTGGCCCTGGTGGAATGTGCTCTCACTGGAAATGGAGGTGGTATCTCTTCCAGAGAATAGGTTTCCATTATTGTGGCTTTGATCCATCTTGCCAAAGTATCTTTGGAAGGAGAAGAAACCTTTCTTGGCCCAGAGAAGAGGACAAAAAGGTTTTCTACTGCTCTGAATTCTCTTGTTCTTTGCAAATAGATAAGTAGAGCTCTTTTAACATCCAATGTATGTAAGAGTTTCTGATTCTCGTCCAGAGGCTCAGGAAAAAATACTGGGAGGAACGACTCTCTATTTTTGTTTGCTGTTGAAGGGATTTTAGGCAAAAAGGCTGGCATAGCACGAAGTAGAACCCCATCTGGCAGGAAACGTAAGTATGGGAATTTTGAAGACAATGCCTGAAGTTCCCCCAGTCTTTTGGCAGACGTAATTGCTGCACCGTCTTCCTGCTCAGATGATCCGCTTGCGTATTGCAGCAGCCCCTGATATGCGCTGCTTTTAGTTCCAGCAGGTGTGATTCCGCCCAGCTGAAAATAGTTTTGCACAGCTCCAGAAGAAGTCCGCTCCTCGTACCTCCCTGTTTGTTCAGGTAGAATACGGTAGTCAAGTTGTCCGAACGGATCAGAACGGATCTCCCCACTATATCGGACTTGAAGTGGCGAAGAGCCAACAGAACCGCCTTCAGCTCTTTGTAGTTCGAGGATTTCATCCTGTCCTCGTGCGTCCAGAGGCCTTGCACCCACTTGTTCAGAAGAAGGGCTCCCCATCCTTGGCCGGAGGCATCCGTAGTTATGATCACCGGAGACAGGAACTGGAAGCTCTTCCCTTTGACTAAATTTTCTGTGCGTAACCACCATCTGTGAGGGACCGAATTGTCGCTGGATTCAGCCTTATTCTCGCGTCCAAACTGAGTCTGGAGAGTCGCCAAGCTCGCAGCATGTTCATCTGAAGATCCCTGCTGTGGATATTTGCCCAAGGGACAGCTTCTGAAACTGACGTCATATGACCCAGAGTTTTCATAACCCTTCGTACTGAAGGGGAGTGGAGGGACATCAGAGTTTTCATCTCCTTCTTCAGTGCTTCCACCTTTGGCATAGGAAGATAGAGCTTCATGGTGACAGTGTTTACTAGAAACCCCAGGAAGATCTTGGATGTTGCTGGGACCGTATCAGATTTTTCCCAATTTATTAGGAAACCCACAGATTGTAAGAGGTCCACCGTCTGTTCCAGATGTTGATGCAGGAGTTTCTCTGTACCGGCTACCAACAACCAGTCGTCTAGGTATGGGAAGATTTGGATCCCCCTCAGGCGAAGTTCTACTGCAATAAGTACTGCTATCTTTGTGAATATCCTCGGGGCTGAACATAACCCGAAGGGAAGAGCTCTGAACTGGTAATGCAAAATGTTTCCGCCTCTTTTGATGGCAACTCTCAGGAATCTTCTTGACTGTGGATTTATAGGAATATGCAGATAGGCGTCTTCGAGATCTAAAGAAGCCATGAACAGGTTCTTACTGAGGACAGCAGCGATGGATCTTATCGTTTCCATTTTGAAATGGATCTTCTTTAGATGACGGTTTAAGTAGCGCAGGTCTATAATCAGCCGACTCTTCCCATTCCCTTTGGGTACGCAGAAAATTCTGGAGTAGATTCCAGAGTTCTTTGAATCGTTTGGAACTGGTTCCAAAGCTCCCCTTTTCTATGAACTCTCTTAACAAAAGAAAGATCTGTGGATCTCTTGGTTTGTTTACAGTAAACCTGTCTTTTGGTGCGTGATTGAACTCCAGATTGTAGCCATTTCGTATGATGTCCAGAGCCCAGCTGTCTGATGTAATTTGAAGCCAGCTCCGGTAAAAAAGGGATAATCGACCTCCTACCCTTACAATTCTGGCATCAGAATTCCTTCTTCTGAGGCCTATTCTCTTCTGTTTTCCTCTTAGATTTCTCCGACGAACCCCAAGTTCTACGGTCAGATCTTCCTCGGCTTGAGCGACCTCTATAGCCTGATCTTCTTAAATCCTGTCTGTAGGAACGAAAACTCCTGGGTTTATCCTTCCGCTTGGTTTGAGGAAAACTTAATACTTTATCCTCCATATTTGCCTTCAAGAGCTTATCCAGGTGAGACCCGAACAATTCTCCCGGCTCAAAAGGGAGGGAACATAAATTGTTCTTTGAAGATGGATCCCCAGACCAGAGCTTTAACCAGAGCGATCTTCGTATGGAGTTCGTGAGAGCCATGTTCTTTGCCGTAAACCTTATCGTATCTACTGGGAAATCACAGAGGAATTCTGCTGCCAGCTTCAGGTTAGGTATTTGTTTCAGGAGGTCTTCTCTGGAGACACCGTCTTCAATGTCCCTGCCAAGATGGCTTAACCATACTCTGAGAGCTCGCGCCACTGGGACTGATGCCATGGCCGCTTTATTAAGAGACGCCAGATAGGTGTGTGACCTCTTGAGGAGGCCATCCGCCTTCCTCTCCATAGGGTCCTTCAATAAGGCTGAGTCATCTGATGGAAAAAATGATTTCCTGGCAAATCTCGTCACTGCTGGGTCTACCCTAGCAGGGCCTTCCCAGCTCGAGGATTCCGCCGGATCTGTTTTATAAACTGCTCTGAATCTGGAGCCTAAGTTCAGCCTTGCCACTGGATGTTCCCACTCTTTACGCATAACTGCATCAAGAACAGGGTGACCTGGAAACACCGACGCCTTCTTCTTCGAGAAGTAGAAGAGATTATCCTCGTCATGGCTACTGGCCTTTTCCTTACTGGTCTCCATGATACTCTTCACTTCTTTAATCAGATGATTCGTATCAGATTTGTTAAATAGAAAGTTATCTTCTAGAACAGGCGACTCAGAACTAGAGGAGATTTCGCCTTCTGACCGTGAATCCACAGAGGAGGAAGACGGAGACCGACGTCTCCTCTTTTTCGATGACTTTTTTGACTTAGATTGTTTGAGGAAAGCCTTAAACAGGGACATCATCTTGGTGGTGTCGTCATCTGATGTTTCATCTGGAAGGGAGCACTGCTCACAGATGTTAGAGGTATGGTCTTCCAGTAAGGGCTGCAGACAGGAGATGCAGAGTGCAGGTTCAGCTCTCTGTTTCTTTTTTGCAGGTATAGTTTCCTGTGTGTCCTGGAAACACCTGAGGCAGAGATCCTGCAGGAAGTCATCAGTAAGAGGTTGATCACAACCCTGACACAATCTGTGTTTGCTCTTGCGAGCCCTCTTTTCCTTTTTGCTGGATGTGGAGGACATCTGCAATAAAAAAATGGAGGTATAAATCATCCAATAAAAAACAGCAGGGTAATCAGGGGTTAACTGCCTGACAATAGGACAGGCAAATACCTTCAAACCGCTAGAGCTCAGCTGCCTAGGCACCAGGGCATCTGAGCTCTGCATAGTCCCGCTTCTTATGTGTGGTTTGAATTTGGCGCCCAAAGGAGTGGGACGTGCGCCTATGACGTCAGACGCGCCGCGTCTGCGTTCCACGATGCGTTCCACATGAGGGAGACCGGAAGTGGGAAGATAGCCGGCAATACCCGAACGGCACAGCGCTTAACAGCCAAACCAATGGCCGGACGCTGAAGGGACGCAGGTGGGAGGCAAGCGGGACGAGAGTGGAGCCAGGGAAGCATACATGGCTGAAACCACTCTCCGGCCTTGACCTGGAAAAAACAAGGTACAAACGGCCATCTCCAAGGTGGATCCATAGGTGGGCTTCATCCTCCGATGAGGACAATAAAAAAACACAAGGAGGTTCTGGAGGAAGCAGCCTTTATAGGTCACTACTAATGATTTAATTGTTTTAATCTGTACCTTTTATCTAGATGGGCGGTCCTAGGATCGGATGAGAACAAAGTTAACCCATTCTGTGCTGCCGTAGGACGAAATGGGAAAGTAGTTATATTCTTGTACATAGGAGGCAGTATTATAGTAGTTATATTCTTGTACATAGCAGCAGTATTATAGTAGTTATATTCCTGTACATAGGAGGCAGTATTATAGTAGTTATATTCTTGTACATAGGAGGCAGTATTATAGTAGTTATATTCTTGTACATAGGAGCAGTATTAAAGTAGCTATTATAGTAGTTATATTCTTGTACATAGGAGCAGTATTATAGTAATTATATTCTTGTACATAGGAGGCAGTATTATATTAGTTATATTCTTGTACATAGCAGCAGTATTATAGTAGTTATATTCCTGTACATAGGAGGCAGTATTATAGTAGTTATATTCTTGTACATAGGAGGCAGTATTATAGTAGTTATATTCTTGTACATAGGAGCAGTATTAAAGTAGCTATTATAGTAGTTATATTCTTGTACATAGGAGCAGTATTATAGTAATTATATTCTTGTGCATAGGAGCAGTATTATAGTAGTTATATTCTAGTACATAGGAGGCAGTATTATAGTAGTTATATTCTTGTACATAGGGGCAGTATTATAGTAGTTATATTCTTGTACATAGGAGCAGTATTATAGTAGCTATTATAGTAGTTATATCCTTGTACATAGGAGCAGTATTATAGTAGTTATATCCTTGTATATAGAAGCAGTATTATAGTAGTTATATTCTTGTACATAGGAGGCAGTATTATAGTAGTTATATTCTTGTACATAGGAGCAGTATTATAGTAGTTATATTCTTGTACATAGGAGGCAGTATTATAGTAGTTATATTCCTGTACATAGGAGCAGTATTATAGTAGTTATATTCTTGTACATAGGAGGCAGTATTATAGTAGTTATATTCCTGTACATAGGAGCAGTATTATAGTAGTTATATTCTTGTACATAGGAGCAGTATTATAGTAGTTATATTCTTGTACATAGGAGTAGTATTATAGTAGTTATATTCTTGTACATAGGAGGCAGTATTATAGTAGTTATATTCTTGTACATAGGAGCAGTATTATAGTAGATATATTCTTGTACATAGGAGCAGTATTATAGTAGTTATATTCTAGTACATAGGAGGCAGTATTATAGTAGTTATATTCTTGTACATAGGAGCAGTATTATAGTAGTTATATTCTTGTACATAGGAGGCAGTATTATAGTAGTTATATTCTAGTACATAGGAGGCAGTATTATAGTAGTTATATTCTTGTACATAGGAGCAGTATTATAGTAGTTATATTCTTGTATATAGAAGCAGTATTATAGTAGTTATATTCTTGTACATAGGAGGCAGTATTATAGTAGTTATATTCTAGTACATAGGAGGCAGTATTATAGTAGTTATATTCTTGTACATAGGAGCAGTATTATAGTAGTTATATTCTTGTACATAGGAGCAGTATTATAGTAGTTATATTCTTGTACATAGGAGGCAGTATTATAGTAGTTATATTCTTGTACATAGGAGGCAGTATTATAGTAGTTATATTCTTGTACATAGGGGCAGTATTATAGTAGTTATATTCTTGTACATAGGAGCAGTATTATAGTAATTATATTCTTGTACATAGGAGCAGTATTATAGTAGTTATATTCTAGTACATAGGAGGCAGTATTATAGTAGTTATATTCTTGTACATAGGGGCAGTATTATAGTAGTTATATTCTTGTACATAGGAGCAGTATTATAGTAGCTATTATAGTAGTTATATTCTTGTACATAGGAGCAGTATTATAGTAGTTATATTCTTGTATATAGAAGCAGTATTATAGTAGTTATATTCTTGTACATAGGAGGCAGTATTATAGTAGTTATATTCTAGTACATAGGAGGCAGTATTATAGTAGTTATATTCTTGTACATAGGAGCAGTATTATAGTAGTTATATTCTTGTACATAGGAGCAGTATTATAGTAGTTATATTCTTGTACATAGGAGGCAGTATTATAGTAGTTATATTCTTGTACATAGGAGGCAGTATTATAGTAGTTATATTCTTGTACATAGGGGCAGTATTATAGTAGTTATATTCTTGTACATAGGAGCAGTATTATAGTAATTATATTCTTGTACATAGGAGCAGTATTATAGTGGTTATATTCTAGTACATAGGAGGCAGTATTATAGTAGTTATATTCTTGTACATAGGGGCAGTATTATAGTAGTTATATTCTTGTACATAGGAGCAGTATTATAGTAGCTATTATAGTAGTTATATTCTTGTACATAGGAGCAGTATTATAGTAGTTATATTCTTGTATATAGAAGCAGTATTATAGTAGTTATATTCTTGTACATAGGAGGCAGTATTATAGTAGTTATATTCTTGTACATAGGAGGCAATATTATAGTAGTTATATTCTTGTACATAGGGAGCAGTATTATAGTAGTTATATTCTAGTACATAGGAGGCAGTATTATAGTAGTTATATTCTTGTACATAGGAGCAGTATTATAGTAGTTATATTCTTGTACATAGGAGCAGTATTATAGTAGTTATATTCTTGTACATAGGAGGCAGTATTATAGTAGTTATATTCTTGTACATAGGAGGCAGTATTATAGTAGTTATATTCTTGTACATAGGGGCAGTATTATAGTAGTTATATTCTAGTACATAGGAGGCAGTATTATAGTAGTTATATTCTTGTACATAGGGGCAGTATTATAGTAGTTATATTCTTGTACATAGGAGCAGTATTATAGTAGCTATTATAGTAGTTATATTCTTGTACATAGGAGCAGTATTATAGTAGTTATATTCTTGTATATAGAAGCAGTATTATAGTAGTTATATTCTTGTACATAGGAGGCAGTATTATAGTAGTTATATTCTAGTACATAGGAGGCAGTATTATAGTAGTTATATTCTTGTACATAGGGGCAGTATTATAGTAGTTATATTCTTGTACATATGAGCAGTATTATAGTAGTTATATTCTAGTATATAGGAGCAGTATTATAGTAGTTATATTATTGTACATAGGAGCAGTATTATAGTAGTTATATTATTGTACATAGGAGCAGTATTATAGTAGTTATATTCTTGTACATAGGAGCAGTATTATAGTAGTTATATTCTTGTACATAGAAGACAGTATTATAGTAGTTATATTCTTGTACATAGGACCAGTATTATAGTAGTTATATTCTTGTACATAGGAGCAGTATTATAGTAGTTATATTATTGTACATAGAAGACAGTATTATAGTAGTTATATTCTTGTACATAGGAGGCAGTATTATAGTAGTAATATTCTTGTATATAGGAGGCAGTATTATAGTAGTTATATTCTTGTATATAGGGTGCAGTATTATAGTAGTTATATTCTTGTACATAGGACCAGTATTATAGTAGTTATATTCTTGTATATAGGAGCAGTATTATAGTAGTTATATTATTGTACATAGGAGCAGTATTATAGTAGTTATATTATTGTACATAGGAGCAGTATTATAGTAGTTATATTCTTCTACATAGGAGCAGTATTATAGTAGCTATATTTTTTTTTTTTTTTTTTTTTTTTTTTTTTTTATAGTAGTTATATTCTTTGACAATTTTCTTTTTATTGAAAATCATATCAATAAAGCATACCACAACGGTTTCAGTGACATAGACAGTAGGGTACAGCGTACATTTTACAATAAAGTAGTATACCACAGCATTGTTACAGTTTAAAGGCATATATCCCAGCGCTAAATGTCAGCATATAGAAAATAGAACTTAAATACTGTCAAGTCTGATGGTAGATAAGGTATGCACATTCCTTTGTTCAGTCACAGGCCGCCAGTGAAGCATTTATGTTTCAATATGCACAAAGTATTGCTGTGTGGTAAATCATTATAGAGACAGATGAGTTTAGGGAAAGAGGGGGTTGGAAAACAACGGAAGTTAGTGCTAGGAACTAGGAGGGAAGGGAATGGGAAAGAGGGAGGGAGGGAATCACAGGTAGGAGAACAAGAACCGTAACCTATCCATGTAACAAAGACATATATAGTGTGTTAAGTACTTCTCTAGCGTGATAAGTGTTCCAGTAGACGTAGTTGAAGAAGGTGATCGCTACTCACATGAGATTTTGCTATGAGCCCCCAGATTACTTACAATCAGCCTAAGTGGTGAATTGTCTTATTATATCTACCACTACAACTTGTGTAGAGTGTTTGTTATTTAACCCCTCTAAACATGAACCAAGGGGTCCACATCTTCATATATTTATTGTGATTCCTGTCCTCCCAACTCGCAAGCTCCTCCATACGACAAATATGATCTACCTTACTCAACCAAGCCTCCACTGTGGGTGGTTCAGTGCGTAGCCACTGCTGTGGGATGAGTAATCTGGCCGCCTGGAGTAGATGAGTAGTCAGACACTTTCTTGAAGGCGAGAAAGAGGGAGTTGGGAGCCACAGGAGCACAAGGGTAGGAGGTACCTCTACAGCTACACTCGTTATTTTCTGAATAGTGGATAAGACACCTTCCCAGAATGGGCGAATCTTCGGACAGAACCATAAAATGTGGGATAGCGTACCTGTGTCTTCCAGACACCTCCAACACTTATCATCCTGTCTCATTCCTCTAATAAACATTTGCTTCGGAGTCCGGTACCATTGGTAAGAACCTTGTATGTGTGTTCCTGAATCCTAGTGCATCTAGAAAACCCGTGTGAGTGCGCATGCATACGCATAACATCTGTCTCACTCAATTCTATATTCAATTCAGCAGCCCAGTGCCTCACGTATTGCGGCGTTCCAGGAGAGCGGGGACTGACCAAGGCCAGGTAGCATAGGGAGATCAGCTTGCGAGGGACGGTCTCAGACATCAGCAGTTTCTCAAACCAAGACTGGGTTGGTCTATGTCTATTATTCTCTATTAGTGGTTTAGAGACAGAGTTGAGCTCAATCAGCTCTAAGAAATTGCAGGATTGCGTAAGGATGTGAAGTGGATGTTCCTTAACTAGATCACCTGAGAACATATTTAAGAGTTCCTCTGTCTTAAATTTACGCACTTTTAACCATGTTGGGGCAACTTGTTTTGCTTTTGGGCGTGTGGACGGAGAAGGACTGTTTAGCAGGTTAAGAGTTTTATTCAGTTGCTGTATCACTGAAGCAGTTCCTCCCAGTAACACCTGTGACCTGAGATTAGAAGCATTGAGGCCCCAAAGACCCGCTCTCTGAACTGGTGTGAGTTGGGCAAGCTCTAATTCTCCACCCCAGATTTAGCACCTAGAGGCATGCAGATGGTGTATCCACCTTCTCAGATGTATTGCTTGATAGTAAAGTTGCGCATCCGGCAGTCCGAATCCCCCTGTGTTCCTCCTCTGAATCAGCCTACTATGGGCTATCCTAGCGCCCCCCCCCCCTTCCCTATAAGAATGTTCTAAACAGCTTCCTAACCTTACTGAAAAAGGACATGGGGAGAAAAATGGGCGGCATTTGAAGTACATAAAGGAGTCTGGGCATGATGAAAGCTTTTAAAAGATTCTTCCTGCCCATCCAAGACACATAAGGGACTTTGAGGGAGTGAAGTTGCGTCTGTAAATCTTTAAGTAAGGGGCTGTAGTTCAGGGAAAAAATTCGGTCTAGATCCGCAGGAAGCTTGACCCCTAGGTAGGAAAGGTGTGAGCTTTGCCAAATGAACGGCGTTGTTTCCTTCAATACCGAGACCATATTATGTGGCGCCAAGACGTTCATAGCTTCTGATTTCGTGTAATTGGCTTTAAAATTGGAGATCCTCCCATACTGTTTAAACAGGGATAGAAGATGCGGAAAGGCCCCGACAGGGTTGGTGAGCATCACTAAAAGATCGTCTGCATACGCAGCAGTTACAAATTCGGGGGAGCTGTCATGGGCCTTAATGCCTTTTATGCTAGGGTGTTCCCGAATAGCTTGTAGCAACATCTCCATCACCATAATGTACAGAGTAGGAGACAAAGGGCAACCCTGACGAGTCCCATTTATAATTGGGAATGGCTGAGATAACGTTCCATTTACTCTAATACGAGCGCTTGGCTCTCGATATAGGGACATAATGGCCTCTTGGAACTTTTCAGGAATGCAGAATTTATGCAGTGTTTTCCTCATGTAGCTCCAACTCACCCTGTCAAAGGCCTTTTCCGCATCCACACCCAACAGCACCAGAGGAACCCCCCTCTTCTTTGCCAGCTGCATCGCCGAAATCACTCTGCATGAATTTTGACATCCCTCCCGTCCCGGAACAAACCCCGACTGGTCAGGATGAATCAGCCTTGGTAGTAACAGGGCAAGGCGGGAAGCCAAAACCTTGGCCCATATTTTAATATCCACATTGAGGAGCGAAATCGGTCTATAACTACCGCACTGGTTTGGATCTTTCCCTGCTTTTGGTAAAATTGTGACCGTCGCCTCCAAAGATTGTTTGTGGAGGGTGGACCCATCCAGTAAGGCGTTACACCAAGTGGTCATGTGTGGGATTAGAGTAGTTGACAACTTTTTATAATATCCCACCGAGAACCCATCGGGTCCCGGACTCTTCCCTAGGGGCATAGAGCCCAAAATACCAGTTAATTCCTCCCTGGTCACTGGTGTAAGAAGCTGCTCCCTCTCCTCAGCCCTAAGTGAAGGTAGTGTGAGATTGGCCAAAAACGCATCTGCTGCCAGTGCTACATCCGCTTCAGTATCATTATCTGCACATGTCAGACCATAGAGCTGGCTATAAAACTGTTGGAACTCCGTCGCAATGTCTGAAGTTTTATGTTTCAGTTGACCCGACTTATCTGCAATTCCATGGATGTAGGATGCATCCTTCCTCTGCTTAAGAAGCGAGGCCATAAGCCTAGTGCCTTTGTCCCCGTGAGCGTAAAAACGGTATTGGGCACACTGGTAAGACTTAGCCTGGTGGTAGTTGAGATGGTCTTTCAGTTTTATTCTTGTCAATTTAAGCTCCTTTTGGGCCTCTATTGCTTTAGTTTTTTTATGTAGGGATTCCAGGGTTGAAATTTTCTCGAGCAAAGAATGAAAGGTAGCAAACCTCTCCCTTTTCTTTCTGCTGCCAAGTGCTATCAATTCACCCCTTATGACAGCTTTGTGCGTTTCCCACACAGTAGCGATGGAAACGTCATCCGTGATATTCTCCTGAAAAAACTGTTGTAGCTTAATCTCTATATTCTTCACCTCTTCAGCATCATCCAATAGAGTCTCATTGAGTCTCCATTGTCTAGAGCGCTGAGGTAGATCCGGATGTCGTGACGGGGGCGTGATCAGAGACTGTCATGGGGTCAATGGTGGAGTTACTCACTAGTCCTGCATGGCCATTGGAAATAAAGACATAGTCTAGTCTGGTAAAGGTTTTGTGTGGGGCTGAGAAAAATGTGTAGTCTAGATCCGTAGGATGAATTAATCGCCACGTGTCCAGCAACTGGGCTCTAGCTATGTGCCTATTTATTCTGCTTAGAGCTGCATGGGTCAATTGGTAAGAATGGTCTGATGCATCTACCAAGGGGTTTAGAGCTACATGTCTTTTTTAGCCACGGGCCTTGCCCCTTATTAGGACTGTACAAACTCGCTAAAGTCACTAAGACCGTCCCCAGCTTACCTTTCACGAACATATAACGACCTTCTGGGTCTGCCAAAGAAGCAATGAGGGAGAATGGAGTTCCCTTAGATATGGCGATCCCCGCACCCCTGGAAGCCTTGTCATGAGTGCTGATAAACCAATGCTGAAAATAGGATTGGGAGAGTTTAGGGATACGGCCCAATTTAAAATGTAATTCCTGAAAGAAGCAAATATCAGTGCGTTGCTTCTTCAGAAGCCGGATCACTTGCGAACGTTTCTGAGGGGTGTTAAAACCTCGCACATTGAATGAGGTACAATTCACTGCAGCCATCAGTACATCAATCTACACGGAAGCACATGTGCACTAAAAAGTGTGAGCATGGATAGGTAAACTGGGGTAACATAACAGAGTGGGTAACTCAAGGAGATCTGGTATCTTTCCGAGACAGGCGAGACCCTCTGCTGTCTCGTCGCCATCATAGACAGCATATGCAGTGGGCCCCATAGAAGGAACTCGCATGAGGCGGAAAAACACCAGAACAGGGCATAGGGACCTCCGGTGGCTAGATGAAAGCAGACCAACATGTACAACATCAGTCGGCACTGCTCTAAGGGACCACAAATCTGGAGCCCCTACCCCTATAAAGTGTGCACAGAAAATATGTCTGCAATCCTATTAACCCCTTAGTCAGATATACAAGCCCAAACTGTTCAATACATTTGCATCAAAATTAGAACTAGAGCATAACTATCGATGTCCCAGTTCAAGGGAACATATAGCACTGGGGTAACAGCAATGGCAGTCACTTAGGTAACCATCGACCACATGCTTACGAGCACCGGTCTCAGCAATGTTGCTGCAGTCCTGCCATACAAAGGTGTTTCCTCAACAAACAAAACTTAGGAGGCCTCTGTAGAAGAAGGGGACATACGACCTGTAGCGACAGTTCAGGTGATTCTTTGTTTGGATCCCGAACCTTTTCTTGGGGGCACTCTGGACCATCTGGAACATTCTGGGAGCTCTGGAAGTGGGACTCCAGTGTCCGCCGAAGGCAGCCATGATGGTATATCTTGTGGCGTAGTGTTAAGCAACTTCCATGCCGCCGGCAGGTCACTGGGAGCCCGAATGGTGCACCTCTTGCCATCTTTAGAAAACGTAAGGCCAAAAGGGAAAAGCCACTTGAACGGGATTCTGTTTAGCTTCAGAATTTCTGTAACCGGGCGCAGGGCTCTTCTCTTACTCAAGGTAGAAGGCACGAGGTCCTGGAATAGCTGTATTTTGGCTCCGTCATGCTTAATGTCCCCTTTCTCTCTGGCTGCCTTGAACAATGCAGCAGTATCTGTGTATCGCAATAGGCCACAGACCACATCACGAGGGGGATCGCCCTCCTTAGGCTTAGGGCGTAAAGAGCAGTGAATGCATTTGATTGCTACCGCTGAAGCGCCTTCTGGGCCTAGTAAAGATTCAAAGATGGCGGCCGCAGCCAGCTCTTCATGTGGCACCGTCTCCGGCAGGCCTCTAAACCGCACATTTTTTCGCCGGCTCCTGTTTTCCTGGTCTTCGATCAGGGCATACGCATGATCCAGGGATGACAGGTATGCGGAGGAGTTATCTCCTAACATGCGTGCGTGCGTGCTCTAAAATGGCTCCCTGTGTTTGCTCATGTCTCTCGACTCTATGGCTGATGTGTTTAACGTCCCCTTTAATCTCATTTAGTTCCTGCATCACCGGGAACAACGCCGATGTGAGCGCTTGTTGTAGGAACTTTTTAGAGATAGGTTCCGGTGCTTCAGCCTGAGAGCTTAAGGAACCCTCCGTGTACGGGCTATCAGCTCTTTAGGCTTCTTCAATGCCCTCATCTGGGTCTGATGGCGCCATTTTAGGCCGCTCTAATGCCGGAGCTGTGGTCCTCTTATTAAAATACTTCTCCATATCGGAGGTTCCTTTATCTTGCTTGAGAGGTTCGGTCTTATCTTTAGGCAAATATCTGCCAACTTTCCCCATCTTTGCTTAGCTAGGGTGCGAAATAAACCACTTTATAGGGTTGTGGAGAGGAGAGCTCTCTTCACATGCGGCCGGTCAGGACGCCGGTCAAGCTCCGCCCCCCTATAGTAGCTATATTCTTGTACATAGGAGCAGTATTATAGTAGTTATATTCTTGTACATAGGAGCAGTATTATAGTAGTTATATTCTTGTACATAGGAGGCAGTATTATAGTAGTTATATTCTTGTAGATAGGAGCAGTATTATAGTAGTTATATTCTTGTAGATAGGAGCAGTATTATAGTAGTTATATTCTTGAACATAGCAGGCAGTATTATAGTAGTTATATTCTTGTACATAGGAGCAGTATTATAGTAGTTATATTCTTGTACATAGGAGCAGTATTATAGTAGTTATATTCTTGTACATAGGAGTAGTATTATAGTAGTTATATTCTTGTACATAGGAGCAGTATTATAGTAGTTATATTCTTGTACATAGGAGCAGTATTATAGTAGTTATATTCTTGTACATAGGAGCAGTATTATAGTAGTTATATTCTTGTACATAGGAGTAGTATTATAGTAGTTATATTCTTGTACATAGGAGCAGTATTATAGTAGTTATATTGTTGTACATAGGAGGCAGTATTATAGTAGTTATATTCTTGTACATAGGAGCAGTATTATAGTAGTTATATTCTTGTAGATAGGAGCAGTATTATAGTAGTTATATTCTTGTACATAGGAGACAGTATTATAGTAGTTATATTCTTGTACATAGGAGGCAGTATTATAGTAGTTATATTCTTGTACATAGGAGCAGTATTATAGTAGTTATATTCTTGTACATAGGAGCAGTATTATAGTAGTTATATTCTTGTACATAGGAGCAGTATTATAGTAGTTATATTCTTAACCATATTTCTTTTTATTGAAAGAAAAAGCAGAGGCTAAACGCCCATACATGACTACATCACAGTGACAAGGAATCACAATATGAGTCCCACATTTACATCATGCATAGACATCATATACAATCACAATTATCAAACATAAAATAAAATTCAGTCAAGGGTTGGGAGACAAAGGGGGGGGACACACAAGAGGGGAAGGAGCGGGGAGAACAGGGAGATGGGAGATTCTGCTCTGCTAAGCAAAGTTTCTGTAAGTTTTCCATGGAGACCATAGTTTTAAGAAGCGGGGACGTGAGTTAGTTTCCCAGTGTGCCAGCTCCTCAAAACGGTAGATCTGGTCTACCTTGTCTATCCACATTAGGGTGGTCGGGGGAGAGTCAGTTTTCCATAGAAAAGGAATAAGCAGCTTAGCTGCCGTGAGCAACATGGTCGGGAGGTTATCCTTAGCAGGGGTGAGGGTTGTATTGGGGCACCATAACAAAATAAGTTTAGCATCCAGAACTATCCTAGAATTGCAAATTTGGTTGATCAATGGCTCAATTGATTTCCAAAATGTCTGGATTTTCCGACAGGACCACCAAATATGCGACAGGGAACCAATTTCCAAGCCGCATCTCCAACAAGCTTCTGGAACTTCCGGGTTCAACTTGTGTAAGAACTCAGGCGTCTTATACCATCTACTGAGTAGTTTGAAAGAGTTCTCCTGAATCCTCACACAGCGGTTAAAGCCATGTGAATGTGCCAAAATAAAGGCTCTTTCCGGCTCCGTGAGGCACAAAGAGAGCTCCCTCTCCCAGGAGGTCAGAAAACGGAGCTCCGGGGGGAGTGAGGAGAGTATTTCTTTATACATCTGAGACAGCGGTCTAGTGGCGGGTTTAGTGGCCATGACCTTCTTCTCAAGCCAAGATAAAGAGCTGTTAACAGGAAGGGACCTAACACCCCCTGTAATATCTCTCTTAAAGTCAGCCAGATGGAAAAATGGCGCAGTCTTGACCTCGGGGAGGCCCAGCAACAAATCCAAATTCAAGCTGCCATCCGGTAAGAGGACATCCCGCAGAAATTTGCCAGCGAGCCTAGACCAAATACCGGAGGGGCTTAAGATGGATGGATGGAGGTAGTTTTGTAGCAGTTGCAGTGGCATACCTGGGTTAGGAAAGTTGAATGTTTGAGATTGGACCATTTTAGACCACTCTACCAGCATACCCTTCCAGACCAGGGAGGATGCATAATGGTTAGCCGAAAAGGCTCGGACACCCCACAGGGTGAGCTGATCTTGGTTAGTGAGCAGCGCAGACTCTAGGCGAGAGCAAGGGGAGTTGGATTGACGAGACATAGCTGCTACGCATCTACAAAGTTGTACTGCAGTATAATAAATTTTAACATCTGGCATCCCAAAGCCTCCAAGCTTCTTATCCCTAGTGAGGACTGAATAGGCAATACGAGGAGATTTGCCAATCCAGAGGAAGCGAGTGAACACCCGGCGTACTTCTGCGAAATATGAGTTTGGTAGCCAAATAGGGAGGGCCTGTAGCAGATATAGGAATTTGGGGAGGATAAAGGTTTTAAGGTAATTTTTCCTACCAACCCACGATACGAAAGGTAGTTTCAAGGTCTGGAGGTGGGTACGAACTGACTGAAGCAGCGGCGTGTAATTGAGTGAGGCCAACTCATGAATATTGGCCGATATACGTGTCCCTAGGAACGTAATGTCCCTGGATGCCCAAACAAATGGAGTATCGCGCTTAAGCGTATTAATCACAGCTTGGGAGCATGAAATATTAAGTGCCATAGACTTCCCATAATTAATTTTAAAATTAGATACGAACCCAAAGTCCTCAAATATATTCAATAACTTAGGTAAGGCCTCTCTGGGGTTAGATATTATAACCAAAAGGTCGTCCGCAAATGCTGCAGTAACATGGGTGCCGGCGCCCACTTGGAGGCCCTTTATATCTGGGTCCGCCCTAATCTTGCACAGAAGAGTCTCCATCACCAACACAAATAATGCCGGAGACAGGGGGCACCCCTGCCTTGTCCCATTAGTGATGCGAAATGGAGGGGATAACGTACCATTAACTTTGACCACGGCAGAGGGGGCCGAGTATAAGGTGTAAATGGCAGCAATAAACTGATCAGAAAGACCAAACCTCGCCAGGGCCCGAGACATAAACTGCCAGCTGACCCTGTCGAAGGCCTTCTCCGCATCAGTGCTCACCAACACTAAAGGTTTCACAGATTTCTTGGCCCTGTGAATAAGGTGAAGAAGCCGAATCGTGTTTTCCGACCCCTGTCTGCCGTGGACAAAGCCCACTTGCTCTCCATGAACAATGTCAGGAAGTACATCCTGAAGTCTGGTAGCTAAGATTTTCGCCCACCACTTCACATCAGTATTGAGCAAGGAGATCGGCCTATAATTACTGCAGCAAGTCGGGTCCTTATTCTCCTTATGTAAGACTGTAATGTGCGCCATTAAGGAATGAGGGGCAAGGGAGCCTCCAGAGAGGAGGTGATTGCACAAATTCTTAAAACGGGGGATAAGGATATCCTGGAAGGATTTGTAGTAAATAATGGGAAACCCATCCGGGCCCGGGCTTTTACCCGAGGGGATGGACCTGAGCACCTTATGGATTTCAGAGTCAGTAACCGGTCTAGTTAAGTGGGCCGCTTTTGTTTGGGATATGGAAGGAAGGTCTAGAGACTGTAGGAATTTGTCCGTGGCGTCTGAGAGGACACCAGGGGTGGCCCCGTTGGGGGGAGGTAGGTTATACAGAGCCTCATAAAAGGTGCAGAAAGCCTTGGCGATATCAGGGGTGGATTTATGCACCTTCCCGTTCGGGTCTTTAATAGAGGAAACAAAGGAGTCAGAGAATTGCTTCTTAACTATGGCTGACATCAATCCGTTTCCTCTATTTCCATGGGCGTAGGGCTTAAACCTGGAACGCAGTACCAGCTTTGCCGAAGTGACATTTAGCATATTTTTTAGATGTGTCCTAGCATCCGTGAGTTCTGCTAAGGTATGAAGGGCCTGTGATTCCTTGTGCGAGGATTCAAGGCGGGCAATTTTTGTCAATAGAGCATCTAAAGCCTGCGTCCTCTGTTTTTTCACATAAGCCCCTAAGGCAATGAGTTCCCCCCTTAACACTACCTTATGAGATTCCCATAATATGGAAGGGGAGGGAGGGGAGTCGGGTGTATCATTTAGCGTAAAAAAACTCAGAGATGGAGGCTTTAATCTTAGAAGCGTGAACGGGGTCCAAAATCAAAGTGTCATTTAGACGCCATAGACGTTCCTTTTTCTGAGGGTCAGACAGGGAAAAGTGGATGATAACAGGAGCGTGGTCAGAAAGTGTAATGGGACCTATACGAGCTCCGGAGACATTACGCAGATGTGACTCAGAGAGGAATAAGTAATCTAACCTGTGAAAGGAAGTCTTGGCATGGGAATAATAGGAAAAATCCCGGCCGTTGGGGTTTAGTGAGCGCCATACATCTAAGACCTTCAGTTTCTTCAGAGAGATTTTCAACCGTCTCAGGAGCCTATAAGAAACAGAAGGTCTGCCTGTGGAAGTATCAATGGCAGGGTCTAGGGCCACGTTGAAATCACCCCCCAGAACAAGCAATCCCTCTGTGAACGAGGAAAGAAGGTTTAAGGTTTGAACGAGCCATGGGACTTGGCCTCTATTAGGGGCATACAAATTGGCAAAAGTCACAGGAGTCTCACCTAAAACACCTTTCACAAAGAGGTATCTGCCCTCTGGGTCCACAGCAGTAGCAGAGTGTTTGAAGGGGAGGCTTCTGTGCACAGCCACACTAACCCCCCTGCTGGCGGTGCTATAGGTACTGTGAAACCATTGGGCAAACTTCCTAGGGGGAAGGTTAGGAACCTTGCCCGATTTAAAGTGAGTCTCCTGTAAGAAAGCCACTGAAACTTTGTCCCTCAAAAGGAGGGAGAGAGTCTGGGACCTTTTGCATGGCTCGTTCAAACCATGTACATTTAAAGAAGCAACTACAATAGATGCCATTGCATTAGTAAATCACACAGATGCCTACACAGAATAACCATGGAAATGCTTAGTAGCACACAGTGGTTCAGAGCAGAGAAAGGGAAGGTAGAAAGGAGGGATAGACAAAACACAACAAAATAATAAAACAGTGAAAAAACAAACCGGTAATAAACCAGCACAGAAAACATGAGATCTGTAGAGAAGTAAATGCTTCACTTATCGTCAGCTCGGACAGGGTTGAGCTGGCGAGGGGGCAAGTAAAGCACCTTGCGGTCTCTAACAATGGACCAACAAAAATATGTCCAGCACAGGGATCTTGCCGGTCCTTGCCCTGCATAGGGGTAGCGATACCTGCAGCAACAGGAGCAATGTCCAGAAAAAACAAAGGAAAGTTTCCTTATCGTCCTGTTGTGTGAAACAGATCAGTGGACATAGAACAGCAGAAGAGGAAAACTCCTCATAGGTCGTCATGCGTTTAGGAAATGGCGATCAGGTGGGGCTCTTATCCATCCTGCCCCTTCCCAGACGGTCAGACTTTCCAGCCGACACCTTCTGCCAGTTAGCAACACGAGGTGGAGCTGGTAGGGGGCCATCCTGGTCGGCCGGGAGCCATGAAGGAATGTCAACAGGGGGTACCCCAAGCGCTTCCCAGACAGAGGCCAGATCCTGAGGAGAACGAACGGTAAGTAATTTACCATTTCTGGAAATCGCCAACCCGAAAGGGTACAACCAACGGAAAGGAATCACTGATTTCTTCAAGACATCCAGAAGAGGCCGCAACAGGCGCCGTTTGGCCAAAGTAGACGGAGCCAGGTCTTGGAACATCGGGATCGGTGCATGTTCGTACACCAAGGCTTCCGATTCCCGCTGTTTCTGTAGGAGGGCCGCAGTGTCGACAAAGCTCAGTAAGCCACAGATCACATCCCGCGGTGGTTCCTGCGGCTTTGGTCTAGGGCGTAGTGCCCTGTGTATACGCTCGATCACTATTCCGGCCGCCCTCTCTGCGCCCAGTAGGTTTGAAAATATTTCGCGCGCAATTGACGGCAAGGCCTCTACCGCATGCGATTCCGGTAGGCCCCGTATGCGGATATTCCGCCTGCGACTGCGGTTCTCCTGGTCTTCTAGTTTCAGGAATGCTTCATTCAATAAGGCCTTGTGGGCCGCTAACACATCTGCGGCTTTACTTTCGTACGCCATGATGTCTTCTTGAGCAGACTCCAGGGAAACGACTCTCTGGCCTAAATGTTTCAAGTCGTCTTTAATGTCAGATAAGCCTTGCTTGAGAGGTGAGAGAGCTGAATCTAGGACTCTCTTAAGGGTCCGTTCAGAAAGCGGTGGGTCGCGTGGACGTCTGTCTGAAATATCAGAGCCACTTCCCGCGTCCGAGAGGTCTCCTGCATCGGAGTCGTGGGTAATGGATGCCGCCATGTTAGGGCCTCTCTGCACAGCGAGCCTCGGAGTTTTCCTGAGGAACTTTTCCATTTCTGGCTGCTTGGAGTGTAGTGGGGTCGTCTCTGAACTGCCTCTAGACTTGTCCTTGCCAGTCTTCCCCATATTAGTGCAAATTATAGCTTAATTTAGGGCAAATGAGCCGGAATGCTGGAGGAGCTCAAGCTCGTGCGGCCATTCAGCAGCGTGGCTAGGCTCCGCCCCCATAGTAGTTATATTCTTGTACATAGGAGCAGTATTATAGTAGTTATGTTCTTGTACCTAGGAGGCAGTATTACAGTAGTTATATTCTTGTACATAGTAGCAGTATTATAGTAGTTATATTCTTGTACATAGGAGCAGTATTATAGTAGTTATATTCTTGAACATAGGAGCAGTATTATAGTAGTTATATTCTTGTACATAGGAGCAGTATTATAGTAGTTATATTCTTGTACATAGGAGAAGTATTATGGTAGTTATATTCTTGTACAGAGGAGCAGTATTATAGTAGTTATATTCTTGTACATAAGAGCAGTATTATAGTAGTTATATTCTTGTACATAGGAGCAGTATTATAGTAGTTATATTCTTGTACATAGGAGCAGTATTATAGTAGTTATATTATTGAACATAGGAGGCAGTATCATAGTAGTTATATTTTTGTACATAGTAGCAGTATTATAGTAGTTATATTCTTGTACATAGGACCAGTATTATAGTAGTTATATTCCTGTACATAGGAGGCAGTATTATAGTAGTTATATTCTTGTACAAAGGAGCAGTATTATAGTAGTTATATTCTTGTACATAGGAGCAGTATTATAGTAGTTATATTCTTGTACATAGGAGGAGTATTATAGTAGTTATATTCTTGGTCATTTGAGCAGTATTATAGTAGTTATATTCTTGTACATAGGAGCAGTATTATAGTAGTTATATTCTTGTACATAGGAGCAGTATTATAGTAGTTATATTCTTGTACATAGTGGGCAGTATTATAGTAGTTATATTCTTGTACATAGGAGCAGTATTATAGTAGTTATATTCTTGTACATAGTAGCAGTATTATAGTAGTTATATTCTTGAACATAGGAGCAGTATTATAGTAGTTATATTCTTGTACATAGGAGCAGTATTATGGTAGTTAAATTCTTGTACATAGGAGCAGTATTATAGTAGTTATATTCTTGTACAGAGGAGCAGTATTATATTAGTTATATTCTTGAACATAGGAGCAGTATTATAGTAGTTATATTCTTGTACATAGGAAAAATTCGTACCTGCGATTTTACTTTCCTTAAGTCCGGAGGCAGCACAGCATGGGTTAATAGTATGACATCTTCTTTCTAGGACCACCCACCTAGTAAAACAAGTAATCAATTAATTAATTAAATTAATAGCCTCCTCTATAAGGGTCACCTCCCAGAATGCCTCGGCGTGTTAAAGAAATAGACTCAGACAAACATATGCTCAAAAAACAATTTATTAGGGAGGGTATACTTGTGCTGCCTCCGGACTCAAGGAAAGTAAAATCCCAGGTACAAATTTTTCCTTTCCCCTATCGTCCTCCGGCAGCACAGAATGGGATTTTTATAGATCTCACAGGGAGGGACTTTCATCTACGGCTGCTGACAAAACCCCAGTACCAAAGGCTGAGCTCCTAGCATTGATGTCCAGACGATAGTGCTTAGCAAACGTCAGAGACGAGGACCATGATGCAGCATTGCAAATATCTTCAATGGAAACTTGCGCCATTTCTGCCCAGGAGGTTGCTGCAGCTCTGGTGGAATGGGCCCTGATTGGAAAGGGTGGAGGAAGGGCTTCAAGAGAATAGGCTTCCATAATTGTGGATTTTATCCACCTCGCAAGAGAGTCCTTAGAAGGCAGTTGTCCCTTTCTTGGACCAGCGAAGAGAACAAAAAGATTTTCGGTCTTCCTGAAGTCTTTAGTTCTTTGGAGGTAGATCTGTAATGTTCTCTTAACGTCTAGAGTATTCAGAAGTATCTGTTGTTCGTTAACAGGATCAGGAAAGAATACCGGGAGAAATGATTCCCTATTCTTGTTAGCTGAAGAAGGCACTTTCGGCAGGAAAGTCGGAATTGTACGCAGTAGGACTCCATCTGGTAAAAAGCGTACATAGGGAGATCTGGACGACAAGGCTTGTAGTTCTCCCAGCCTCTTAGCGGAAGTGACGGCCGTAAGAAATAAAGCCTTAGAAGAAAGCCATTTGAGATCTACATCTTGTAAAGGCTCAAAAGGTGCTGAGGTAAGTCTTTAGGACTAAGGAAAGGTCCCAGATAGGTGTAGGATCCCTATGCACCGGTTGCAGTCTTCTAACTGCCTTGAAGAACCTGAGGATTAGAGGGTGATGAAGGAATCTATTTTCTGTCATAGAGTTAATGGCAGTCATATGGGCTCTCAAAGTATTTGGTTTGAGACCTTTCTGAAACCCATCTTGAAGAAATTGCAGCACTGAAGAGACGTCAAGGTCATTGTGGCCAGAATCAGAACTCCAGGAAACAAATTTCTTCCATATTTTAGAATATTTCCTGTTAGTCGAGTCTTTGCGAGAGGCAAGAAGAGTATTAATGACAGACTGTGAGAGACCTTTTGCTTCTAATTTAGATCTTTCAACTTCCAGGCGGTAAGAGATAGACGGTCTATACTCTGATGATATAGGCCGTTCTGGAGAAGCAGATCCGGACGTGGAGGGAGCTTCCAGAATTCTCCCCTGGACAGATGAAGGAGGAGCGGGAACCATGACCTCCTTGGCCAGAAGGGGGTTATCATTATTACAAATAGAGGCTTCTCTTCTACTATTTTCCGTAATGTCTTCGGAATGAGAGGAAGTGGGGGAAAAACGTAGGCGGAAAGGTTCTTCCAACTCATTGAGAAAGCATCTACCACTGCAGGATTGTCGGAGATCTTCAGGGAACAGAACCTGCTTAACTTCTTGTTCGTTGCAGATGCCATCAGATCCTAGGACGGACAACCCCACTTGGCTACAATGCTTTGGAAGACAATAGGATTTAGTTCCCATTCCGCTTGGTTGACTATTTTCCTTCTCAGAAGATCCACTTGAGTATTCGAGGAGCCCCTGATATGCAGAGCTTTCAACTCCGCAAGATGTGATTCTGCCCATCTGAAAATCTTCTTGCATAACTGCAGCAGGGGTCTGCTTCTTGTGCCCCCTTGCTTGTTCAAATAGAATACCGTGACAAGATTGTCTGAACGGATCAGCACTGATTTCCCTGACACCTCGGTCTTGAACTTGTACAGTGCTAATATTACAGCTTTCAATTCTTTGTAATTTGAAGACTGTCTCATTTCTCTGGAGGACCAGCGGCCTTGCACCCATTTGTTCTGGAGGTGCGCTCCCCAGCCCTGGCCGGATGCATCCGTCGTGATGGTTACTGAAGAGAGTGAAAGGGATTTTCATAATCTTACTTTTGATGCATCACAGATTAGACATATATTATACAAGCCTCATCTCTTGTGGCATGCAGCACATCGAATTAGCACATATCACACCCTGCCAGTGCTGGACACAATAGCAGCATCCCTGAACATAGGAGCTATTTAACATCTCACCTCACATACAATAAAACGAACTGAGATAACCTACTCAACTTATTAGCATGTAGAGAAAAACCTGTTCAATGTAAAATAAGCTTTTGTCATGTATTGTATACAGCAGATACTAGCATTGTTTAACAAAGTTTCAACTGTATCTTCACAAACATGTCTCCCAAGGCCTGCTGAGAACTACCAGGATTGTTCCAATTGGATCTTGAGAGACAATATGCGCCCACCCCCAAAAAGCCCTATAAGTATGTGCTGAAAAATAAAGATGTCAGATATTTGACAACCTAAGTTGAGTCTGGGCTGTCTTATCTCTCTGATCAGAAGCAAATGGGATATTCGTTGCACAGGGAAATATTCATGGGTTGGAGGTCTGATGCCTCATCATATAACCATCATAAACCTGCCTGAAGAAAACCGTTAACAGTTTGGTGTCAGAAGTGGGATCCACCAAAATACAGTATCGGGTAAGTGATTCTATATTTAAGATATATATTATTACTGCCTATACTGTAAGAGTGGATTATTTGAACCCGGTAAGCGCTTCAGATAAGCGGCTCCCAGGAATCTGATATTCCTAAAGAAATAGAGGGATCTGAAGTCCCCCAGGAATCTGATATTCCTGAAGAAAAAATGGGGTCTGTAGTCCCCTAATCTGAAAAACAGTATTGTGTGCAACGAATATCCTTTGCTAAAACCTGTATATAGCTGTATAGTTGCTTAAGCATTTTTAGTCGTTATATATATATAAGGTTGAATTTTACTGTATAGACTATGTATAGATTATGTATAGATTGTATGTGAGTTCATGCTGGAATTGAAGGTATAAAATTGGCCATCAATAGTTTAGAATCTGCCGTAAATTCAGGAGTAGTATGAGCCTGAATTAGAAGTAATACCATCCAGAATAGTTTAAAAATCTGCCATAAATTCAGGAGTAGTTATGAACCTGAATTAGAAGAAATAGGATAAAAAAAAACACATGAACTGATAAGCATAAGGTTTATCAGTAAGTATTTTTGCACTGAACACAAACATCCTTTGATAAACCTCCAAATTCAGCTGATCTCACTGTATATTTTAGCTAAGTAAAAATGGGCAATTCTTATGGTAAGGAGGATCCCAAAAAGAAATTGAATATTAAATTTAGAACTGAAAATCATGTCCCTAAGTCTGCTGCGAATCACTCTATGGTAAAACTGTCCCCTAAAAATGAATTGGGGGAAAGTCCAAAAATGTTTGTCCAGAGGTGTTTAGGTCCATTTTGTACTGATCCTTGGGTTGATAATATGTGTAAATGGACAAAAGGAATGAAATGTACTGACCCGTTCCCAAAAGAAGGGTCTTTTTCAGACTTTTCATATGGCCATGATCAAGGGCCTATGTCTGAATGACATAGACACTTTTCCATGGTACAAAGGAGACCCTCATTGGAATAAAATGTATATAAAAAACTTGTGGCCACGCATGGCTATCTGTGCAAAAGTTTTGGACTGACTTGTGCAGTTCAAACACAAGACAGCAAAGTAAAACCCCCATTGTGACTCCAACTCCTGTCCTACCCCCATATCTGCCATTGTACAGTCGGGTGATGGGATATGCGCACACTGGACTCTACCACAAGCTTCTGGCTTTACAGAACCTGTGGAACAGGTTTTGTCTGAGCATGCTAATCAGCCTATTGTACAGTCTGCACAGCCCAGTAGAACAATATATGCAAGGGCATTAAAGATTCAAGGGCTGACCAAAGACTCTTAACGGTCTATGGTCAAAGGGAGGAGTAGTAAATTGGATGGGAAGACCCTTTCCCAACCCAATGGACAATGAGTCCATTAATTCTGATGCCTAGAGACTTGCAGCAGATACAAGAGGAATATGTGGCAAAACTGATTAAGAAATTAAACATTGACTATAATGATATTTCGCTCTTGTTTCCCTTGCCAACAGGTGCACCAGCTGGATTTTATAACAAGACACGGAGGCTTCATATTGCTTTCTCTTCCTTTACTAAATTCCATAGCAGCAAGAAGAGTAACCATGGTAACAAAAAAGAAACACCCCTAAGGGTAACCCCTCCCTCGATCAGTTCATAAGTAGCCCTTCCTCTTTCTTTGCTGCTCCATAGCAGATAAGTAGTCTGGGATTTGTCATATTTGTGTGTTTTTTTATATAATTCTCTCTTTTTGTTCCTATATTGCTTTTCAGTATTATATCTCTTCTGGGGGGCTCTCTAACTCACCTATTCAGTTGTCTCTACCTCGTAGTTTATTTTATTCTACATATATATTTTTATATATATATTTAGTTCCCTTAGTCGCCGCTGCTGCGTCCCGTTCAGGTGCTTCAATCCTTGTTCACCCGCTACCTCCTTCTTCCCCCCCCCCCCATCCACCACTTCTCACCGGTTGTTTTTCCTCTGGTTCCTGTCCTCTTGGGCGGTCAGCGCCATATTCACTCGTCCTTCTTCTTGCGCTCGAACTCTCGCGAGGTACGAGAGTTCGGGCGCCATCTTGCATGTACTCAATTTAGGTCACGGGCGCCATTTTGGTGTCCCCCACCGCTCTCAGGACGCGCCTCCCTGGGCGGTCCTTTCTGTGGGCGGCATTCTTTCTTCCACGCTCCTATTGGCTTCCAGGAGCGGAGGGGGGCGTGATATTTTATTCTGGCGGCCGTGCGCTGTTTTTCCCGGCGCCATTTTGTGACCAGCGTTACAGGTTAGGGCTCTTTCACACTTGCGTTCTTGTCTTCCGGCATAGAGTTCCGTCGTCGGGGCTCTATGCCGGAAGAATCCTGATCAGGATTATCCTAATGCATTCTGAATGGAGAGAAATCCGTTCAGGATGCATCAGGATGTCTTCAGTTCCGGAACGGAACGTTTTTTGGCCGGAGAAAATACCGCAGCATGCTGCGCTTTTTGCTCCGGCCAAAAATCCGGAACACTTGCCGCAAGGCCGGATCCGGAATTAATGCCCATTGAAAGGCATTGATCCGGATCCGGCCTTAAGCTAAACGTCGTTTCGGCGCATTGCCGGAGCCGACATTTAGCTTTTTCAGAGTGGTTACCATGGCTGCCAAGACGCTAAAGTCCTGGCAGCCATGGTAAAGTGTAGCGGGGAGCGGGGGAGCAGCATACTTACCGTCCGTGCGGCTCCCCGGGCGCTCCAGAGTGACGTCAGGGCGCCCCAAGCGCATGGATCATGTGATCACATGGATCACGTCATCCATGCGCATGGGGCGCTCTGACGTCATTCTGGAGCGCCCCGGGAGCCGCACGGACTGTAAGTATACTGCTCCCCCGCTCCCCGCTCCTACTATGGCAACCAGGACTTTAATAGCGTCCTGGGTGCCATAGTAACACTGAACGCATTTGGAAGACGGTTCCGTCTTCAAATGCTTTCAGTACACTTGCGTTTTTCCGGATCCGGCGTGTAATTCCGGCAAGTGGAGTACACGCCGGATCCGGACAACGCAAGTGTGAAAGAGGCCTAAGGTAGGACAGCTGTCTCTCTTATTAGCTTATTTTCGGGAGTGACTAACTCCTTTTAGAATGTCTGCTCAGGATTCGGCTACCCCTGCCCCAGCTCTCTGGTCCCCATTCCCCAGGGATCTGCTTCTGGCCTTGGGTCATTTTCTATCTCCCCTGCTGAAGCCCAAGCTCTGGCCCTACAGCAGTCCATATCCCAGGCGATTGCTTCTGCCATGGGATCTATGTCTTCAGTTATTACTCAATCCATCTCACAGGCCCTTATCCCTATGGCCTCTCCCAGCATCCCACTACCTGCAGCTTCTGCCTCCAGAAACCCTGTCACTGATAGCACCGTTCTATCACATGAGAGAGTGCCTAGCACACGCAAACGAGCCTGTCCGCACCAGGCAGAAAAGTCGCGTCGGTGGAAGTCTGCTCGCACTCAGCACGAGCCTAGTGATCACTCTGATATTGAGTCTGATGAGGAGGCTTTGAGTTTCCATCCGGATGGCTCGGATAATGATATTGCAGGGGTTATGGTGGATCCTGATGTGGACGATTACGTCCCAGTTTCCCGGCCATCTACTAGTGGGGCCTCAGGGGCTGTCGCCTCTGGTGACACTACCCTTACTGACCCAGCTGGGGAGCCCTTGTTTGACCCCGATAGCCTCCACCACCCCAGGTCGGCTGAGTGGGTCCCCGCCTCCCATGTGGCTCATTATTTGGAGGCAAGAATTAGAACTCCGTTATGCAAAGAGACCCGCAACAAGCTAAGGGCGGAATGCCCACGCCCTATTATCCCTAATAAAGTCGGGGAGACTCCTAACATGGACCCTAAAATGGTCCAATTTCTGGCCAAAACGGGCTTTAACCCTCGCAGGGGCCTTGACTCGGCTCTGCGGGCTTGCCAAGATAAACTTTTGGATATCTTAGAGCCCCTCACGAAAATTTTTGAGTTGGCGGAGTCTGCCAAGGCGGATGGCACTCAGATTGACCCAGATGAGCTCAGGGGCTAGGTACAACGTGCCATATGTGTTACGGGAAATGTCAACACTTCCCTGGCAATTAAGAGGAGGAAGGCAATCCTCATGAAAATCGAGCCTAAACTAACCAACATTGCTTTGTCCGAATCTGGCAAAGATGCACAGGGGCTCCTTTTTGGCGACTCCTTTATTAAGGAGTTAGGCAAATTTGTTGGGGCCTTCACGGCTTTGGATAAAGCGCAATCTAGTATGCGCAAAGTCTTTCAGAATAGGGTCTCTACCAGGGCCGGCAGCTCAAGGGGCCGGCCGTACACATTTTCAGACCCGTAACACCGGTCGAGGCTCCTTTCATCAACGCCAAACGTTTCAAGATCAACGACAACAACCGCCTTTCTTTCCATCCAGAGGCACCTTCGGAAGGTCCAGAGGCTTCAGAGGAGCTCCAGGTTCCCGACGTCTGTTTGGTAAGTCCGCAAGTTTGTCCTCTGTCTTCTTCCCTATGCATAGGGGGCAGGCTCCTACATTTTTTGCATGCCTGGGATCACATCACCTCTGACCCATGGGTATTGTCCACAATCAGGGGTTTTCAGATCGAACTGGTAGACACCCCAATTTGTCTGCCCCCCTTCAGACCGCAAGAGTTCTCTCTAGAGTCTCGCACACTCATAGACACGGAACTCTTGTCCCTTCTGGAAAAGGGTGCCATAGAAAGAGCTCCAAACCCCTATGGGGGAGTGGTCAGCGATATTTTCCTTGTGGAAAAGAAGGGGGGACAGTTTCGCCCGGTGATAAATCTGAAGAATCTGAACATTTATGTGCGATGCCGCCATTTCAAAATGGAAGGCATTCATCTGCTCAGGGACCTTCTCCTTCCGGGCGAGTGGATGGTCAAACTCGATTTGAAGGATGCCTATCTCACGGTGCCTATTGCCCCTCAGTCCAGGGATCTTCTACGTTTCCTTTGGGGGGATCAGATATGGCGGTTCACGTGCCTCCCGTTTGGCCTGTCATCGGCCCCTTGGTGTTTCACCAAACTCATGAAGCCGGTGGTTTCATGGCTTCGGGGTCAGGGTGTCCGTCTGATAATTTATCTGGACGACATGCTCCTGATTGCCCGGGATCCTCCCACTCTCCTAGCACATCTGCGTCTGTCCGTCTCCCTGCTCACCGGTCTGGGGTTTGTTATCAATCTCGAAAAATCTTGTCTTCAACCATGCAGATCCATGGAATTCCTGGAGTTCCGAGTGGACTCTTCGTCTTCCAATGTCCAAAGTTCGGACCATCCGCAGGGAGTTATGACACACTCTTCGGTTGCCTCACGTTTCCCTACGTCACTTGGCCCGTGTTTTGGGTCTTCTTTCTTCCTCAATTCAGGCGGTCTTCCCGGCCCCGCTCCATTACCGGGCGCTTCAACGGCTCAAGATTGCCCATCCTACGGGGAGTCGGTGGTCCTGGATTAAGACACCAGGGACGAGCTGACGTGGTGGATTTACAATCTCGACGCGTGGAATGGCAAGGCTATCGTGGGTCCTCAGCCGGACGTGGTGATAGAATCGGACGCCAGCCTGCAGGGGTGGGGTGCTCGCTGCAATGGCGTGTCCACCGGAGGACCTTGGTCCACGTCGGAGTCATCTCTACACATCAACGCGTTGGAGCTGCTGGCGGGGTCCTTTGCGATTCGGAGCTTCGTCAACGGCAAGGTCAATGCTTGTATACGACTCAGGATGGACAATGTGTCGGCCGTACGTTATGTGAACTCCATGGATGGCACTCGGTCAGCAATGTTGACTCATCTAGCGAAGGAGTTCTGGTCCTATTGTCTGGACAGAGGAATCACGGTCGTGGCGGAGTATATTCCAGGTCTTCTCAACGTCCATGCAGATTGGAGTTCACGCTACATCTCGGACTTCAGCGACTGGATGTTGGATTCTACGGTGTTCTCCTCCATCGAATCCCTTTGGGGCCCTTTCTCCTTGGACCTGTTTGCTTCTCGTTGGAACGCCCAGCTGCCCAGGTATTACAGTTGGAGGCCGGACCCTCGATCGGAGGCGGTGGACGCATTACTCCAGGATTGGTCAGGCGCCCTCTTATACGCTTTTCCACCCTTCGCCTTGATACCTCGGGTACTTTCTCAGGTGCGTCGTCAGCAGGCGGAGTTAGTCCTAGTGGTCCCGTTTTGGCGTCCGCAGACTTGGTTTCCACAGCTGATGGAGTTGTTGATTGCGGACCCATTTCTCCTTCCGACCCGGCTGAATCTTCTTCAGGGCCCACTGGGTCAGCACCATCCCCTTCTGTTGGACAACGCTCTCCGTCTCCTGGCGTGCAGGATCTCAGGGGTCGCTGGGACATCGCTGGAATATCGGAGATGACTAGATTCCTCCTGGAAAGTGCGTGGGCCCCCAATACCATTCGGGCATATCGGGCAGCCTGGGGAGTTTGGTCTCGTTGGTGCTTGGGACGGAACCTGGATCCCGTTACGGCTCCTGTAGAGGATGTTTTGCAGTTTCTATCCTCCCTTTTCGAGGATGGCAAGGCCTATCGTACGATTAATTTGTACAGATCAGCCATTTCTTCCGGTCATCAAGGTTTCTTGGGTCTTCCGGCAGGCCAGCATCCTCTGGTACGCCGGTTGCTCAAGGGTTCTCGTCTCTCTAGGCCTCCTAGACCTCGGTTCTCCTCTTTGTGGGATGTTTCCTTGGTCATTGACTTCTTGTCTCGTTGGCCTTCGAATCCGGATCTTTCGTTACGTCAGCTTTCGGCTAAGCTGGTTACTTTATTCTGCCTCGTATCGTGTAAGCGCGTTTCGGATGTCCGTGCCTTGGACTTTGATGCGGTCTCATTCACTCCCGAGGGGATTTCTTTCAATGTTTCTCGTCGTACCAAGACGAGCATTTCGACAGTTGCTTACCTTTTCTGATTGCTCCGCGGTTTGCCCGGTTTCCTGTTTTAGGGAGTACCTCTCTCGGACGGCGTCCCTTCGGTCTAGGGACTCGCCACAGCTTTTTGTGTCCTTTCGCAGGCCGTTTGCCCCGGTTACTAGTGTTACCCTTTCTCGCTGGGTCAAGTGGATTCTGTCTCTTGCGGGTGTCGATACTTCCGTCTTTACGGCACATTCGGTTTGTGGGGCGTCCGCTACGTCTATGGCGGTTTCGGGAGCCCGTTTGGAAGATATTTTGAAACTAGCGGACTGGTCCAGGGCCTCTACGTTTAGGGATTTTTATTTTAGGCCTGGTCCTCATGCGTTTTCGTCAGTTATTTCTTAAGCTTTGAACTTGCAATATGAAGCCTCCGTGTCTTGTTATAAAATTTAATGATTTTCCTAGTTTATGACGTAAAGTCATGATTTTATTAAAGACACGGAGGTGAGTATTGCCCTCCCTTTCCGATGGTTTTACTTTATCTATATATTTGCTATACAATGTATGCCATTTTGTATCTGTGATATTGCATTTTTCGTTATGTTATTTATTTTCTATGTGTTTGCCAGTTTATTTCGGCTGTGGTGCTGTTGATATATTACAGTATTCTTTACTCTGAGATTACCATGCTGTTTGTTTCCGTTTCCCCCTAGGTTGACTCTCCTGATCTGGGCGCATGTCTGTGCGGCTCGTTACAACTCTGGTTCGCAGTTATGGTCGTCTCCCGTTGGAGTGCACCGGTTTGGTAGATCCCAGTGTCTTCTGGATGTTCGTGATGTTGCAGTTGGACAAAGAAAGAGGAAGTGTTCCCTGAGGAAGGGCTACTTATGGACTGATGGAGGGAGGGGTTACCCTTAGGGGTGTTTCTTTTTTGTTACCATGGTTACTCTTCTTGCTGCTATGGAATTTAGTAAAGGAAGAGAAAGCAATACTCGCCTCCGTGTCTTTAATAAAATCATGACTTTACGTCATAAACTAGGAAAATCATTAAAGTATCTTTTAGCTTCTTAGGGGGGTTTCTGTGAGTTTATAGGAGAGGACTGCAGATACCAGGGATAAAGTCCAGGCCCAAATGGATAAGGTCACTGTAATTCAGGACAGAGATAGGGCTATTACTGAGGGATAGAATCCTTTCGCAGCTTTGGGTGGTTTTGGAGATTTCCTGTTTTCCATAGGTAACTGGTTGAAGGAAATAGGAATATATATATATATATACCCATGTTGTTGTTGTTTTTCTCTTTATCATATATATCCTGGTGAGATGCCCCTGCTGGTTGATCGATCGGATCTCCCAGTGACGTGCAGATAATCACATCCTAATCGCAGCTCCCAGATACACCACGGATCAACCTATGTCTTTGATGGAAAGGATGTCCAACTAAACGTTCATCGCCACGACACACCTTACCACATCAGGACCTGCCTCAGAGTCAACTCCCCAAAGAATCGAACCGAAGGATGGAGCATCATCATGGAGGCAATAACACCCAAGGAGCACCACAATCGACGAGGGCAAGTTGAGGAAACCGAAGATTCAGCAAGAGACTCAAAGAACACAGGGGACATATTACAGAGAGGAGGGAACTGTCGTAGAAAGTTTTATTAAGCATAGGATGACTATAGTAGACTTTCTTTTTGGCTTAGGAATGGTATGTAGGTTTATTTTCTATATGCCTCCCTGTGTAAGGTCTGACCTGATTACGGTTATGAGAGCGTGATCGGGTCAGGTCATTGCAAGGGAAATTCTATAAATCAGCACTCTGGTCCCTACTTCCCATGTGAAAGCCGCCACCGTTGGTTTGAGAGGGATCCAATGGCTGCTTTCTCTGAGAGCAATGTTCTTAGTGAAGGCTACCAGCGGGTCCTCATCAGCAACGGTGGGGTATGGCACACTGATGCCGGTCTCACTGAACCATGGGCGCCCCAACATGGAACATTGGTTGGTGGGACTGGTGTCCATGTGAATGCTATATCACCTTTATTGGTCGACTCTGTTTTAAAAGACCTTCCTCAGGGACTGATCCCCCCTTTCGGAACCATATCTAACAGAGATTCACTGTGGGTCAGTAGCATATTTGTACCAGATTAAATAGATGTTGTCCGATTAGGGCCACATTTGTTTAAAAGAAGGCTGATTCATTTGGGAGCATTTGCGCATGTTCTGGGTGTGGTAGTGGATGGTGAGTGTTTGAGCGCCACCCACCGCCACTCTCGGGAAATGTGCGAATGTGTACCTTCCAGGTCTAAAAAGTATTTCTATTGGTCAAGGCATGAGGTGGAATGTACCTGCCTATCTGTAACATTACTGGGCAGCCATGTGCCATGGAGGGCGGGGTTAGCCCAGTAAAAGGTCTAACCCGAATATCCTATCTATGTGTAGAGCTTGCATGCCTTATCTTCTTTCTTACTTTTCTTTCTTCTCTCTCTTCACTATGCAGGAGATTTTTTCCTACTGTGCGCCAAATTACACAGAAGTTTTTTTTTATCTCCTTCATAGTCTTTAGTGTCTTCATGCGTCACACACACACATATATATATATATATATACATATACACACACACACAGCCTTAGATGGAGGAAAACATACAGTGATCCCGTTTTTATATATATATATATATATATATATATATATATATGTATATAAAAGTTGGGATCAATGGTTGGATTGAAAGGGATTTTCATAATCTTACTTTTGATACATCACAGATTAGACATATATTATACAAGCCTCATCTCTTGTGGCATGCAGCACATCGAATTAGCACATATCACACCCTGCCAGTGCTGGACACAATAGCAGCATCCCTGAACATAGGAGCTATTTAACATCTCACCTCACATACAATGAAACAAACTGAGATAACCTACTCAACTTATTAGCATGTAGAGAAAAACCTGTTCAATGTAAAATAAGCTTTTGTCATGTATTGTATACAGCAGATACTAGCATTGTTTAACAAAGTTTCAACTGTATCTTCACAAACATGTCTCCCAAGGCCTGCTGAGAACTACCAGGATTGTTCCAATTGGATCTTGAGAGACAATATGCGCCCACCCCCAAAAAGCCCTATAAGTATGTGCTGAAAAATAAAGATGACAGATATTTGACAACCTAAGTTGAGTCTGGGCTGTCTTATCTCTCTGATCAGAAGCAAATGGGATATTCGTTGCACAGGGAAATATTCATGGGTTGGAGGTCTGATGCCTCATCATATAACCATCATAAACCTGCCTGAAGAAAACCGCTAACAGAGAGAAACTGGAATTTCTTCCCTTTGATCAGATTGCTTGAGTGAAGCCACCATTTGAGGCTCTGTACTGTGGAGGAAGATAACTTCACCTTCGCCCCCAACTGGTAACGACTGCGCCGCCAAGCCTGGAGTAAATTCTGCTGAAGATCTCGGGTGTTTGATATTCGCCCAAGGCACTGCATCCGCAACAGCTGTCAGATGTCCCAGTGTTTTCATAACTCTGTGGACGGACGGTGACGGCAGAGATATTAGTGTCTTTACTTCCTTTTTTAATAATTCCATCTTTGGTAGAGGAAGGTATAATTTCATGGAGACTGTGTCTATCAGGAAGCCGAGAAAAATCTTGGAAGTAGAAGGAATCAGATCGGATTTTCCCCAGTTTAACAGGAAACCTACAGACTGGAGAAGTTTTATGGTCTCTTCTAGATGATGCTGCAGAAGACTCTCTGACTCTGCAACGACAAGCCAGTCGTCCAAATAAGGGAAGATCTGAATCCCCTGAAGACGAAGCTCCACAACAACAATGACAGCAATCTTTGTGAAGATCCTTGGGGCAGAACACAAGCTGAACGGGAGGGCCTTGAATTGGAAATGCAGCGTTCTCTTCCCCATCCTGATGGCGACTCTCAAGTATTTTCTTGACTGCAACTGGATCGGAATGTGGAGGTATGCGTCCTTTAAGTCCAGAGAGGACATAAACTGATTCTTCCTGAGGACCGCAGTAATGGACCTTATTGTTTCCATTTTGAAATGGATCTTTTTCATGCAACGGTTCACATAGCGGAGATCTATAATTAAGCGGCTTTTTCCGTCGGGTTTGGGAACACGAAAGACTCTGGAGTAGACGCCTGTATATTCTTGATGAACTGGAACTGGTTCTAAGGCTCCTTTTTCCATGAATTCTTTTAAAAGCTGTATGATCTTTAGGTCTCTTCCATTGTTGAGAAGAAACCTGTCTCTTGGTAGATGGTTGAACTCTAGAGCATAGCCATTGTGAACCACATTCAGTGCCCAACAATCTGAGGTAATCTGCTGCCATTTGGGGTAGAAGAATGCAAGGCGTCCTCCCACTTTCTGACCTCTGGCGTCAGAATTCAGGTTTGGTAGATCTGTTATCGTCGGTCTTCTTTCTAGACTTCTCCGTAGGAACCCAGGTTCTACGGTCAGATCTTCCACGACTGGACCGGCCTCTAAAGGTAGATCTCCTGGAATCTTGACCCCTGTAGGGACGAAAAAATCTTTTATCTCTGCGTTTAGGCTGTGGAAAACTTAATGCTTTATCTTCCATATTGGCCTCAAGAAGTTTATCGAGATGAGAGCCGAATAATTTGCCAGGTTCGAAGGGAAGGGAACACAGGTTACTCTTTGAAGAGGGGTCTCCAGACCAGAGTTTTAGCCATATGGCTCTTCTAATAGAATTAGCAAGTGCCATGTTCTTAGCAATAAGCCTTAAGGAGTCAACTGGAAAGTCGCAAAGAAATTCTGCCGCCAGCTTCAAAGACGGTAGTTGCCGGAGTAGATCTTCCCTGGAGACGCCATCTTCAATGTCTCTGCCTAATTGGCTGAGCCAAACCCTCAGAGCACTGGCTACAGGTACCGTGGCCATAGCTGCTTTATTCATAGAAGCGAGATACGTATGTAATCTCTTAAACAGAGCATCCGCCTTTTTCTCCATAGGGTCTTTTAACAATGCTGAATCATCTGAAGGGAAGAAAGATTTTCTTGTTAATCTGGTTACTGCTGAATCTACTCTGGCAGGAGACTCCCAGCTTGTGGATTCCGCAGGATCAGTCTTATAGATATTCTTGAATCTAGATCCTAGATTAATTCTGCCTACCGGTTGCTCCCATTCTTTATGCATTATTGCATCTAGGACCGGGTGGCTGGGAAACATGGGAGCCTTCTTTTTAGGGAAATAGAAGAGATCATCCTCCTCACGAGTACCGGATTTCTCCTTACCGGCTTCCATGATATTTTTAACTTCTTTTATTAAACGGTTCGCGTCCTTTTTATTAAACAAAAAATTATCTTCAATGAAGTGCGAATCTGAATCGGTAGAAATCTCGCCTTCCGAACGAAGAGACTCCTCAGAAGATGATGGGGATATACATGGCTTCTTTGATCTCTTCTTTTTAGATTGTTTGAGGAACTCCTTGAACAGAGACATAATTTTTTCTGTTTCGGCATCTGACGGATTATCTGGCTGAGTACAATCCTTATAAATATTGGAGGAATGATCCGCAGGTAACTGGTGAAGACACGAAATACAGAGAGACGACTGAGACCTCTGTTTCTTTTTGGATGGCGAGGAATCTTGCGTATCGCGGTGACACCTGACACATAGATCATGCGAGAAATCATCAGGGAGCGGCTGCTCACAGGCCTGACACATCCTGTGTCTGCTCTTTCTGGCTCTTTTTTCCCCCCTGCTTGATGCGGTGGACATCTGCAATTCAAGGGAGGAAAAATAAGTTATGGAGGCAAAAGAGAAATAAATCTTTCTCCTGAAGAGTGAAAAGATCCACAAATACCTCTGAAATGCTGGAGCTCTGCTGCCTGGTACAAGGGCACCGAGCTCCAGCTAAAAACCGCTCTAAATAACTTTCAGGATTTGAATTTGGCGCTCAAACAGGGCCGGGCGCGCCTGTGACATCATCCGGAAGCGCCTGCGTGTCACGATGCGTTCCACCGCGAAAACCTGAAGTTCGGCTCTTGACTTCCGGTCGCGCTGCAATCCGGAGAACCGGGACCTGCTGCCGAAGAACCAGGGGCTTCGGGGATGGCGCTAGAGCGGTCGGGAGTGGAGCCAGGGGACACCATGGCTATTCCCACTCCCCCGGCCATAACCGTGTCAAGGTATTGCAGCCACAGAATTCTTCCTATAGGTGGGCTACATCCTATGTAGAAGAGGACAAATAAAAAACACGCCGAGGCATTCTGGGAGGTGACCCTTATAGGGGAGGCTATTAATTTAATTAATTGATTACTTGTTTTACTAGGTGGGCGGTCCTAGAAAGAAGATGTCACACTATTAACCCATGCTGTGCTACCGGAGGACGATAGGTGAAAGGACCAGTATTATAGTAGTTATATTCTTGTACATAGGAGGCAGTATTATAGTAGTTATATTCTTGTACATAGGAGGCAGTATTATAGTAGTTATATTCTTGTACATAGGGGGCAGTGATATAGTAGTTATATTCTTGTACATAGGAGCAGTATTATAGTAGTTATATTCTTGTACATAGGAGGCAGTATTATAGTAGTTATATTCTTGTACATAGGAGCAGTATTATAGCAGTTATATTCTTGTACATAGGAGCAGTATTATAGTAGTTATATTCTTGTACATAGGAGCAGTATTATAGTAGTTATATTCTTGTACATAGGAGCAGTATTATAGTATATATATCCTTGTAAATAGGAGGCAGTATTATAGTAGTTATAGTCTTGTACATAGGAGGCAGTATTATAGTAGTTATATTCTTGTACATAGGAGCAGTATTATAGTAGTTATATTCTTGTACATAGGAGGCAGTATTATAGTAGTTATATTCTTGTACATAGGGGCAGTATTATAGCAGTTATATTCTTGTACATAGGAGGCAGTATTATAGTAGTTATATTCTTGTACATAGGAGGCAGTATTATAGTAGTTATATTCTTGTACATAGGAGGCAGCATTATAGTAGTTATATTCTTGTACATAGGAGCAGTATTATAGTAGTTATATTCTTGTACATAGGAGCAGTATTATAGTAGTTATATTCTTGTACATAGGGGTAGTATTATAGTAGTTATATTCTTGTACATAGGGGTAGTATTATAGTAGTTATATTCTTGTACATAGGGGTAGTATTATAGTAGTTATATTCTTGTACATAGGAGCAGTATTATAGTATATATATCCTTGTAAATAGGAGGCAGTATTATAGTAGTTATATTCTTGTACATAGGAGCAGTATTATAGTAGTTATATTCTTGTACATAGTAGCAGTATTATAGTAGTTATATTCTTGTACATAGGAGCAGTATTATAGTAGTTATATTCTTGTACATAGGGGCAGTATTATAGTAGTTATATTCTTGTACATAGGAGCAGTATTATAGTAGTTATATTCTTGTACATAGGAGCAGTATTATAGTAGTTATATTCTTGTACATAGGGGTAGTATTATAGTAGTTATATTCTTGTACATAGGGGTAGTATTATAGTAGTTATATTCTTGTACATAGGGGTAGTATTATAGTAGTTATATTCTTGTACATAGGAGCAGTATTATAGTATATATATCCTTGTAAATAGGAGGCAGTATTATAGTAGTTATATTCTTGTACATAGGAGCAGTATTATAGTAGTTATATTCTTGTACATAGTAGCAGTATTATAGTAGTTATATTCTTGTACATAGGAGCAGTATTATAGTAGTTATATTTACTAAACACTATTTCTCCTTTCTACAGTTTTCTTAATTCTTCTATTTCTTAGTATTGTTCTATATGCAAAATTTGAAGCCTCCCCGTCGGGGAATCGAACCCCGGTCTCCCGCGTGACAGGCGGGGATACTTACCACTATACTAACGAGGAACTGCTATAGCAGCTTATCACTTGGTAATCTTCTTAAAGGGAACCTGTCACCTGGATTTTGTGTATAGAGCTGAGGACATGGGTTGCTAGATGGAAGGCAATCGTAAGTGTAATCATTGTATGCCATACAGGGGACATATGTCGAAATATGCTTAAATAATCTAATGGAATTTATTGAACTCTGTCTGGACATCCATTCGAATAAATACTGAGCACTTTATCGACAAATATTTATCGACTTTTCAAAATATCGATTTTTATAACATCGAATCCCAATCGATTATATTCACCCTTAAGGGCTCCACTCGCCACTTTCAGTCTCTCATAGCACCCTTCATTATGCATTTTATACATCTTATGTAATCGCATTGCACGTTTAGATATTTATGATGCTGTTTTTATTCTGAATTGTTCTTAGTTATATTACTACCCACTGTTCTTATTATTTGTTATATATTATTGTTTTAGTATTTTATTGTTGAATCTGCATTAGGTGTAATAAATATTGTCACCATTATTTATCTTGTCTGTATCTCTGTGTGGTCCAAGTGTGAGTGCTCAGCCTCTCTACAATCTCTATATTCCTTTTTTGACTGGGTGAGTCATAAGGCTTGGTAGCACCAATCCATAGCCATAAACGGAGTGAGCCACCATATCTTTTATTTATAGTAGATATATTCCTATACATAGGAGGCAGTATTATAGTAGTTATATTCTTGTACATAGGAGCAGTATTATAGTAGATATATTCCTGTACATAGGAGCAGTATTATACTAGTTATATTCTTGTACATAGGAGGCAGTATTATAGTAGTTATATTCTTGTACATAGGAGCAGTATTATAGTAGTTATATTCTTGTACATAGGAGGCAGTATTATAGTAGTTATATTCTTGTACATAGGAGGCAGTATTATAGTAGTTATATTCCTGTACATAGGAGGCAGTATTATAGTAGATATATTCCTGTACATAGGAGCAGTATTATAGTAGTTATATTCTTGTACATAGGAGGCAGTATTATAGTAGTTATATTCTTGTACATAGGAGCAGTATTATAGTAGTTATATTCTTGTACATAGGAGCAGTATGATAGTAGTTATATTCTTGTACATAGGAGCAGTATTATAGTAGTTATATTCTTGTACATAGGAGCAGTATTATAGTAGTTATATTCCTGTACATAGGAGGCAGTATTATAGTAGTTATATTCTTGTACATAGGAGCAGTATTATAGTAGTTATATTCTTGTACATAGGAGCAGTATTATAGTAGTTATATTCTTGTACATAGGAGGCAGTATTATAGTAGTTATATTCTTGTACATAGGAGCAGTATTATAGTAGTTATATTCTTGTACATAGGAGCAGTATGATAGTAGTTATATTCTTGTACATAGGAGCAGTATTATAGTAGTTATATTCTTGTACATAGGAGCAGTATTATAGTAGTTATATTCCTGTACATAGGAGCAGTATTATAGTAGTTATATTCTTGTACATAGGAGCAGTATTATAGTAGTTATATTCTTGTACATAGGAGCAGTATTATAGTAGTTATATTCTTGTACATAGGAGGCAGTATTATAGTAGTTATATTCCTGTACATTGGAGGCAGTATTATAGTAGTTATATTCTTGTACATAGGAGCAGTATTATAGTAGTTATATTCTTGTACATAGGGGGCAGTATTATAGTAGTTATATTCTTGTACATAGGAGCAGTATTATAGTAGTTATATTCTTGTACATAGGAGCAGTATTATAATAGTTATATTCTTGTACACAGGAGCAGTATTATAGTAGTTATATTCTTGTACATAGGAGCAGTATTATAGTAGATATATTCTTGTACATAGGAGCAGTATTATAGTAGTTATATTCTTGTACATAGGAGCAGTATTATAGTAGTTATATTCTTGTACATAGGAGGCAGTATTATAGAAGCTATATTCTTGTACATAGGAGCAGTATTATAGTAGTTATATTCTTGTACATAGGAGCAGTATTATAGTAGTTATATTCTTGTACATAGGAGGCAGTATCATAGTAGTTATATTCTTGTACATAGGAGCAGTATTATAGTAGTTATGTTCTTGTACATAGGAGGCAGTATTATAGTAGTTATATTCTTGTACATAGTAGCAGTATTATAGTAGTTATATTCTTGTACATAGGAGCAGTATTATAGTAGTTAAATTCTTGACCATAGGAGCAGTATTATAGTAGTTATATTCTTGTACATAGGAGGCAGTATTATAGTAGTTATATTCTTGTACATAGGAGGAGTATTATAGTAGTTATATTCTTGTACATTGGAGCAGTATTATAGTAGATATATTCTTGTACATAGGAGCAGTATTATAGTAGTTATATTCTTGTACATAGGGGTAGTATTATAGTAGTTATATTCACTAAACACTATTTCTCCTTTCTACAGTTTTCTTAATTCTTCTATTTCTTAGTATTGTTCTATATGCAAAAGTTGAAGCCTCCCCGTCGGGGAATCGAACCCCGGTCTCCCGCGTGACAGGCGGGGATACTTACCACTATACTAACGAGGAACTGCTATAGCAGCTTATCACATGGTAATCTTCTTAAAGGGAACCTGTCACCTGGATTTTGTGTATAGAGCTGAGGACATGGGTTGCTAGATGGAAGGCAATCGTAAGTGTAATCATTGTATGCCATACAGGGGACATATGTCGAAATATGCTTAAATAATCTAATGGAATTTATTGAACTCTGTCTGGACATCCATTCGAATAAATACTGAGCACTTTATCGACAAATATTTATCGACTTTTCAAAATATCGATTTTTATAACATCGAATCCCAATCGATTATATTCACCCTTAAGGGCTCCACTCGCCACTTTCAGTCTCTCATAGCACCCTTCATTATGCATTTTATACATCTTATGTAATCGCATTGCACGTTTAGATATTTATGATGCTGTTTTTATTCTGAATTGTTCTTAGTTATATTACTACCCACTGTTCTTATTATTTGTTATATATTATTGTTTTAGTATTTTATTGTTGAATCTGCATTAGGTGTAATAAATATTGTCACCATTATTTATCTTGTCTGTATCTCTGTGTGGTCCAAGTGTGAGTGCTCAGCCTCTCTACAATCTCTATATTCCTTTTTTGACTGGGTGAGTCATAAGGCTTGGTAGCACCAATCCATAGCCATAAACGGAGTGAGCCACCATATCTTTTATTTATAGTAGATATATTCCTGTACATAGGAGCAGTATTATAGTAGTTATATTCTTGTACATAGGAGGCAGTATTATAGTAGTTATATTCTTGTACATAGGAGCAGTATTATAGTAGTTATATTCTTGTACATAGGAGCAGTATTATAGTAGTTATAGTCTTGTACATAGGAGCAGTATTATAGTAGTTATATTCTTGTACATAGGAGCAGTATTATAGTAGTTATATTCTTGTACATAGGAGGCAGTATTATAGTAGTTATATTCTTGTACATAGGAGGCAGTATTATAGTAGTTATATTCTTGTACATAGGAGGCAGTATTATAGTAGTTATATTCTTGTACATAGGAGCAGTATTATAGTAGTTATATTCTTGTACATATGAGCAGTATTATAGTAGTTATATTCTTGTACATAGGAGGCAGTATTATAGTAGTTATATTCTTGTACATAGGAGGCAGTATTATAGTAGTTATATTCTTGTACATAGGAGCAGTATTATAGTAGTTATATTCTTGTACATAGGAAGCAGTATTATAGTAGTTATATTCTTGTACATAGGAGGCAGTATTATAGTAGTTATATTCTTGTACATAGGAGCAGTATTATAGTAGTTATATTCTTGTACATAGGAGGCAGTATTATAGTAGTTATATTCTTGTACATAGGAGGCAGTATTATAGTAGTTATATTCTTGTACATAGGAGGCAGTATTATAGTAGTTATATTCTTGTACATAGGAGCAGTATTATAGTAGTTATATTCTTGTACATAGGAAGCAGTATTATAGTAGTTATATTCTTGTACATAGGAGGCAGTATTATAGTAGTTATATTCTTGTACATAGGAGCAGTATTATAGTAGTTATATTCTTGTACATAGGAGCAGTATTATAGTAGTTATATTCTTGTACATAGGAGGCAGTATTATAGTAGTTATATTCTTGTACATAGGAGCAGTATTATAGTAGTTATATTCTTGTACATAGGAAGCAGTATTATAGTAGTTATATTCTTGTACATAGGAGGCAGTATTATAGTAGTTATATTCTTGTACATAGGAGCAGTATTATAGTAGTTATATTCTTGTACATAGGAGGCAGTATTATAGTAGTTATATTCTTGTACATAGGAGGCAGTATTATAGTAGTTATATTCTTGTACATAGGAGCAGTATTATAGTAGTTATATTCTTGTACATAGGAAGCAGTATTATAGTAGTTATATTCTTGTACATAGGAGGCAGTATTATAGTAGTTATATTCTTGTACATAGGAGCAGTATTATAGTAGTTATATTCTTGTACATAGGAGCAGTATTATAGTAGTTATATTCTTGTACATAGGAGGCAGTATTATAGTAGTTATATTCTTGTACATAGGAGGCAGTATTATAGTAGTTATATTCTTGTACATAGGAGGCAGTATTATAGTAGTTATATTCTTGTACATAGGAGGCAGTATTATAGTAGTTATATTCCTGTACATAGGAGGCAGTATTATAGTAGATATATTCCTGTACATAGGAGCAGTATTATAGTAGTTATATTCTTGTACATAGGAGGCAGTATTATAGTAGTTATATTCTTGTACATAGGAGCAGTATTATAGTAGTTATATTCTTGTACATAGGAGCAGTATGATAGTAGTTATATTCTTGTACATAGGAGCAGTATTATAGTAGTTATATTCTTGTACATAGGAGCAGTATTATAGTAGTTATATTCCTGTACATAGGAGGCAGTATTATAGTAGTTATATTCTTGTACATAGGAGCAGTATTATAGTAGTTATATTCTTGTACATAGGAGCAGTATTATAGTAGTTATATTCTTGTACATAGGAGGCAGTATTATAGTAGTTATATTCTTGTACATAGGAGCAGTATTATAGTAGTTATATTCTTGTACATAGGAGCAGTATGATAGTAGTTATATTCTTGTACATAGGAGCAGTATTATAGTAGTTATATTCTTGTACATAGGAGCAGTATTATAGTAGTTATATTCCTGTACATAGGAGCAGTATTATAGTAGTTATATTCTTGTACATAGGAGCAGTATTATAGTAGTTATATTCTTGTACATAGGAGCAGTATTATAGTAGTTATATTCTTGTACATAGGAGGCAGTATTATAGTAGTTATATTCCTGTACATTGGAGGCAGTATTATAGTAGTTATATTCTTGTACATAGGAGAAGTATTATAGTAGTTATATTCTTGTACATAGGGGGCAGTATTATAGTAGTTATATTCTTGTACATAGGAGCAGTATTATAGTAGTTATATTCTTGTACATAGGAGCAGTATTATAATAGTTATATTCTTGTACACAGGAGCAGTATTATAGTAGTTATATTCTTGTACATAGGAGCAGTATTATAGTAGATATATTCTTGTACATAGGAGCAGTATTATAGTAGTTATATTCTTGTACATAGGAGCAGTATTATAGTAGTTATATTCTTGTACATAGGAGGCAGTATTATAGAAGCTATATTCTTGTACATAGGAGGCAGTATCATAGTAGTTATATTCTTGTACATAGGAGCAGTATTATAGTAGTTATGTTCTTGTACATAGGAGGCAGTATTATAGTAGTTATATTCTTGTACATAGTAGCAGTATTATAGTAGTTATATTCTTGTACATAGGAGCAGTATTATAGTAGTTAAATTCTTGACCATAGGAGCAGTATTATAGTAGTTATATTCTTGTACATAGGAGGCAGTATTATAGTAGTTATATTCTTGTACATAGGAGGAGTATTATAGTAGTTATATTCTTGTACATTGGAGCAGTATTATAGTAGATATATTCTTGTACATAGGAGCAGTATTATAGTAGTTATATTCTTGTACATAGGAGCAGTATTATAGTAGTTATATTCTTGTACATAGGGGTAGTATTATAGTAGTTATATTCACTAAACACTATTTCTCCTTTCTACAGTTTTCTTAATTCTTCTATTTCTTAGTATTGTTCTATATGCAAAAGTTGAAGCCTCCCCGTCGGGGAATCGAACCCCGGTCTCCCGCGTGACAGGCGGGGATACTTACCACTATACTAACGAGGAACTGCTATAGCAGTTTATCACATGGTAATCTTCTTAAAAGGAACCTGTCACCTGGATTTTGTGTATAGAGCTGAGGACATGGGTTGCTAGATGGAAGGCAATCGTAAGTGTAATCATTGTATGCCATACAGGGGACATATGTCGAAATATGCTTAAATAATCTAATGGAATTTATTGAACTCTGTCTGGACATCCATTCGAATAAATACTGAGCACTTTATCGACAAATATTTATCGACTTTTCAAAATATCGATTTTTATAACATCGAATCCCAATCGATTATATTCACCCTTAAGGGCTCCACTCGCCACTTTGAGTCTCTCATAGCACCCTTCATTATGCATTTTATACATCTTATGTAATCGCATTGCACGTTTAGATATTTATGATGCTGTTTTTATTCTGAATTGTTCTTAGTTATATTACTACCCACTGTTCTTATTATTTGTTATATATTATTGTTTTAGTATTTTATTGTTGAATCTGCATTAGGTGTAATAAATATTGTCACCATTATTTATCTTGTCTGTATCTCTGTGTGGTCCAAGTGTGAGTGCTCAGCCTCTCTACAATCTCTATATTCCTTTTTTGACTGGGTGAGTCATAAGGCTTGGTAGCACCAATCCATAGCCATAAACGGAGTGAGCCACCATATCTTTTATTTATAGTAGATATATTCCTGTACATAGGAGCAGTATTATAGTAGTTATATTCTTGTACATAGGAGGCAGTATTATAGTAGGTATATTCTTGTACATAGGAGGCAGTATTATAGTAGTTATATTCTTGTACATAGGAGGCAGTATTATAGTAGTGATATTCTTGTACATAGGAGCAGTATTATAGTAGTTATATTCTTGTACATAGGAGCAGTATTATAGTAGTTATAGTCTTGTACATAGGAGCAGTATTATAGTAGTTATATTCTTGTACATAGGAGCAGTATTATAGTAGTTATATTCTTGTACATAGGAGGCAGTATTATAGTAGTTATATTCTTGTACAGAGGAGGCAGTATTATAGTAGTTATATTCTTGTACATAGGAGGCAGTATTATAGTAGTTATATTCTTGTACATAGGAGGCAGTATTATAGTAGTTATATTCTTGTACATAGGAGCAGTATTATAGTAGTTATATTCTTGTACATATGAGCAGTATTATAGTAGTTATATTCTTGTACATAGGAGGCAGTATTATAGTAGTTATATTCTTGTACATAGGAGGCAGTATTATAGTAGTTATATTCTTGTACATAGGAGCAGTATTATAGTAGTTATATTCTTGTACATAGGAAGCAGTATTATAGTAGTTATATTCTTGTACATAGGAGGCAGTATTATAGTAGTTATATTCTTGTACATAGGAGCAGTATTATAGTAGTTATATTCTTGTACATAGGAGGCAGTATTATAGTAGTTATATTCTTGTACATAGGAGGCAGTATTATAGTAGTTATATTCTTGTACATAGGAGGCAGTATTATAGTAGTTATATTCTTGTACATAGGAGCAGTATTATAGTAGTTATATTCTTGTACATAGGAAGCAGTATTATAGTAGTTATATTCTTGTACATAGGAGGCAGTATTATAGTAGTTATATTCTTGTACATAGGAGCAGTATTATAGTAGTTATATTCTTGTACATAGGAGCAGTATTATAGTAGTTATATTCTTGTACATAGGAGGCAGTATTATAGTAGTTATATTCTTGTACATAGGAGCAGTATTATAGTAGTTATATTCTTGTACATAGGAAGCAGTATTATAGTAGTTATATTCTTGTACATAGGAGGCAGTATTATAGTAGTTATATTCTTGTACATAGGAGCAGTATTATAGTAGTTATATTCTTGTACATAGGAGGCAGTATTATAGTAGTTATATTCTTGTACATAGGAGGCAGTATTATAGTAGTTATATTCTTGTACATAGGAGCAGTATTATAGTAGTTATATTCTTGTACATAGGAAGCAGTATTATAGTAGTTATATTCTTGTACATAGGAGGCAGTATTATAGTAGTTATATTCTTGTACATAGGAGGCAGTATTATAGAAGCTATATTCTTGTACATAGGAGGCAGTATCATAGTAGTTATATTCTTGTACATAGGAGCAGTATTATAGTAGTTATGTTCTTGTACATAGGAGGCAGTATTATAGTAGTTATATTCTTGTACATAGTAGCAGTATTATAGTAGTTATATTCTTGTACATAGGAGCAGTATTATAGTAGTTAAATTCTTGACCATAGGAGCAGTATTATAGTAGTTATATTCTTGTACATAGGAGGCAGTATTATAGTAGTTATATTCTTGTACATAGGAGGAGTATTATAGTAGTTATATTCTTGTACATTGGAGCAGTATTATAGTAGATATATTCTTGTACATAGGAGCAGTATTATAGTAGTTATATTCTTGTACATAGGAGCAGTATTATAGTAGTTATATTCTTGTACATAGGGGTAGTATTATAGTAGTTATATTCACTAAACACTATTTCTCCTTTCTACAGTTTTCTTAATTCTTCTATTTCTTAGTATTGTTCTATATGCAAAAGTTGAAGCCTCCCCGTCGGGGAATCGAACCCCGGTCTCCCGCGTGACAGGCGGGGATACTTACCACTATACTAACGAGGAACTGCTATAGCAGCTTATCACATGGTAATCTTCTTAAAAGGAACCTGTCACCTGGATTTTGTGTATAGAGCTGAGGACATGGGTTGCTAGATGGAAGGCAATCGTAAGTGTAATCATTGTATGCCATACAGGGGACATATGTCGAAATATGCTTAAATAATCTAATGGAATTTATTGAACTCTGTCTGGACATCCATTCGAATAAATACTGAGCACTTTATCGACAAATATTTATCGACTTTTCAAAATATCGATTTTTATAACATCGAATCCCAATCGATTATATTCACCCTTAAGGGCTCCACTCGCCACTTTGAGTCTCTCATAGCACCCTTCATTATGCATTTTATACATCTTATGTAATCGCATTGCACGTTTAGATATTTATGATGCTGTTTTTATTCTGAATTGTTCTTAGTTATATTACTACCCACTGTTCTTATTATTTGTTATATATTATTGTTTTAGTATTTTATTGTTGAATCTGCATTAGGTGTAATAAATATTGTCACCATTATTTATCTTGTCTGTATCTCTGTGTGGTCCAAGTGTGAGTGCTCAGCCTCTCTACAATCTCTATATTCCTTTTTTGACTGGGTGAGTCATAAGGCTTGGTAGCACCAATCCATAGCCATAAACGGAGTGAGCCACCATATCTTTTATTTATAGTAGATATATTCCTGTACATAGGAGCAGTATTATAGTAGTTATATTCTTGTACATAGGAGGCAGTATTATAGTAGTTATATTCTTGTACATAGGAGCAGTATTATAGTAGTTATATTCTTGTACATAGGAGCAGTATTATAGTAGTTATAGTCTTGTACATAGGAGCAGTATTATAGTAGTTATATTCTTGTACATAGGAGCAGTATTATAGTAGTTATATTCTTGTACATAGGAGGCAGTATTATAGTAGTTATATTCTTGTACAGAGGAGGCAGTATTATAGTAGTTATATTCTTGTACATAGGAGGCAGTATTATAGTAGTTATATTCTTGTACATAGGAGGCAGTATTATAGTAGTTATATTCTTGTACATAGGAGCAGTATTATAGTAGTTATATTCTTGTACATATGAGCAGTATTATAGTAGTTATATTCTTGTACATAGGAGGCAGTATTATAGTAGTTATATTCTTGTACATAGGAGGCAGTATTATAGTAGTTATATTCTTGTACATAGGAGCAGTATTATAGTAGTTATATTCTTGTACATAGGAAGCAGTATTATAGTAGTTATATTCTTGTACATAGGAGGCAGTATTATAGTAGTTATATTCTTGTACATAGGAGCAGTATTATAGTAGTTATATTCTTGTACATAGGAGGCAGTATTATAGTAGTTATATTCTTGTACATAGGAGGCAGTATTATAGTAGTTATATTCTTGTACATAGGAGGCAGTATTATAGTAGTTATATTCTTGTACATAGGAGCAGTATTATAGTAGTTATATTCTTGTACATAGGAAGCAGTATTATAGTAGTTATATTCTTGTACATAGGAGGCAGTATTATAGTAGTTATATTCTTGTACATAGGAGCAGTATTATAGTAGTTATATTCTTGTACATAGGAGCAGTATTATAGTAGTTATATTCTTGTACATAGGAGGCAGTATTATAGTAGTTATATTCTTGTACATAGGAGCAGTATTATAGTAGTTATATTCTTGTACATAGGAAGCAGTATTATAGTAGTTATATTCTTGTACATAGGAGGCAGTATTATAGTAGTTATATTCTTGTACATAGGAGCAGTATTATAGTAGTTATATTCTTGTACATAGGAGGCAGTATTATAGTAGTTATATTCTTGTACATAGGAGGCAGTATTATAGTAGTTATATTCTTGTACATAGGAGCAGTATTATAGTAGTTATATTCTTGTACATAGGAAGCAGTATTATAGTAGTTATATTCTTGTACATAGGAGGCAGTATTATAGTAGTTATATTCTTGTACATAGGAGCAGTATTATAGTAGTTATATTCTTGTACATAGGAGCAGTATTATAGTAGTTATATTCTTGTACATAGGAGGCAGTATTATAGTAGTTATATTCTTGTACATAGGAGGCAGTATTATAGTAGTTATATTCTTGTACATAGGAGGCAGTATTATAGTAGTTATATTCTTGTACATAGGAGGCAGTATTATAGTAGTTATATTCCTGTACATAGGAGGCAGTATTATAGTAGATATATTCCTGTACATAGGAGCAGTATTATAGTAGTTATATTCTTGTACATAGGAGGCAGTATTATAGTAGTTATATTCTTGTACATAGGAGCAGTATTATAGTAGTTATATTCTTGTACATAGGAGCAGTATTATAGTAGTTATATTCTTGTACATAGGAGCAGTATTATAGTAGTTATATTCTTGTACATAGGAGCAGTATTATAGTAGTTATATTCCTGTACATAGGAGGCAGTATTATAGTAGTTATATTCTTGTACATAGGAGCAGTATTATAGTAGTTATATTCTTGTACATAGGAGCAGTATTATAGTAGTTATATTCTTGTACATAGGAGGCAGTATTATAGTAGTTATATTCTTGTACATAGGAGCAGTATTATAGTAGTTATATTCTTGTACATAGGAGCAGTATGATAGTAGTTATATTCTTGTACATAGGAGCAGTATTATAGTAGTTATATTCCTGTACATAGGAGCAGTATTATAGTAGTTATATTCTTGTACATAGGAGCAGTATTATAGTAGTTATATTCTTGTACATAGGAGCAGTATTATAGTAGTTATATTCTTGTACATAGGAGGCAGTATTATAGTAGTTATATTCCTGTACATTGGAGGCAGTATTATAGTAGTTATATTCTTGTACATAGGAGCAGTATTATAGTAGTTATATTCTTGTACATAGGGGGCAGTATTATAGTAGTTATATTCTTGTACATAGGAGCAGTATTATAGTAGTTATATTCTTGTACATAGGAGCAGTATTATAATAGTTATATTCTTGTACACAGGAGCAGTATTATAGTAGTTATATTCTTGTACATAGGAGCAGTATTATAGTAGATATATTCTTGTACATAGGAGCAGTATTATAGTAGTTATATTCTTGTACATAGGAGCAGTATTATAGTAGTTATATTCTTGTACATAGGAGGCAGTATTATAGAAGCTATATTCTTGTACATAGGAGGCAGTATCATAGTAGTTATATTCTTGTACATAGGAGCAGTATTATAGTAGTTATGTTCTTGTACATAGGAGGCAGTATTATAGTAGTTATATTCTTGTACATAGTAGCAGTATTATAGTAGTTATATTCTTGTACATAGGAGCAGTATTATAGTAGTTAAATTCTTGACCATAGGAGCAGTATTATAGTAGTTATATTCTTGTACATAGGAGGCAGTATTATAGTAGTTATATTCTTGTACATAGGAGGAGTATTATAGTAGTTATATTCTTGTACATTGGAGCAGTATTATAGTAGATATATTCTTGTACATAGGAGCAGTATTATAGTAGTTATATTCTTGTACATAGGAGCAGTATTATAGTAGTTATATTCTTGTACATAGGGGTAGTATTATAGTAGTTTTACAGCAAGCCACGGAGGCTCCTATTGCTATCTCTTCCTTTACTGTTCCACCAATAGCAGCAAAGAAAATTTACATAATGAACATGGTAACCATAGTAACACAATGTCCCTCCCCAGACAGCCCCTATAATAGGCAGCTCTTCCTCTGGGTCTTCCTCTTTCTTTGCTGCTGCCACCAGATAAGTGCTGCAATTTTTACCTTAGGATCTCTTTTATTTCAGATCATTTATTGCCTTTGATTTAGAATATATATATATTTATCTATCTATCGGTTTTTATCCCATATTTGCTTTTTACTAAAACACCTGCATTCTACTACTGTATATCTCCTGTTTTTTGCTGGTTTTCTTTCCCTTGTTATTTCCTAGGGGTTTTATTTGGCTGTTTGTACCCCTTTTCGGGGGGGCCTCCCCCCCCCGTCAGCTCATATTGTTTTCCCACATTCATTCCCTCCTACTGCGATCCGCTACATATTCCCCCTTTTTACCGGCGTTTGGCGCTTCTTTCCTGGCGTCTTTAGCTCAGGTCTCCTTTCCCTGACGGCCGGATCTTCTTTCGCCGCTTTCCCGGGCTTGCGCGTAGCCTCGCGAGATCCCGGCGGGCATTCCATTTCCGCATTGCTGCGCTCAGGTACGGTCGCTTTACCCGGCTCCCCCGTCCCTGCTCCCGCTCATACCGATCGCGCCTGGGTGATTAACCCTTGCGTCGTCGCTTTAGGTCTAGTTAGTTCACTCACTGTTATTTTCTTATCATTGACTAAATAGATTTTCATACCGCTATGTCAGCAGCCGATTTACCCTCCTCCCAGGCCTGCCCAATGCCTGCAGATGAGATGGAGGTAGAGAGGGATGACCCTCATACATTAACCCTTCAGCAGTCGGTCTCCAGTGCCATAATGACTGCCATGGACTCCATGTCCACTATACTGGCTGCCACTATTTCTCAGGCCCTTGCTGCACACCCTCCTAGAGAGGCCTTGCAGACTACCCATGTTATAAATACGCCATCTGATGCCATTATCGCTCCTGTTTCACAGGATAATAGAACTGGTGTGCGTACTGCCACCCATGAGAGCGTGCAACATTCACGCAAGAGAGCCTTACCGCGCCAGGCAGAAAAGGCGCGTACGTGGAAATGTGCCAGAGCACAACCAGGTACCGATTCAGATTCTGATCTGGGCTCAGATTTAGAGGCGTTTGAAGATCATGATTATCCCTCTGATGAGGAGACCCCTGATCCGATTCCCACCACCAGGGGCCCCGTCCCCTCTACTTCCTTAGTAAACTCAGTCCCTTCAGCGGTTGATCTGACGTCTGCTCTTGTAGACCCTGTGGGCGAACTTATGTTCGATCCGGACACTCTGCACCACCCCCGATCAGCGGAATGGCTCCCGTCCGATCATGTGGCTAAATATTTGGAATCTCGGGTTCGCCACCCGCTAAGTAAAGAAGCGCGTAACAAACTACGTGCCGAGTGCCCTAGACCCGTGGTCCCTAATAAGGTCTGTGATACCCCTGTGGTCGACCCTAAGATGACCCAATTTTTGGCGAAATCAGGCTGGAACCCCCGTAGAGGGTTAGACTCCGCCTTGAGGAGCTGCCAGGACAAACTCCTAGATGTATTCGGGCCCCTTACTAAATTACTAGAATTGGCTGAAACTGCCAGAGCGGATGGCTCGCGTATAGATCCCGAAGAGCTTCGCGGCTGGGCTCAAAGAGCGATTTGTGTCGCGGGCAACGCCAACACATCCTTATGTATTGAACGGCGTAAGGCCATTCTTTTTAAATTAGACCCCAAACTAGCTAACCTTGCCCTTACGGAGGCGGGTAAGGAGGCGCAAGGACTGCTGTTCGGCGACTCCTTTATTAAGGATCTTGGCCGATTTGTAGGCGCATTTACGGCATTAGATAAGGCCCAGTCCTCAATGCGCAGAGTATTTCAGGGACGGGTCTCCAGCAGGGCCGGCAGTACCAGGGGCCGTCTGTCCGGCCGTTCCAATTTCCAAGCCCGAGGCATGGGCAGAGGCTCCTATCACCAGAGACCTCCTTTCCAGGATCATAGAGGCTCCTCATCCTTCTTCCCGGCCAGAGGCGGCAACTGGCGCTCCAGGTCCTTCCGTGGAAACCCCAACTCCAGGAGACCTTTTGGTAAGTCTTCCCCCTGTGGGGGATTTTTCGGATCATTGTATCGGAGGCAGACTCCGTCATTTTTCCCGTGCCTGGTCAGTCATCACTTCCGACCCATGGATTCTATCCACAGTCATGGGCTTTCACATCGAGCTCATAGACTCGCCTTACCTCCTACCTCCTCCCCCCCTGTTTGTTCATTCAAGACCAGATTGCTCCCAGGTAGACCTAGAGCTAGTATCACTCTCCCACAAGTGTGCGATAGAAAGGGCGCCTCCTTCTCACAGGAGGGTCCTCAGCAATATCTTTCTGGTCCAGAAGAAAGGGGGTCAGATGCGCCCGGTTATCAACCTACGCTCTCTGAATTCCATAGTGCGTTATCGCCACTTCAAGATGGAGGGGATTCACCTCCTCAGAGACTTGCTTATGCCGGGGGATTGGATGGTGAAACTGGACCTGAAGGATGCTTACCTGACGGTACCGATTGCCCCCCAATCCAGGGACCTTCTATGTTTTCAGTGGGGAGAAGAGATTTGGCGGTTCACCTGCCTCCCTTTCGGCCTGTCGTCGGCTCCTTGGTGCTTCACCAAGCTGATGCGTCCGGCCATGTCGTGGCTTCGCAGTCGGGGTGTACGTCTGATCGTCTATCTGGACGACATTCTTATCATGCACCATTCCAAATCAACCTTGCTGACACATCTAGGCTGGACGTCAGATCTGTTGTCACGCCTCGGTTTTCTCCTCAATTTGGAGAAATCTTGCCTGACCCCTCTGCAGAGGATGGAATTTCTGGGCTTCACGGTGGATTCAGTGTCCGAATCCCTCAGTCTCCCGACATCCAAACTGCGGTCAATTCGGAAAGAACTGCGACACGCCCTGTCTACCCCTCAGTTGACCCTACGGCATCTGGCCCGCATCATTGGCCTGCTCGCCTCTTCCATCCAGGCGGTGTTTCCTGCTCCACTGCATTATCGAGCCCTGCAACGGCTGAAGATTGCACACCTCCGCACAGGTGCGGCGTTTGCAGATTTAGTTACCTTGGACTCAGAAGCCAGGGAGGAGCTTCAGTGGTGGATCGACAACTTAGAGGCATGGAATGGCAAGGCGATCTTCGGCCTTCAACCAGAGTTTACGATAGAATCGGATGCGAGTCTGCAAGGCTGGGGTGCCCACTGCAACGGGGTCTCCACGGGCGGCCGCTGGACGACGGACGAAACACGCCTTCACATCAACGCGCTGGAACTGCTGGCCGGATCATTCGCCATTCGGAGTTTCACCAATGGGATGGCTCATGCCTGCGTCCTCCTACGTATGGACAACGTGTCTGCGGTTCGTTACGTCAACCGTCTGGGTGGTACCCAGTCGGCAACTCTGGCTCGGCTTGCGAAGGAGTTTTGGTCATATTGCCTTTCCAGGGACATTGTGGTCCAAGCGGAATACCTACCCGGCCTCCACAATACTCGGGCGGACCGGAGCTCCCGTTGCTTTACGGACGGCAGCGATTGGCAGCTGGCCCCGAACATATTTTCCGCGATATCGGACGTCTGGGGTCCCTTCTCGGTGGACCTGTTTGCTTCACGACTCAACGCACAGCTTCCTCGATTCTTCAGCTGGCGCCCGGATCCGGGAGCAGAGGCAGTGGACGCATTCCTGCAGGATTGGTCGAGCTCCCTTCTATATGCTTTTCCTCCTTTTGCGATGATTCCGAGGATGCTGCTTCAGGTGCGTCGCCAGAGGGCCGAACTGATGGTGGTGATTCCCTTCTGGGGGACTCAGAGTTGGTTTCCAGCTCTACTGGAGCTTCTTGTAGACATACCTTTTCTTCTCCCAGACCACGTAGATCTTCTTCGCGATCCCAGAGGATTGAGCCACCCGCTTCGGCTGGAAGGATCCCTACCGTTGCTGGCGTGCCGAGTCTCAGGATACCTGGAGAGGTCGAGGGCGTTTCGGAGGCAACTAGACGCCTCCTGGACAATGCATGGGCTCCCGGCACTAGAAAATCTTACCGGGCAGCTTGGGGATCTTGGTCTAGTTGGTGCCTTGAACGGAACCTTGATCCCATTTCGGCACCTGTGAGTCATTTGTTACAATTTCTTACCTCCTTGTTTGAGGCTGGTAAAGCTTATAGAACGATCAACCTTTTTCGGTCTGCGATCTCCTCTACTCATCAGGGCTTCGACGGTAGACCTGCGGGCCAGCACCCTTTGGTTTCCCGCTTACTTCGCGGCTCGCGTCTTGCTCGCCCTCCTCGTCCTCGATTTGTGACCACTTGGGATGTTTCGTTGGTTTTGTCATTTTTGTCGGCTTGGCCCAGCAATCCGGACCTCTCCTTGAGACAACTATCTGCCAAGTTACTTGTACTTTTCTGCCTTATTTCCTGTAAACGGGTGTCGGATGTTCGAGCTCTGGATCATGACGCTAGATCCTTCACTCCGGAGGGTGTATCCTTCAATATTTCTAGACGTACCAAAACACACATTAGAGAGGTGTCATATCCCAGTTTCCCGTCCTCTCCGGCTCTTTGTCCGGTGGCTTGCTTGCGAGAATACGAATCCCGAACAAGAGCTTACCGCTCTCCCTTGGTCCCGCAGCTTTTCCTTTCTATTCGCCATCCTTTCGGACCGGTCTCCAGTCCGACTTTGGCTCGTTGGATGAAGTGGGTTATGTCCCTTGCGGGTATAGATACTGCTATATTTACGGCGCATTCGACGAGAGGTGCATCTGCCACCGCTTTGGCGATTTCTGGTGCGCGTATGGAAGACATCTTACGTCTGGCAGACTGGTCTAGTGTCACGACATTCAGGGAGTATTATTTTCGTCCTCCTCCTCATTTGTTTGCTTCTGTGATTTCTCAGCTTTGAACTAGCAATAGGAGCCTCCGTGGCTTGCTGTAAAACTTATTGATTTTCCTAGTCTACGACGTAAAAGTCATAGTTTTATTAAAGACACGGAGGCGAGTATTGCCCACCCTGATCGATGGCCCGCCCAACTGTAAATTATTTATTTATGATTATTTGTATATTTATTGATGTATTGTTCGGAGGAGGTTATGTTTATGATGTTTATTTATTTATATGTTGTTTATATATTTATTGTATTTATGGCATTTGTCTTCTCTATTGAAGTTTATTAGATGGCATTACGGTTCATTTCCGGTTATCGACTGTCTGACTTGATTTGTTCCAGAATGATATTCACTCTGGCCATATTCTTTATTTTATTTCAGGGTGAGAGTTCACTGACTTCCAGGATCTGCGTCCTTCTAATTTCCTGCTAAAGTGTTAGCCACGTTGGCTTCGATTGAATGGTTCGGTGGGAGCTGTGTCGTTTCGCTTCCAGTTTCCGGTTCTAGTTGACGGTTCCAGTTGATGTCCAGTTACGGTGCCAGGTTCAAAGAAAGAGGAAGACCCAGAGGAAGAGCTGCCTATTATAGGGGCTGTCTGGGGAGGGACATTGTGTTACTATGGTTACCATGTTCATTATGTAAATTTTCTTTGCTGCTATTGGTGGAACAGTAAAGGAAGAGATAGCAATACTCGCCTCCGTGTCTTTAATAAAACTATGACTTTTACGTCGTAGACTAGGAAAATCAATAAGTTATATTCACTAAACACTATTTCTCCTTTCTACAGTTTTCTTAATTCTTCTATTTCTTAGTATTGTTCTATATGCAAAAGTTGAAGCCTCCCCGTCGGGGAATCGAACCCCGGTCTCCCGCGTGACAGGCGGGGATACTTACCACTATACTAACGAGGAACTGCTATAGCAGCTTATCACTTGGTAATCTTCTTAAAAGGAACCTGTCACCTGGATTTTGTGTATAGAGCTGAGGACATGGGTTGCTAGATGGAAGGCAATCGTAAGTGTAATCATTGTATGCCATACAGGGGACATATGTCGAAATATGCTTAAATAATCTAATGGAATTTATTGAACTCTGTCTGGACATCCATTCGAATAAATACTGAGCACTTTATCGACAAATATTTATCGACTTTTCAAAATATCGATTTTTATAACATCGAATCCCAATCGATTATATTCACCCTTAAGGGCTCCACTCGCCACTTTGAGTCTCTCATAGCACCCTTCATTATGCATTTTATACATCTTATGTAATCGCATTGCACGTTTAGATATTTATGATGCTGTTTTTATTCTGAATTGTTCTTAGTTATATTACTACCCACTGTTCTTATTATTTGTTATATATTATTGTTTTAGTATTTTATTGTTGAATCTGCATTAGGTGTAATAAATATTGTCACCATTATTTATCTTGTCTGTATCTCTGTGTGGTCCAAGTGTGAGTGCTCAGCCTCTCTACAATCTCTATATTCCTTTTTTGACTGGGTGAGTCATAAGGCTTGGTAGCACCAATCCATAGCCATAAACGGAGTGAGCCACCATATCTTTTATTTATAGTAGATATATTCCTGTACATAGGAGCAGTATTATAGTAGTTATATTCTTGTACATAGGAGCAGTATTATAGTAGTTATATTATTGTACATAGGAGGCAGTATTATAGTAGTTATATTCTTGTACATAGGAGCAGTATTATAGTAGTTATATTCTTGTACATAGGAGCAGTATTATAGTAGTTATATTCTTGTATACAGGAGCAGTATTATAGTAGTTATATTCTTGTACATAGGAGCAGTATTATAGTAGTTATATTCTTGTACATAGGAGCAGTATTATAGTATTTATATTCTTGTACATAGGAGGCAGTATTATAGTAGTTATATTCTTGTACATAGGAGCAGTATTATAGTAGTTATATTCTTGTACATAGGAGCAGTATTATAGTAGTTATATTCTTGTACATAGGAGCAGTATTATAGTAGTTATATTCTTGTACATAGGAGCAGTATTATAGTAGTTATATTCTTGTACATAGGAGGCAGTATTATAGTAGTTATATTCTTGTACATAGGAGCAGTATTATAGTAGTTATATTCTTGTACATAGGAGCAGTATTATAGTAGTTATAGTCTTGTACATAGGAGCAGTATTATAGTAGTTATATTCTTGTACATAGGAGCAGTATTATAGTAGTTATATTCTTGTACATAGGAGGCAGTATTATAGTAGTTATATTCTTGTACAGAGGAGGCAGTATTATAGTAGTTATATTCTTGTACATAGGAGGCAGTATTATAGTAGTTATATTCTTGTACATAGGAGGCAGTATTATAGTAGTTATATTCTTGTACATAGGAGCAGTATTATAGTAGTTATATTCTTGTACATATGAGCAGTATTATAGTAGTTATATTCTTGTACATAGGAGGCAGTATTATAGTAGTTATATTCTTGTACATAGGAGGCAGTATTATAGTAGTTATATTCTTGTACATAGGAGCAGTATTATAGTAGTTATATTCTTGTACATAGGAAGCAGTATTATAGTAGTTATATTCTTGTACATAGGAGGCAGTATTATAGTAGTTATATTCTTGTACATAGGAGCAGTATTATAGTAGTTATATTCTTGTACATAGGAGGCAGTATTATAGTAGTTATATTCTTGTACATAGGAGGCAGTATTATAGTAGTTATATTCTTGTACATAGGAGGCAGTATTATAGTAGTTATATTCTTGTACATAGGAGCAGTATTATAGTAGTTATATTCTTGTACATAGGAAGCAGTATTATAGTAGTTATATTCTTGTACATAGGAGGCAGTATTATAGTAGTTATATTCTTGTACATAGGAGCAGTATTATAGTAGTTATATTCTTGTACATAGGAGCAGTATTATAGTAGTTATATTCTTGTACATAGGAGGCAGTATTATAGTAGTTATATTCTTGTACATAGGAGCAGTATTATAGTAGTTATATTCTTGTACATAGGAAGCAGTATTATAGTAGTTATATTCTTGTACATAGGAGGCAGTATTATAGTAGTTATATTCTTGTACATAGGAGCAGTATTATAGTAGTTATATTCTTGTACATAGGAGGCAGTATTATAGTAGTTATATTCTTGTACATAGGAGGCAGTATTATAGTAGTTATATTCTTGTACATAGGAGCAGTATTATAGTAGTTATATTCTTGTACATAGGAAGCAGTATTATAGTAGTTATATTCTTGTACATAGGAGGCAGTATTATAGTAGTTATATTCTTGTACATAGGAGCAGTATTATAGTAGTTATATTCTTGTACATAGGAGCAGTATTATAGTAGTTATATTCTTGTACATAGGAGGCAGTATTATAGTAGTTATATTCTTGTACATAGGAGGCAGTATTATAGTAGTTATATTCTTGTACATAGGAGCAGTATTATAGTAGTTCTATTCTTGTACATAGGAGCAGTATTATAGTAGTTCTATTCTTGTATATAGGAGCAGTAATATAGTAGTTATATTCTTGTACATAGGAGCAGTATTATAGTAGTTATATTCTTGTACATAGGAGGCAGTATTATAGTAGTTATATTCTTGTACATAGGAGGCAGTATTATAGTAGTTATATTCTTGTACATAGGAGGCAGTATTATAGTAGTTATATTCTTGTACATAGGAGCAGTATTATAGTAGTTATATTCTTGTACATAGGAGCAGTATTATAGTAGTTATATTCTTGTACATAGGAGCAGTATTATAGTAGTTATATTCTTGTACATAGGAGCAGTATTATAGTAGTTATATTCTTGTACATAGGAGCAGTATTATAGTAGTTATATTCTTGTACATAGGAGCAGTATTATAGTAGTTATATTCTTGTACATAGGGGCAGTATTATAGTAGTTATATTCTTGTACATATGAGGCAGTATTATAGTAGTTACATTCTTGTACATAGGAGGCAGTATTATAGTAGTTATATTCTTGTACATAGGAGCAGTATTATAGTAGTTATATTCTTGTACATAGGAGGCAGTATTATAGTAGTTATATTCTTGTACATAGGAGGCAGTATTATAGTAGTTATATTCTTGTACATAGGAGCAGTATTATAGTAGTTATATTCTTGTACATAGGAGCAGTATTATAGTAGTTATATTCCTGTACATAGGAGCAGTATTATAGTAGTTATATTCTTGTACATAAGAGGCAGTATTATAGTAGTTATATTCTTGTACATAGGAGCAGTATTATAGTAGTTATATTCTTGTACATAGGAGGCAGTATTATAGTAGTTATATTCTTGTACATAGGGGGCAGTGATATAGTAGTTATATTCTTGTACATAGGAGCAGTATTATAGTAGTTATATTCTTGTACATAGGAGGCAGTATTATAGTAGTTATATTCTTGTACATAGGAGCAGTATTATAGTAGTTATATTCTTGTACATAGAAGCAGTATTATAGCAGTTATATTCTTGTACATAGGAGCAGTATTATAGTAGTTATATTCTTGTACATAGGAGCAGTATTATAGTAGTTATATTCTTGTACATAGGAGCAGTATTATAGTATATATATCCTTGTAAATAGGAGGCAGTATTATAGTAGTTATAGTCTTGTACATAGGAGGCAGTATTATAGTAGTTATATTCTTGTACATAGGAGCAGTATTATAGTAGTTATATTCTTGTACATAGGAGGCAGTATTATAGTAGTTATATTCTTGTACATAGGGGCAGTATTATAGCAGTTATATTCTTGTACATAGGAGGCAGTATTATAGTAGTTATAGTCTTGTACATAGGAGCAGTATTATAGTAGTTATATTCTTGTACATAGGAGGCAGTATTATAGTAGTTATATTCTTGTACATAGGAGCAGTATTATAGTAGTTATATTCTTGTACATAGGAGCAGTATTATAGTAGTTATATTCTTGTACATAGGGGTAGTATTATAGTAGTTATATTCTTGTACATAGGGGTAGTATTATAGTAGTTATATTCTTGTACATAGGGGTAGTATTATAGTAGTTATATTCTTGTACATAGGAGCAGTATTATAGTATATATATCCTTGTAAATAGGAGGCAGTATTATAGTAGTTATAGTCTTGTACATAGGAGCAGTATTATAGTAGTTATATTCTTGTACATAGTAGCAGTATTATAGTAGTTATATTTACTAAACACTATTTCTCCTTTCTACAGTTTTCTTAATTCTTCTATTTCTTAGTATTGTTCTATATGCAAAAGTTGAAGCCTCCCCGTCGGGGAATCGAACCCCGGTCTCCCGCGTGACAGGCGGGGATACTTACCACTATACTAACGAGGAACTGCTATAGCAGCTTATCACATGGTAATCTTCTTAAAGGGAACCTGTCACCTGGATTTTGTGTATAGAGCTGAGGACATGGGTTGCTAGATGGAAGGCAATCGTAAGTGTAATCATTGTATGCCATACAGGGGACATATGTCGAAATATGCTTAAATAATCTAATGGAATTTATTGAACTCTGTCTGGACATCCATTCGAATAAATACTGAGCACTTTATCGACAAATATTTATCGACTTTTCAAAATATCGATTTTTATAACATCGAATCCCAATCGATTATATTCACCCTTAAGGGCTCCACTCGCCACTTTGAGTCTCTCATAGCACCCTTCATTATGCATTTTATACATCTTATGTAATCGCATTGCACGTTTAGATATTTATGATGCTGTTTTTATTCTGAATTGTTCTTAGTTATATTACTACCCACTGTTCTTATTATTTGTTATATATTATTGTTTTAGTATTTTATTGTTGAATCTGCATTAGGTGTAATAAATATTGTCACCATTATTTATCTTGTCTGTATCTCTGTGTGGTCCAAGTGTGAGTGCTCAGCCTCTCTACAATCTCTATATTCCTTTTTTGACTGGGTGAGTCATAAGGCTTGGTAGCACCAATCCATAGCCATAAACGGAGTGAGCCACCATATCTTTTATTTATAGTAGATATATTCCTGTACATAGGAGCAGTATTATAGTAGTTATATTCTTGTACATAGGAGGCAGTATTATAGTAGTTATATTCTTGTACATAGGAGGCAGTATTATAATAGTTATATTCTTGTACATAGGAGCAGTATTATAGTAGTTATATTCTTGTACATAGGAGCAGTATTATAGTAGATATATTCTTGTACATAGGAGGCAGTATTATAGTAGTTATATTCTTGTACATAGGAGGCAGTATTATAGTAGTTATATTCTTGTACATAGGAGCAGTATTATAGTAGTTATATTCCTGTACATAGGAGCAGTATTATAGTAGTTATATTCATGTACATAGTAGCAGTATTATAGCAGTTATATTCTTGTACATAGGAGCAGTATTATAGTAGTTATATTCTTGTACATAGGAGCAGTATTATAGTAGTTATATCCTTGTACATAGGAGGCAGTATTATAGTAGTTATATTCTTGTACATAGGAGCAGTATTATAGTAGTTATATTCTTGTACATAGGAGGCAGTATTATAGTAGTTATATTCTTGTACATAGGAGCAGTATTATATTAGTTATATTCTTGTACATAGGAGCAGTATTATAGTAGTTATATTCTTGTACATAAGAGGCAGTATTATAGTAGTTATATTCTTGTACATAGGAGCAGTATTATAGTAGTTATATTCTTGTACTTAGGAGCAGTATTATAGTAGTTATATTCTTGTACATAGGAGCAGTATTATAGTAGTTATATTCTTGTACATAGGAGGCAGTATTATAGTAGTTATATTCTTGTACATAGGAGCAGTATTATAGTAGTTATATTCTTGTACATAGGAGGCAGTATTATAGTAGTTATATTCTTGTACATAGGAGCAGTATTATAGTAGTTATATTCTTGTACATAGGAGGCAGTATTATAGTAGTTATATTCTTGTACATAGGAGGCAGTATTATAGTAGTTATATTCTTGTACATAGGAGTAGTATTATAGTAGTTATATTCCTGTACATAGGAGGCAGTATTATAGTAGTTATATTATTGAACATAGGAGGCAGTATTATAGTAGTTATATTATTGAACATAGGAGGCATAGCTTCTTCCCTAGGAACTTCCCAACCAATAGATCTTTATTACCAAGTAAAATGACCAAATACTATTTTTCCTTTCTACAGTTTTCTTGATTCTTCTATTATTTTATTTCTTTTTTTCTGAACATTGTTTTATTTACAAAAGTTGAAGCCTCCCCGTCGGGGAATCGAACCCCGGTCTCCCGCGTGACAGGCGGGGATACTTACTACTATACTAACGAGGAACTGCTATGGTAACCTGATCAGATGGTAATCTTCTTAAAGGGAAATTGCTGATTTTCCCACAGCAGCTACTCATCATAGAAGTCTGCGACCTTGGTGCTGTCCCACTACCGTAGGCGCACAGAATAGTCACACTGGGACAGTGCTATTGTAGTTATATTCTTCAAGATGTGAGGTACAATTGATATACCCATTAAGGGGGGAAAAAACTAAGGCAATAAAATATGTGCCGTTTCCTTTTGAGGAGACGCCCATGTGGGCATACACAAAAGCAGCTCCTCATTAGTATAGTGGTAAGTATCCCCACCTGTCACGTGGGAGACTGCGGTTCGATTCCCCGACGGGGAGGCTTCACTTCTTCATAGAAACATTTTACTGTACATTTATATAGAGGTAGGAAGAGACTAAGAGAATTCAAACATATAACTACACTCATTGACAAAAAAAACATACCACGCTCAGAAAGAATTGGCAGATTGCTGCAAATTTTGGTATGTAGTTATATCTCAGGCAGATATGTAAAGGATTACAGATGTGGTCTGATTAGATACTGGGTCTTGCCACAAGAGGGCGCAAAAGTGCTTTCCTTGCTGCCCTATATAAAGGCTCTCAGAGGCTACTTTTGGGTAGTGACCTTCTTGCTAAGGGTGGGTTCACACTAGCGTTAGGGATTCCGTTATGGCTATCTTTTATAACGGAAAAAAACGGAATGCCCAGACAGAATGCAAAACGGTAGCCTTTAAAAGGCATTTCGTTTCCTTTCCGTCCTAATAAAAGTCTATGGGAAAGCATAACGGATCCGTCTGGGTCCCGTTATGCAAGACGGAAAACAAAGTCCTGTCGACAGACGGATCCATTTTGATTCCCATAGACTTCTATTAGGACGGAGAGCAAACAGAATGCTTTTAAAAGGCTTCCGTTTTGCATTCCGTCATAATGCAAGTCTATGGGCAGAAGAACGGATCCGTCCTTCTAACTTATGGATTCTGTTATAACGGAATCCCCAACGCTAGTGTGAACCCACCCTAAGCGATAGTTCTCTGTTAGACATGCCTCCACAATGCACTCAAAGGCATTTTGCCCAGTTGACAGACTATGCCAGGGGGTGCATCACCGGACCGAGAGAAGCAGATTGGTGTCAACTAACTGCTCGCCATCTAGGCTGATCAGATATAGCTGGAAGCAGTAGTTACATAAGGGCAGGCACACATTGTGGAGGCAGATCTGTGCCTCCCCACAATCCTGTCTCTGAGCTCTACAGGCAGTTCTTTCCTCCTCATGGCTTGGTTTCTGCTCTGATATGTATCGTCGGCTGTGAGACCTTATGTAGACAGGGCTGTGTCTTTCCAAATCATGTCTAGTCAACTGAATTTACTACAGAAGACTCCAATCAAGGAGATGATCGAGAGAAATAGGAGGCCACAGAGCTAAATATCAAGTGTCATAGTAAAGGGCGTGAATACTTATGTCCATGTGAAATTTTAGTTTTTCCTTTTTAATCAATTTACCAACATTTCTAGAATTCCGTTTCTCATTTTTAAGGGTGTTGATAAGATGCATCTGAAACGCGTCAACTAATGACACCGCGCCGGTTTGTATCTTTTTCACATGCTTCAAGAGGCTGGATTTTTCTACATTTGCGCAGTATTAAAGTAGTTACATTTTTGCACATAGTGGACGGTATAAGGCCAAGTTCACACTTCAGTTATTTGGTCATATATTTCCATCACTTATTGAGAGCCGAAAACCAGGTGCGGGTCAGGCACCGGATCTCTGTGTGGGGTTCTCTACTGGTTTTGGCTCGGGTTCAGATTGCTGTATCCGAAACAGATTCTTTTAAAAACCTTTAAGAATATGGCCTCCGTCCTACTGTAAAATGTATGTCCTCCGCTGAGGTCTTTCTAAAGTTTTTAGCAAATATTGCGAGACTTGCTTCGTCTCAACTCTATCACGCGTCACTTCGTTTATTCACCTAAATTAGTGCATCAAAATACTAAGCCGAACTCGGCTTCGTGCCTCATCAACGAAACAGAGTTTGATACAGTAATTAATGCGAACGCGCGACGAGCCAAAGTACGTAATTCGAGATATTTGCTGAAACTTCAGATAGCAATCTAAACCGGATTCGCTCAACCTTACTCCCAATAACTGATGGAAATAACGGAAGTGTGAACAAGGCCTTACAATGATCGTTTGTTCCAACCCTACCGATAGTTGCCTTGTGTAAATCGGTTTCATTCCTATATTGCCAACTGGAACCAATGCAGTTAATCTGCCCGTGTAATAGAAAACGTCCTTATTGTTCTCATTGTCTTTGGATACAGCACAGATCTGCTCCACTCTATTCCATTGCAACTTTAATGAACAAGGAGAGTTTTTTGTTTTTTTAATCAAAATCTTTATTTTTATTTTTTTTCAGATTTATTAATAATCACAAATTCACAAAAAAGGCAAAAAAAAAAAAATTAAAAAATCGCTGGCTCAGTTAAAAATAATAAGTCTTGAGTTTGAGTGATGTTCTGGAGTAGAGGGAAAGGGGTTACAGACAGGAAGGGAAAATTTTCGGGTTTTACTGGAGGCTCTCATGGTTGTGCTGCTCTCTGGTGGGGTGTAAGTGCATTGCCGGCTGAACGGACATTAAAGCGATGTGAGGAGGAGGTTAACGGCGTCTCCAATCAGAATCGGCTGATCGGAATTCCAATCTCGTGATGCTGTGCTTTATAGGTGGTGTCACGCAATGTGGGATGTGTCATATAAAAAAGGGGGGAGGGGTGCAATGCACCAACTGCCCCACCGGGCATCCAAAATGAGAGGCCCCCTCCCCTCGGTAACACACACACACAAATAGTAAATTAACTTTTAAGAACAAAAAACACACAGGATAAGTATTTAGCACCAGGTGAAACACAAAGGAGAGAGGGTGTGCAATGCTCTGCAGACTTGGGGTAAAATGTGGTGGGGGTTAATTAGCACCAAAGACCTGCAAAGCATAACCCCCCCTCCTGCAAGACAGCTGCAATTCATAGACCCCCTCCACTGCCACAGTGCTGTGGTTTGTTATATTTAACCCCTCTCCGAATCTAACAGGTGTAGTTTTTGAAGAACACATTTTTTTATTTTTTATTTACCCGGACGCGACCTCTGTGATCGCCCCAATCCCACCACTGAAATGCAGAACCTCAGTTTCAGACCCTCTCCCGCCAGCACCTCCCCCCATCAGATAGGGGATTCAAAATATAAAAAAGCAAATCCAGAGCCAAACCCTTAGTAATCAGTTATCCCGCCACAGAGTAAAATAAAATGTACAGTAATCCATAGCACCATTTGTAGAACAGATAATAAAAAGCACCAAAGAAATCGGCAAAAGCTTATCCAACATAAAGGAGGTGAGGAATGAGCTGCGAGGGTTAATAAATAAAGCGGAAGGAGAAAGGAAAAGAAACATGGTCGCTGAACAAACCTCCCCCTCGACAGGCATCACACCTTTAGAAAGACTGTTGTAGAAGGAGAGGTGCAGTGACGCTTTCATGTGGTCTAGTTTACAGTAGGGCAAGAGATGTAATGATGGACTTATATGGTCCAAATACATGACTCACCCACCCCATCAGTGGTGTCGTCTGCACTATTAAAAGGTGTTGGTAGGACAGGTTTCAGAGGTGGAGATATGTACCCCATGGATGAGTGGTCCATGAGGGGTGTCACCTACACTCCGTAGAAAGTTTGTATTAGGGCAGAAGATGTAATGGTGGACTTATATGGTCCAAATACATGACTCGCACCCCATATGTAGCTTATATGTTCCACACACAGGACATGCCTATCAGGGGTGTTCAACCCTCTTTCGGTAGGTGGTGGTGCAGTAGAGGACTTATATGATCACACACATAAATTTCCTATCAAGGGTGTCCTCTACACCATTTAGAAAGGTGGTGGTAGGACAGGTGGTGTTACCGTGGATGTTCGTTGCATGCACCACTTGTGCCTCAAGTGTGTCCTCTCCAACCTTAAGTGCGTTTGTAACACTATGGGTTTCTCACAATGGATATTTGCTCATTGTCTGACACATTTGGTTGGCCAAATGGGAGTTGAACGTACTGGGTTTCCCATACTGAAATCTCCCTTGGTGGCCATATCTTGAAAGTGACACCATATCGGGTTACATATCTGTGATTCGGTTGGCGACTAATGTCTGAAGAGTCACTTTTGGCAGTCAATACATTGTTATAAGAAGGATCCAATGTCTTCTGTGTTCAACTGAATAGAAATTGTCCTCGACAGCGGAAGTTTCGACAGGGATGTGAGACATACTTTAGTTCTATTCTGACCAACTATAGGGGGGGGTATTAGGAAACGGTTGCCCAAAATTTACCATGAATTCTAACAACTATGGTGGTAATCTTCCATGGGAAGACCATCTCCATCAAGTAATAATGTTCTGCATGTCCAATAATCAACTTGTTGGATGATCAAGATAGTATGTCTATACACAGAATTCAGCCAAGTAACAGTTATCTTTACCGTTTAAGTTACCTAGATGTTTGACTATATAGTTGGGTTCAAAGTATGACACAAGAAGTCTTCTGCACTTCAACACAGCTCTCACTTTCTCAAAAAGTTTCCATTCATGGTACTTCTATATAGGTGACCCAATATCAACCATGATAAGAGATAATAATAGTCCTATCAGTAAACAACCCCGGCCTCCAGACTGAGGAGTCAAATCTGGTCGAAATGACCATTTATAGAACAGTTTTGTTTTTTTGCCTCATTGGGTAAAAGCTGGACCATAAATGAAGGATAAGTATAGACTGAAAACAGTCAGTCATTCACATTAAAATCCTAGAAAAGGTTTTCTGCAGGTACTGAGGGAACTTAAGAATCGGCAGATGATTCAAGAAACCTCTGCCTTAGCATGGTCACGAAACACAGACCACCAACCATGGAAATCCCCCTCCCAAGATTTGTAGGCCTTATTCCCTTTGAATATCTGTGGCCAAAAATAGGGATAAATTTACCCCGGTTCGTATTCATGGACAGCTGTTGAAGTTTTGTTGGTTAGAATTATTTGGACTACTCACAGAAAATCAGATCTTTTTATTATGAAAGAAAATTGCGAAAAAAGCATATTTTTGTTTGTTTCAACCATCAAGGCTTATTAGAAATGGCCTCACGCTTGGTGGCTACACAGTCACCTGTAGGGTTTTCTTCTAACCTACCAATCCTTATTTTTTTAACTAGACAGAAAAAACACTGGACCCTTCAATTCATTTATTCATAGCACCTACTAGCGCCAAAAGCAACCGAACAGACACCAGTGTGGCACCGAATATCGACAGAAACCTCAAGTCCTGTGAGGGAACACAAGTTTTTTTGAGCGAGCCTCACAAAACGCTATTTGGTTAAAATGGCCACCTTGTGCTGTCGGTGGTCCATAACCACATTGATTTTAGGTTGTGAAGGTGCATGAAGGAACACTCTGAATCTCTGAAGTATAGGACACACATTCAGGGTGGGGTCTGGTGAAGGGGTGGAGCCTGTGGTTAGGCAGGACCTAATGTGGGGGTGTGGACCTTAAAGACTCGGAAAGAGGACTGGCCTGTGGTTTTGTGAAACGAGAGGTATAAAGATTTACATGGAAGGAAAAAAAGAATACAACCAAAGCACCAAATACAACCAATAACAAAAAATATAATAAAATATTCAAGAAAGACAGGAATTTAACAAAATAAAAACAGACGCTACAAGCAAAAAAAGGGAAGTAACGAGCAGACGGGAAACATTCCATAGGTAAGTTAAACCAAATCTCTCTCTATATATATTTATTTATAAATTTCTATATTACAGAGAACAGGAAACGGGTGAAAAATCCAAGGAAATGGTTAAAAGGGAGGAGTCCGCGCTGAATAGATATTTCATCTATATATATATTTATAAAAACCCGTATCTCTTTCTCGTCAAATACAACCCGGAGAGAGGTTAATTCATTTGAAGTGGTAAGGGTGCCATCTTTTATTTATTTTTTCTTAACCCATTTAAGGAGGGCTCCTCTTAGACCTCAGCACAGTTGGTGTTCCACCACTCGGATTCTTTTCCCATCCATCCCAGTGGGGCTTTAATAAGTCAACTGTACCATGTCTCCACCCAACAGTGTTACGTTTTGTTCCCATCGAACCCACCTCCAATACTCTCCCCTTCCCTCCCCCCACCATGGACTCGTAAGTGATGCTCCCCGTCCTTACAGAAGGTGCCTCCTTCTTTGGGCACCCGGTCCGAGCATTTACCACAGCTTTTAATGACGACTTTTACGTTCAAGAATCACGATCACTTGCATGAGGCTTACCCTCCCTCCCCCACCCCCCAAAGATACTTTCCAACATACCCATTCAATAATACAGCATTAGCCTGGTCAGCGCCCCTCTGTCACACAGAGGGCACCCACGCACACTATTTTCAATAGCAGAGAACCACTCTGAACTTAATTTAAGAAATAAAATACACTCAGTGCCCCACCTGCAAAGAAAAAAAAAATCCCCCAAATTAATACCAATCCCCCCCGCCCTCAGAGTCACAAATTCAAGATTTCAGAATAAATATTCCTGATAAAATTACAAAAAACAAACAGAACGAGGAAATAAAAATTAAAATTATCAACAAAGACATGTAGAATCCTGCATCCTGATTGGCTGTTCCCACGAAAAGGAGAACGGGATCTGTGTAAACAAGGCCTGTGATTGGCTGGAGAGAGTGAAATATGAGCTGCCGATGCATAACTGGCTCGTCTCCCTCCTACCCTCCCTCTCTCGTTTTGTGGCTCTCTCTCTCTCTCTTTTTCTCTCAGTTGCAATTGGCTGGTTAAGTAGCACCGCCCCTCTTTTCCCTGGTCCTGGGAAGAGGGAAGAGTTTTGATTGGCTGGCTCGGCAGAGGAGGGGGGAGGAGACTGTTGCAGGAGCAGAAGAAGGAGGAGCAAAGGCTCACCGTGTGCTTGGAGGTGGGGCCTAAAGAAAAGAAAAATAAAATGTATATAAAAATCCAAAAAATTAATTACCACCTAAATGCAAAGATTCCCCTTGATTGAAGGCAGTCTTTTTTTGTTGAGTGAAGGCAGGTATTTTTGTTGTTTTGTGACTTTTATTTAACTGTTTTTTATGTTTCTAAGTGTGATCCAGTTTGATACTTAAAGCCAAAAATGCTTTTTCCCCCCCATCTCTGCATTTCAAAAACCATAACTTTTATTTTTCAGTCTCTGTATATGAAGGCTTGTTTTTTGCAGGATGACGTGCATTGTTTTATATACTTTTTTAATGTACCATATAACAAGTGATGGCATAAAAAGCAAAAAAAACTGCCTCTGCCATTGTTTTTTGGGGTTTTATTTTTATGGTGCTCGATGATGGCATAATTGTACTGACCCTCAGAATAAAACCAATACCAAATTTATATATTTTTAATGTTTTTCTTCTGCACAATTAAAAAAAAAAGTATTTTTTTTTTTTTTTACTGGTGGGATGAGTTGTAGTTTTCATTAGTGCCATTTTGGAGTACATGTGACTTTTTCTCCATTCTTTTGGGTGGTGGAATTGACGAAATACACCAATTTTCACATTGGCATGCAAGATAAAAAATGTTGATCATTTCATTGTATACATGGCACGCTGTACATCATGACAGACATGGCAGTACCAATTTAAAATGTTTCCCTTTTTTTCTTATTTTTCTTTTATGTAAATAAAGTGTTTTTAAGCGGAAAAGATTTGAGTTTTTTCTTGATTTTTTTCATAAGTTTTCTATGCCCCAGTGGATGACTTGAGCATGCATCGCTCATCCTATACACTGCAATACTTCTGTACTGTAATGTATTATGTCAGTTACAGTAAAAATGACAGGATGGCTATAAGGTCCTGCCAAAGGCAGGGCATGGCAGGCGTCACTACAGGACATGCCTAGAAAAGGCATCTTAGTTGCCGTAGCAACCCCTCAGCACCCCACAATCACATGCCAAAGGTGCAATGAAACCTTTGCCCTCTCTTTACCACATTCAGGTTTTACCGCCAGGAGCACAGTTAACTATGATCCCTGCAAAGAGAGCGGGATGGCAGCTGTACATTACAGTTGGCACCGGCAAGTGATGAAGTGGGCACCATACTATGGTGTTGAAGTAATGTAGTAGTATGGCGCATGGTAGGAAGGGGTCAACAATCTTTATTATGCATGTAACAGTCCTTGCTACAGCCTTTATTAGGGACCCAGGCTGTCACTGTACAGTTGGACCTGTGAGCCATGTTGTTTGCTTTGCAGAAGGAGTCCCTGACCGCAGGTCCTCACCAGGTGAAAGGTGTCGTACATCTGCATAAGTTCCTCCACTCTGTACTGCTCCAGGATGACCACGTTGCTTGAGGAGATACTAGATGATCGAGCACAAGACTCGCAATGCACCAGGTAAGAGTTCTTACCCCCGCTCTCACTGGTGACAAACAGGATGTTAAAAACTTCCACCTGATGGAGAGAGAAACATAAAAGAGTGAGGACCTGGAGGTCACCTTGGTGCGTCCCATACCTTATAAACAGGCACTTACGTCACACTCATTGCAGTAGTAGGCTGGTTCATCTTTAACTCTAGCTTGATAGGCGATCTTCTTCCCGCTGCGGAGGAGTCTGTCTCGCTGGATCTGACATCGCTTAACGGATTGTAAGAGACAGTATCTACAATAGGAAGAGACTGGAGTAAGAAACAGAGCAGAGGAGATCGGAGGGTGCAGGGAAAGTGCAAAGTCAGGAGCAAAGTAACGATGGAGAAAAGAAAAAGAACGCAAGGAAGAGAAAATTGTGTGAGAGGAGAAATAAGTGGGGAAGAGCAAGGAGCAGAGTAGAAGAGCAGAGGAATGGGTACAGTGGTAGAGAGGCAGAGAAGAGGAGTAGAAGAAGCCGAGAGACAAAGCAGATAAACCTATATGGAACCGCAGAGGAAAAGGAGCTGGAAGAAAAGAAAGGGGTGGGAAAACACAAAAGACAAGGAGGAACCAGAGACTTGAGAGGGTGAAATTAAGGAGGAACACAACAAACAAGGAGATGAAGACCAGCATGGAAAGAAGATCCTACAAAAGACGAGATTAGTAATGAGGAGAGGGAACAGGGAAAAGACACAGCACGGAGTGGTGGAGGTGACCCTCACTTTATCATGCCGTACAGGTCCGGATCTGTGATTTTCACCGTTCTGGCCACATTCCAGGACACGTGGATCATGGGCACAATGGATTTCACGTTCTTGACCTCATTCCACTCGAAACGTTCCAGAGCCAGCTGATACTGGTAAGCTGTAAGGAGAATCACGAGAAGATGTCACCACGGATTATTCATATGAACCCTCATAATCCACAATACATTGCGAAAAAAGCTTGCTTACGTGTCAGAGGCCCGACGTTCCAGGCAATGTTGTTACACCATCCTGTGGCCTGCACCCAGTGAACGGTCCCTGCGTTAATCCAGACCAAATCGCCAGGCCGCTGCACAAAGCGATACACTGGGATATCAGCTCGGTAAAGATCCTCCAGAACTGGCCACCAGGAGCCCGTCAGGTAATCCAGGTTATGCCTGGAAAAAGGAGTCCACGTTTAGAAGGAATAAAATTATGTTTCGTATCGGGGTGCCCTCTAGTGGAAACGTCCAGGAGTGCAGGAGTCTCACCTGTCACAGAAGGCACTGATCTTCTCCCAGTAGTTTTCATGTACTGCAAACCACTCACAGTCTCCGGGCCCAATATTTATATTCACCGAGCAGAAGTTATTATTTTCCTGATGTCCTGGATAAGAGGAGACAAAAAGAATGAGAAGCTGGAGGCAAATCCACAACATACACAAACCTGAAACCAGACCTACAAAAGGCAAAACTAAACTTCTCTTACTGTTCATAGAACGAGAGATAGAGAGAGAGACGGAGGAAAACAGACTGTACAAGAACAAGAGAAGGCGAGTGCAGAAGAAAGTGACAGACTGAGCGAGAGCACAGAGAGAGATCAAACAGAGAGAATGAGCGAGTGCGGAAGAAGAGCAAAAAGAAAGACTAGGCAAGCGCAAAAAGAGACTGAACGAGTGCAAAAGAGATTGAGCGAGAGCATAAAGATAGATCAAACAGAGGGACAGAGCGAGTTCAAAAGAGACTGAACGAAAGCATAAAGAGGGATCAAACAGAGAGAGAGAATGAGCGAGTGCAAAAGAAAAAGACTAAGCGAGTGCAAAAGAGAGAGACTGAGCAAGAGCATAAAGAGAGATCAAAGAGAGACTGAGCGAGTGCAAAAGAGACTGAGCAAGAGCATAAAGAGAGATCAAACAGAGACAGAGTGAGTGCAAAAGAGAGACAGACTGAGCAAGTGCAAAAAGAGAGATCAAAGAGACTGAGCGAGTGCAAAAAGAGAGATCAAAGAGACTGAGCGAGTGCAAAAGAAAAAGACTGATCAAGTGCAAAAAGAGAGACTGAGCAAGAGCATAAAGAGATATCAAACAGAGAGACAGAGTGCAAAAGAGAGACAGACTGAGCAAGTGCAAAAAGAGAGATCTGAGAGAGAGTGAGTGCAGAAGAAAGACTGAGCAAGTGCAAAAAGAGAGAGATGAAGCAAGAGTAAAAGCAAGAACAACAGAGAGCAAAAATAAAAAGTGAGACACTGAGCAAAAGAAAGGGAGAGCAAAAAAGGAGATGGACAGAGCAAGCGCAAAAGACAGAAGAGGTGTAAAAGAGAGACACACAGACTGAATGGCTCCAAAAGAGTGAGAGCAAAGTGAGGGAGAGACCCGAAACAAAACAAAAAGTGTGATAGCAAATGACAAACCCGAGGTAAGAGAGACAGAGCAACTGCAAAAAAGATACAGTGAACACAAGAGAGAGACTGATCAAGATCAAAAGAGACAGAGCTAGAGCAGAGGAGAGTGCGGAAAAGGGAGCGAGAGCACAAGGAAGAGATTGAGAGCCAAAGAGAGAGCAGGAAAGAGCAGAGCAAGCAAGAGACATACAATGTATTCGGAAACTCTTCGGACCCTGCCACTTTTTTCACATTTTATGTCGTCCCTTGTGCGAACATCAAAAAATAAAATAAAATAAGCACATTTCCCCTGTGAATCTGCGCTCCGTACCACATAACGAGAACGTGAAAACAGAATTTTACGCAATTTTATTGAAAAAAGAAAAACTAAAATGTTCCATAGACATAAGTATTCAGCCCCTTTGCTATGACACCTGGCATTTAGCTCTGAGGCCTCCCATTTCTCTGGTTTATCTTTGAGATGTTCCTACACCTTGATTGGAGTCTTCTGTGGTAAATTCAGTTGACTGGACGGGATTTGGAAAGACACAGCCCTGTCTACATAACGTCTCACTACTGACAATGCTTCAGAGCAAAAACCAAGCCATGAGGAGGAAAGAGCTGCCTGTAGAGCTCAGACACAGGATTGTGTGGAGGCACAGATCTGCAGAAGGGGACAAAACATTTTTGTTGCACTGAAAGTTCCCAAGAGCTCAGTGGCCTCCATAATTCTTAAAAATGGAAGACATTTGGATCAACCAAGAATCTTCCTAGACCTGGCCACCACACCAAACTAATTAATCCGGGGAGAAGGGTCTTGGTAAGAGAGGTGACCAAGAACCGAATTGTCACTCTGGCTGAGATCCAAAGATCCTGTGTACAGATGGGAGAAACTTCCAGAAGGTCAACCATTACTGCAGCCTCCACCAATCTGGGCTTTAGTGGCCAGAAAGAAGTCTCTCCTCAATAAAAAGACACATGAAAGTTTCCAAAAAGCACCTAAAGGACTTTCAGACTGCGAGAAACAAGATTCTACGGTCTGATGAAACCAAGATGGAACTTTTTGGCCTTAATTATAAGCGTCATGTCTGGAGGAAGCCAGGCACGGCTCATCACCTGCCCACTGGTGGGGGCAGCACCATGCTGTTGGGGGCAGGGAGACTGGTCAGGGTGGAGGGAAAGCTGAGTGGAGCAAACTACAGAGATATTCTTAATAAAAACCTGATCCAGAGCTGTGGACCTCGGACTGGGCTAAAGGTTGACTTTCCAACAAGACAATGACCCTAAGCACACAGCCAAGACAACACAGGAGCGGCCCAGGGACAACTCTGTGAATGTCCTTGAGTGGCCCAGCCTCAGCCCTGAACCCAATGGAACTTCTCTGGAGAGACCTGAAAATGGCTGTCCACTGAAGGTCCCCAACCAACCTGACAGAGCTTGAGAGGAACGGCAGAAAATCTCCAAATCCAGGTGTGCAAACCTGGTGGCATCATCCCCAAGAAGATTGGAGTAAAGGGTTTGAATGGCAATGCAAGATTTTAGTTTTTCCTTTTCAATAAATTAGCTTTAGATTTCCAACAATCGGTTCTCATTTTCTCAAACTTTTTTTTAATTTTAGCACGAGGCCCATCATACCAAAATGTGAGAAAAAGAGAAAGGGTCTGAAGACTTTCCTAAAACACTGTAAACATAAAAGCGCAGAGAGATATGTGGACAGTAAAAATAAAATGGAGTCACAGAGGAGGAGGAGTTGCATCCTCAGACATAACGTGTGGTACGTATGGTGCTTGTACCTGGTGTACGACTTCCCGGGACCTTCATGTAGAGCTGCACCGTGTTCATCCCAAGGATTGTATGACCCACGTGGCTTAACATGTTGGCATTAGATGTCACACGCATGAAGGATGGAAGCTTTAGCAGCTCCTGCAACTGAGGCTTCCACCTGCATCACAAGACAGAGAGATGTTAGGGGTGGAGGAACATAGCCCAGAGCGTCGGTGGAGTCGGAGACAATACAGATAGCGGAGGATTAAGCGTCCACCTTCTCGTCTCACCTTTTAGGGTCAGAGAGGTCGATGTTGGTTCCAAATTTAATAATATGAGGAGTCTTGTGCTCAGTGTTTGTGCTGAAGGGAAAGAGAGAACATCATCAATGACGGAGGTTTAAAGTGGAATACTTTATGCCATGTATTTGGAGATTGGAGCATTGTCTATGGCAACGGTAAGTAGAAAACTCCTTAAAAAACATGTCTGCAGGATACTTGATATGGTGCTGCACGTAAGACCAACCAGCAGGTGGCAGCAGCGAGTTGTGGGGTTGAGCCCTGCGGCTGGAAAGTCATTTACAAATACAGGGATGATTAAGCTCCTCCCTCTACTCCGATTCATGCAGGAAAAACTACCTACACTGTAAAGACACTTACCTGGGGGGTGGGTTTTCTGTGGTGCTGTCGGGTTCGATGGTCTCGTTGGTCTCGTCGTCACTGTCTTTGTCTTCCTGTAAAGCGGTAACAGATGAGATCAGGATATGGCACCAATGGAGCCCACCTCTGGGACCCGCTCCTATCTCCAGAATGGGGCCCCTGAAGTAAAGAAGCGCACACCGTGCAGGTGCGGCCGCCCTCTACTTGCTTCTATGGGAGTTCTGAAAATAGTTCAGCACCCTTGGTGGCCCCATTATGAAGACAGGAGCGGGTCCTAGAGGACGGACCTGCACCTATCTGACATTGGTGGCATATCCTAGAGATACACCATAAATGTCAACCCCTTTAAAGGGAATCGGTCACTCTGATTCTGTCCATTATCTGCAGCGTTACATGAGAAGTCCTGCAGATGAGGAGGCCAGATCACTATTTATTTTCCTACTGTCCCCTGTTGCACTGAAATACATTGTCAGGACTGCTGCGCTGTTCTAACATGATGGAGAGGACTCATGCGCATGCGCAGCAGTCCTGACAATGTATTTCAATGCAGCTCTGAGCGCTGACAGCAAGGTAATGGGGGTAAAATAGTGATCTGGACTCCAAATCTGCTGGACTACTCAGGTATCACTGCAGATAATGGTCCAAAATCGGGGCGACAGATTCCTTTTAGGTGTTACTGCTGCTATAGTAACGAGTAACGACTGCCTCGGCTGAAATACATTACCTGCAAAGACTCTTGGAAGGAGGAGGCCTGGTACTGGGCATATTTGGCGATGGTTGTATGGGAGCGGCTACTCTCACAGTGCCAGACTTGGCGAGTCCCAGAAGGGTCCCAGTTTTCGTCGGACGGCTGCTGCACCTGAGTACGGACCTCTACTGTGTGTTCTGAGTTTGCCTCCACCAGGGTCTTCGTGGAGAAGAGGCCGAGATCTGATGAGGAGAAAATAGTGTGAGATCATCCTGCAGCAGCAGCAGCAGCACTCCGCCAGCCTCCCTTCTCTATATGCCCTAGATGTAAACGGACTACAGCCAAAGTGTAGGGAACGTACTCAGCCTCAGGGATCCAGCCAGCCCGCGAATCACTGTGATCGGGTTCTTGGGGTCAGTGCAGAACTGGAACAGAACCGGGGAGAAGGCGTCTCTCTTACTCTCCAGCTGTGAAAGTAAAAGAAGAAGCTCAGAGCAGCAGATAGACCTAGGGCACGATTCTGTATCACCCTGAAGTGGGAGGGGCAGACTCATAGCTCCTTCTATATGTATCACCCTGCAGGAGGAGGGGCAGACTCATAGCTCCTTCTATATGTATCACCCTGCAGGAGGAGGGGCAGACTCATAGACCCTTCTATATGTATCACCCTGCAGGAGGAGGGGCAGACTCATAGACCCTTCTATATGTATCACCCTGCAGGAGGAGGGGCAGACTCATAGCTCCTTCTATATATATCACCCTGCAGGAGGAGGGGCAGACTCATAGCTCCTTCTATATGTATCACCCTGCAGGAGGAGGAGCAGACTCATAGCTCCTTCTATATGTATCACCCTGCAGGAGGAGGGGCAGACTCATAGCTCCTTCTATATGTATCACCCTACAGGAGGAGGAGCAGACTCATAGCTCCTTCTATATGTATCACCCTGCAGGAGGAGGAGCAGACTCATAGCTCCTTCTATATGTATCACCCTGCAGGAGGAGGGGCAGACTCATAGCTCCTTCTATATGTATCACCCTACAGGAGGAGGAGCAGACTCATAGCTCCTTCTATGTGTATCACCCTGCAGGAGGAGGGGCAGACTCATAGCTCCTTCTATATGTATCACCCTGCAGGAGGAGGAGCAGACTCATAGCTCCTTCTATATGTATCACCCTGCAGGAGGAGGAGCAGACTCATAGCTCCTTCTATATGTATCACCCTGCAGGAGGAGGGGCAGACTCATAGCTCCTTCTATATGTATCACCCTGCAGGAGGAGGGGCAGACTCATAGCTCCTTCTATATGTATCACCCTGCAGGAGGAGGGGCAGACTCATAGCTCCTTCTATATGTATCACCCTGCAGGAGGAGGGGCAGACTCATAGCTCCTTCTATATGTATCACCCTGCAGGAGGAGGGGCAGACTCATAGACCCTTCTATATGTATCACCCTGCAGGAGGAGGAGCAGACTCATAGCTCCTTCTATATGTATCACCCTGCAGGAGGAGGAGCAGACTCATAGCTCCTTCTATATGTATCACCCCGCAGGAGGAGGGGCAGACTCATAGCTCCTTCTATATGTATCACCCCGCAGGAGGAGGGACAGACTCATAGCTCCTTCTATATGTATCACCCCGCAGGAGGAGGGACAGACTCATAGCTCCTTCTATATGTATCACCCTGCAGGAGGAGGGGCAGACTCATAGCTCCTTCTATATGTATCACCCTGCAGGAGGAGGAGCAGACTCATAGCTCCTTCTATATGTATCACCCTGCAGGAGGAGGAGCAGACTCATAGCTCCTTCTATATGTATCACCCTGCAGGAGGAGGGGCAGACTCATAGCTCCTTCTATATGTATCACCCCGCAGGAGGAGGGGCAGACTCATAGCTCCTTCTATATGTATCACCCCGCAGGAGGAGGGGCAGACTCATAGCTCCTTCTATATGTATCACCCCGCAGGAGGAGGGGCAGACTCATAGCTCCTTCTATATGTATCACCCTGCAGGAGGAGGGGCAGACTCATAGATCCTTCTATATGTATCACCCTGCAGGAGGAGGAGCAGACTCATAGCTCCATCTATATGTATCACCCTGCAGGAGGAGGAGCAGACTCATAGCTCCTTCTATATGTATCACCCTGCAGGAGGAGGGGCAGACTCATAGCTCCTTCTATATGTATCACCCTGCAGGAGGAGGAGCAGACTCATAGCTCCTTCTATATGTATCACCCTGCAGGAGGAGGAGCAGACTCATAGCTCCTTCTATATGTATCACCCTGCAGGAGGAGGAGCAGACTCATAGCTCCTTCTATATGTATCACCCTGCAGGAGGAGGGGCACACTCATAGCTCCTTCTATATGTATCACCCTGCAGGAGGAGGAGCAGACTCATAGCTCTCTCTATATGTATCACCCTGCAGGAGGAGGAGCAGACTCATAGCTCCTTCTATATGTATCACCCTGCAGGAGGAGGGGCAGACTCATAGCTCCTTCTATATGTATCACCCTGCAGGAGGAGGAGCAGACTCATAGCTCCTTCTATATGTATCACCCTGCAGGAGGAGGGGCAGACTCATAGCTCCTTCTATATGTATCACCCTGCAGGAGGAGGAGCAGACTCATAGCTCCTTCTATATGTATCACCCTGCAGGAGGAGGAGCAGACTCATAGCTCCTTCTATATGTATCACCCTGCAGGAGGAGGAGCAGACTCATAGCTCCTTCTATATGTATGACCCTGCAGGAGGAGGAGCAGACTCATAGCTCCCTTCTATATGTATCACCCTGCAGGAGGAGGGGCAGACTCATAGCTCCTTCTATATGTATCACCCTGCAGGAGGAGGGGCAGACTCATAGCTCCTTCTATATGTATCACCCTGCAAGAGGAGGAGCAGACTCATAGCTCCTTCTATATGTATCACCCTGTAGGAGGAGGAGCAGACTCATAGCTCCTTCTATATGTATCACCCTGCAGGAGGAGGAGCAGACTCATAGCTCCTTCTATATGTATCACCCTGCAGGAGGAGGGGCAGACTCATAGCTCCTTCTATATGTATCACCCTGCAGGAGGAGGGGCAGACTCATAGCTCCCTTCTATATGTATCACCCTGCAGGAGGAGGGGCAGACTCATAGCTCCTTCTATATGTATCACCCTGCAGGAGGAGGAGCAGACTCATAGCTCCTTCTATATGTATCACCCTGCAGGAGGAGGGGCAGACTCATAGCTCCTTCTATATGTATCACCCTGCAGGAGGAGGAGCAGACTCATAGCTCCTTCTATATGTATCACCCTGCAGGAGGAGGAGCAGACTCATAGCTCCTTCTATATGTATCACCCTGCAGGAGGAGGAGCAGACTCATAGCTCCTTCTATATGTATCACCCTGCAGGAGGAGGGGCAGACTCATAGCTCCTTCTATATGTATCACCCTGCAGGAGGAGGGGCAGACTCATAGCTCCTTCTATATGTATCACCCTGCAGGAGGAGGGGCAGACTCATAGCTCCTTCTATATGTATCACCCTGCAGGAGGAGGAGCAGACTCATTCAATAACTTACATAAATGCTGGGTGTTGGAGGGTTCAGCTTCTCTCGGGGAAGGTTCCTCTCCGTTCCCACGGGAGGCTTCACAGACATAGAAGGAAGGACGTAAGACTCTTTATATTTCCCCTTCAGCACCATATTCCTGTACGATAAAAAACAAGAAACGATTGATGAGAAAGGGACAAGACAAATGTGGATAAAGACATCATACATACTGTATATTGATATACATTTCCTCATCGTCATCCTACAGTCTTACATCTTATGCTCCAATGTAGAACAGCTTAGGAAATCTCTGAGAAGTAGTCCTTACACCCTGTATGCTGTGAATGGCTGGGACTGCTGATCAGGACATTACATTAAGGAATTTCCATTCACTGATTTCTTCATCTGCAGCTAAACCAGTCAAGCAACTACATATATACCACCCCACCCGTTCTGTGCGTCGTACCTGTTGCTGCGATGGATACTGTAGTCTTCTAGGCTGGAGAACAGTATGTTCTCTCTGCTGCTCTGTCTCTCCTCTTAACATCAAACCCCTGGTTATGGAGTTCCCTCCCCCTAAATTCATGGGGAAGGGGCCGTCTGAATTCGCCAAAACAGATAATAGCTGCCTGCCTGGCAACCATTGCAGACATCAAGATCCAATGGAGTGGCTTCTGAACACCACTTAAAGGGTAGCTCTACTCATAAGCATCATGTTTTTTAACTTATGACTCATAGATATCACAATTAGAATTTGGTTGACTGCCACTTGAAATGCTGAAGTGCCCCCTAAAAGCCTAGCTAAGTCCCTATAATTCAATGGCCGGGGTGAAGCCTGGAGCACGGCAGCCACTTCACTGCCGGACCAGGCAGAAATCAATGGATGTAGCCATGTCACGCTTCACCCCTGCCGGCAGTGAGCGATCCTGACTGGTGAGGGGTCCAGGGCTAGGACCCCACCAATCACGCACTCATGGCCTATCCTTAATTCTTTGAGGGGGAACAGGACATTTCCATAAAGACACCCCTTCTCTACAAAGCACTCACTTGGTAGCCTTGATGATTTCAGCAGCTGTATGGTTAATGGTCAGTTCACTGGCCATCAACCTCTTCTCCTCCACCTCTGATGCAATGAAAGTCTCACGGTCGCCACTCTCCACCTTGATCAATCTTATTTTCAGCTCCTTTGGTGGTCCCTCGGTGAAGGGTCTCATCTTCAGCAGATCAGAACTTGGTGTACCATGGGAAGTAGGAGTTGGAGCAGAGGCAGGAGCAGAGTGTGAGGAGGACTGGTTGTGATGGCCATCCTCCGCACATCTTCTCCCGCCTTCTGCCTTTCTTCGATCTCCTCCTGATCCTTGTTTCGAAGATTTAGGAGCATCTCTACTCTGGCTCTGAAGGTCCAAGTTTCCCAAGATTTGCCTCTCTGTGTCCTTCTGCGAGCGCCTTTCTTTCGATCGCCTGCTTCTGTCCCTCTTAGGCTTTCGATGCCTCCTGTCTTTCTTTCTTCTCTCGTCCTTGCTTCGGGTTGGGGCAGGAAGAGACAGGGTTATCCTCTCCTGAGGTCTCTCGGCTTCCACAGCTTTTACGCTCTCTCCTTGTGATTCTGCTACAGTCGTGGGTGAATCGCCAAGTAAAAGTCGGCCATCACTTTCCACCATTGCCATTTCAGAAGAGGTACTTTCATAGGTGTTCTGGGTCTCTGTACATTGTTTGGGCAATTCCCGTTCAGTCTTTTCAAACTCCTTGACGGGTGTCTGCACTTTCGAGATACATTCTCCGGCTGATGCAGTCGGAGTAACATCAGTTTTCTCAGCAGGAGACTTTATCTTAAAAATCTTTTTTAGTTCTCCGTCAAGCGCCTTGCTAGGTCTTGGTGCTGGTTCTATTGTTTCTTGCTTACGTTCCTCTTTTACTTCAGTCATCTCGACAGTCCATTGAGGTTCTGGATTCTTCTCGGCCATGTTTTTAGATTCCTCCTTTACACCAGAGGTTTCAAGCTTTCTCCCAGTCACACAGTCTGCCTTCATGGCATCAAAGACAATTTCAGGTTTAGCTTTAGTAGTGGAGTCCTGGTTGTGAGCACCCCAAATGTGGTCAAGTTTAATTTCAATTGCTATATCGGGTCTTTGTGCTCCTTTCTCCTTCTCATCCTTCTCCCTGGATCGACTGCTCCCAGACCCCATTGTGCCTTCCACCAAAGTTTCACAAGCACGTGCTATATCCTCCAAAATGTCTGTCTCAGTGCGGACACCAGGCCTTGTTGCTGCCACCCCTTCGCGTCCTGTTACATGTGAGGTAGACGCGGCTCCAATCTTAGAGTCCCAGGCCCGATGTGAGGTAAATTGGGCAGTGTATGGATCAACATTACGCTTGCTCACTATAGTAGCACCAGTAAAATAGGACGAACCCCCTCCAGTTTTGAGGCTGTGTCCTCCACGGTAGGAATACTTCTGCCCCTCTAGAACACTTGCCAGGGATTTGAGGACGCTATTGCCCCCATGTAGAGCAGGTTTAGCTTCACTAACAGCTTCTTGCCCCAGTATTGCTTTTTTAGGTCCATAGTAATGTATCTCCCCAGATTTGGGTTCTGGTGGCTTGGTACCAGAAACAGGGTGAGTTGGACCACTGAGGTGGGGTGTTGCTCTGGTCTCTGCTGGTGGGCAGACGGGAGAGGCAGAGGAATTAAAGTCCTCATCACTAGAGCTGCCGCGCCTTTCCTCCTTTTCTATTGACTCATCAAGCATCTTCATAATGTCCTCCAGCCCCTCTGGTAAAATCTTTGAGAACTCTGTGGCTTCCTCAAAGGGTTCGGCCAGCTGTCCAGCAGGAAAGTCAAAGAGCTGATTGCATCCGGAGGGCTGTTCTTTCACTTGTTCCTGTTCTTTGCTCTCTGGCACAGCTGGATTTGGACTTAAAGACTTCTGAGTCAAGACTGAAGTGGGTGTTGTAGGCGGAGCAGCTAAACCCAGCACCTGAAGGTTTCCTGAGGTATCTTTGTGGTAGGTTGTAGAAGAGGAACAGAACGAGGCTTTGTCCTCTTGAGCTGGTGACCTCATTCCACCTGAATAGCTACCCTCGGACATCGAAAGTCCATGGCTTAAGTGTTTGCCTTTGATGTCCAGCTCTGGAGACTGAGGGCTTTTCTTAATCTCTTGTTCTATTACCTCCTCATTCTTTGGGGCAAATAACCCAGATTTATCAATTTTTTGCAGGCTCTTGAGAACATGATCCAGGTTGGCATCCTGGAAGGCCTCAGACCTCGGCCTGACTTTGCTGGTGGTGATGACCTGAGTTTGATGATCAAAGACGCTGCCCCCTGCTGCGTTATCACAAGGTGAATAGTAACCCTCTTCTTTGACGGTAACATGACTATCCCCATAAAGAATCTCTTCCAGTTCATCTTCACTCTTCGACTCCTCCTTGACTGGGGCTGGCACCCAGTTTTGCTGGAGAGAAGGGGTGGAAGATGGCTGCGGTTGGAGTGGCAGGCATATAGTTTTCGGTGGGTCTGGCTCTTCTGATGGTGGGCAGATACTGGACGTGGTATCCACTGGGGATGGCTGGAAAAAAAAAAGAACGATTAAACAAAAAATAACTTTTCAAGCTTTTTAATGTATGCAAGGCTACTGACTAATTAGAGAAACACTTACAGAGGGCAATTCAGTCCTAGAGGTCTTCTGTGTTGGGATGCGGGATCTTCTCTGGTCGTAAGGCACGTGGAGAGGAGGTGGTGCTGGAATGACCTCCGCAGGTGACCTCTGACACCGAGCCTCACTAAGGTCACTTGCAGGACGGGGCTGCTGGTGTAGTGGTGGTGGTGGACGTGCGGGGCAGTATGAAGAATAAGTGGGAACGTGGGGTGGAATGCGGGGATCCTGCCTCTCACGACGCTCCCCCCAGGGCTCGTGGTTAAGTGGGTTCCAGACATTCGGTTTTGTGGGTGCTTGGTGGTAAACATTGCCGGGACCCCCTGGCGGAGAGTGCAGACTGAGGTTACCCCTTCTTTGCTGGAATGTGAGAGAAGAGAATGACCGTCAACCTCGCTGAGAACAATTTTACCATGTGTTCTACTGCTGGCTCTCTCTCAGCACTGTCCTAACACATTAGCTGAGCTTCAACATGGCATTACCTCCTGCTGTACTACCGCAATACAGCAGATGACTGGGGGAAAACCATGGTGAATACGCTGCGCATGCAGACTTTGAGATGAATTTGCAGTGGATTTGTAAGCTAAGACAAGGAGTGGATCCCAAGTATACGGGGGGGGGGGGGGGGGGGGGGGGATGCATTGGAAAGATTTACGCTTTTTTCTCTTTTCTGGATCCACTCTTGGTTTTGCCATCAAAATACTGAAGCTACTTATCACATCTGCAATGTTGGAATGAGGCCTAAAGACCCATATAACCTGCTCTCACCTGGTCAGGGCTTCCACTCCGTCGCCGTTTCATGGGCTGCTCATCTCCTCCAAGCTGATTGTGAGGGGGTGACTGGAGTGACGGTGGATCAGCACTGGAAACGGGGCGCTTCAATGGTGGGGGTCCTCTTTTGCCTCCAAAATGCCTTTTTTGCTGACAATAACAAAATCGGAGAAATGGTACCAAAACCTAATAAACCCCCAACTTATTTAAAATCATTTGTGACTCTGGGCTGCTCACCTCATGGTGCATCAGGTCCCACACTTGTTGCAAGCGAGGCAGGGATTTGGGCCGATGGTGGTTCCAGAGGTGAGTCTAACAAACGTAAAAAATAAATAAAAGGGATGTAAATACAAGAAAGAAGAACAGGAAGAGAAGAGGGGGTCGGGAGGAGAGTGCAAATATACTGAAATGTTCCCCAAACTGGTTAATCCTTTTTTTCCCTCACCAGGAATTGAACTCAAAAATTTCAGTTTTGTTTTCATTACCGCAAAGTGTCATGGTGAAGCGTGGCAGTAGCATGGATGTGTAAGGGAAGTGCAATGGGGTCAAGCCTATGGAAAGGGCTACGTAAGACTTGGTGCAACGACAAGGACACCCTTAGATTGCATTACGTGTTATGTAGTACTAATATATCTCCAATGCGTGGGAAGAACCTGGTTCTCCTAGAGATCAGGGATTGCCCAGGATTCAGCAGCTCACCCTCTTTAGCAGAGAGGGATCACACGGGGTCCTCTAATAAATTAGGAGAGAAGGGTCCCGATCACCAATTAACTCGGAATACTCCAATAGGCCATACGATTACTCTAAAACTGGACCTAACAGCAAGTAGAGTAAGCAGAGTCCCATACCTGCTGCAGCCGAGAGATGTGAGCGTTCAGCTCGTAGCCACCATGGAAGCGCGCGGCGGCCTGGTAGCAGCGCACAGCATCCTCCAGTTCCTGCTCGGACTCATAGATCTGACCCAGCTGCTCCCAGATCTGTGGCTGCTTCTCGTCGCGCAGGAGGAGCTGGACGCAAGAATGTACCCGTTCCAGCTTCCCGAAGCGATGGCCAGGAGGAGAGCTGAAGGGCAAGAGCACAAAGACAATGAGAGACGGGACAACATCTAAATTAACATATGCTAAGGGTCAGAGGATGAACATAAAGGGGCACGGCTCCCAGGCAATTGTAGGGGGAGATACCAACAGCTGGACCTCCTTATAAGCATTAAAAGGCAGGCTTGATAATACAGTATGACAATACAACCCACCCCACCAGCGTACGCCCACACCCAGACACTTACCCGAGAGGGTAATAGGGTTTGCTGGGGTGGCCAATGTTTGTCACATGACTAGACGATAAGTGTGGGGGCAGCTGAGGTTGGTTAAGGTTGGTAGAGCATCTGAGAGCGAGATAGAAGGAGACAGAGGATGAAGCAGAGTGTGAGGTACACGGCTCTTACTACACGCCAGGTATACGCGGCGGTACATTTTATTACACCGCTGCTGTGACCTTTATATCTAATGTAATATGAACCAATTTCAAGAAAAACTTCCTCACCTGCCCGAAGGGAGCCATGCCCGGGGGTGCGCAGGGTTCCATGTGGAGTTTATTCCACTGATGAAGGGGTCACGGGGAAAGCGGGATCCAAACTGGTCCTGTGAGCGATACATCCAGACTGCTGGAAGAGCAGAGCCGTGTTATATCCGAATGACATGTCACAAGTCAGCTCAGTGCAAAAAATAAAAGGATAAAATACATACCGATTCAATCCGTGGGGTTTCACAGGTCGAGGTGCAAGGGCAGCGGAGATAGCATGATTTCCTCGATCAACAAGAAAGTCTATGGAGAAAATGAAAAAAAATAAAAAAAGTAAATAGTGTATCTTCTCACAATCAGACACTAGATGGCAGTGTGAACTATTCATAATCCTATTGAGATTCCAGGATAGACACTAGGGGGCAGCATACATATTGTCCTCCAGACAGCATTAGAAATTATGTCATCTAAAATGCAAAGACAATGTAATATTTCACATAGACCTGGTGACATTTACTAAACAAAAAAATACATCCTAATAAGTATTCAATTTGAGTCTGCCCCTCCTCCTGCAGGGTGATACATATAGAAGGAGCTATGAGTCTGCCCCTCCTCCTGCAGGGTGATACATATAGAAGGAGCTATGAGTCTGCCCCTCCTCCTGCAGGGTGATACATATAGAAGGGAGCTATGAGTCGGCCCCTCCCCCTGCAGGGTGATACATATAGAAGGAGCTATGAGTCTGCTCCTCCTCCTGCAGGGTGATACATATAGAAGGAGCTATGAGTCTGCCCCTCCTCCTGCAGGGTGATACATATAGAAGGAGCTATGAGTCTGCCCCTCCTCCTGCAGGGTGATACATATAGAAGGAGCTATGAGTCTGCCCCTCCTCCTGCAGGGTGATACATATAGAAGGAGCTATGAGTCTGCCCCTCCTCCTGCAGGGTGATACATATAGAAGGAGCTATGAGTCTGCTCCTCCTCCTGCAGGGTGATACATATAGAAGGAGCTATGAGTCTGCCCCTCCTCCTGCAGGGTGATGCATATAGAAGGAGCTATGAGTCTGCCCCTCCTCCTGCAGGGTGATACATATAGAAGGAGCTATGAGTCTGCTCCTCCTCCTGCAGGGTGATACATATAGAAGGAGCTATGAGTCTGCCCCTCCTCCTGCAGGGTGATACATATAGAAGGGAGCTATGAGTCTGCTCCTCCTCCTGCAGGGTGATACATATAGAAGGAGCTATGAGTCTGCTCCTCCTCCTGCAGGGTGATACATATAGAAGGAGCTATGAGTCTGCCCCTCCTCCTGCAGGGTGATACATATAGAAGGAGCTATGAGTCTCCTCCTCTTCCTGCAGGGTGATACATATAGAAGGAGCTATGAGTCTGCCCCTCCTCCTGCAGGGTGATACATAAAGAAGGAGCTATGAGTCTGCCCCTCCTCCTGCAGGATGATACATATAGAAGGAGCTATGAGTCTGCTCCTCCTCCTGCAGGGTGATACATATAGAAGGAGCTATGAGTCTGCCCCTCCTCCTGCAGGGTGATACATATAGAAGGAGCTATGAGTCTGCTCCTCCTCCTGCAGGGTGATACATATAGAAGGAGCTATGAGTCTGCTCCTCCTCCTGCAGGGTGATACATATAGAAGGAGCTATGAGTCTGCCCCTCCCCCTGCAGGGTGATACATATAGAAGGAGCTATGAGTCTGCCACTCCCCCTGCAGGGTGATACATATAGAAGGAGCTATGAGTCTGCTCCTCCTCCTGCAGGGTGATACATATAGAAGGAGCTATGAGTCTGCCCCTCCTCCTGCAGGGTGATACATATAGAAGGAGCTATGAGTCTGCCCCTCCTCCTGCAGGGTGATACATATAGAAGGAGCTATGAGTCTGCCCCTCCTCCTGCAGGGTGATACATATAGAAGGAGCTATGAGTCTGCCCCTCCTCCTGCAGGGTGATACATATAGAAGGAGCTATGAGTCTGCCCCTCCTCCTGCAGGGTGATACATATAGAAGGAGCTATGAGTCTGCCCCTCCTCCTGCAGGGTGATACATATAGACGGAGCTATGAGTCTGCCCCTCCTCCTGCAGGGTGATACATATAGAAGGAGCTATGAGTCTGCTCCTCCTCCTGCAGGGTGATACATATAGAAGGAGCTATGAGTCTGCCCCTCCTCCTGCAGGGTGATACATATAGAAGGGAGCTATGAGTCTGCCCCTCCTCCTGCAGGGTGATACATATAGAAGGAGCTATGAGTCTGCTCCTCCTCCTGCAGGGTGATACATATAGAAGGAGCTATGAGTCTGCTCCTCCTCCTGCAGGGTGATACATATAGAAGGAGCTATGAGTCTGCTCCTCCTCCTGCAGGGTGATACATATAGAAGGAGCTATGAGTCGGCCCCTCCCCCTGCAGGGTGACACAGCTGTGCAGGGGGGATGTACGGGGTGTGATGATGACATCTCTCGGCCTACACATGGCTGACTCAGCCCCCGGGTCACACACAGAGAGGTTACTCAGCGTACAGACGCCTCCCATGTGTCACCCACCACACACACGTATGACATCATACAGGGGGGCACATTGTGATGTGTTTCAGTGACTGGACATCTGAAGTGAGGGGGAAGACGATGACTACTTCCAGACATGTACTCAAAAATCAGACACCGTGATGAGTAAATATCAGCAGCAGAATGGGACCTTAGGATAAAAGATGTGACTCCCTGACGAAGAACACCCTCCCCCCCCTCACCCGACCTGCTACATGACTCACCTTAAAGGGGAGCTCCACTTTAAACAATCCCTAACTATTTGAAGGGTCCCTTGACAGTAAACTGATCATGGATCAACTCCAACTGGTACTCAGATGCTACATAATTTCCCTACAGCGCCACCACAGGGAAAGTGAAGCATTACACAAGTCCAATCAGATAACTGTGAAGAGCGCAACTGCATCTCATAGACAGACAAAGGGCTGGACATTCCTTTTAAACCTGACATATACATGAGAGACAGAAGTCTCATCCTGGAGCTTCTCTGTAAGACCTTCTACAGGAACATAGACTGTGTCTGTAACCATGGAGACACTACTACACCATGACCTGTATATACAGCCCAGATCCAGTATATACACTACTACACCATGACATGTATACACACACAGCCCAGATCCAGTATATACACTACTACACCATGACCTGTATATACACACAGCCCAGATCCGGTATATACACTACTACACCATGACATGTATATACACACAGCCCAGATCCAGTATATACACTACTACACCATGACATGTATATACACACAGCCCAGATCCAGTATATACACTACTACACCATGACATGTATATACACACAGCCCAGATCCAGTATATACACTACTACACCATGACATGTATATACACACAGCCCAGATCCGGTATATACACTACTACACCATGACATGTATATACACACAGTCCAGATCCGGTATATACACTACTACACCATGACCTGTATATACACACAGCCCAGATCCAGTATATACACTACTACACCATGACCTGTATATACACACAGCCCAGATCCAGTATATACACTACTACACCATGACCTGTATATACACACAGCCCAGATCCAGTATATACACTACTACACCATGACATGTATATACACACAGCCCAGATCCAGTATATACACTACTACACCATGACATGTATATACACACAGCCCAGATCCAGTATATACACTACTACACCATGACCTGTATATACACACAGCCCAGATCCAGTATATACACTACTACACCATGACATGTATATACACACAGCCCAGATCCAGTATATACACTACTACACCATGACATGTATATACACACAGCCCAGATCCGGTATATACACTACTACACCATGACATGTATATACACACCGCCCAGATCCGGTATATACACTACTACACCATGACATGTATATACACACAGCCCAGATCCAGTATATACACTACTACACCATGACATGTATATACACACAGCCCAGATCCAGTATATACACTACTACACCATGACATGTATATACACACAGCCCAGATCCAGTATATACACTACTACACCATGACATGTATATACACACAGCCCAGATCCGGTATATACACTACTACACCATGACATGTATATACACACAGCCCAGATCCAGTATATACACTACTACACCATGACATGTATATACACACAGCCCAGATCCAGTATATACACTACTACACCATGACATGTATATACACACAGCCCAGATCCAGTATATACACTACTACACCATGACATGTATATACACACAGCCCAGATCCGGTATATACACTACTACACCATGACATGTATATACACACAGCCCAGATCCAGTATATACACTACTACACCATGACATGTATATACACACAGCCCAGATCCAGTATATACACTACTACACCATGACATGTATATACACACAGCCCAGATCCGGTATATACACTACTACACCATGACATGTATATATACACAGCCCAGATCCAGTATATACACTACTACACCATGACATGTATATACACACAGCCCAGATCCGGTATATACACTACTACACCATGACATGTATATACACACAGCCCAGATCCGGTATATACACTACTACACCATGACATGTATATACACACAGCCCAGATCCAGTATATACACTACTACACCATGACATGTATATACACACAGTCCAGATCCGGTATATACACTACTACACCATGACATGTATATACACACAGCACAGATCCAGTATATACACTACTACACCATGACCTGTATATACACACAGCCCAGATCCGGTATATACACTACTACACCATGACATGTATATACACACAGCCCAGATCCAGTATATACCCTACTACACCATGACATGTATATACACACAGCCCAGATCCAGTATATACACTACTACACCATGACCTGTATATACACACAGCCCAGATCCAGTATATACACTACTACACCATGACCTGTATATACACACAGCCCAGATCCGGTATATACACTACTACACCATGACATGTATATACACACAGCCCAGATCCGGTATATACACTACTACACCATGACATGTATATACACACAGCCCAGATCCAGTATATACACTACTACACCATGACATGTATATACACACAGCCCAGATCCAGTATATACACTACTACACCATGACATGTATATACACACAGCCCAGATCCGGTATATACACTACTACACCATGACATGTATATACACACAGCCCAGATCCGGTATATACACTACTACACCATGACATGTATATACACACAGCCCAGATCCAGTATATACACTACTACACCATGACATGTATATACACACAGCCCAGATCCAGTATATACACTACTACACCATGACATGTATATACACTCAGCCCAGACCCAGTATATACACTACTACACCATGACCTGTATATACACACAGCCCAGACCCAGTATATACACTACTACACCATGACATGTATATACACACAGCCCAGATCCAGTATATACACTACTACACCATGACATGTATATACAGTCTCTGTAAAGTGTTAACAAGAAAACTCCACCTTGCTCTTAATTTCCCCGTATTTTTCCCTCCGCCCACAGACCACGTTTGCCCGGGGCTTCCCCCGTGCGTCACCGCGGTGTCTGTCTCACACAAGCGTTCAGTAAGTTTGAAGGGGAAATAGTTAAGTCAGCCAGAGGGCTGGAGCATGGAATGAATGGGCCTGGCAGACAAGGGGTTAGGAAAAACAGAGATCACATGACCATTTAACGCCAAAGAAGAGCGACACTGTGTGAGAGCGCGTGCCTAATACAACCGTAGGGGGAAAGAGTGAGACACGGCTATGAGACAGAAGACACAGAGAGACAGTCACTAACAGGTAGACTACAAAGATGGCCCTAAACTTGTGAGACATAGACGGGAGGCTGATAGACAAAGAGACAGGATCAGAAAACACTAGACAAAGGGGGAGACCGACAATGCGAGTCAGTCTAAAACAAAAAGGACGGTACAAACTCTACAAAGAGATAGATAGCAAGCAAGTACAAGAGACAGTTCAAGTGCGAGACAGCAGGTTAAGTAAGAGACAGGATGGAGAAGGACAGGTCACTGATGAAAGACCGCGAGGAACAGTGACACACAATCGTAGAGTAATGAAAACACTGACCCTGGGCACCCGTCACCACACCACCCAACTGTGTGAAGATAGTCAAGATCCCAGCTGTCACTCACCTCAGGGACAAAGAGACAGCTGCCATGGGAGGGTCATGAAAGCACTCTGGTTACCCCTCCTCAAACTCCACCTAGACAAGTTGTGTGTGACAGACAGCTCCCGGCAAGACGAGACAACCAACTTCAGAGCAGCTCGTGTCCCAGCCCCGTCTGTTCCCGTGAGCTCGCTCTTTTGAGTTTGTCGGATGTTCTCTCACGCTCCTCTTCTTCCCCAACCAAGCTCCACCCTCCCTCACCTCCGCCATCAGTCATACAGAGCAGTTTAAAGGGACACTGCTGATGTCATACACCCCCAGAACACACCCACCATGGGATTCCCTGACTACACACCACTCCCACACCCAACCCACTTCTTATTTAAGGTGGAACGGACTGTGCTTTAAAAACTTAAGGCACACCGAGTCAACGTCTTACACAAAAAACCGTGTAGACTTAATCCGACCGTGCTCGTCACAATGGCATGCCAAGAATCGAGCAGACAGGCAAGCGTGATAAAATGCTTGGATCGTTCTGACGTGTAGGAACTATTTGTTTTGGCTTTTCTGAAATGAACTTCTTGAGTGACTCGACCACCCTCCTGGCTCGCCAGAAGTCATGGCATAGATCTTTCGGTCAGGCTGGAAATCGTAAGGAATTACTGAGAAGAGTCTTACAATTTTGACTTGGAGTGTGTTATACCACGACTGGCACCAAGATCTATGAATTTGAACCAAGAAATATTTAAGTGTATGTTGGCCTGTGGTCGTCTGGACATCTAAGGTCACGTTTGGAGGGGTTACAGGGCACTACTCAAGAGGACTCGAAGTCTTGTGGCTTACATGGACAAGACGGTGAGAGGAGGTTCCTGGGATGTACTAAGACATAGGGGGCGTACAGCAACCCTGGTAACCAGAGTGGGCAGGTGTCTGAGCGAATGACGAAGACAATGGGGCTTGTGACACGGGAAGGATGTCGCCTCCATAAATACAGCGTGTCAACAGAGGACTTGGGAGTTAAGAGAGGGGGAAGGAAGTGACATCAGAGACACACAGAGGAAGGGACGAGGGGGGAGAGAGAGACACAAAGGAGTACGAGGAAAAGAGAAGAAAAGAATGGAGGGGGAGAACGTCGAAAGAGACAGATGTGGGAGGAGAAAGCCACAGAAAGAGAGAAGCGAGCAGAAGATAAAGGGGTGAGAGGAGGGTGTTAGGGACACAGACAGGCAGGAGATGGGTTGAATTTGGGGAGATGGGACTAGACAAAGACAGAAGGACTGGAGAAGGGAAAATGCGGCAACATACGCAGGAGAAGAGAAACGAGCGAAAGAGACGGGGAAGAGGGTTCAGGGGCCAGAAGAGCTGTGGGGTAACTAAGACAAAGAGATAGGCTCAAGTTTGGGAAGTGGGGGCTCAGGGTTGTCTTTCACACCCACCGATAACCCCAAGATGGACATATCTATTTACATAACACATGGCTGAGGCAGACGGATGAGGTCACTGTACAACGCGCGTGCCGCAAGGGGCGAGACATTCTGTTCTCCCATCCATGAGGGCATTCAAGGGAGACGGCCGTCATGCAGTCGTTACACAACGTCACAACGTTAACCCGTCCCGGAGTGGATCACTATTCCTAAAAATAAAAAAACTTGGCTGGAATAGGAATAGCTGCGACTATAAATAGTCCAACATTCTCATCAGACTTAAAAATATCCGAAGCGAAAACCGTGACCAAGTGCGGAGTTTGTTTTTTTCCGCCCTCGCGTGACTGTATAAATATATCAGTGAATCTAAAGAGTCACCGATTATAAAAATAAAAAAAAGGGCTACGGGGCATCACTAATAAAAACCCACGCGGTGATGCTCTGTAATCCGGGCGGTTAGCAGAACACCTTTAACTTTTTGTGATTTCCAAGAAGCCTGCAGAGCATTCGTGGCTCCTCCGCAAAGCATCTAGCCTTATTCCCATAACAGCGGTGCACTTCTATCTTCTCAGAAACAAACATTACGAAAAACTTCTCCTTTACATTAAAACTTTCACAAGTCTCCGAGAACTGTTGTGCACACGTGTGACATAACTCGGACGCGGAGGTGACAACCTCTTCGAAAATGCTTGTTAAGGTGGAAGCGCTCGCGGAGAATCCCTTCAGATACAGAACCGAACTTTTATCATTTTAAGAGCAGAAATGACCACACGCTTCTGTAATTTGTGGCAGGTCTCGCTCCTCACTACCGAGGATCCTTAAAATGTTATTTTATTATAATTCAACATAAAAAAACAAAAAAAAAAAAACAAACAAACAAACACTAGTTACTTATCTCTTTTACAAAAAGGCTCCAGTAGTGAGATATTCTCTTTATTTCATCATAATGGTGCCACCTGGTGTTTAATCTGTATAGTAATGGGCACGTCCACCTACTGAGGTGATAGCACATGCCTAGTTTTATCTTTCAACTGTCACCAGGTTTAGAAGTTGTGACAGTTACAGGGAGAGAGCTGCAGCAGAAAGCACGTGGCTCCTGAGCTGTGATAGGGACAGAACTGCAGCAGAAAGCACATGGCGCCTGAGCTGTGATAGGGAGAGAACTGCAGAAGAAAAGACACCCCCCCGCCCGAGCTGTGATAGGGAGACAGCTGCAGCAGAAAGCACGTGGCTCCTGAGCTGTGATAGGGAGAGAACTGCAGAAGAAAAGACACGCCCCCTGAGCTGTGATAGGGAGACAGGAGCAAAGACACACCCCCCTAGATCTGATAGGGAGAAAGGTGCAGGAGAAAAGACACGCCCCCTGAACTGTGATAGGGAGACTGCTGCAGGAGAAAAGACACGCCCCCATAGATCTGATAGGGAGAAAGGTGCAGGAGAAAAGACACGCCCCCTGAACTGTGATAGGGAGACTGCTGCAGGAGATAAGCCACGCCCCCATAGATCTGATAGGGAGAAAGGTGCAGGAGAAAAGACACGCCCCCTGAGCTGTGATAGGGAGAGGGCTGCAGCAGAAAGCACGTGGCTCCTGAGCTGTGATAGGGAGAGAACTGCAAAAGAAAATACACCCCCCTGAGCTGTGATAGGGAGACAGCAGCAGGGCAAAGACACGCCCCCCTAGATCTGATAGGGAGAAAGGAGCAGGAGAAAAGACACGCCCCCTGAGCTGTGATAGGGAGAGGGCTGCAGCAGAAAGAGCAACCCCCTTGAGGAAGGACACACTCTTGTGCTGTCAGCCTGAAGATCATCTAGGAGGAGCAATGTGGACATCTCTGGATCCATGTGAGGTACAGGTTTGGTTCCATCTTTGTTACAGATTGTCACGTACTATATGATGCCCGATTTTCACTTTTTACATCAATCATGGAACAACCCCTTTAAAGGGAACGGGCCACCTTGTTTTCTTTCCCTAAATTTGTGCCATTTAACATCTTTCAAACCATACTCCTGCGTGAACTATCCCAATATAACATTTTACCTATAATCATGTTATAATACTGGGTGCTATAATATGCTAATAACCTATGAATAGTCATCTGAGCGGGGCCAATCCAGCGTGTAATCACGCCCATTGTGGCTCGATCTACATACTACATGGTGTCCTAAGTCATTAAAAGCCATACTGAAATCTGTTGAGTTTGGGATCCCGGGCATGGGCAGTGCCAAGTACCCTCCCCAAATGAGATAGCTGGCCAGAAGTGTCCATCCCCTTGTGAGTTCTTGGCCATTCAGCAGAGCCAAAACCGGTCACATGACACATATCCCTGGAAAACATTCTGTTTCTAAGCTGTCAGGGTGAGTAAAGATCAGATCCTTAAGCCCAATGTATGGCACTTGGGGAGCCATAGTACAATTGAACCCACCACCATATGTCACCGCCGCCTGATGTCCATAGGGCAGGGGGGCTATAAAGGACACAACATATGCTTAGAATATCATTTGTCCAACCATTTCAAGTCTCAAATTCCTCATTATTTTAATCCGGGGTATGAACTGCTTCTGGTTCATGTCCATCCTAATTGGCACTGACTTATCCATGCAGGGCCCAGAGGAACATTAGCCCAACAACGCTTACCTAAAAGAGAAGTTTCCTGATAATTAGGTCAGGTGCGGGATCATGGTGCTGAAAGTGTAAAGGGATTTTTCTGGATCAGGATAGATCATCAATAGCAGATTGTTGGGGGGCTGACTCTTGGCATGTGCAAGACTGGACTGGTCCACCTGCTAGCCGTCTACTTAGCAGCAATGATGCAGGATATTGCAGCTTCGTCCCATTCAAGTGAATGGAATGAGGCTGCAATTTCCTGCAACCAAACAGATGGTGTGCAGGTAGAGGAACTGATAAAGAAGAGACCGCAGTGCTTGCACATGCACCACAACCCCCTCAAACAGCTGAGAGTGTGGCCACACATCAGATAATGATGGGTAGGTCACCAATATACTGATCATACTATAAACTGTGATAAGCAGGGTGTTCTTGAGGTGATCGATAATCAGTTCTCACCTCTCCTGTGTTGTCTCCTGTCCTTATACTATAAACAGTGATGAGCACAGTGCTCTAGTGGTGATAATCAGTTCTCAACTCTCCTGTGTTTTCTCCTCTTTTATACTTGTGATAAGCTGGTTGTTCTAGTGGTGATAGATAATCAGTTCTCATCTCTCCTATGTTCTCTCCTCTTTTATACTATAAACAATGATAAGCGGGTTGTTCTAGTGGTGATAATCAGTTCTCAACTTTCCTGTGTTCTCTGCAGTCCCTTATACTAGTGATAATCAGGGTGTTGTAGTGGCGATAGGTAATAAGTTCTCACCTCTCCTGTGTTCTCTCCTCTTTTATACTAGTGGATCAGCTGGTTGTTCTAGTGGTGATAGATAATCAGTTCTCATCTCTCCTGTCTTCCCCTCTGTCCTTATACTACAAACAGAAAAAAGCATGGGGTTCTAGTGGCGATAGATAATCAGTTCTCACCTCTCTTGTGTTCTCTTCTGTCTCATACTATAAACAGTGGAAAGCAGGGTGTTCTAGTGGTGATAGATAATCAGTTCTCATCTCTCCTGTGTTCTCTCCTCTTTTATACTATAAACAATGGTAAGCAGATTGTTCTAGTGGTGATAGATAATCAGTTCTCAACTTTCCTGTGTTCTCTGCAGTCCCTTATACTAGTGATAATCAGGGTGTTCTAGTGGCGATAGGTAATCAGTTCCCATCTCTCCAGTGTTCTCTCCTGTCCTTATACTATAAACAGTGATAAGCACAGTGCTCTAGTGGTGATAATCAGTTCTCATCTCTCCTGTCTTCTCCTCTGTCCTTATACTAAAAACAGAAAAAAGCATGGGGTTCTAGTGGTGATAGATAATCAGTTCTCACCTCTCTTGTGTTCTCTTCTGTCTCATACTATAAACAGTGGAAAGCAGGGTGTTCTAGTGGTGATAGATAATCAGTTCTCTCCTTTCCCTTATACTAGTGATAAGCAGTTTGTTTTGGTGATAATCACTTCTCACCTTTCCTGTCCCTTATATTAGGTATCTTCACGCTGCCCCGTGGCCTTTAGTTACAATGCCAGAAACTGTGCTGCACATGCTCAGTAGTGAAGACCAGAGGATAACGTTCACTACTGGGCACCCCTGCAGTCTTCTCAGAACTGCTAGACCGGACCGGAAGACTGCATTAAAGGTGTTTTTTCACAGGTGCCCGCAGCCCATCTCCACTATGAAAATAATCATATTTACTTTCTCCATGCCGCTCTGGTCCTGTGTGTCCATCTTTCAGTCCACAGTTTGTTTACTTCCTCCCCGACACGGATATGATCATTTCCTCCATTGCAGCCAACTGGCTTCAGTGGTGAGGTTTCTTGTGGACGTGTCACTGCTAAATCCAGTCATTGGCTGCAGTGGAGCAGATGTGGTAAACAAGCTGCGGACTGACTCAGGACCGGAGCAGCTGATAGCAGGTAAGTATGAATCTTTCCATGGCGGAGGCTGCGGCTCCGGTGAAAAGCCATTTATCCCCAGACAAACCCTCTATGGCAGCACTGGATACGGCAGTGCCACTTCTTCTATGTTTCTCTTATTCCTATTTAGACTTGCACACGATTCTCCCCATTTCCAGGACATGCATTTATAGCTTTATTAGCTTTTTCTGAGGACAAATTAATAGATTTCTTATAATTATTAAGTCTATAGAAGTGTTTTACAGTTATTACATATTTAGTTACAGGAATTCAGAACATTTCGGGAATTTAGGAAATTGTATCCAATAAATATAGTTTATGTTCTATCTAAGTAGCCTGATTTACTTACATGATGGTGAGAAAAGCCCGATGTCACCATTTTACTTCAGGAAATGTCTCATTACTAAATTACTGACCATTTATGAAGGAGTCTGAGGGTGATAAAATGCAGGAGTCAGAGCCTTAGCCCTGTGGCATAAAAGAGTTTCCTTTTTCAAGAAGCCCCCTCACTCCATCTGAACACACCAAACCACATTTATAGCAAATGAAAGCAACAATATGGCGGCACTATTTAAAGGTTCAGTCCATGGTGAAAGGAAGGGGTCTAATAGACTTAAATGTAGAGCAATAGGATGGAAGGTTTCCATCAGCCTCATCGATAAGCTTTCGTTCACACTACCGATGACCAATGGGGCCCAACAGCATGTCAACAGGTGGGTCTCCATGCAAAGAGACTTCTACAGTCTAGTGTTCTGTTAAATTGGGCTGGTGGTCTCATCAACAATGTTGGTATCCATTTGGCCTTTGGGGTTGAGAACCCTCTTGAACCTTCTAATTGGTCGAGAAGTTTCATTAAGGGGTATATAGTGCTAAATGGATTTGGGCACCAGGCTGCCATCTGGTCAGGCTCTTCAGCAGAAGCCACCGCATCCAGTAGCTCATCACTAACTGAGCATCTTGCAGATGACACCATCTTAAGGGTTTTATCCCAGAGATACATGCTCTGATAAGAAAATGACCGACACGCTGGAAGAAAGCCTGGAATCACAGGTAAATGGGAACCAGCCAGGACAGTGAAGCAATGCTCGATTGTGTAAGCACTAACTGAGTGGAAACGTACCACATTCATGGGGTGTATGATCAACAACGTGGTATCCAGTAGTCTGGAGATGATGCAACCACACCTGATTTTTGACATTTGCATGTTAGATATATCCCACCAGCTGAGCGTCCGGATATACAGAGATATTGTTATACTGTACACAGGAGTCAACCACATGGTGACAGCACTGGATCAACCGACAGGGTCACTCAACATGTCCGGCGTGGAGCATCACAAAAGAGGAGATCTCCTGTAGTCCTGGAAGAGAACGTAGATCTCACGCCATACTTACCTCTCCTAGTTGCTGAATTTCTTCGCACACCCAGGATCTGCTGTAGACATCGTCAGGACATTGTGTACAACAGTGCCCAGGGGTGAATAGGCGTGCAGGAACAGGGAGAGTAGGGTTGTTTCGATACCAAAATTTTGATTCGGTTTCGATACCATAAAAAAAGTATTGCGCTATTCGATACCATTCGTTACCACGCGAAAAAAATAAAAAACACCAAAAAAAGCTGCGTGCATTCCGCATTTTATGGAACTTCACGCTCTCCCTGCTGCCCTGTGCATAGTACACACAGCATCAGGGAGCTTACCATGGCAGCCAGGGCTTCAGTAGCGTCCTGGCTGCCATGGTAACCCCAGGATTACACTGGGGCTCCAATCAGAAGCTGCCACTGCACCACCAATGAGGAGGGGACCCTGTGGCCACTGCCACCAATGATTTTAATACTGGCGGGTGGGGGGGATGGAGAGGCGCACTGCACCACCAATGATTTTAATACTGGCGGGGGGGGAGGGGGCGCACTGCACCACCAATGATTTTAATACTGGGGGGGGAGGGCGTACCCGATACAACCCTAAAGGAGAGAACTGTACATCTGGTCAGGGGACGAAGCCAGCTCAGTGGCGAAACAAGCGTCAAGGTGCTTTTCACTGAGTGGAATTGAACATGTTCTATTATGGGGACAGATGTCTAACATCGTTGTATTTTTGCCGGTGGTTCGGCCTGTATACGGCCTTGTCTGGACCGTGATATTTTTGATGTGCCATCTCAATTTATATTAATACTATTACTATATTTATGCTCATGCCCAAATAATATTGCTGCTGCTCTCATGCCCTGAGGTACATTATTAATATTTATATATATATATATATATATATATATATATTTTTTTTTTTATTTATTTGATTAGTTACTAGACATTTATGCAACAGCTTAGGCCAAAAACATTACATATTAAATATATGGTCTTGGTCATTTTCAACATTCGGTTGAGTTTCCATGTTATTAGCAGTAAGTTGGGGCACTTTCCATGCTTGCGCTATTTCTCTCGCTGTGCTATTTTAGTATTTATGTGATGCGGTAATTAAATTTATATGTTTATTATTTTTTGTTTGATGTTTCTTTATATTATTGGGCTGTTGACATTATCTATGTAGGTTGGCTGGAGAAAGAAGGGATCTGGTCTGGGGTCTGTATAGATGGGGGGGTTCAGTCTGAGGTTTGTGTTATGGGATGGTCTGCATACAGAATGGTCTGGTCTGAGGGTTGTATTATGGGATGTCTGTGGTCTGCATACAGGAGGGACTAGTCTGAGGTTTATATTATGGGATGCTCTGGGTTCTGCATAGATGGGTCTGGTCTGAGGTTTTTTATACAAATGAGTCTGGTCTGAGTTTTTTTTATTATGGGATGGTATGCATACAGAATGGTCTGGTCTAAGGTTTATATTATGGGATGGTCTGCATACAGAATGGTCTGGTCTAAGGTTTATATTATGGGATGGTCTGCATACAGAATGGTCTGGTCTGAGGTTTGTATTATGGGATGGTCTGGGGCCTGTATACCCATGGTGGGTATGATCTGAAGGTTCGAGTCTGGTCTTTATATACAGGAGGACTGATCTGAACCTTAAAGGGACACTGACAGGGCCAAAAAGCATATTAAGGTATATATATGACCGTACAGGTCTTATAAAGTGTATAAGAATCATGCAAGTATCCCCCCTGTCCACCTTATAACTACAGTAATGTGAAGTTTTATAACCTGCTGGAATCGGGTTCAATCTGCCCAAGGGGCGGTGTTTCACCTCAGCTTGCGCCCAGCCAGCCTCGCCACAACTGCCGTTTGAAGCGCCGCCCAGCTCATCAATATTCACTTCGCTGGGCGGCTAACTAGTGTCCCCGGCTATCTTCAGCGCATGCGCCCGGCACCCTCACTGGCCGGGATCGCATCGCGCCTGTGCACAGTCTCATTCTCAGAGGCAGCCTCTGAGAATGAGACTGTGCGCAGGCGCGATGCGATCCCGGCCAGTGAGGGTGCCGGGCGCATGCGCTGAAGATAGCCGGGGACACTAGTTAGCCGCCCAGCGAAGTGAATATTGATGAGCTGGGCGGCGCTTCAAACGGCAGTTGTGGCGAGGCTGGCTGGGCGCAAGCTGAGGTGAAACACCGCCCCTTGGGCAGATTGAACCCGATTCCAGCAGGTTATAAAACTTCACATTACTGTAGTTATAAGGTGGACAGGGGGTATACTTACATGATTCTTATACACTTTATAAGACCTGTACGGTTATATATATATACCTTAATATGCTTTTTGGCCCTGTCAGTGTCCCTTTAAGGTTGGTGGAGCAAATCTGGTGGTGTATATATTTAGGGGGGGGGGGGGGGGTCAAATTTACTATTTGAGATTCAACTGCCGTAGATCAAGTGTGTGTCGTAACTGGGAGGGGCATTCGGCAGAAAATTCGTGAAGTGCTCTGTGTGGTACGCTTTTTTCTCATCTGCAGAGAAACCTGGCAAGTGTACTAAACATAGAAGAGAAGGGCAGGCCCATTTATATGGGAAGGCAATATGCCCGTAACGAGTGTGATTGAATTACTGTCAGCAGCTCCTGCTTACACTCGCTGCCGACAAGCGGTGCCTTATGTCCACATAATGGATGCCATCAACGGCAAAGGAGCATTAGACGGGGCAAAGACTGGGAATGAACAATCATCCAGGTAATTATTACCGTAAACGAGCCTTTACAGTCCTGGTTCCCAGGGATAGCCAAATGCGATGGGCCAGAGGAGAGGTAGTACTTCTTTAACGCCTTGACTAGTTGTACACTATGTTAAAGTCTTCCGGAAGAGGAATATCACATCGTGCATAGCTGGATACTGCCTTTCCCTGCCGGAGCCCACTGACTATAATGGGGCCTTGCAGGCATTAATGCCGGAAACGGGTCTGATCCCCACCAGGTTCCATTCTAGTCAATGGGGTCTGGCGGTGCTTCAGCCCATTCTGGCTATGCCGGATACGATGAACTAGTCTTAAACATACTTTTCTGTAATAGATATCATCACATAAACCAAGTTCCAACATGAAAGCATCAAACTCACCGCGTCATCGTAGGACCAGTTTTGACATCAAAGCGGAGTGCACGACGGGTCCTGCAAACAATACGAAGGTGGTTAGCGGAGGAAAGGAAGTCAGCGCAGTGAGTGCAGGTGAGAAGAAAAGTTGTAAGCAATAGTTTACAGGGGAGATTTATTAAACCCGGTGTAAAGGAAAAACTAGCTTAGTTTCCCATAGCAACCAGATTCCAACTTTCATTTTCCAAAAAAAAGAGTTCTTAAAAAAATATATATATAAAAAAAAAAAAAGAAAGATGGAACCTGATTGGTTGCGAAGCCAATTTCTTTTCTTTACACCAGTTTTGACAGATCGCCTCCTATGTGCGTGGAGGTCGGTGGTACAAGTAAGGTCAAAGATAAAAACCACACAAAATATATTGTACGACACGGGCAGACTTGCGGCTTCCAGCTGTCAGTGACTACAACAGAAAGCCACAAGGACCAGTGTCAGTAAGATACCCAAGTTGTAGCTTCAAAGACTGTTTCCTGCCAGAAACGAGACAAAAGTAAAACATTTTAACATTTCAACAATTTTGGCCACTATAATGTCAACACAAAATGAATGGCTGCTCTCTAGAAAAGTTAAATGAAGACGACAGAGAATTTGCCCACTTTACTATAAAAAAAATAATAAAATTAAAAAAAATTACTACTTGGCCCCAGAGCGAAAATATAATAATCACACAGTTCTTCCACCATTTTGCTAATTTATAGAAGAAGTTCTGTCGGACGATTTCAATAAAGTTTGGAGAAAGGCCACAGTGGACATCAGGCAAATAGTCATTGATGCCCACAGCAACTAGAGCTCAATCAGACCCTGGTTACCACAAGAAACACGGCCCACAGACACTTTGGGTATGTGAAGACCACTTTGTTATTTTCAATAAACTTTATTGACGTGGACTTGAGGAGTTCCTTTACATTTTGCCCATGTAGGCTCTGATCTCATCTCCGTCAAAGTTTCCATTAAAAACGTCAACCTATGTGGGGCCAGCATACTTACTAACCGTCGCTATTTTGCCAGGACAACCCTGAGAAATGGCCCACAATGGGCGAGACTTAGAGACATACCAGCCTAAATATGTTCCTTGGGGGCAGGGCTTAAATGTCCCGACTATTGAAACGTTAGTAAGTATGCACTATTTTGCCCCGTAAAATGTTCTGGGCACCATGATGGAAACCCAACAGACCCCATTATAGTCAACGGAGTGTGTTGGGTGCCATTACAGTCCAAATGTGAACAAAGCCTTAGAAAAGAAGATTTGTCCCAAGAGTTTATGAATGTAATGTAATGCCCACAACCTATCAAACCCCACCCCCCCTCCCACCGAAGATAAACAAAAAGCTGCCCGCGGACCGCTAAATTTTCAGCTTAATGTTTTACCCTAAAAAAGAAAAAAAATCGGTTACTCACTTATTCCCTCCGCCCCCCCCCCCTCCCCCCCCAGTGTCTACACCCCTACTAAAACATGAGCATCCCTTTTTAAATTCTGAAAACATTACCTAATGTTTGAATCAGCGGAGCAATTACTAGCTTAAAAAACAAATTAGCGTTAACTTTCGCCCGATGAATGCACGCAACCGTGTTTTACTGCGGAAGATGGCCGGTATGGGTAAAGCAGGGGCAAGCGCAGGGAGTAGTAATATAAAGTTCTCAGCTCAGTTGAGGGTGATGGGTGCTGCCAAGGCCTTGGAAGAGACCAGCGTGATGATCGGGTCTTTTCCTCAGGGCTGGGTTGAGAGGTTCGTTCCCCTGTTTCAGCAAAAGGAACCTGTGGAGCGATATTACATTAAACGGGAACACCGCAAAGGAAAATTCACAAGCCTCCGACCGTCAAGAAGATGGATTTTCAATTTAACTTTGTTAGCTCCTTTTTGGAGGACTTTGTTGGCACTGAAAGGATATAAGTCCAACCATCCTCTAGTGGGAAGATAGGTCATTTGCCGAGGGCTACACTCTTACATACCGTATATCTGATAATATTGGATTAAACACCACCACGGTGCACCAAACATTTCGGGCCCTCAACTCAGATGATGAGGGTCGATTGATGTGTGAACACGTGGGTATTTATCAACTTACGCACACTCGTGGGGCATGGTTGCATTTTACATAGCGCTACATATTTTTGGGAATTTTTTGGTAAAAATGGTGCTACAGGAGGTTAGGCTGGGTGGTCTACATAGGTGTAATTTGAGTGCATTTTTTCGCCCATAGCATAGCTGCAAGTCCTGGCCGGACTGCATTTCTAATGACCCAAACCAACAGCAATACATGAGTCTATGATGCGTTAGTCCGGGCCGTGACACCCACATGGGGTTGGGACTTGGACCCATATTATTCGCACATATACACGTATTTGTTGTTTTCTTTTAATCAATATACCAAAAGGAGTATGAAAATCATACAAAATTTTTACATTTCACCTTCTTATCCAGCCGAAGTTGTGAATTTTTACAACATATGTGCGGTCATTTACGGTACGGATTTTGACGCTAGATTGCTAGCCCTTGGAATTACATGCAATGCAGTTTAAAGCATTAACATTTACTTGCAAAAAAAGTTTCGAACAAAAATACAATATCCCCGAGGCCAGTCGACATGGTCGGCCATCTTACAAGAATTTTGTTGTTGTTCTGCTAGATGCATTCATCAAAGCCACTTTTTATCCTGTTCGCAAGGGTCCGTTCCTGGACACCTGTGTCCGCAATACGACTATTTTATTTTTTTTGTTAGCCGGCCAAAACCGCGGCAGCTGGTAAACCGAGGGGGGGGCGGGGGGCATTGACGGTGAAGTGAGCGTGCCTAACTTCGACTACAAGAACACAAGACACCTGTGGGTGTCATCTGTCTACCATGGGAAGCGGGCCCAGTGTTCAGATGACAGGTTGGCTAAGGACACCCACGCCATGAATCCAAGATTAAAATCCTCACAGCCATTAAGAATGGCGTGAGGTAAAAAATTATCTTCTGTTTTTTTTTGCCAATTTTTTCCTCTTTTGAGGTAAAATTGTAGCTGCAGAATTAAAATATTCCATCCACGTTATGATGGGAAGACTTTTTTACCACAGAACAAGTAAATTTTACCTCAGAAACGCAAATTATAAAGTTAAAATGCTCTTTGGCGGGCATAAACACAACAGTTTTCCCGCACACCTATGGTGCCCTTTTACCTGACTCATATTACACACAGGACTCTTTTCAGGTCTTATAAGAAATCTTATGGTTTACATTCACTAAATACAGTTCTGTCAGCCATTTTGTAAGCTAAACCAATAACTAGCATATAACTTGAATGCACCAACATGGTACACGGGGGGGATTGACAAAGACAGTTCACACAAAGTAGTGGTTTTACCCATATCAACCAATCAGATTGCAGATCTTATACTGCTGAGGATGTCTGGAAAATGAAACCTGCATCGTGATTGGTTGCCATGGGCTTCTCCAACATTTCTCATTGGTTGCAGATATATCAGTGAGGCAGCCATTTTCTAATCTAAAGCAATAGCAATTATATAAATGGAATGTTCCAATGGGAGGAATTTCATAACCATGGTTTTGGCCATACTGACCAATCAGATTACAGCTTTCATGTTGCTTTGGCTGGCGGGAAGAAATAACGTGCAGCCTGATTGGTTGCTATGTGCGACTCCTCCTCTTCACCTTGGTGTTGTGCTTTTCATAATCTACCTCACAGAATAATTCAGCCTCCATCTTGTAAAAGGACTTAGACAGGAGGCATCTGAACAAGGCTCATGGAAATCCATGAATTTGCGGCAAAAATCACCCCAGCCATAGGTATGGACTGGATATTGATGAAATTCCTGCCATGTGTGAATGTACTCTAAGGGCACATCATTCACACGATGGGTTTTTTGTTACCACAGATTTTATCACATTTTATGCGGCAAACACCGCACAGAGATTTGAAATGGATGCCACAGGAAAAAAACTGAATGAGCGCCATCATTCCCGACAAGCCTCCACTCGCAGTCATTAACGGAGGGTCAGTCCCCGATTTTTCAGTGAATTAGGCTACTTTCTCACTTGCGGCAGTGTGATACGGCGGGCGGTTCCGTCGTCGGAACTGCCCGCCGCATCCGCCGCTGACAAAGCATTTGTGAGACGGATCCAGATCCACCCTCACAAATGCATTGCAAGGACAGACGGATCCGTCTCTCTCCGCTTGTCATGCGGACAGACGGATCCGTCTTGTATCTTTTTTCAAATTTTTACCGGTCCGAACAGGCCGGAAGGACGGATCCGGCATTCCGGTATTTTGAATGCCACATTCCTATGAGAAAAGATTTTTTTTTTAACTGACAAGCTATCCTCTGGATCATAGTTGCCAACTGTCCTGAACTTGCAGGGACTGTCCTCAATTTTCAGACACCGTCCTGGTACTGAAAATGGGAGGGACCAACGATCACACCATCCACAAGTGGGCGTTTCCAGTCCGACAACCGGGACCCCCACCGATCGGCGTTTTGAGAAGGCACCAGCGTTCGGCTATGTTTGGGATTGCAGCAGCTCCTAGGCCGTGTAACCGATGAACGTGACGTCACATGGCCTTGGCAAAGCAGCGAGAAAGCTGCGGCACCACGGGGGTCCACGGGGGTCAGATACTGATGACCTATCTCAGAAAACCCCTTTAAAGACGGGTTCACCCAGTTGATTTTCAACACAGATAACTCCGCGGTATATATGAGATCTGCTCCAACTTTGATGACCTAGGAGGTTATCAATATCAGACTGTGGGGTCCGACACCCGCCACGTCCATCAGCCGTTCTGAGCTGCCGCAGCGCCAAGAGCGGACAGAAGGCTCCATACATCGTGTATTTTCCAGAGCACTGAACCTCAGCTCCCATTCACCTAAATGAGTGTTCTGCTGCAGTCCCCAACACGGTCACTATGTGGTGTATTGAGCCGTCTGCCTCCAGCTCCGTGCACTGTATAGTCTCCAGTCCTATGGATGCCTGAAACAATCCTGAAATGTCTCATTTCTCAGGGTCTCATTTCTGTGTCTCGGGACCTGCGGTTTGATATATTGTAGCTGTATAGCGATATGTACGAGTTCATACTCTTATCATATCCTGCTCGCTGTTCAGCCGCTCTGCGCCGTCTTATCTCCACATTGGTGTAACACCCCAGGGCATTGACAGTCACCAGGGGAGTAACCCACAGGCCGATGTCAACGGTCACTTCTGTCTCAGAGAGTCCCACGTAACAACATTTACTACAATTACCTGCGAGGGAGACACACCTGTAACAGACACGACTCGACACCGCCTAAACCTGCCGCTACACAAACTGATCGTGATGCAACACCCCGCAACCTGCCCACCGCCATGATGTAACCGCATCCCAGCGGGCACAAGACAGCTGAGGGGTTGTTTATAACTACTGCGTCTCCTGGGAGAAGAAACTGGCATCATAACAGAGGTGGCAGGGAAAAGAGGGGGGTGTATGCTCGTAGGTGACCCTGCAGGGGGAGGGGCAGACTCATAGCTCCTTCTATATGTATCACCCTGCAGGAGGAGGGGCAGACTCATAGCTCCTTCTATATGTATCACCCTGCAGGAGGAGGGGCAGACTCATAGCTCCTTCTATATGTATCACCCTGCAGGAGGAGGGGCAGACTCATAGCTCCTTCTATATGTATCACCCTGCAGGAGGAGGGGCAGACTCATAGCTCCTTCTATATTTATCACCCTGCAGGAGGAGGAGCAGACTCATAGCTCCTTCTATATGTATCACCCTGCAGGAGGAGGAGCAGACTCATAGCTCCTTCTATATGTATCACCCTGCAGGAGGAGGAGCAGACTCATAGCTCCTTCTATATGTATCACCCTGCAGGAGGAGGGGCAGACTCATAGCTCCTTCTATATGTATCACCCTGCAGGAGGAGGGGCAGACTCATAGCTCCTTCTATATGTATCACCCTGCAGGAGGAGGAGCAGACTCATAGCTCCTTCTATATGTATCACCCTGCAGGAGGAGGAGCAGACTCATAGCTCCTTCTATATGTATCACCCTGCAGGAGGAGGAGCAGACTCATAGCTCCCTTCTATATGTATCACCCTGCAGGAGGAGGAGCAGACTCATAGCTCCCTTCTATATGTATCACCCTGCAGGAGGAGGAGCAGACTCATAGCTCCTTCTATATGTATCACCCTGCAGGAGGAGGGGCAGAGTCATAGCTCCTTCTATATGTATCACCCTGCAGGAGGAGGGGCAGACTCATAGCTCCTTCTATATGTATCACCCTGCAGGAGGAGGAACAGACTCATAGCTCCTTCTATATGTATCACCCTGCAGGAGGAGGGGCAGACTCATAGCTCCTTCTATATGTATCACCCTGCAGGAGGAGGAGCAGACTCATAGCTCCCTTCTATATGTATCACCCTGCAGGAGGAGGAGCAGACTCATAGCTCCTTCTATATGTATCACCCTGCAGGAGGAGGGGCAGACTCATAGCTCCTTCTATATGTATCACCCTGCAGGAGGAGGAGCAGACTCATAGCTCCTTCTATATGTATCACCCTACAGGAGGAGGAGCAGACTCATAGCTCCTTCTATATGTATCACCCTACAGGAGGAGGGGCAGACTCATAGCTCCTTCTATATGTATCACCCTGCAGGAGGAGGGGCAGACACATAGCTCCTTCTATATATATCACCCTGCAGGAGGAGGAGCAGACTCATAGCTCCTTCTATATGTATCACCCTGCAGGAGGAGGGGCAGACTCATAGCTCCTTCTATATGTATCACCCTGCAGGAGGAGGGGCAGACTCATAGCTCCTTCTATATGTATCACCCTGCAGGAGGAGGAGCAGACTCATAGCTCCTTCTATATGTATCACCCTACAGGAGGAGGAGCAGACTCATAGCTCCTTCTATATGTATCACCCTACAGGAGGAGGGGCAGACTCATAGCTCCTTCTATATGTATCACCCTGCAGGAGGAGGGGCAGACACATAGCTCCTTCTATATATATCACCCTGCAGGAGGAGGAGCAGACTCATAGCTCCTTCTATATGTATCACCCTGCAGGAGGAGGGGCAGACTCATAGCTCCTTCTATATGTATCACCCTGCAGGAGGAGGGGCAGACTCATAGCTCCTTCTATATGTATCACCCTGCAAGGGGGCAGATTTGGGCTCCTTTATCACTTCGGAGGGGGATAACACAGATCCATGGTTGTATTTCTATGTCACTTCAGACGGGGAAGAAAATCACAGGTCTGGAATAAAAATGTATTTCCTATATTTCTGCGCCCGCCATTAATCCAGTTACATATTCGCAGGACACAATAGTGACAGCCGCATGCCGTTTAAAGGGCCAGTGAGCCTGGAGGGCAGCCAACGTGTATGAATGATTTATGAACAGCTGATAGAAGAGAGGGGAGGAGGCTGGGAAAGGGGACGGAGAGGAGGAGCGAGGGGGGGAGGCGAGGACTCGGTGTCAGCTGGGGTAAGGGCGAGGAGACAAAGAAAACCTCTTAGGGAGCGTTGGGAAAGAGCAGCTACAATCTCTAGACAGAGGATGCAGATGTTCGGAGATTACCCGCACTCTCCCTCTGACCGATCCATGCAGACAATCCCCCATCTGTTGGCGACTTGCCCTACCTCGCCCCACATGATTTCGTCTTTGCCCCCACCATGAATTATTCTTAGCTGCAAATATCACTCCCGAACCGCTAATATTCCCATTTGTGGACCAAGCCAAAAACCCAGCGGTAGCATCGCCCTCTCGCATTCAATTACCCAAGAATCTGCCCTCTTTAAACCGATCGGTGCCAATAACTAATGAGCGGTGACATCACCGCTATTATATAATGTGTTACGGAGGCTGGAGGGTCATCGGAGTACAATGGTAACACACTCGGCCTGGAAAAACATATCGTACAGGAAAAAATATCCCTGCGTGGAGATATACAATGACCTCCGCAGAGACGGCAGATATGCCACATGACCTCCGCAGAGACGGCAGATATGCCACATGACCTCCGCAGAGACAGCAGATATACTATATGACCTCCTACACAATTAATGTCCGAAACATATCCTACTAAATCTACAGGCAGACATTTTATGCTCCCATGGTAACTGCTGGAAGCTTTCATTTTGTCCATGGTGCCAAGTAAGAGCTTTAGGCCTTTGGACAACATTATACCAAAACTTGCTCATGGCCACCTTCCACCGGTCAGGTAGGATGGAGCAGGGCTGTAGTCATACATATCATGGAACATTATATAGAAGGTAAGACGTCTACCTCCAGGAACAAGTACTGCTGTATACAGAGCGCATACTGGTGAGAAATAAGTGTAAGTATAAATGATTGGTAAAAGAAACCGAGCAGGAAGCCAGACAGGAAGAAAAGTGGAGGATGTGAGCCCTCACAGGAAGGAAGACCATAGGAAGCCAACAGAGGAAGAGTGTGGGATGTGGAAAAGATAGAAAACTATATGGAGAAAGTGTGTGAAGCTAGACGGGCAGAAAAAAGTAAAGACTTTAACACAGGAAGGTAAAAGCCAAGAAGAGTGCAGAAACTGAGAAACAAAAGCAGGTGGAAGAGAGCAAGAAACAGGACCAGAAAAGAGAAAAAGAAGCCCAGAGCGAACAGCAGAGTGATAACTGCTGGAACGGAGAGCGCCGAGGAGGCCAGAGAAAAGAGTGGCAGAACGGAGAGCGCCGAGGAGGCCAGAGAAAAGAGTGGCAGAACGGAGAGCGCCGAGGAGGCCAGAGAAAAGAGTGGCAGAACGGAGAGCGCCGAGGAGGCCAGAGAAAAGAGTGGCAGAACGGAGAGCGCCGAGGAGGCCAGAGAAAAGAGTGGCGGAACGGAGAGCGCCGAGGAGGCCAGAGAAAAGAGTGGCGGAACGGAGAGCGCCGAGGAGGCCAGAGAAAAGAGTGGCAGAACAAAAAGCGATGCAACGAAGAGCACCAAGGAGGCCAGAAAGAAGAGCAGCGGAAACATGAGCGCCAAGGAGGCCAGACATGAGAAGCAGAATGAAGAGCGCAGAGAAGGTCAGAGATAAGAGCAGTGGAACCAAGACCGCCAAGGAGGCCAGAGAGAAGAGCTGCAGAACAAACCGTGCCAAGGAGGACAGATTAGAGCGCAACATAACGAAGACCGCCAAGGAGGCCAGAGAGAAGAGCTGCAGAACAAACAGTGCCAAGGAGGCCAGATTAGAGCGCGACATAACGAAGACCGCCAAGGAGGCCGTAGAGAAAAAAGTGGCGGAATGAAATGCGGCAAAACGAAGACCACGAAGGAGGCCGGAGAGAAGAGCAGCGTACCGAAGAGTGCCGAGGAGGCCAGACAGAAGAGAGACTGAACTAAGAATGGCGAGGAGACAAGAGAGAAGAGCGGCAGAACAAAGGGCACAGGAATAAAGAGCGCCAAGGAGGCTAGAGAAAACAGCGCCAAGAAGGTCAGAGAAAAGTGCGGCGAAATGAAGAAGACCAAGAAGTCCAGACAGAAGAGCAGCGGAACGAAGAGCGCTGATGGGGCCACAGAGAAGAGCGCCAGAACAAAGAGCATAGTAAAGTCCAGAGAGGAGACCAGAAGAGTGAGAGAATTAAAAGCATAAGGGAGACCAGTACTCCAAGAAAATGGAGACCAACAGACTAAAGCACACAAGAGGCCAAAATAGCAAGGGAATGAAGGAGGCCAGGAAATGAGGAGCACAGGAAGCTGAAAATGCATGTCATGGGAAACCTAAAGGGAGCACAGAAAGCCTGCACAGCAACAGAAGGAACCTAAAGAGCGTATGGTAGAGCGCCATAGACTGATATGTTCTTAGGGTGTGTACTGCCAGAATGGAGGACTGTGAAAGTGGAGACTTTCCTCTAGGCCAGTGGTGGCAAACCTTTTAGAGACCGAGTTCCCAAACTGCAACCCAAAAACCACTTATTTATCGCTAAGTGCCAACACAGCAATTTTTATAGAATATCTTTTGTGTACTTTATAATTTAGCTATAATAGCCTGCCTACAGTCAGTGCGCTGCCTGCGCCGCTCATAGTGCGCCTGCGCTGATGAATGGCGGGAAGAGTCTAAGGCATATTGGTACACCATAGACTATTTCCAGGGTGCGGGTGCCCACCCGTGCCATAGGTTCGCCACCACTGCTCTAGGGTCTCTGACCAGCCTAGTGGAGGAGGACAGCAGAGGAAGATGAAGGTCACTAGGATATAATGAATATAGGAGAGTAAAACTGCAGACCAAGTGGGTAAACCTGGAGAGGGGAGGCCGAAAAACTGTCCAGCCATTTAAAAGAAGAATGAGAATTAAAGGGGTCGACACAGGAGTAAGGTCTGATCAGTGAGGGCCCCCATTACGAGAACGTGTCCCGTCTCTCTTGTCTGAAGGTCGCTGTGCCAGGGTATCCGTTTAATGTCTATGGGACTGAGGAGCGGGGTACCTGGCTATCTCTGGCAGCCCCATTGGGGTGGAATGGAGCGGTGAAGGAGGCAACCTGGACAATCACAACACATTAAGTGTCTTGTATCATCTCTGTCTACATGGGAAACGCCATTTACTGAAGTGAGACAACCCCTTTAAGTCTCAATACTGGTACCGCCCCTTTAATCTTCAAAGTACAGAAAAATTTAACAACGGTCAAGGTAACATACAGGGCGGAGAAGAGAGGATATTCCCAGAAGGTTGTGTTGGTAGAAGTCTAGTCCTTCTACCAGCAGCAAGCCAAGCAAAGACTGGAATTCACCAATGGTTGCGAGCCAGGCGGGAAGATTCCAGTGCCTCACTCCTCACCACCATGGTGGAGCCGCGTAGCGTGGCACAGCGGAGAGCTTTAAGAGCCTGGCACAGAGTTTCCCCATTCAAGACTTACTTTTTAGGCTACTTTCACACTAGCGGCAAGGAACTCGGCGGGTGAACAGCCTGTTGGATCCGTGCCCCCGGACTACCGCTCCGGCCCCATTGACTATAATGGGGGCGGAGTTCCGGCGGCAGCACGGCAAACATGCCGAGGGGTGGCCGGAATAAAAGTACGACATGTTGTACTTTTATTCCGGACGCCTCTCGGCAAGTTTGCCGGGCTGCCGCCGGAACTCCGCCCCCATTATAGTCAATGGGGCCGGAGCGGTAGTCCGGGGGCACGGATCCAACAGGCTGTTCACCCGCCGAGTTCCGTGCCGCTAGTGTGAAAGTACTCTAACACGGACCAGTAATAATACCTGCTGATCAGGTGACCCATGACCCGGAAATAGTCATCCCAAACAAGCGCATGCCGGCATTTAAACAATTATCCAATAGTATTTCACCCGCTGTGTGCGGCATGCTACATTTTAACCCTTTCAATCATCAAGTACAGACGCGATAACTAGTACTACACCTCTGCAAATACTCGACAGGAGGCGATAAAAATAACAAAAATTTAAAACGTCAACCCCGATATAAATGGCTGATTGTACATGCCACTCAGGGCATCCCATGCCGCTATTAACCCTATAATTGAACAATGTTATAAAATTGCAGATAATACACACAGAAAAAAAAGTCCCAGCCTCACACAGACCGGTTCTTCTGAGAGACCATTGGACATTACCGCGAAAAATGCCTAAATCTGATTAACGCTTTAATCCCTTAATACTACAGCGCACCTTCCCCTTTAAAGACAAACTGCGACCTATCCCTAAAAATAGCCTCCCGTCACCCGGAAAATTAACCCTTTACAACACCGCAGAATATTCTGCATGCCCGTTGCCCTCTACATTAACTCTTCACAGTACCCGCCAGTACTGCAACACTGCCTGACACAATAAAACTGCATAACCACTGCAATTAACCCTTTAGAATGGAGCCTGATGCGGGCCACAGGTTAACCCTTTACACTACCACCTCATATTCCCTGTCAGCCTGCTTGTCACGTGGTGTATACCAACATGAGTAACAGGTGCGAGGATAAACCGTCAAACCGTAACACTGCATATTAAACTCTTCTAGTGGCACACAATACTCGCCGCGCCTGTCACACTGCGTATTAACCCTTCACAGGCCAACAGAATACTCGCCGCGCCTGTCACACTGCGTATTAACCCTTCACAGGCCAGCAGAATACTCGCCGCGCCTGTCACACTGAGTATTAACCCTTCACAGGCCAACAGAATACTCGCCGCGCCTGTCACACTGCGTATTAACCCTTCGCAGGCCAACAGAATACTCGCCGCGCCTGTCACACTGCGTATTAACCCTTCACAGGCCAACACAATACTCGCTGTGCCTGTCACACTGCGTATTAACCCTTCACAGGACAACACAATGTCCACCGCATCTGTAAAAGTTGCATATTAACCCTTCATAGAGCAATCTTATATTCACTGCACCTGTTGCTGTGCATTTTAACCCTTCATAGAACAAGCCAATATTCACTGCGCCTGTCACACAGCTTATTAACCCTTCATAGTACAATGCAATGTTCACTGCACATTAACCCTTCACAGGACAACACAATGTTCACTGCGCCTGTCACACCGTATATTAACCCTTCATAGTAGAATGCCTTGTTCACTGCACAGTAACCCATCATAGTGCAACATCATGTTCATTGCACCTGTCACACTGCGTATTAACCCTTAGTACAATGCCCATTAACCCTCCGCTGACAAAGTTCAGATGCAGTCCCAATACTGGGATGATATATGCCATAACTTTCCCGAACGTCTCAGCGCAGACCCCCCCCCCCCCTCATTAGCGGCACTGCGCACACTGCACATACACTGTGTGTCCACCGCATATACAGCTGCCATCCTCATCCACACTGGTTACACAGCGGACACCGGTCGTGCTAGGAACAAGGAGAGAGCTGCACAGTACAAAAGTCACTGGACCTGTCAGACTGCACTTTAACCCCTTCACTGCCACCAGCGTCCTTACAGGTGAGTGACACTGTGCAGGAGAGAGAATTCATGTAGAGATGAAGCACAGCAGACCCCTCCTCTGTGCCCCCCACCCATCTACATGCGCGTCTGCACGTACCCTTCTCACTGCTGCACCTCATCTACTATTCACTGCCAGCCTCCCCCAGTGATAACACTGCATTCACTGCAAACACTGCACTCTGCCTCAAGGACACTGTATTCACTGCACCCATTCCCAATAACACTGTATTCACTGCTCCCTCTCCAATGACACTGTATGCACTGCATCCATTGAACCCATACCCAATGACACTGCAAACAATGCACCCCCAATTTATTCACTGCATATACTGCACCCCTCCAATGACACTGTATTTACTGCACCCCCTGATGACACTATACACTGCACCCCCCATATTTTTTCACTGCATATACTGCACCCATCCAATGACACTGTATTCACTGCACCCCCCATGACACTATGCACTGCATATACTGCACCCCCCATGACACTATGCACTGCACCCCCCATGACACTATGCACTGCATATACTGCACCCCCCGACACTGTAATCACTGCCCACCGCCTGTGCCCCTGACCCCGCAGGCTGCTGCAGCACTGCCTGTCACCCGATCGCCGGCGGTGTGCTCACTGCTCAGGAGCAGACATTAACCCCTTCAGTCCTGCAGGCTCACACTGGAATCCGGCTCTCCCCTCCCCCAACAAACATCACATTAACCCTATGTGGGGGAGGGGGGAGCAGTGCGGAGATCAGCGGCTCCCGGTCCCTTTAAACCCGGGCATTTAAACCCCCTCAGTCCCTTTAAAGTTGCCGGCGATCCGCCCGTCCTCCCCGCATTACCTGCATGTGTCCTCCGCTAGCGACCACCCCTCATGTCTCCTGCAGCAGACGCCGCACAATAATCTCCCGTCTGGCGGAGCGGCTGCCGGTCACTTGTGCCGGGGGCGCCGGGCCGGTAGAGCACACACAGGGGATGCCAGCGCCGCCGTCTCTCCTGCCCGGGCTCTCTCTCTTTCACACTCTCTGTCTCGTTCTCTCTCTTTTTTTCCAGTCTGTATTCAAACAAAGAAAGCTCCCCTTCCCCCCCAGCCTGAGTCTCCCCTCCTCCTCCTCCCCTCCGGAACACCAGCCTCGCTCTCACCGCCCCGGCCCTCCCCCTCCTCCAGCACAGCCCCTCCCCTCCAGCCGGTCCTCCCTGGGATCCTGCGCCGGCACTTCCTCTCCAGGGCAGGGGTGAGGAGCCGGGAGCGAGGGGGTCCTGCCTGTGGAGAGAGGAGGAAGGGGGTCCTGCCTGTGGAGAGGGGAGCAAGGGGGTCCTGCCTGTGGAGAGGGGAGAAGGGGTCCTGCCTGTGGAGAGGGGAGAAGGGGGTCCTGCCTGTGGAGAGGGGAGCGAGGGGGTCCTGCCTGTGGAGAGAGGAGGAAGGGGGTCCTGCCTGTGGAGAGGGGAGAAGGGGGTCCTGCCTGTGGAGAGGGGAGAAGGGGGTCCTGCCTGTGGAGAGGGGAGAAGGGGGTCCTGCCTCTGGAGAGAGGAGGAAGGGGGTCCTGCCTGTGGAGAGGGGAGAAGGGGGTCCTGCCTGTGGAGAGGGGAGAAGGGGGTCCTGCCTGTGGAGAGGGGAGAAGGGGGTCCTGCCTGGGGGGAGGGGAGAAGGGGGTCCTGCCTGTGGAGAGGGGAGAAGGGGGTCCTGCCTGTGGAGAGGGGAGAAGGGGGTCCTGCCTGTGGAGAGGGGAGCAAGGGGGTCCTGCCTATGGAGAGGGGAGAAGGGGTCCTGTCTGTGGAGAGGGGAGCAAGGGGGTCCTGCCTGTGGAGTGGAGAGCAAGGGGGTCCTGCCTGTGGAGAGGGGAGCAAGGGGGTCCTGTCTGTGGAGCCGGGAGCAAGGGGGTCCTGCCTGTGGAGAGGGGAGCAAGGGGGTCCTGCCTGTGGAGAGGGGAGCAAGGGGGTCCTGCCTGTGGAGAGGGGAGCAAGGGGGTCCTGTCTGTGGAGAGGGGAGCAAGGGGGTCCTGCCTCTGGAGAGAGGAGGAAGGGGGTCCTGCCTGTGGAGAGGGGAGAAGGGGGTCCTGCCTGTGGAGCGGGGAGCAAGGGGGTCCTGTCTGTGGAGCCGGGAGCAAGGGGGTCCTGCCTGTGGAGCCGGGAGCAAGGGGGTCCTGCCTGTGGAGAGGGGAGCAAGGGGGTCCTGTCTGTGGAGAGGGGAGAAGGGGGTCCTGCCTGTGGAGTGGGGAGAAGGGGGTCCTGTCTGTGGAGAGGGGAGCAAGGGGGTCCTGTCTGTGGAGAGAGGAGGAAGGGGGTCCTGCCTGTGGAGAGGGGAGCAAGGGGGTCCTGCCTGTGGAGAGGGGAGCAAGGGGGTCCTGTCTGTGGAGAGGGGAGAAGGGGGTCCTGCCTGTGGAGTGGGGAGAAGGGGGTCCTGCCTGTGGAGAGGGGAGCAAGGGGGTCCTGTCTGTGGAGAGGGGAGCAAGGGGGTCCTGCCTGTGGAGAGGGGAGCAGGGGGTTCCTGCCTGTGGAGAGGGGAGCAAGGGGGTCCTGCCTGTGGTGGAGCCGGGAGCAAGGGGGTCCTGCCTGTGGAGCCGGGAGCAAGGGGGTCCTGCCTGTGGAGAGGGGAGCAGGGGGTCCTGTCTGTGGAGCCGGGAGCAAGGGGGTCCTGCCTCGGGAGCAAGGGGGTCCTGCCTGTGGTGGAGCCGGGAGCAAGGGGGTCCTGCCTCGGGAGCAAGGGGGTCCTGCCTGTGGTGGAGCCGGGAGCAAGGGGGTCCTGCCTCGGGAGCAAGGGGGTCCTGCCTGTGGTGGAGCCGGGAGCAAGGGGGTCCTGCCTGTGGAGCCGGGAGCAAGGGGGTCCTGTCTGTGGTGGAGCCGGGAGCAAGGGGGTCCTGCCTCTGGAGTGGGGAGGAAGGGGGTCCTGCCTGTGGAGAGGGGAGAAGGGGGTCCTGCCTGTGGAGTCAGGAAAAGGGGGTCCTGCCTGGGGAGAAGGGGGTCCTCCCTGTGGAGTCAGGAAAAGGGGGTCCTGCCTGTGGAGTCAGGATATGGTGTGGGTAATAATGGGGTCCTCCCTCTGGAGTCAGGAAAAGGGGGTCCTCCCTGTGCAGTCAGGATATGGTGTGAGAAGAAAAAGGTCCTCCCATTTGCCCTAACAGTAATACTAACCTCTGACCCTAAGGCCTCGTGCACACGACCCTATGTATTTTGCAATCCGCAAAAAACTGATCCGCAAAAATTACAGCTGACGTTCGTGTGCATTCTGTATTGAACGGAACAGCCGGCCCCTAATAGAACAGTCCTATCCTTGTCCATAATGCAGACAATAATAGGACATATTCTATTTTTTTTGCGTAACAAAAATACGGAAACGAAATGCACAAGGAGTAACTTCAGTTTTTTTGCGGACCCATTAAAATGAATGGTTCCGCTAAAAAAATTAAAAAAACGGAACTGACACGGAATGAAAATACAAAAAAAAATCTGTGTTTCATCCGTGTTTGGTGCGTCCATTCATTTTTTGCCCTCCATGAGTCATTTGTATTCCATGGACGCTGCTCAAGCCGTCTCCTATCAGTGGTCAGCGAGCGAACGGATCCAACACGGATGCCGTCCATGTTATGTCCGTGATTTTCATGGACCCATTCACTTCAATGGGCGTATAGTAGGGTATATCTCCGGGAGTTTTTTACTGACCCACGATCAGTGTGAAAAAAGACGTGAAAATCAATGGGTACACGGGCAGTCCGTGGAAAAAGCAGACAGCGTGTCAGATCTTAAGATCTAGAAAGATCTTTTCAGGCGATAATGGTCATCGGTCGGCGGCTGAAAGGATTGTTCACTGTTACGTTTCAATCCACTGTAGAATAAAGTTTATGGTCATCTTAACCCCTGAGGGTTTTTCCGAAATTTTACTACTAATTGAAGGTGGTCCGATCATTTGTTGAAAAGTCACCAACGCTCGCAGTAGTGCCGCGTCCTTCTCACAGCGTTTCCTAGACCAGTGACGGTCATTTGGGCTAGGAGCAGCTACCCAGGAAAGCCGCTACACAATGTACAGTGCCGTGCTTGGTGAGAAGGCTGCGAGGCTCACAGGAGCACCAGTGTCTTCAGTGGCGGGCTTGTCGGACCCCCACTGATCAGATACTGATGAAGGATAGGATATCAGTAGTAAAATGTCATAAAACCCTTTTAATAATAACCACAAACCCTAATAACACTGCTAATGCAGAAGGGAGCTGTGAGTCTGCCCCTCCTCCTGCAGGGTGATACATATAGAAGGAGCTATGAGTCTGCCCCTCCTCCTGCAGGGTGATACATATAGAAGGAGCTATGAGTCTGCCCCTCCTCCTGCAGGGTGATACATATAGAAGGAGCTATGAGTCTGCCCCTCCTCCTGCAGGGTGATACATATAGAAGGAGCTATGAGTCTGCCCCTCCTCCTGCAGGGTGATACATATAGAAGGAGCTATGAATCTGCTCCTCCTCCTGCAGGGTGATACATATAGAAGGAGCTATGAGTCTGCTCCTCCTCCTGCAGGGTGATACATATAGAAGGAGCTATGAGTCTGCTCCTCCTCCTGTAGGGTGATACATATAGGAGGAGCTATGAGTCTGCCCCTCCTCCTGCAGGGTGATACATATAGAAGGAGCTGTGAGTCTGCCCCTCCTCCTGCAGGGTGATACATATAGAAGGGAGCTATGAGTCTGCTCCTCCTCCTGCAGGGTGATACATATAGAAGGAGCTATGAGTCTGCTCCTCCTCCTGCAGGGTGATACATATAGAAGGAGCTATGAGTCTGCCCCTCCTCCTGCAGGGTGATACATATAGAAGGAGCTATGAGTCTGCTCCTCCTCCTGCAGGGTGATACATATAGAAGGAGCTATGAGTCTGCTCCTCCTCCTGCAGGGTGATACATATAGAAGGAGCTATGAGTCTGCCCCTCCTCCTGCAGGGTGATACATATAGAAGGAGCTATGAGTCTGCTCCTCCTCCTGCAGGGTGATACATATAGAAGGAGCTATGAGTCTGCCCCTCCTCCTGCAGGGTGATACATATAGAAGGAGCTATGAGTCTGCTCCTCCTCCTGCAGGGTGATACATATAGAAGGAGCTATGAGTCTGCCCCTCCTCCTGCAGGGTGATACATATAGAAGGAGCTATGAGTCTGCCCCTCCTCCTGCAGGGTGATACATATAGAAGGAGCTATGAGTCTGCTCCTCCTCCTGCAGGGTGATACATATAGAAGGAGCTATGAGTCTGCTCCTCCTCCTGCAGGGTGATACATATAGAAGGAGCTATGAGTCTGCTCCTCCTCCTGCAGGGTGATACATATAGAAGGAGCTATGAGTCTGCCCCTCCTCCTGCAGGGTGATACATATAGAAGGAGCTATGAGTCTGCCCCTCCTCCTGCAGGGTGATACATATAGAAGGAGCTATGAGTCTGCTCCTCCTCCTGCAGGGTGATACATATAGAAGGAGCTATGAGTCTGCTCCTCCTCCTGCAGGGTGATAAATATAGAAGGAGCTATGAGTTGGCTCCTCCTCCTGCAGGGTGATACATATAGAAGGAGCTATGAGTCTGCTCCTCCTCCTGTAGGGTGATACATATAGAGGGAGCTATGAGTCTGCTCCTCCTCCTGCAGGGTGATCCATATAGAAGGAGCTATGAGTCTGCTCCTCCTCCTGCAGGGTGATACATATAGAAGGAGCTGTGAGTCTGCCCCTCCTCCTGCAGGGTGATACATATAGAAGGAGCTATGAGTCTGCCCCTCCTCCTGCAGGGTGATACATATAGAAGGAGCTATGAGTCTGCTCCTCCTCCTGCAGGGTGATACATATAGAAGGAGCTATGAGTCTGCCCCTCCTCCTACAGGGTGATACATATAGAAGGAGCTATGAGTCTGCCCCTCCTCCTGCAGGGTGATACATATAGAAGGAGCTATGAGTCTGCTCCTCCTCCTGCAGGGTGATACATATAGAAGGAGCTATGAGTCTGCCCCTCCTCCTGCAGGGTGATACATATAGAAGGAGCTATGAGTCTGCCCCTCCTCCTGCAGGGTGATACATATAGAAGGAGCTATGAGTCTGCCCCTCCTCCTGCAGGGTGATACATATAGAAGGAGCTATGAGTCTGCTCCTCCTCCTGCAGGGTGATACATATAGAAGGAGCTATGAGTCTGCCCCTCCTCCTGCAGGGTGATACATATAGAAGGAGCTATGAGTCTGCCCCTCCTCCTGCAGGGTGATACATATAGAAGGAGCTATGAGTCTGCCCCTCCTCCTGCAGGGTGATACATACAGAAGGAGCTATGAGTCTGCCCCTCCTCCTGCAGGGTGATACATATAGAAGGAGCTATGAGTCTGCTCCTCCTCCTGCAGGGTGATACATATAGAAGGAGCTATGAGTCTGCTCCTCCTCCTGCAGGGTGATACATATAGAAGGAGCTATGAGTCTGCTCCTCCTCCTGCAGGGTGATACATATAGAAGGAGCTATGAGTCTGCCCCTCCTCCTGCAGGGTGATACATATAGAAGGAGCTATGAGTCTGCCCCTCCTCCTGCAGGGTGATACATATAGAAGGAGCTATGAGTCTGCCCCTCCTCCTGCAGGGTGATACATATAGAAGGAGCTATGAGTCTGCTCCTTCTCCTGCAGGGTGATACATATAGAAGGAGCTATGAGTCTGCCCCTCCTCCTGCAGGGTGATACATATAGAAGGAGCTATGAGTCTGCTCCTCCTCCTGCAGGGTGATACATATAGAAGGACCTATGAGTCTGCCCCTCCTCCTGCAGGGTGATACATATAGAAGGAGCTATGAGTCTGCCCCTCCTCCTGCAGGGTGATACATATAGAAGGAGCTATGAGTCTGCCCCTCCTCCTGCAGGGTGATACATATAGAAGGAGCTATGAGTCTGCTCCTCCTCCTGTAGGGTGATACATATAGAAGGAGCTATGAGTCTGCCCCTCCTCCTGCAGGGTGATACATACAGAAGGAGCTATGAGTCTGCCCCTCCTCCTGCAGGGTGATACATATAGAAGGAGCTATGAGTCTGCTCCTCCTCCTGCAGGGTGATACATATAGAAGGAGCTATGAATCTGCCCCTCCTCCTGCAGGGTGATACATATAGGAGCTATGAGTCTGCTCCTCCTCCTGCAGGGTGATACATATAGAAGGAGCTATGAGTCTGCTCCTCTTTCTGCAGGGTGATACATATAGAAGGAGCTATGAGTCTGCCCCTCCTCCTGCAGGGTGATACATATAGAAGGAGCTATGAGTCTGCCCCTCCTCCTGCAGGGTGATACATATAGAAGGAGCTATGAATCTGCCCCTCCTCCTGCAGGGTGATACATATAGGAGCTATGAGTCTGCTCCTCCTCCTGCAGGGTGATACATATAGAAGGAGCTATGAGTCTGCTCCTCTTTCTGCAGGGTGATACATATAGAAGGAGCTATGAGTCTGCTCCTCCTCCTGCAGGGCGATACATATAGAAGGAGCTATGAGTCTGCTCCTCCTCCTGCAGGGTGATACATATAGAAGGAGCTATGAGTCTGCTCCTCTTTCTGCAGGGTGATACATATAGAAGGAGCTATGAGTCGGCTCCTCCTCCTGCAGGGTGATACATATAGAAGGAGCTATGAGTCTGCCCCTCCTCCTGCAGGGTGATACATATAGAAGGAGCTATGAGTCTGCCCCTCCTCCTGCAGGGTGATACATATAGAAGGAGCTATGAGTCTGCTCCTCCTCCTACAGGGTGATACATATAGAAGGAGCTATGAGTCTGCCCCTCCTCCTGCAGGGTGATACATATAGAAGGAGCTATGAGTCTGCCCCTCCTCCTGCAGGGTGATACATATAGAAGGAGCTATGAGTCTGCTCCTCCTCCTGCAGGGTGATATATATAGAAGGAGCTATGAGTCTGCTCCTCCTCCTGCAGGGTGATACATATAGAAGGAGCTATGAGTCTGCTCCTCCTCCTGCAGGGTGATACATATAGAAGAAGCTATGAGTCTGCTCCTCCTCCTGCAGGGTGATACATATAGAAGGAGCTATGAGTCTGCCCCTCCTCCTGCAGGGTGATACATATAGAAGGAGCTATGAGTCTGCCCCTCCTCCTGCAGGGTGATACATATAGAAGGAGCTATGAGTCTGCCCCTCCCCCTGCAGGGTGATACATATAGAAGAAGCTATGAGTCTGCCCCTCCTCCTGCAGGGTGATACATATAGAAGGAGCTATGAGTCTGCCCCTCCTCCTGCAGGGTGATACATATAGAAGGAGCTATGAGTCTGCTCCTCCTCCTGAAGGGTGATACATATAGAAGGAGCTATGAGTCTGCTCCTCCTCCTGCAGGGTGATACATATAGAAGGAGCTATGAGTCTGCCCCTCCTCCTGCAGGGTGATACATATAGAAGGAGCTATGAGTCTGCTCCTCCTCCTGCAGGGTGATACATATAGAAGGAGCTATGAGTCTGCTCCTCCTCCTGCAGGGTGATACATATAGAAGGAGCTATGAGTCTGCTCCTCCTCCTGCAGGGTGATACATATAGAAGGAGCTATGAGTCTGCCCCTCCTCCTGCAGGGTGATACATATAGAAGGAGCTAGGAGTCTGCTCCTCCTCCTGCAGGGTGATACATATAGAAGGAGCTATGAGTCTGCCCCTCCTCCTGCAGGGTGATACATATAGAAGGAGCTAGGAGTCTGCTCCTCCTCCTGCAGGGTGATACATATAGAAGGAGCTATGAGTCTGCTCCTCCTCCTGCAGGGTGATACATATAGAAGGAGCTATGAGTCTGCTCCTCCTCCTGCAGGGTGATACATATAGAAGGAGCTATAAGTCTGCCCCTCCTCCTGCAGGGTGATACATATAGAAGGAGCTATGAGTCTGCCCCTCCTCCTGCAGGGTGATACATATAGAAGGAGCTATGAGTCTGCTCCTCCTCCTGCAGGGTGATACATATAGAAGGAGCTATGAGTCTGCCCCTCCTCCTGCAGGGTGATACATATAGAAGGAGCTATGAGTCTGCCCCTCCTCCTGCAGGGTGATACATATAGAAGGAGCTATGAGTCTGCTCCTCCTCCTGCAGGGTGACACATATAGAAGGAGCTATGAGTCTGCCCCTCCTCCTGCAGGGTGACACATATAGAAGGAGCTATGAGTCTGCCCCTCCTCCTGCAGGGTGACACAGTGACCCAGTAGTTAGTTTTGTAGCCATGTGTAGTGCTATGTGTAACACGCCCCTGTTTGAAGGGTGTAACCTGTTGAGGGTGGGAGGTGTTGACGCCTTCAGAGTAGATTACAGAGTTCACAGTGACAATAGAGCAGCAGCAGCAGCAGGTACGGGGTGTACACACGGGCGTGCTCGCCCTCTGTATATTTACACTGTACATACACTCGGCAGTGCACAGCTGTGTACCGCTTCTGGCAGTGGGCCCGATCCCCTCTTTCCTGCTTATTATATAACATCTGGAATGTGTCCTCACCTCACCCCTCGGATCCCTCCCCTCCTGAGCAGCCAGAGGTGTGATGGAAGGGGGAGTCTGAGGTGTGCAAAGAGAAGGGGGTCGTGCAGATGTGAGGATGGGGGGGGGGGGGGGGGGGGGGCGGGCGCTTTGCGTGTATAGTAAATGTTTTTCTACAAGGAATAAGCAGAGATTTGCTGGAATTACTGGGACAGCTGTCGCTGCAGCGCACACTCCAGTGTATACACCAGACACAGCACACGGATACACGAGGAGCACACTATCAGCCATACAATAGAAGCGCACACTCCAGTGTATACACCAGACACAGCACACAGATACACGAGGAGCACACTATCAGCCGTACAATAGAAGCGCACACTCCAGTGTATACACCAGACACAGCACACGGATACACGAGGAGCACACTATCAGCCATACAATAGAAGCGCACACTCCAGTGTATACACCAGACACAGCACACAGATACACGACGAGCACACTATCAGCCGCACAATAGAAGCGCACACTTCGGTGTATACACCAGATACAACACACGGATACACGAGGAGCACACTATCAGCCATACAATAGAAGCGCACACTCCAGTGTATACACCAGACACAGCACACAGATACACGAGGAGCACACTATCAGCCATACAGTAGAAGCGCACACTTCAGTGTATACACCAGACACAGCACACAGATACACGAGGAGCACACTATCAGCCATACAATAGATGCGCACACTTCAGTGTATACACCAGACACAGCACACAGATACACGAGGAGCACACTATCAGCCATACAATAGAAGCGCACACTTCAGTGTATACACCAGACACAGCACACAGATACACGAGGAGCACACTATCAGCCATACAATAGAAGCACACACTCCAGTGTATACACCAGACACAGCACACGGATACACGAGGAGCACACTATCAGCCATACAATAGAAGCGCACACTCCAGTGTATACACCAGACACAGCACACGGATACACGAGGAGCACACTATCAGCCATACAATAGAAGCGCACACTCCAGTGTATACACCAGATACAGCACACAGATACACGAGGAGCACACTATCAGCCATACAATAGAAGCGCACACTCCAGTGTATACACCAGACACAGCACACAGATACACGAGGAGCACACTATCAGCCATACAATAGAAGCGCACACTCCAGTGTATACACCAGACACAGCACACGGATACACGAGGAGCACACTATCAGCCATACAATAGAAGCGCACACTCCAGTGTATACACCAGACACAGCACACGGATACACGAGGAGCACACTATCAGCCATACAATAGAAGCGCACACTCCAGTGTATACACCAGACACAGCACACAGATACACGAGGAGCACACTATCAGCCATACAATAGAAGCGCACACTCCAGTGTATACACCAGACACAGCACACGGATACACGAGGAGCACACTATCAGCCATACAATAGAAGCGCACACTCCAGTGTATACACCAGACACAGCACACGGATACACGAGGAGCACACTATCAGCCATACAATAGAAGCGCACACTTCAGTGTATACACCAGACACAGCACACGGATACACGAGGAGCACACTATCAGCCATACAATAGAAGCGCACACTCCAGTGTATACACCAGACACAGCACACGGATACACGAGGAGCACACTATCAGCCATACAATAGAAGCGCACACTCCAGTGTATACACCAGACACAGCACACAGATACACGAGGAGCACACTATCAGCCATACAATAGAAGCGCACACTCCAGTGTATACACCAGACACAGCACACGGATACACGAGGAGCACACTATCAGCCATACAATAGAAGCGCACACTCCAGTGTATACACCAGACACAGCACACAGATACACGAGGAGCACACTATCAGCCATACAATAGAAGCGCACACTTCAGTGTATACACCAGACACAGCACACAGATACACGAGGAGCACACTATCAGCCATACAATAGAAGCGCACACTCCAGTGTATACACCAGACACAGCACACGGATACACGAGGAGCACACTATCAGCCATACAATAGAAGCGCACACTCCGGTGTATACACCAGACACAGCACACAGATACACGAGGAGCACACTATCAGCCATACAATAGAAGCGCACACTCCAGTGTATACACCAGACACAGCACACAGATACACGAGGAGCACACTATCAGCCATACAGTAGAAGCGCACACTTCAGTGTATACACCAGACACAGCACACGGATACACGAGGAGCACACTATCAGCCATACAATAGAAGCGCACACTCCAGTGTATACACCAGACACAGCACACGGATACACGAGGAGCACACTATCAGCCATACAATAGAAGCGCACACTTCGGTGTATACACCAGATACAACACACGGATACACGAGGAGCACACTATCAGCCATACAATAGAAGCGCACACTCCAGTGTATACACCAGATACAGCACACAGATACACGAGGAGCACACTATCAGCCATACAATAGAAGCGTACACTCCAGTGTATACACCAGACACAGCACACAGATACACGAGGAGCACACTATCAGCCATACAATAGAAGCGCACACTCCAGTGTATACACCAGACACAGCACACAGATACACGAGGAGCACACTATCAGCCATACAGTAGAAGCGCACACTCCAGTGTATACACCAGACACAGCACACAGATACACGAGGAGCACACTATCAGCCATACAGTAGATGCGCACACTCCAGTGTATACACCAGACACAGCACACAGATACACGAGGAGCACACTATCAGCCATACAATAGAAGCGCACACTCCAGTGTATACACCAGACACAGCACACGGATACACGAGGAGCACACTATCAGCCATACAATAGAAGCGCACACTTCAGTGTATACACCAGACACAGCACACGGATACACGAGGAGCACACTATCAGCCATACAATAGAAGCGCACACTTCGGTGTATACACCAGATACAACACACGGATACACGAGGAGCACACTATCAGCCATACAATAGAAGCGCACACTCCAGTGTATACACCAGACACAGCACACAGATACACGAGGAGCACACTATCAGCCATACAATAGAAGCGTACACTCCAGTGTATACACCAGACACAGCACACGGATACACGAGGAGCACACTATCAGCCATACAATAGAAGCGCACACTTCGGTGTATACACCAGACACAGCACACGGATACACGAGGAGCACACTATCAGCCATACAATAGAAGCGCACACTCCAGTGTATACACCAGACACAGCACACGGATACACGAGGAGCACACTATCAGCCATACAATAGAAGCGCACACTTCAGTGTATACACCAGACACAGCACACGGATACACGAGGAGCACACTATCAGCCATACAATAGAAGCGCACACTTCGGTGTATACACCAGATACAACACACGGATACACGAGGAGCACACTATCAGCCATACAATAGAAGCGCACACTCCAGTGTATACACCAGACACAGCACACGGATACACGAGGAGCACACTATCAGCCATACAATAGAAGCGCACACTTCAGTGTATACACCAGACACAGCACACGGATACACGAGGAGCACACTATCAGCCATACAATAGAAGCGCACACTCCAGTGTATACACCAGACACAGCACACGGATACACGAGGAGCACACTATCAGCCATACAATAGAAGCGCACACTCCAGTGTATACACCAGACACAGCACACAGATACACGAGGAGCACACTATCAGCCATACAATAGAAGCGCACACTCCAGTGTATACACCAGACACAGCACACGGATACACGAGGAGCACACTATCAGCCATACAATAGAAGCGCACACTTCAGTGTATACACCAGACACAGCACACGGATACACGAGGAGCACACTATCAGCCATACAATAGAAGCGCACACTCCAGTGTATACACCAGACACAGCACACGGATACACGAGGAGCACACTATCAGCCATACAATAGAAGCGCACACTCCAGTGTATACACCAGACACAGCACACAGATACACGAGGAGCACACTATCAGCCATACAATAGAAGCGCACACTCCAGTGTATACACCAGACACAGCACACGGATACACGAGGAGCACACTATCAGCCATACAATAGAAGCGCACACTTCAGTGTATACACCAGACACAGCACACGGATACACGAGGAGCACACTATCAGCCATACAATAGAAGCGCACACTCCAGTGTATACACCAGACACAGCACACAGATACACGAGGAGCACACTATCAGCCATACAATAGAAGCGCACACTCCAGTGTATACACCAGACACAGCACACAGATACACGAGGAGCACACTATCAGCCATACAATAGAAGCGCACACTCCAGTGTATACACCAGACACAGCACACGGATACACGAGGAGCACACTATCAGCCATACAATAGAAGCGCACACTCCAGTGTATACACCAGACACAGCACACAGATACACGAGGAGCACACTATCAGCCGTACAATAGAAGCGCACACTCCAGTGTATACACCAGACACAGCACACAGATACACGAGGAGCACACTATCAGCCGTACAATAGAAGCGCACACTCCAGTGTATACACCAGACACAGCACACGGATACACGAGGAGCACACTATCAGCCATACAATAGAAGCGCACACTCCAGTGTATACACCAGACACAGCACACAGATACACGACGAGCACACTATCAGCCGCACAATAGAAGCGCACACTTCGGTGTATACACCAGATACAACACACGGATACACGAGGAGCACACTATCAGCCATACAATAGAAGCGCACACTCCAGTGTATACACCAGACACAGCACACAGATACACGAGGAGCACACTATCAGCCATACAGTAGAAGCGCACACTTCAGTGTATACACCAGACACAGCACACAGATACACGAGGAGCACACTATCAGCCATACAATAGATGCGCACACTTCAGTGTATACACCAGACACAGCACACAGATACACGAGGAGCACACTATCAGCCATACAATAGAAGCGCACACTTCAGTGTATACACCAGACACAGCACACAGATACACGAGGAGCACACTATCAGCCATACAATAGAAGCACACACTCCAGTGTATACACCAGACACAGCACACGGATACACGAGGAGCACACTATCAGCCATACAATAGAAGCGCACACTCCAGTGTATACACCAGACACAGCACACGGATACACGAGGAGCACACTATCAGCCATACAATAGAAGCGCACACTCCAGTGTATACACCAGACACAGCACACAGATACACGAGGAGCACACTATCAGCCATACAATAGAAGCGCACACTCCAGTGTATACACCAGACACAGCACACGGATACACGAGGAGCACACTATCAGCCATACAATAGAAGCGCACACTCCAGTGTATACACCAGACACAGCACACGGATACACGAGGAGCACACTATCAGCCATACAATAGAAGCGCACACTCCAGTGTATACACCAGACACAGCACACAGATACACGAGGAGCACACTATCAGCCATACAATAGAAGCGCACACTCCAGTGTATACACCAGACACAGCACACGGATACACGAGGAGCACACTATCAGCCATACAATAGAAGCGCACACTCCAGTGTATACACCAGACACAGCACACAGATACACGAGGAGCACACTATCAGCCATACAATAGAAGCGCACACTCCAGTGTATACACCAGACACAGCACACAGATACACGAGGAGCACACTATCAGCCATACAATAGAAGCGCACACTCCAGTGTATACACCAGACACAGCACACAGATACACGAGGAGCACACTATCAGCCATACAATAGAAGCGCACACTCCAGTGTATACACCAGACACAGCACACGGATACACGAGGAGCACACTATCAGCCATACAATAGAAGCGCACACTCCAGTGTATACACCAGACACAGCACACAGATACACGAGGAGCACACTATCAGCCATACAGTAGAAGCGCACACTTCAGTGTATACACCAGACACAGCACACGGATACACGAGGAGCACACTATCAGCCATACAATAGAAGCGCACACTCCAGTGTATACACCAGACACAGCACACGGATACACGAGGAGCACACTATCAGCCATACAATAGAAGCGCACACTCCAGTGTATACACCAGACACAGCACACAGATACACGAGGAGCACACTATCAGCCATACAATAGAAGCGTACACTCCAGTGTATACACCAGACACAGCACACAGATACACGAGGAGCACACTATCAGCCATACAATAGAAGCGCACACTCCAGTGTATACACCAGACACAGCACACAGATACACGAGGAGCACACTATCAGCCATACAGTAGAAGCGCACACTCCAGTGTATACACCAGACACAGCACACAGATACACGAGGAGCACACTATCAGCCATACAGTAGATGCGCACACTCCAGTGTATACACCAGACACAGCACACAGATACACGAGGAGCACACTATCAGCCATACAATAGAAGCGCACACTCCGGTGTATACACCAGACACAGCACACAGATACACGAGGAGCACACTATCAGCCATACAATAGAAGCGCACACTCCAGTGTATACACCAGACACAGCACACAGATACACGAGGAGCACACTATCAGCCATACAGTAGAAGCGCACACTTCAGTGTATACACCAGACACAGCACACGGATACACGAGGAGCACACTATCAGCCATACAATAGAAGCGCACACTCCAGTGTATACACCAGACACAGCACACAGATACACGAGGAGCACACTATCAGCCATACAATAGAAGCGCACACTCCAGTGTATACACCAGACACAGCACACAGATACACGAGGAGCACACTATCAGCCATACAATAGAAGCGTACACTCCAGTGTATACACCAGACACAGCACACAGATACACGAGGAGCACACTATCAGCCATACAATAGAAGCGCACACTCCAGTGTATACACCAGACACAGCACACAGATACACGAGGAGCACACTATCAGCCATACAGTAGAAGCGCACACTCCAGTGTATACACCAGACACAGCACACAGATACACGAGGAGCACACTATCAGCCATACAGTAGATGCGCACACTCCAGTGTATACACCAGACACAGCACACAGATACACGAGGAGCACACTATCAGCCATACAATAGAAGCGCACACTCCAGTGTATACACCAGACACAGCACACGGATACACGAGGAGCACACTATCAGCCATACAATAGAAGCGCACACTTCAGTGTATACACCAGACACAGCACACGGATACACGAGGAGCACACTATCAGCCATACAATAGAAGCGCACACTTCGGTGTATACACCAGATACAACACACGGATACACGAGGAGCACACTATCAGCCATACAATAGAAGCGCACACTCCAGTGTATACACCAGACACAGCACACAGATACACGAGGAGCACACTATCAGCCATACAATAGAAGCGCACACTCCAGTGTATACACCAGACACAGCACACGGATACACGAGGAGCACACTATCAGCCATACAATAGAAGCGCACACTCCAGTGTATACACCAGACACAGCACACGGATACACGAGGAGCACACTATCAGCCATACAATAGAAGCGCACACTTCGGTGTATACACCAGACACAGCACACAGATACACGAGGAGCACACTATCAGCCATACAATAGAAGCGCACACTCCAGTGTATACACCAGACACAGCACACGGATACACGAGGAGCACACTATCAGCCATACAATAGAAGCGCACACTTCGGTGTATACACCAGATACAACACACGGATACACGAGGAGCACACTATCAGCCATACAATAGAAGCGCACACTCCAGTGTATACACCAGACACAGCACACGGATACACGAGGAGCACACTATCAGCCATACAATAGAAGCGCACACTTCAGTGTATACACCAGACACAGCACACGGATACACGAGGAGCACACTATCAGCCATACAATAGAAGCGCACACTCCAGTGTATACACCAGACACAGCACACAGATACACGAGGAGCACACTATCAGCCATACAATAGAAGCGCACACTTCAGTGTATACACCAGACACAGCACACGGATACACGAGGAGCACACTATCAGCCATACAATAGAAGCGCACACTTCGGTGTATACACCAGATACAGCACATGGATACACGAGGAGCACACTATCAGCCATACAATAGAAGCTGTGGGGATTCGCTCTGGTAGACAGGAGAAGTGGACGCAGTATAGAGGCAAAGTCCAGTTTGTAACTCAAAAAAAACTTCAGTGTTTTATTCACACTTATGGCAACAAATCAGTACGATTTTGGTGTTCGTTCACACCTAGACAGTTCATACAGCAACACAGTCGCCTGTTATCCTGGGTGTTAGTTCACACCCGATCGGCATTGCTCAGGACAGAGCAGACCTCCCAAACTCAGGTCTTCAGCACATAGCTCAGATCCCAATCCAGCGATTGCCAAAGCTCCTCTGTCAGACAGAGAGGTAATCACACCCAGCTGACACTGCCTGCTGTTTTTTTTTTATAGGCCAGTCAAGACCCGGCCTGGAACGTGGGGAGTAGTCACCCACCCAGCACTTTGACTACTCCCAGTAAGAACCATCCCGGATCAGCTATACTAAATAGCTAGATGCGTTTCCCTGCAAGCAGCCTGCCCTGTGTTCCACTGAGAACTTGAAGTTCTGTAATGACAAGAACCATCTGGTGACCCAAGCATTCCTCTCTTTGGTCTGGCTCATTCACTTGAGAGGGAGTGGTCGGTCACCAGATAGAACTTTCTCCCAACAGATAATAGCGGAGAGACTTGAGTGCCCATTTAATGGCCAGGCACTCTCTCTCCACTATACTGTACCTAGTCTCGGCTGGGGTGACTTTGCGGCTGAGGAAAACAACGGGATGTTCCACCCCATTGATTTACTGAGAGAGTACAGCTCCGAGGCCTACTTCAGAGGCATCGGTCTGTACCACAAACTCCCTCTTGAAGTCGGGCGTCACCACAACTGGTGACCCACACAGGACCAACTTCAACGCAGAAAAAGCCTCTTCCGCCTGGTCATTCCAAGGGACCATCATGGACTTCCGTCCCTTCAAGAGCCCTGTCAGCGGAGCCGCTAAAGTGGCAAAATGGGGAATGAACCTCATATAATAGCCCACCATTCCCAGGAGCGACTTTACTTGCCTAGTGGTGACAAGTCGGGGCCAATTCCGAATCTCCTCAATTTTATTCACTTGGTTTGATAACTCCACGTCCAATGACATACCCCAGGTACTTAGTCTCCTCTAACCCTATTGCGCATTTCTTTGGGTTAGCGGTTAGTCCAGCCTTCCTAAGGGAGTCCACTACAGCCTGCACTTTGGGTATGTCCAACAGACTGTGAGGGTGTCTGCCATATAGCAGTTCGAAGGACGAGAACCCAGTAGAGGCCTGGGGCACCTCTCGCACTGTGAACATGAGATAGGGCAGAAGAAGGTCCCAGTCCCTCCCATCCTTAGACACCACTCTTTTTAACATGAGAGTTCCCTCATGACCTTGGACATAAAAGGGGTCCCTTGGTCAGTCAGAACCTCTTTAGGCAGACCCACGCGAGAAAACATCTCCATTAACTCCTAGTCCTTAGCTATGAATTTGGCTGATGTATGTCGCAGTGGCACCGCTTCCGAGTACCGAGTGCCATAGTCGAGGACAACCAAGATGTGTTGGTGCCCTCTAGCAGACTTCGCTACTGGGCCTATGAGATCTATAGCGATTCGCTCGAACGGGACCTCGAGAGGTACGAGGGGACTCTGGAAATGTGTCTGGGGGTATTTATCTGGCAGGTTGGGCAAGATTTTCAAAGCTCTTCTACCTCTCTGAACACACTGGGCCAGTAAAACCGCTGAAGTATCCGGTCCTGCGTTTTCTGCCATCCCAAGTGACCACCAAGAACATGTTGGTGGGCAAGCTCCAATACGAGCTTGCGATACGCCTTGGGCACCACCAGCTGTTCAACATGCTCACTCCGCAGTTGGTTAACCCGATACAGCATTTCCTGGTGAACGACAAAATGGGGAAACATCGACTCGGCCCCAGGTTTTTGTGGTTCATCATCAATTATTACAACATTCTTCCAGGCCCAGGATAAGGTTGGGTCCCGGTGTTGTGCGGTTCTGAAATTTTCACTGGAGACATTGAGGTCTGCCAATTCAGGACCCGACGGCAAGTCCTCAACATCTACGAACACACTCAGCGGGGTTGACTACCCTCTTCCACCGAAGTGGCGACCACCCCTACCAGGCCACTCTGCTGGAGTTACTCCTGACTCGGGGGTATCAACAACTCTCACAGCCGGCCACAGGGCCGGGAAGCCCGGAAAGTCTCTCCCTATTATCAGCTATACTAAATAGCTAGGTGTCAAACAGCAACTGCTGCTGACACATGAAAACTGGCTCTTACTCCACCAAGGCCAGGAACTTCGGTGACACATACCATCCATCAACGACAGACCCTTGCGCTTTCCTACAAAGCGCATACTTCAGTGAATACACCCAGATACAGCACACGGATACACGAGGAGCACACTATCAGCCATACAGTAGAAGCGCACACTCCAATCTATACACCAGATACAGCACACTATCAGCCATACAATAGAAGAGCACACTCCAGTGTATACACAAGATACAACACACGGATACACGAGGAGCACACTATCAGCCATACAATTGAAGAGAACACTCCAGTGTATACACCCAGATACAGAACATGGATACACGAGGAGCACACTATCAGCCGCACAATAGAAGTCCCTCCATTCATAGCAGCATTTGCTTCCTGGGGCACTTTTGGTGTCCACTGGTAGAAAGGGGACAAATATCCAAAATTACAAATTGCACATGTGTGTTGATGTGTTGCGCACATGGAGGATTCTGCTCACTGATGGACGTGCGTGTAGTTGTGATGTTGAGGGAGAGAAGGATTGGGGACATTGAATTTCCACACGTCCAAACCTTTGTTCTCAGGGAAGATGAGATGCAGCTATAGGTGTCTGGCAGTGGCTTACTCCCCTCTCCACAGGATAGCTGATAAGTATCTGACCTCTGGGGGACCGACTGCTCGGACCCTCACCGATTTTGAGATTCAAGTCTCCAGAACAAATGAATGGAACGTGAACGTAGGGGTCCAGTGATCAGACTCCCACTGATCAGATGAGAGTATATCTTGGGACATACCCTTTAAGGTGGCGATCCACATTAGCCTAAGGTCAGCTGAACCTGACGATTTGTCCAGGACTGGACGACCATCTAATGTACTAGATATGGCTGATATTCGTTTGCCGAATCCTTTGCTTTCAGGAGAGATAACCTCACCTACTGTGTCCTTTCTCCATCCCTTGTAGATTGTAAGCCCTCATGGGCAGGGTCCTCTCTCCTTCTGTACCAGTTTGTAATTTATCTAGTTTTATTTTATGTATGTACACCCCTTTTTCGTATGTACAGCCCCATGGAATGGTGCAATGGACGAAAGATCTTTTAGGAATCTTTCATTCATGAACCATCTTTCTTTGAAAGAAAATTTTTCGTCCGACTATCAGGCGGCTAAAACGATCATTTGAGGTTAAATTTCAACCAACGAACATTCAATTTGGTTGATATCGTCCGTTTTGCTTAACTTTCGACTAATATATATGGCCACCTTAAGACCTGGTACATCTAAGCTCTAAGATGAAAAGAATATCTAATGGCCAACTGCAGAGATCAAAGCCAAGAGGAGCTGTAGGAGACTCGTAAAAAGTTTGGAAAAACCCATCTTATTTGTTAGGTTCCCCTCCCAGAAACTTGGTGAGAGATTTTGCTCTGAGGAACCTCGAAGTAGCAGTTTATGGTGGGAAGGCTGAAGTTCTCAGCTCCAGCCCCAAACATACCCTAAGAGGGTATTTAACAAACAGTCATCAGACTCTGGCTGTAGACGTAGGTTGTTGTCAGCACATTCCGCCTCTGGGGGCTGTCAAAGAAATATTCTGCCGGCAGCTGTGGTTTATCAGACATAAAGCATCCAGTGAGTAGATGAGCATCTAGAAGACTACACAAACTCCATTCCCGACATTTGCACCTTTACTGTACCTCAAGTCAACTCACTGGGAAAGAAATTCATCACCAGGAGCTGTCTCAGGTTGGGTCTCGATGGTGTTTTATTCCTCATGTGCGAGGCAGATGTTTTTCCACCTCTCCAAACCCTCAGTTCGTCTGAAGCTTTCAGTATGAAAACTGTTTATGTTCTCCGAGATGAGAAGAACGGCTCAGTCTGAGGACAGAATGCTCATCATCAGTATATCTCTTCAAAAACTAAAGTTAACCAGATCAGTTGAACACAAAATGTTTCTGTCCATGTAAACGAGAAAGTGATGGCTCCGGTGCCAAGAGACACAATATCAATTGACAATTTTATAAGATGTTTCCATAGGGTAAGGCCAAGCGGTCACGTTCTTTGATGCGGTTTTGGAGGCCAAAACCAGAAGTGAATGAAAACTCAAATCTTTCACTCCTTTTTGGCTTCCAAAATTGCATTAAAAAACCCGAAACATGTAGATGTACCCTTAGAGTTGTCCAAAGCAGAAGAACCAGATCGGCCAGTTCAACCGATAGTTACCCTTTTGTCCTAACGACCAGGCCTGCATGGCCCATAAAGGGGATGTTCCATCTGGAACATTTATGGCATATTGATAGGATAGTTGTGGGTTTCATCTCTGGGACCAGTGTCGGACTGGGGTACCTAGGGCCCACCAGTGTAACACAAACTTATTTTTTTTTTCATGTCCGTACCGTTCCCTTCACATCAATGGGGTTGCAAAAAAGAATTAAAAATTACTCCGTGTGCATTCCGTGTCTGTATGGCCGTTCTGCAAAGGAAACACGCAATGCACACGCCAAGACATTGATGCCTAACCCTATTAAGTGTAGCACACATAAAGGGGTTGTCTCACTTCAGCAAATGGCATTTATCATGTAGAGAAATTTAATACAAAGCACTTACTAATGTATTTTGATTGTCCATATTGCCTCCTTTCCATCACATTCTACACAGCACGTATCCGTGGTTATTACCACCGTGTAATCCAGCAGCGGTGGCCGTGCTTGCACACTATAGGTAAAGGTGTTGGCCTATGAGTATTTCCAGCCTTTCCCTATAGAGTGCAAGCATGGCCACCGCTGCTGGAGCCCCCACCCACTGATCCCCCTTCTTGACTGAGTGGCAGGTCAAGCATAGGCCCTGCCTCTCCATCCATTCTCTAAGGGGTCGCTGGAGATGGCGGAGTCCAGCGCTGGCTATTTCCAGTGATCCCAAAGAGAATAAATGGAGCAGCAGGGCGTATGTGTGGCCTGCCACACCATCAAAAAGGGGGAACAGGACCAGTTCCTGTGATCAGTGGGGGTCGCAGAATCGGACCCCACTAATCATATAGTTATGCCCTATGGTGTGTAGAGGATAACTTGAAAACCTGGAGAACCCCTTTAAATCCTCCACCACTCCACCACCAGTATCACTTTACATGGCAGCAGTGATGCCTGTAAATACAGAATATCATCACTGCCGCCATGTAAACCATACGTGTCAGTACTGGAGAATGTGATGCACTGTGCAGAATTTTTCAGACATAAGTCCAACCCGCTTTGGAGGTCACAACCTTTAACAAAGCCCAAGCAAAGGTGCTAGAGGAGCAACGTGAGCAAAGGGCACAAACGGAGGGTCATAACTGAAGCAGAGGCATTGGGGTCACCTGAGGCAGGGTAATAGTGGGGAACCTGGAGCAGGGGTAACTGGAGAATATGCAATATTAGCGGTGCATTTAGAGTGGGGGCATCTGGAGCTGGGGCATTTATGTGGGTGCACCTAAAGCAGAGGCATTAGGGTCGCCTGAGGCAGGGTAATAGTGGGGATCCTGGAGCACAGGTATTAGGGGGGGAAACTGGAAAAGATGCAATATTAGGGATGCATCTAGAGTGGGGGCATCTTCAGCTGGGGCATGTACCTAAAGCAGAGGCATTGGGGGGACCTAGGGCAGAGTCCCCCCAATGCCACTCTGAACTCTGCAGAGAGCAGCACACATACACAGATCTGAGTCTGCTATAAACAAATCCCCTATTTCCCCCTTACAGTCTCCTACAGCTCACTACTGTCACACACGTGAGAAATCAGCCCAGCACCACAGAGGAGTCCTTCTCTCTAGCAACCACAGTTTTCTGACAGAAGGGAGGGCAGGGGGATGGCCAGACATGTTCTCTCCTCCTTCACTGCCAGCAGCCGGGAAGCTTAGAAGATACTGCGGGGCCTCCTGTACAATGTACACCAGTAGGAGGCTGCATCACTGTGCCATACTGCCACCTAGTGGTTACAATAATTAACTCTCCTGTGAAACAAGAGAAATAATTACCCCTCCGTCTTATCTCCGGGCGCAGGAGGCTGGGGGCCCACAGAAGAATCCCACACCTCCCTGGCGGGCCAGTCCGAGCCTGTCTGGGACCCACTCCAACCTGAAGAACTGGGCCCCGTACTCAGTGGTGAGCCAGCCGCACATGTGTGGCCAACCTCAATTAACCACTATGGAACTTTCAAAAATAGCCATTCTCTAGCAGTGAATGGAGGGGTGGCCTCGCATGCATATGGTGCCCCGTTCTTCAGATAGGAGCGGGTCCCAGAGTGGGATCATACCTATCAGACATACTGGGGTCTGAAGAGGTATAAGAGCACACCTGCATACACCACAGCACAGACAGAAAGAAAGAACCTGACAATAACAAATACAACTGGATTTGGACCTGTCCACCCACTGGTCTCCCTTCACATCTTAGATGAGAGGATGGACTGTGGCTACCAGCACTGGGAATCCACCGGGCATTAGAGGAGGGCAGCATAAAGAAGTAGCCCACGGATTCCCTCACGTTAAATTTCTGGGTGCACCCCTGGCTAAAGACTGCAACTGACAACAACCAAAGAACCTGCTGGGTCACATTTTTCAGAAATATATCTCCAGTCACTATCTACCATGGTCTTTCATGTCATGAAAAAAGGCTGCCCGACAGCAAAAAGGAGTTGAGATATATTGGTGTGGACACAAAACATCCACTAGTCTATGGCCAGCTTTTGTGATCCACGACTGGACATCTTGTACTTTTAGTCCATCGAGTACGATGGATGTGTAGAGAGGTGGCTGGTCATAGACTTCTCAAATACTTAAGGCCTGCACTGCATCTTCAATCTGGGAATCACTGAGAGTTCAATAACATCTACTGATGTGTGTCCCTGTGACATGTCAGTGAATAAGATGGAACTCATCAGCACAGAAGAGCCAAGTGCTTGGAGCCTCTACGGTAGTACATAGAGGCTGTGTGGCTCCCAAGTATCAAGCGCTACTGTACTCCTTTCATCGGGGGCCGTACGTATAGTGGTCCTTGAAAGTCTGTGAACCCTTCAGAACTTTCTATATTTCTGCATAAAGTTGACCTAAAACTTCATCAGATTTTCACACAAGTCTTAAAAGTAGATAAAGATTACCAACTCAAACAAACAAGTCATACTGCTATGTTGCGGCCTTGTGCTCAAGTCAAAAAATTCAAGTCTCCCCCCCCCCCCATCAATCTGCACTCAACACCCCAAAATGAGAAAGTGAAAACAGAATTTTAGAATTTTTTGCAAATTTGTTAAAAAGGAAAAACTAAAATTTCACATTGACATTAGTATTCAGACACCTCGCTATGACACTTAGCTCTGGGGCCTCCCATTTCTCTTGATCATCTCTGAGATGTTTCTACATCTTGATTGCAGTCCACCTGTCGTAAAATCAGGTAATTGGACATGATACGGAAAGATAAATCCCTGTCTATGTAAAGTCTCACAGCTGATAATGCATATCATCATGAGGATGAAAGAACTGCCTGTAGAGCTCAGCGACAGGATTGTGTGGAGGCACAGTTCTGGAGAAGGGGACAAAAACATTTCTGCTTCACTGAAAGTCCCCAGGAACACAGTAGCCTCCTCAACCAGGACTGTTCATAGAGCCTCCACAACCAGGACTGTTCATAGAGCCTCCACAACCAGGACTGTTCATAGAGCCTCCACAACCAGGACTGTTCATAGAGCCTCCTCAACCAGGACTGTTCCTAGAGCCTCCACAACCAGGACTGTTCATAGAGCCTCCACAACCAGGACTGTTCATAGAGCCTCCACAACCAGGACTGTTCCTAGAGCCTCCACAACCAGGACTGTTCCTAGAGCCTCCACAACCAGGACTGTTCCTAGAGCCTCCACAACCAGGACTGTTCATAGAGCCTCCACAACCAGGACTGTTCATAGAGCCTCCACAACCAGGACTGTTCCTAAAGCCTCCACAACCAAGACTGTTCCTAGAGCCTCCACAACCAGGACTGTTCATAGAGCCTCCTCAACCAGGACTGTTCCTAGAGCCTCCACAACCAGGACTGTTCCTAGAGCCTCCACAACCAGGACTGTTCATAGAGCCTCTACAACCAGGACTGTTCATAGAGCCTCCTCAACCAGGACTGTTCATAGAGCCTCCACAACCAGGACTGTTCATAGAGCCTCCTCAACCAGGACTGTTCCTAGAGCCTCCACAACCAGGACTGTTCCTAGAGCCTCCACAACCAGGACTGTTCCTAGAGCCTCCACAACCAGGACTGTTCCTAGAGCTGGCCGGCCCAGCACACTAAGTAATCTGCGGAGCTGGGCCTTGGTAAGAGAGGTGACCAAGAACCCAATGGTAACTCTGATCTCTGCTAATCTTTGAGGTTCACTTTTGCCACTCACAGACATGTGATCATTTTCCTTAATAAATAAATGTCTACGGTGTAATATTTTTGACTCGTTTGTTTGATTTAGTTATCTTTATATACTATTAAGATGTGTTGGAAAATCTAATGTAGTTTAGATCAGATGTATGCAGAAATATAGAAACTTCTGCATGGTTCACAAACTTTCAAGCATCACCGTACACGCTGAGAATACTACCATACATATGGCATCCAATGCGGCATGACATGCATTTTTTTCAGACAGAAAAAAAACAGCATGAAATTGCGGGCATATGGAGCTACGGTAGAGGCCACGTGCAAGACTATGACTACCCTATTACAATGTGGAACCGTAATACAGTCGTGTGCGCGAAGCCTTAGGAGGGATCTTCTTTAAACTGTTGGTCTTGATATGAATTATCTAAACTCAGAAAATATCTGGAATAAAATAACTCTTGACTTGGTCTTGTGCTCATAAAGGTACTTCTAGGTGAGAAGTGTTTTTGAAACATTACTAGTAGTCAAGTATATTATTAACCTCCGGCGCTGGAGTTTGCCTTAGGAGACCTACCAGGATGTGAACATACGACATTTCCATCAAGAGTTTTACAACCAAACGTTGTCAGTGAACTTCACTTCTGAGTTCAGATTCCTACAGATTTATACTTGCCCTTTGTTTCTTACTATGTGTATTTCATCATCTCCACCACAAATGTGATCTAGTTCCTTTGTTGTCAAGAAAAAGTGAAAATATGTGAAAAAGTCAAAATTGAAACAGATGTTAAGTTTGTGACCTTAAAGAATCTATTCTGCTGGTGCAATCACTGTGTACATACATTACTTATCCTGTACTGATCCTGAGTTACATCCTGTATTATACTCCAGAGCTGCACTCACTATTCTGCTGGTGCAATCACTGTGTACATACATTACTTATCCTGTACTGATCCTGAGTTACATCCTGTATTATACTCCAGAGCTGCACTCACTATTCTGCTGGTGCAGTCACTGTGTACATACATTACTTATCCTGTACTGATCCTGAGTTACATCCTGTATTATACCCCAGAGCTGCACTCACTATTCTGCTGGTGCAATCACTGTGTACATACATTACTTATCCTGTACTGATCCTGAGTTACATCCTGTATTATACTCCAGAGCTGCACTCACTATTCTGCTGGTGCAGTCACTGTGTAAATACATTATGTATCCTGTACTGATCCTGAGTTACATCCTGTATTATACTCCAGAGCTGCACTCACTATTCTGCTGGTGCAGTCACTGTGTACATACATTACTTATCCTGTACTGATCCTGAGTTACATCCTGTGTTATACTCCAGAGCTGCACTCACTATTCTGCTGGTGCAGTCACTGTGTACATACATTACTTATCCTGTACTGATCCTGAGTTACATCCTGTATTATACTCCAGAGCTGCACTCACTATTCTGCTGGTGCAGTCACTGTGTACATACATTACATATCCTGTACTGATCCTGAGTTACATCCTGTATTATACTCCAGAGCTGCACTCACTATTCTGCTGGTGCAGTCACTGTGTACATACATTACTTATCCTGTACTGATCCTGAGTTACATCCTGTATTATACTCCAGAGCTGCACTCACTATTCTGCTGGTGCAGTCACTGTGTACATACATTACATATCCTGTACTGATCCTGAGTTACATCCTGTATTATACTCCAGAGCTGCACTCACTATTCTGCTGGTGCAGTCACTGTGTACATACATTACTTATCCTGTACTGATCCTGAGTTACATCCTGTATTATACTCCAGAGCTGCACTCACTATTCTGCTGGTGCAGTCACTGTGTACATACATTACATATCCTGTACTGATCCTGAGTTACATCCTGTATTATACTCCAGAGCTGCACTCTCTATTCTGCTGGTGCAGTCACTGTGTACATACATTACTTATCCTGTACTGATCCTGAGTTACATCCTGTATTATACTCCAGAGCTGCACTCACTATTCTGCTGGTGCAGTCACTGTGTACATACATAACATTACTTATCATGTACTGATCCCGAGTTACATCCTGTATTATACTCCAGAGCTGCACTCACTATTCTGCTGGTGCAGTCACTGTGTACATACATTACTTATCCTGTATTGATCCTGAGTTACATCCTGTATTATACTCCAGAGCTGCACTCACTATTCTGCTGGTGCAGTCACTGTGTACATACATTACTTATCATGTACTGATCCCGAGTTACATCCTGTATTATACTCCAGAGCTGCACTCACTATTCTGCTGGTGCAGTCACTGTGTACATACATTACTTATCCTGTACTGATCCTGAGTTACATCCTGTATTATACTCCAGAGCTGCACTCACTATTCTGCTGGTGGAGTCACTGTGTACATACATTACTTATCCTGTACTGATCCTGAGTTACATCCTGTATCATACTCCAGAGCTGCACTCACTATTCTGCTGCTGCAGTCACTGTGTACATACATTACTTATCCTGTACTGATCCTGAGTTACATCCTGTATTATGCTCCAGAGCTGCACTCACTATTCTGCTGGTGCAGTCACTGTGTACATACATTACTTATCCTGTACTGATCCTGAGTTACATCCTGTATTATACTCCAGAGCTGCACTCACTATTCTGCTGGTGCAGTCACTGTGTATATACATTACTTATCCTGTACTGATCCTGAGTTACATCCTGTATTATACTCCAGAGCTGCACTCACTATTCTGCTGGTGCAGTCACTGTGTACATACATTACTTATCCTGTACTGATCCTGAGTTACATCCTGTATTATACTCCAGAGCTGCACTCACTATTCTGCTGGTGCAGTCACTGTGTACATACATTACTTATCCTGTACTGATCCTGAGTTACATCCTGTATTATACTCCAGAGCTGCACTCACTATTCTGCTGGTGCAGTCACTGTGTACATACATTACATTACTTATCCTGTACTGATCCTGAGTTACATCCTGTATTATACTCCAGAGCTGCACTCACTATTCTGCTGGTGGAGTCACTGTGTACATACATTACTTATCCTGTACTGATCCTGAGTTACATCCTGTGTTATACTCCAGAGCTGCACTCACTATTCTGCTGGTGGAGTCACTGTGTACATACATTACTTATCCTGTACTGATCCTGAGTTACATCCTGTATTATACTCCAGAGCTGCACTCACTATTCTGCTGGTGGAGTCACTGTGTACATACATTACTTATCCTGTACTGATCCTGAGTTACATCCTGTGTTATACTCCAGAGCTGCACTCACTATTCTGCTGGTGCAGTCACTGTGTACATACATTACTTATCCTGTACTGATCCTGAGTTACATCCTGTATTATGTTCCAGAGCTGCACTCACTATTCTGCTGGTGCAATCACTGTGTACATACATTACTTATCCTGTACTGATCCTGAGTTACATCCTGTATTATACTCCAGAGCTGCACTGACTATTCTGCTGGTGCAGTCACTGTGTACATACATTACTTATCCTGTACTGATCCTGAGTTACATCCTGTATTATACTCCAGAGCTGCACTCACTATTCTGCTGGTGGAGTCACTGTGTACATACATTACTTATCCTGTACTGATCCTGAGTTACATCCTGTATTATACTCCAGAGCTGCACTCACTATTCTGCTGGTGCAGTCACTGTGTACATACATTACTTATCCTGTACTGATCCTGAGTTACATCCTGTATTATACTCCAGAGCTGCACTCACTATTCTGCTGGTGCAGTCACTGTGTACATACATTACATTACTTATCCTGTACTGATCCTGAGTTACATCCTGTATTATACTCCAGAGCTGCACTCACTATTCTGCTGGTGCAGTCACTGTGTACATACATTACATATCCTGTACTGATCCTGAGTTACATCCTGTATTATACTCCAGAGCTGCACTCACTATTCTGCTGGTGGAGTCACTGTGTACATACATTACTTATCCTGTACTGATCCTGAGTTACATCCTGTGTTATACTCCAGAGCTGCACTCACTATTCTGCTGGTGGAGTCACTGTGTACATACATTACTTATCCTGTACTGATCCTGAGTTACATCCTGTATTATACTCCAGAGCTGCACTCACTATTCTGCTGGTGGAGTCACTGTGTACATACATTACTTATCCTGTACTGATCCTGAGTTACATCCTGTATTATACTCCAGAGCTGCACTGACTATTCTGCTGGTGCAGTCACTGTGTACATACATTACATATCCTGTACTGATCCTGAGTTACATCCTGTATTATACTCCAGAGCTGCACTCACTATTCTGCTGGTGGAGTCACTGTGTACATACATTACTTATCCTGTACTGATCCTGAGTTACATCCTGTATTATACTCCAGAGCTGCACTCACTATTCTGCTGGTGCAGTCACTGTGTACATACATTACTTATCCTGTACTGATCCTGAGTTACATCCTGTATTATACTCCAGAGCTGCACTCACTATTCTGCTGGTGCATTCACTGTGTACATACATTACTTATCATGTCTTATCATTACTTATCAATAAACTGCAGTCATTGAGCATGGACTCCCATATTGTTGAGTGGATTAGGCAGTGGCTGAGTGACAGACAACAGAGGGTTGTAGTCAATGGAGAACATTCAAAACAAGGTAATGTTACCAGTGGGGTTCCACAGGGATCTGTACTGGGACCGATTTTGTTTAATATCTTCATAAGTGATATTGCAAAAGGCCTCGCTGGTAAGGTTTGTCTTTTTGCTGATGACACAAAGATATGTAACAGGGTTGATGTTCCTGGAGGGAAACGCCAAATGGAAAAGGATTTAGGAAAACTAGAAGAATGGTCAGAACTCTGGAAACTGAAATTTAATGTGGATAAGTGCAAGATAATGCACCTGTGGCGTAAAAACCCAAGGGCAGAATATAGAATATTTGACACAGTCCTGACCTCAGTATCTGAGGAAAGGGATTTAGGAGTAATTATTTCAGAAGACTTAAAGGTGGGAAGACAATGTAATAGAGCAGCACGAAATGCCAGCAGAATGCTTGGATGTATGGGGAGAGGTATAAGCAGTAGAAAGAGTGAAGTGCTTATGCCGCTGTACAGAACACTGGTGAGACCTCACTTGGAGTATTGTGCGCAGTACTGGAGGCCATATCTCCAGAAGGATATAGATACTCTAGAGAGAGTTCAGAGAAGAGCTACTAAACTAGTACATGGATTGCAGGATAAAACTTACCAGGAAAGGTTAAAGGACCTTAATATGTATAGCTTGGAAGAAAGACGAGACAGAGGGGATATGATAGAAACTGCTAAATACATAAAGGGAATCAACTCGGTAAAGGAAGAGAGCATATTTAAAAGAAGAAAAACTACCACAAGAGGACATAGTTTTAAATTAGAGGGGCAAAGGTTTAAAAGTAATATAAGGAAGTATTACTTTACTGAGAGAGTAGTGGATGCATGGAATAGCCTTCCTGCAGAAGTGGTAGCTGCAAATACAGTGAAGGGGTTTAAGCATGCATGGGATAGGCATAAGGCCATCCTTCATATAAGATAGGGCCAAGGGCTATCCATAGTATTCAGTATATTGGGCAGACTAGATGGGCCAAATGGTTCTTATCTGCCGACACATTCTATGTTTCTATGTACTGATCCTGAGTTACAGCCTATATTATACTCCAGAGCTGCACTCACTATTCTGCTGGTGCAGTCACTGTGTACATACATTACTTATCATGTACTGATCCTGAGTTACAGCCTATATTATGCTCCAGAGCTGCACTCACTATTCTGCTGGTGGAGTCACTTTTACAATAAATCTCCTCCACCCGCTATGAGGATAAGTTCTGGAAAATTTAGCTGTCAATACACATAAGAGTAAAGTTGGCCAAATCCTCAAATTTCTGCAGGAGCAGCCAACTATCTTATAGGTATGGCGGCATTATAACGCTCCCCGACAGATGTTGTCATGCCCGATCCTTTTATCATGCCCGATCCTTTTCTCAGGGGAGATAGGGTGCCTGGTAGCAGTTTACTCCACTCTCCGCACAGTGAACACATGCCCCCCAAGCCGAGCCCTGTGTCTGTGTATAGGGGATTTGGACGACAGTTATTAAAGGTGTGTCGGCCTTTCGTTGGACTATGTGACACGCTCAGTTCTTTGCCGCTTTATACGTGGAACCCCTTTAGAAAGTAAGGCGTGAAACAGTTGCAGAGAACTGGTGACACCAGGGTGGAGGCTACAGATCCCTTGATGTCCCGTTTAGACAGTGGAACGTATTTAAAGCAATTTCATTACCACAGTCTAAGATCTTTGGTAACCCTATTAAGAAAATTATAGTGTGGATTAAAGCCCTTTGGTTATCTCTTATTGAGGAGATAGATCATGGCCGTGTCCCTCCTGGCAGACGGTAACAGAAATAATGGATTCTTGAACCACTGGACAGACTGAATTATCACCCCATGAGTCCCTTCTCACCATACATCAGTCAACCTCAAACAATAGTTAGATTTTTACATTTCTAAGGCTTAGCTGCATTGACGTCAAATCAGCAAAAAGAAGCTTGTTAACATATTTCGTTTGCCGGGACACACAAAGGCAGCATTGAAAAGTTTCATCCCAGAAACACAGTACGTTATGATTGTTCTGCCTATATATCGAGGCCCGAGAACATACATCACGCCTCGTAAAGCCTGAGTCTCTGTAGACCAATATCAGAATTAACCCCGCTTTACTGGGTAATAAAGAAGTTGGAAAAAAGTATGGACGCCTCTGAACTTTGATGTCGGTGAAGACTTCGACAAGACCAAAGTCAGTTGACCAAGTGAAGCCAAACTTTTCATAAATGTTTGCCTCACAAATGACCCAACTTGAGCTTTATTAAGAGAAGATCTGGATCATTAGACAAGACAGCTTTGTCTGGAAGATTTTGTGGGAAAGAAGATGAGCAACAAAATAGTTGGAACGGGCATGAAACCTGAGGACTCAAGCAAGACTTTCCGAAAGAAAAAAGGAAGATGGAGACAGCACGTCCTTTTGTTGAGGTTAATTTCAGCAAGCAACATTTTGGATGAAGAGCCTTTGTCAAGCAATCTTCAAGGTCCAAGGTTTGTCAAGGTCCAAGGTTTGGAAGATTGCCTCCCAGAATGTTGTGCCACGTAGGCCGAGTTCTATATGGGTTGCAGACAAGTCAATAGTGAGGCACAGAGTTTTTTGGAGGACGTTTTGAGGCACATTTTCCTGCAGGTTTTTCAGCCAAAGCCAGAAGTGGATTCAATAGGAATCAGAAATATAAAGGAAGGACTTCTACTTCTCCTTCCTTCTTGATCCACTTCTGGCTTTGGCTGAAAAACCTGAAGGGAAATCTGCCTCAAAACCTCCTCCCAAAAACTCTGTGTAAACCTAACCTCCTGAACTTTGTAGCAGGTTAACAAGGCAGCCAAATCGAGAACGATAGTTCAGCCCATTATAAGGGTGCACACAGTCTTCTCTTGTGTTCTTAAAGGGAACCTCTCACCATGAAAATGCTATGTAAGCTACAGTCACCATGTTATGGAGCAGGAGGAGCTAAGCAGAATGATATATGGTTTTATAGAAAAGATTCCGTAAAACTTGTATTTCATACATTTAAATTCCTGCTCGTTCTGGGCTTTGAAGTCAAGGAGGCGGTCCTATCAGTGATTGACAGCCTTCCCTCTATCAGGAGGCGGTCCTATCAGTGATTGACAGCCTTCTCTCTATCAGGAGGCGGTCCTATGAGTGATTGACAGCTAACTCTGTATACACAGTTATAGAGGGAAGGCTGTCAATCACTGATAGGACCGCCTCCTGATAGAGGAAAGGCTGTCAATCACTGATAGGACCGCCTCCTGATAGAGGGAAGGCTGTCAATCACTGATAGGACCGCCTCCTGATAGAGGGAAGGCTGTCAATCACTAATAGGACCGTCTCCTGGACTTCAAAGAATAAACAGGAATTTAAATGAATAAAATACAAGTCACTGCCATACCCCATTGTGTCTGTGTCCAGCACCTTCATGGTGGTTCATCAGGCACATGGACACTGTCACATTGCTCGACCAAACGCCCAATGGCGGGGAAGAAAAGCGTCTTATACCACATCAGAAGCCTACATAAGGAACCCACACCCCTACACCTATGCGTTCTCATGCCTCGGGCCATTTACTGTGTAATTCCTCACCAATCATGGCTATATTAGAGGCTGGACGTTCCATTCCAAAAAATACAGAATGCTCACGACCAGTGTCCGTGTTTTATGGATTGGCAATTTGCCTGACCTTTCCCCCCCCCCCCCCTCCCCCCAGGACTTCTGCCAACAGGAGAAAGTCTGGGCACCCTCATCGAAATTGGTGGGCTCAGCTGACGTTTGTGTGATGTGTATGACCAGCTGGCCCTTGAGATGCCAGAGACCACAAGCACTCATAAAGAGGTCACTGCTGCAAGAACCTCTCGGGCTCCAGGGAACGGCTGCAAGGGGCGCACTGCGAAGCCCTAGCCTAATGCAAGCATAAACCACAACACCACAATCATCCTTATACGCATTTGAATATAAGCAAAGAACTGACAAAAAAGCTGCAGCCCGAACGCAACGAGACACAAAGCGGAGAGAAACGTACAGAGTTAACCCCTGTGTGACCAGCACTTCTCCATACCCGACGTGGAGGAGGACCTCTTACTAGATTATTGGGCAGATCTGTTGCAATAATCCATGTGCTTAATGGGACAGTCAAAGAAATCTCTGCAACATATTTTCTGCTTGCGAAGATTGCCTTAGAGCAGGGGTCAGCAACTTCCGGTATTCCAGATGTTGTGAAACTACAACTCCCAGCATGCTCTGTTCACTTATATAGGACTTCCCAAGACAAGCAGCAAAATGTGTAATCTGGGATTTGTAGTTCCACAACAGCTGGACTACCAGAGATCACTGATCCCTGCCTTTGGCTACTTTCACATCTCCAGCATTGTGTTCTATTGTGTATTAATATCATTTAGGTGGGGGTCCAACTCATGGCACCTCGCTGATCAGCTGTGTGAAGAGGCTGCGGGGAGCACCTAGGCCAGTGATGTTACGTTCATTGGTCACATGGCCTAGGCGCAAGTTCAGTCGAAACCCCTTTAAATATGACGTGATATGTCTGTCCAGCTGGTGGTTCAAAACGGGGCTGGCACAGCCAAAGCAGAAGAGGAGAGTAAAGGGAGGATTTAGGGTTCTGTTCAGAAACTGCTGTAAGTCGTATACGTTGGGAGTGGTCTTCCCTCTGATGGAAGGCTTCGATGCATATACTGGTCAATGTCACCATTAGGGCTTCTGGGCAGAAAAGCTTCTGTGCTTCTATACAGTAAAGTGTAGGCTGTCTCTAGCCTGGATACAAAATGAGATACAGCCTCTAGCCTGGATACAAGATGTGATACAGCCTCTAGTCTGGATATAAGAGAGGATGAGATACAGCCTCTAGCCGGATACAAGATGAGATATGGCCTCTAGCCTGGATACAAGATGAGATACGGCCTCTAGCCTGGATACAAGATGAGATACGGCCTCTAGCCTGGATACAAGATGAGATACGGCCTCTAGCCTGGATACAAGATGAGATACGGCCTCTAGCCTGGATACAAGATGAGATACGGCCTCTAGCCTGGATACAAGATGAGATACGGCCTCTAGCCTGGATACAAGATGAGATACGGCCTCTAGCCTGGATACAAGATGAGATACGGCCTCTAGCCTGGATACAAGATGAGATACGGCCTCTAGCCTGGATACAAGATGAGATACGGCCTCTAGCCTGGATACAAGATGAGATACGGCCTCTAGCCTGGATACAAGATGAGATACGGCCTCTAGCCTGGATACAAGATGAGATACGGCCTCTAGCCTGGATACAAGATGAGATACGGCCTCTAGCCTGGATACAAGATGAGATACGGCCTCTAGCCTGGATACAAGATAAGATACTGCCTCTAGCCTGGATACAAGATGAGATACGGCCTCTAGCCTGGATACAAGATGAGATACGGCCTCTAGCCTGGATACAAGATGAGATACGGCCTCTAGCCTGGATACAAGATGAGATACGGTTGGGCGTGGAGGCACACAGGTTCTGTACGGTATCCTGCTGTATATTTGCCCACAGATGTTACAGCTCGTCCTGTAGATCCAGCACACTCTTAGGTTGCTGAAGCTGGCGTCTCAACTGGTCCCATAAATGCTGGATTGGTGATAAATCTGGTGACCGGGCAGCCAAGGAAGCGTTGTAATCTGGTGGAGACATTCCTGGGAAACCCTTGCTGTGTGTGGATGAGAATTATCCTGCTAAACGATGCCAGGTGGAAGTTCTACCATGAGAGGATCACTCATGGCTGCATGATGTCCTCCACATATCACTGAGCTGTTAGTGTCTCTCGTAACATGACTAGGGGTGACCGACTGTCATATGCGATGGCTCCGCAGATCATCACACCAGCAGTTGGGGCAGTGTGTCCTCCACAGCAGAACTGAAGCTTTCACCATGAGGTCTCCATACTCCAACCCAACCATCGCGAAAACCAAACAGAACCTGGATTCGTCAATAAAGATGATACGGTTCCAGTCTGTAGAGGTCCAGGTTTCTTGTTCACAACACCACGGCAAAAAAAGGCGTCAGTGGCAGGACACTTAAAGGGCGCCGTGATACCAAATTTCCTTTTGCTAAGCACCTGGAAATGGTCCAGGTGAGACAGGGGTGTAATGAAGGAGCCACATGTGTCTGGATGGTGGACAACAAAACTGTGGGAGCTGCTCACGGATCAATCTTCTCCGCCGGTCGTCTGTCCGGACTGTCCGGAGCCTGTTCACAGTGTATTAGTGCCCTCACGTAACCACTGCTCCGAACACCTCCTAACGGCTAGGTCAGAACAGTCTAGATGGCGGGCAATTTGTCCTGCTTCTCTCAGTCCAATGATGAGACTCCTCTCAAAGTCAAATGTCTTCGAGTGTGTCATAGAGGCATATTTAGCAATCAACAATCTCTCAGCGAGAGGTACACTACCCAAAAGTAGCCTCTGAGAGCCTTTTTAGAAGGCAGTGGGGTAAGCACTTTGCGCCCTCTTGTGGCAAGACCGAGTGTCTGAGCAGACCACACCTGTGTTCACTTACCTATCTGCCTAAGACATAACTGCAGGACGAGTTTTCCGACGTGTCTATCTGGGTGCAGTATTTTTGTATATTACACAATACGACATTACACTATATAACACTATAGAAATGTGTATGGCGGTAATCACACTGACCGGCAGAATAAAGTCGTCAGGTCATTTTTACCACATGGTGTTCATCATAATAACGAAACCCAAAAGAAATAATGGAATTGCATTATTTTCCCATCCTACCCCATTAAAAATATAAAAAATAAACCCAGAGACCCCCAGATTGGAGGCTCTGGACGGGGGCACAGAGGGTAAGAGCCTGGTATGTGCAGCGAGCATAAGAAGTAGGACTCGGGGAAGCAGAGCGACATGGCGCACTTCCTCTTCACCCAGAATGGGCGACCACAACATGATGAGACGGTAACGGTGCACAGGTGGGAGCCGGGGGGGGGGGGGGGGGGGGGGGGCAGGAAGACAACACGAGCTGTATATACGTGTGAGCGGGTGGGGGATGGGGGCACAGAAAGTATATAAGTAAGGGGCGAGGTGGGAACTATGACCTCCAATGTAGGGGGCAGGAGGGCAGAGGCACCACATGGGGCCAGAGAGGTAAATACTTCTGTACGGCAGTGACCTACCTACTGCTTAGATACATCCTGGATAGATGAATCCAACTTTGGAGATGTATCTAAGTTCTATTGGGCTCTAGACAAACCGGATCAGACTACGACCACCCACAGACGTGACGACCTGGTGGACATCCAACAAGCGGTGGCTGTGAGGACGGTCATCAGGAAAGGGGCAACACATGGTCCTCCATGTGGGCCGAGATACTACATCATGTGCCGACAGCCACAAGATGTATCTAATCGTATCCTGTGTGATACTGTCTGCTGAGCTGTGTATCTAATCCTATCCTGTATGATACTGTCTGCTGAGCGGTGTATCTAATCCTATCCTGTATGATACAGTCTGCTGAGCGGTGTATCTAATCCTATCCTGTATGATACTGTCTGCTGAGCTGTGTATCTAATCCTATCCTGTGTGATACTGTCTGCTGAGCTGTGTATCTAATCCTATCCTGTGTGATACTGTCTGCTGAGCTGTGTATCTAATCCTCTCCTGTGTGATACTGTCTGCTGAGCTGTGTATCTAATCCTATCCTGTGTGATACTGTCTGCTGAGCTGTGTATCTAATCCTATCCTGTATGATACTGTCTGCTGAGCGGTGTATCTAATCCTATCCTGTGTGATACTGTCTGCTGAGCTGTGTATCTAATCCTATCCTGTGTGATACAGTCTGCTGAGCGGTGTATCTAATCCTATCCTGTATGATACTGTCTGCTGAGCGGTGTATCTAATCCTATCCTGTATGATACAGTCTGCTGAGCGGTGTATCTAATCCTATCCTGTATGATACTGTCTGCTGAGCTGTGTATCTAATCCTATCCTGTGTGATACTGTCTGCTGAGCTGTGTATCTAATCCTATCCTGTGTGATACTGTCTGCTGAGCTGTGTATCTAATCCTCTCCTGTGTGATACTGTCTGCTGAGCTGTGTATCTAATCCTATCCTGTGTGATACTGTCTGCTGAGCTGTGTATCTAATCCTATCCTGTATGATACTGTCTGCTGAGCGGTGTATCTAATCCTATCCTGTGTGATACTGTCTGCTGAGCTGTGTATCTAATCCTATCCTGTGTGATACAGTCTGCTGAGCGGTGTATCTAATCCTATCCTGTATGATACTGTCTGCTGAGCTGTGTATCTAATCCTATCCTGTGTGATACTGTCTGCTGAGCTGTGTATCTAATCCTATCCTGTGTGATACTGTCTGCTGAGCTGTGTATCTAATCCTATCCTGTGTGATACTGTCTGCTGAGCTGTGTATCTAATCCTATCCTGTGTGATACAGTCTGCTGAGCTGTGTATCTAATCCTATCCTGTGTGATACAGTCTGCTGAGCTGTGTATCTAATCCTATCCTGTGTGATACTGTCTGCTGAGCTGTGTATCTAATCCTGTCCTGTGTGATACTGTCTGCTGAGCTGTGTATCTAATCCTGTCCTGTGTGATACTGTCTGCTGAGCTGTGTATCTAATCCTATTATGTGTGATACTGTCTGCTGAGCTGTGTATCTAATCCTATCCTGTGTGATACTGTCTGCTGAGCTGTGTATCTAATCCTATCCTGTGTGATACTGTCTGCTGAGCTGTGTATCTAATCCTATCCTGTGTGATACTGTCTGCTGAGCTGTGTATCTAATCCTGTCCTGTGTGATACTGTCTGCTGAGCTGTGTATCTCATCCTCTCCTGTGTGATACTGTCTGCTGAGCTGTGTATCTAATCATATCCTGTGTGATACTGTCTGCTGCCCTGGGTATCTAATCCTCTCATTTGTGATACTTCTGCTGCCCTGGGTATCTAATCCTATCCTGTGTGATATTGTCTGCTGAGCTGTGTATCTAATCCTATCATGTGTGATACTGTCTGCGGAGCTGTGTATCTAATCTTATAATGTGTGATACAGTCTGCTGCCCTGAGTATCTAATCCTCTCATGTGTGATACTATTTGCTGAGCTGGGTATCTAATCCTCTCATGTGTGATACTGTCTGCTTAGCTGTGTATCTAATCCTCTCCTGTGTGATACTGTCTGCTGAGCTATGTATCTAATCCTATCATGTGTGATACAGTCTGCTGAGCTGTGTATCTAATCCTGTCTTGTGTGATACTGTCTGCTGAGCTGTGTATCTAATCCTATCCTGTGTGATAATGTCTGCTGAGCTGTGTATCTAATCCTGTACTGTGTGATACTGTCTGCTGAGCTGTGTATCTAATCCTATCCTGTGTGATACTGTCTGCTGAGCTATGTATCTAATCCTATCATGTGTGATACTGTCTGCTGAGCTGTGTATCTAATCCTATCCTGTGTGATACTGTCTGCTGAGCTGTGTATCTAATCCTGTCTTGTGTGATACTGTCTGCTGAGCTGTGTATCTAATCCTATCCTGTGTGATACTGTCTGCTGAGCTATGTATCTAAACCTATCATGTGTGATACTGTCTGCTGAGCTGTGTATCTAATCCTATCCTGTGTGATACTGTCTGCTGAGCTGCGTATCTAATCCTATCCTGTGTGATACTGTCTGCTGAGCTGTGTATCTAATCCTGTCCTGTGTGATACTACCTGCTGAGCCGTGTATCTAATCCTGTCCTGTGTGATACTGTCTGCTGAACTGTGTATCTAATCCTGTCCTGTGTGATACAGTCTGCTGAGCTGTGTATCTAATCCTATCCTGTGTGATACTGTCTGCTGAGCTGTGTATCTAATCCTATCCTGTGTGATACTGTCTGCTGAACCATGGATCTAAGCCTCTCATCTGAGATACTGTCTGCTGAACCATGTATCTAATCCAATCATGTGTGATGAGCTGTCTGCTTAGTATCTCATGTGTGATACTGTCTGCCCTGGGTATCTAAGCCTCTCATGTGTGATACTGTCTGCCCTGGGTATCTAACCCACTCACATGTGATACTCTCTGCTACCCTGGGTATCTAAGCCCTTTCCCATGTGATACTCTCTGCTACCCTCGGTATCTAAGCCCTTTTCCATGTGATACCGCCAGGTAGCCAGCTGGAGGCTCCCAGGACTCGGCACATATGGCGCCCCTCCCGTCCTATCAGGAGGTCAGCAGATATGGCGGGGCGTGGTTTCCATGGGGCACACCCATTGGCTGCCTCAGCTCAGTTTACATGGAGAGTCCCGTCAGGCGGCCGATCCTTCCTAGCAACAGTCTCCCAGGCGCCGCCGTCATTGGACGCTCCATGGGTGACGTCGGCTCGGCGGCGATTGGTGATCCGGCAGGTTTCCAGAACCCGAGAAACCACGGTAACAAGGGGAAGCGTTGCCATGACTACAGAGGTATCCGCCCCGATCGGAAACTCGGCCAATCAGCAGTAAGTGCTTAACCAGTTCCGCGCTGGCCAGTATTAGGAGCCCTGCAGGAGGATGACTTGTGCTCTGGATGAACCGCAGTCCATAGGAATGCACTGAATGTCTCAGAGTCTCCTTCTAGTCCCTGCCCCAGACCCTTCATACATTTCTTTATGTCCCCCCCCCCATGCACATGCATCCTAGGCTTAGCAGAGCATGCAGGTAGAGGGAAACAAGCTGCCCCCTGGGAAGATAAGAATCGGCCATGTTGAAATCTGTCTGATCCTTCGTTCCCCTGAGAGCTGGAGGCCTCATACACATGGCCGATCCTGGCCAGATCCCTGGGGTCGGCCATCTTTCATGTGTGAGGACCTTCCATGTGGATTTCATTATGTATTCTGCTCCGATATCTGCTCATTGTTTTCCATGGTAGTCCGCGCTGCCGCTCACACCTCTGTGGATTTATTTGTGCTCAGGTTTTAAAACTGCGTCAAGAAGGAACATCTTGGAGAGATGAGACTACAGCGGTGTGTCCACCCTGGGTCGGCAGCATTCAGACTGCAAATCTGAGGCAGATATTCCTGGGGCCAGTAAACATTAAACATGTGAATGTACCCAACGATTATATGCCGCCAGAAGTCCTGCCTCAGATGTTCTCCATAAGTCCTGCCTCAGATGTTCTCCATAAGTCCTGCCTCAGATGTTCTCCATAAGTCCTGCCTCAGATGTTCTCCATAAGTCCTGCCTCAGATGTTCTCCATAAATCCTGCCTCAGATGCCCCATCAGTCCTGCCTCAGATGCCCCCTCAGTCCTGCCTCAGATGTCCCTCATAAGTGCTGCCTCATATGCCCAATAAGTCCTACCTCAGATGCCCCATAAATCCTGCCTCAGATGTTCTCCATAAGTCCTGCCTCAGATGTCCCCCATACATCTCGTCTCTGGTACTCCCCATAAGTCCTTCCTCAGATGCTCTCAATAAGTCCTGCCTCAGATGCCGACCATAAGTCCTGCCTCTTTCCTCCCCATAAGTATTTCCTCAGATAATAACCATGGGTCCTGCCTCAGCTGTCCCCCATATGTCCTGCCTCTGTTGCTTCCCATAAGTCCTACCTCAGATGCCCCATAAATCCTGCCTCAGATGTCCCCCATACATCTCGTCTCTGGTACTCCCCATAAGTCCTGCCTCAGATGCCGACCATAAGTCCTGCCTCTTTCCTCCCCATAAGTATTTCCTCAGATAATAACCATGGGTCCTGCCTCAGCTGTCCCCCATATGTCCTGCCTCTGTTGCTTCCCATAAGTCCTACCTCAGATGCCCCATAAATCCTGCCTCAGATGTCCCCCATACATCTCGTCTCTGGTACTCCCCATAAGTCCTGCCTCAGATGCCGACCATAAGTCCTGCCTCTTTCCTCCCCATAAGTATTTCCTCAGATAATAACCATGGGTCCTGCCTCAGCTGTCCCCCATATGTCCTGCCTCTGTTGCTCCCCATAAGTCCTGCCTCAGATGCCCCCTATAAATCCTGCCTCAGCTGTCCCCCATAATTCCTGCGTCATATGTTCCACATTAATATATTGTAGAGAAAGGTCGGCACTGCTTGAATAATTGCGGTGCACATGTCGATAGGCAGGCGTCCCAACTTACGTAATGAAGGGGACCGGCACTCTCGTTGTATTTTCAGTGTAGTTTATTCAGTCACTTATAAAGCATAGTGACGCGTTTCAGCACATACACGTGCTTTCTTCAATGTTCCACATTAAGTCCTGCCTTAGATGCCCCACTTGTATAGACAGAAAAGACCGGCACTCACTTTTTCTTCTGCTGATAAATTCTCTTTATTCGTCACATATGAGATATCTCATATGTGACGAATAAAGAGATTTAATCAGCAGAAGAAAAAGTGAGTGCCGGTCTTTTCTGTCTATACAAGTGGGATCGTTGTCTCGGACTCGTGCACCACGCCTCTTGAACAGAGTGCCGGCTGACCATCACCTGATTAGATGCCCCACTAGTCCTGCCTCAGATGTCCCATAACTCTGCCTCAGATGTTCCTATTTAAGTCCTGATCAGATTCCCCATAAGTAAAGTCGTGCCTCAGATGTCCCCCATACATCTTGTCTCTGGTACTCTCCATAAGTCCTTTCTCAGATGCCCTCAATAAGTCCTGCCTGAGATGCCGACCATAAGTCCTGTCTCTGTGCTCCCCACAAGTCCTGTCTCTGTGCTCCCCACAAGTCCTGTCTCTGTGCTCCCCACAAGTCCTGCCTCTGTGCTCCCCACAAGTCCTGCCTCAGGTTCTCCCATAAGTCCTTTCTCAGATGCTCCCCATAAGTCCTGCCTCAGATGCTCCCCATAAGTCCTGCCTCCGATGCTCCCCATAAGTCTTTCCTCCGATCCTCCCCATAAGTCCTGCCTCCGATGCTCCCCATAAGTCCTGCCTCCGATGCTCCCCATAAGTCCTGCCTCCGATGCTCCCCATAAGTCCTGCCTCCGATGCTCCCCATAAGTCCTGCCTCCGATGCTCCCCATAAGTCCTGCCTCCGATGCTCCCCATAAGTCCTGCCTCCGATGCTCCCCATAAGTCCTGCCTCCGATGCTCCCCATAAGTCCTGCCTCCGATGCTCCCCATAAGTCCTGCCTCCGATGCTCCCCATAAGTCCTGCCTCCGATGCTCCCCATAAGTTCTGCCTCCGATGCTCCCCATAAGTCCTGCCTCTGATGCTCCCCATAAGTCCTGCCTCAGATGCCAACCCTAAGGCCCCTTTCACACGGGCGAGTATTCCGCGCGGGTGCAGTGCGTGAGTTGAACGCATTGCACCCGCACTGAATCCGGACCCATTCATTTCTATGGGGCTGTGCACACGAGTGGTGATTTTCACGCATCACTTGTGCGTTGCGTGAAAATCGCAGCATGCTCTATATTGTGCGTTTTTCACGCAACGCAGGCCCCATAGAAGTGAATGGGGCCGCGTGAAAATCGCAAGCAAGTGCGGATGCAGTGCGATTTTCACGCATGGTTGCTAGGTGAGGATCGGGCTGGGGACCCGATCTGTATTATTTTCCCTTATAACATGGTTATTAAGGGAAAATAATAGCATTCTGAATACAGAATGCAAAGTAAAATAGCGCTGGAGGGGTTAAAAAAAATATATTATTTACTCACCGAGTCCACTTGATCGCGTAGTTGTGGATCTCTGTCTTCTTCTGTAATGTTGAGCTGCCGGCTAAGGACCTGTGGTGACGTCACATCACATGATCCAATCACATGGTCCCTCACCATGGTGATGAACCATGTGATTGGACCATGTGGTGAGCACAGTGACGTCATCAAAGGTCCTATTCCTGTGCACAGCAAAGAAGAAGACAGAAGAGATGCCGGGCTGCGCGAAGAAGTGGATTAAGGTGAGTTAAATAATTTTTTATTTTTTTTTAACCCCTCCAGCCCTATTGTACTATGCATTCTGTATTCAGAATGCTATTATTTTCCCTTATAACCATGTTATAAGGGAAAATAATACAATCTACAGAACACCGACGCATTACAATGTTTTGCACTCGCGCAGAAAAATCATGCATGTTCCCGCAACGCACCCGCACCTTTTCCCGCAACGCACCCGCACCTTTTCCCGCAACGCCTGTGTGAAACCAGCCTAAGTCTGGCCTCTGTGTTCCCCATATGCCCTGCCTCACATGACCCCAAAAGTCCAGCCTCCGATGGTCCCCCTAAGTCCTGCTTTGGATGCTTTCCATAATTATTGTCTCTCAGATGCCCTCCATAAGACCTACCTTAGACTTTGACCATAAGTCCTTCCCCAGATGTTCCCGATAAGGTCTGCATCAGGTGATCTCCATAAGTTCTGCCTCAGATGCCAACTATAGATACCTTAGAGACTCCGTATAGGCCCTGCCTCGGGTGTTCCCCATAAATCCTGCTTTAGATTTTCGCAAAAAAGCTCTGCCTCAATTGTTCCCCATACGTCGTGCCTCAGTTGTCCACCATACGTTTTGCCTCAGATGTCCCCCATACGTCTTGTGTCAGATTTTCCCCATTAGTTTTGCCTCAGATGTTCTCCATAAGTTCTGTCTCTGTGCTCCCCATAATTCCTGTCTCAGATGCTGACCATAAGTCCTAATGGGGGCATTATTCTAACTGGGGGCACTAATGGGGACATTATTCTACCTGGGGCCACTAATTGGGGCATTATTCTAACTGGGGGTACTAATGGGGGCATTATTCTACCTGGGGCCACTAATTGGGGCATTATTCTAACTGGGGACACTAATGGGGCCATTATTCTAACGGGGGGCATTATTCTAAATGGGGACACTAATGGGGGAGATTATTCAAACTGGGAGCACTAATGCGGGTATTATTCTAACTGGGGGGCACTAATGGGTGGCATTATTCTAACTGGGGACATAATGGGGGGCATTATTCTAACTGGGGGCACTAATGGGGCCATTATTCTAACGGGGGGCATTATTCTAAATGGGGACACTAATGGGGGAGATTATTCAAACTGGGAGCACTAATGCGGGTATTATTCTAACTGGGGGCACTAATGGGTGGCATTATTCTAACTGGGGACATAATGGGGGGCATTATTCTAACTGGGGACACTAATGGGGGCATTATTCTAACTGGGGGCACTAATGGGGCATTATTCTAACTGGGGACACTAATGGGGGGCATTATTCTAACTGGGGGCACTAATGAGGGCATTATTCTAACTGGGGGCACTAATAGGTGGCATTATTCTTAGTGTGGGCACCAATAAAGGACATTATTCTTACTGGGGGCACTAATGGGGGCATTATTCTTCCGGGGGGCATTATTCTTGCAGGAGAGCACTAATGGCGGCATTACTCTTACTGGGGGACACTAATGGAGGCATTATTCTTATTGGGGGGCATTAATGGGAGCATTATTTTACTGGGGGGCACTAATGGGGACATTACTCTTACTGGGGGGCACTAATGGGGGGCATTAATTCTGGAGTGCACTAATGGGGGCATTATTCTACTGGGGGGCACTAATATGGGCAATATTTTTACTGGGGGGCACTTCTATTACTTAGGGCACTAATGTGGACAGTATTAATTCTGGTCGGCAATAATGGGGGCATTAATATTATTGGGAGCCACAGTATGACAATGACTTAACACCCCCCTCACATCATGTCATGTGACTGTAGCCCCCCTCACATCATGTCATGTGACTGCAGCCTCCATCATGTCATGTGACTGCAGCCCCCCTCATGTCATGTGACTGCAGCCTCCCTCACGTCATGTCATGTGACTGCAGCCCCCCTCACATCATGTCATGTGACTGCAGCCCCCCTCACATCATGTCATGTGACTGCAGCCCCCCTCGCATCATGTCATGTGACTGCAGCCCCCCTCACATCATGTCATGTGACTGCAGCCCCCCTCACATCATGTCATGTGACTGCAGCCCCCCTCACATCATGTCATGTGACTGAAGCGTGATCGCCATCCTGCACGCAGCCATGACAACACCACTACAGCTGGCAAAATCCGGTAAAATTAATTTAATCCGGCATCTAGAACGTCTCATCGTCCGGCACAGAAACAGTCGGATAATCTGGACCTTCACCAGACAGAAGCCAATAAAATACGGGAAAGAAATCGAATGAAAATGTCTACTGCGGCTACTCCTGGTACTTACCTTCCCGTCATTGTCACCCCGGAGGTGGAGGCTTCTCTTCTAGTCCGGAAACTACGAGAAAAAAAGGTAAAGCATGAGAAGTGGCGCAGGGGGCGGAGCTACGCCTCCGATCTACATCCCTTTACTGACAGATGTAACACTGGTCACTATATACTGGTCTATAACATGCAGGGTCAGTGCCCCCATGCCAACACTTCTTGTCCTGTGCCCAGGCAGACACAAATCCTCTCTAGCCTGAAAAGTGGTCCCTGCCCATGGAGGTCGGCGTCCACACAATGGGGCAGGGAAAAATAGTCTGTTACCCAGAGCAACCAATCACAGCGCAGCTTTCATTCTTCAAGAGCAGAATATGAAATGAAATCTGCACAGTGATTGGTTGCTATGGCCAACAGAGACACGGTTTTATGATTACCCTATGATCAGGCTGATCACCAGAGTGGAGGCCGGAGCCAGGACCACGAGGCCAAGAGCCGGAGGAATATGGAGGCTGACAGCCGGAGGAGATACAGGCTTAGATACACAGCTCAGCAGACAGTATCACACAGGATAGGATTAGATACACAGCTCAGCAGACTGTATCACACAGGATAGGATTAGATACACAGCTCAGCAGACAGTATCACACAGGATAGGATTAGATACATAGCTCAGCAGACAGTATCACACAGGATAGGATTAGATACACAGCTCAGCAGACAGTATCACACAGGATAGGATTAGATACACAGCTCAGCAGACAGTATCACACAGGATAGGATTAGATACACAGCTCAGCAGTCAGTATCACACAGGATAGGATTAGATACACAGCTCAGCAGTGCCCGTACTGTTTACATCTGGCGGTGTATGGGTACGGTCACATGTACCGCTCCAGCCAATGACTGGCTTCAGTGGTGACGGGGTGCTTGACCGCTAAAGTCAGTTATTGGCTGGAGCGGTGTATATGACCATACCCATACACCGCCAGATGTAAACAGTGCGGGCACCGGAAGGGGGAGACGCAGCATGGCGGATCAGAGCGGCGGGGAGCAGTGAAGTCTAGCACTTGCTTAACCCCTTAGGGACCCATGACGTACTGGTACGGCATGGATCCCGAGTCCTTAAGGACCCATGACGTACCGGTACGTCATGTGTTGTTCTGATCACCGCCGCCAGCAGGCACCACGGCTAAATGCGCGGGGGGGTCCCCCCCGTGTCGGTGATTGCCGCAAGCCGCAGGTCAATTCAGACCTGCGGTTTGCGGCTTTTTATTGTACGGGCGGCGGTGCCATCGGGTCCCCATGGGGTTGTAGGGGGGACCCGATGGCATGGAAGGCAGCGCGATGTCTAAGGAAGGCATCGCGCTGCCTTCCGGTGAAGAGCCTGTGAGAACCAGCCCCCTGGATCTCACAGGCCGGAAGCTGTATGAGTAATACACACAGTATTACTCATACAGCCAATGCATTCTAATACAGAAGTATTGGAATGCATTGTAAAGGATTAGACCCCCAAAAGTTCAAGTCCCAAAGTGGGACAAAAAATAAAGTGAAAAAAAAATGTAAAAAATAAAGTTTCCCCCCAAAAAAATTTAAAGTTTCAAGTAAAAATAAAACAAAAACGTCATTTTCCCCAAATAAAGTTTAAAAAAATTGGTAAAAAATAGGGGGGAAAAAAAGTATACATATTAGGTATCGCCGCGTCCGTATCGACCGGCTCTATAAACATATCACATGACCTAACCCCTCAGATGAACACCGTAAAAAATAAAAAATATATATTTTTTTGTCACCTTACATCACAAAAATTACAACAGCAAGTGATCAAAAAGGCATTTGCCCACCAAAATAGTACCAATCTAACTGTCACCTCATCCCGCAAGAAATTAGCCCCTACCTGAGACAATCGCCCAAAAAATTAAAAAAAACTATGGCTCAGAATATGGAGACACTAAATCATCATTTTTTTGTTTTAAAAAAGCTGTCATTGTGTAAAACTTACATAAATAAAAAAATGTATACATATTAGGTATCGCCGCGTCCGTATCGAATGGCTCTATAACAATATCACATGACCTAACCCCTCAGATGAACACCGTAAAAAATGTAAAATAAAAACTGTGCTAAATAAACAATTTTTGTCACCTTACATCGCAAAAAGTGTAATAGCAAGCGATCAAAATGTCACACGCACCCCAAAATAGTGCCAATCTAACTGTCACCTCATCCCTCAAAAAATGAGACCCTACCTAAGATAATCGCCCAAAAACTGAAAGAATTATGGCTCTCAGACTATGGAGACACTAAAACATGATTTTTTTTGCTTCAAAAAAGAAATCATTGTGTAAAACTTACATAAATAAAAAAAAGTATACATATTAGGTATCGCCGCATCCGTGACAACCTGGTCTATAAAAATATCACATGATCTAACCTGTCAGATGAATGTTGTAAATAACAAAAAATGAAAACGGTGCCAAAACAGCTATTTCTTGTTATCTTGCCTCACAAAAAGTGTAATATAAAGCAACCAAAAATTATATGTACCCTAAACTAGTACCAACAATACTGCCACCCTATCCCGTAGTTTCTAAAATGGGGCCACTTTTTTTGGAGTTTCTACTCTAGGGGGGCATCAGGGGGGCTTCAAATGGGACATGGTGTCAAAAACAAAGTCCAGCCCCAGCCCCAAAAAATGCCCGGTCCCCTCACACAGATTGTACTTACCTCCCTCCCCAACATCAGCGTCGCTCCTGATGCCCGCAAGGCTGCGCGCTGACGGATGTTTTGATCCGCGTGACGGAGCGGCAGCCAATAGCAGGCCGCGACGGGGATGGGCCTCCCTAGCATAACCTGCGATGCTCGGTAGGCTCATTCTTATCGCAGCCTGCTATTGGCTGCTCCCCCGTCGCCAGATCCACGGGACAGGGAGATGCAGCGGCGGCCGTGCAGGCTTCATAAGAAACAGCGCAGGTGTCGGGGAGTGAGGTAAGTACAATCTGTGATCGTGACCAGGGCATTTTTGTTGTTGGATAACCCCTTTAGAAATCGCTAAAACCGGAAAACCCCTTTAAGAAACTGCCCACATGTTATTCTGCAGCCTGTTCTCTAGGTACCGGTACATTTACTTTAGTGAATGACCCCCATTGTATATAAAGATTATATTTTCTTCACCTTCACTAAATGTACACGGTGGGGGTACAAGATGGAGGATGCAGGAAGAAGATAAAATCAAAGGGGCCCTGAAGATTTCACTATAGGGGCCCCACATTACAAATGGCGGAGACAAGGGGCAGACATGACCATTGTGCTTCTCGCCTTTGTCTACAGGACTAGCGGTAATGTGTTGATTCATCGCCATCTTGTGGCAGAGTCTTGGTATTACAGTCATGAATGATTCCTGCTGCAGTTACACATGATACCATACAAGGTGGATTTGATTGGGTCATTTTTAAAACTTTAAGGATACATTTTTTTTTAAAACTGATTTTTCACTTTTTTTCAGCACAATGTACAGTCGTGGCCAAAAGTTTTGAGAATTACATAAATATTGGAAATTGGAAAAGTTGCTGCTTAAGTTTTTATAATAGCAATTTGCATATACTCCAGAATGTTATGAAGAGTGATCAGATGAATTGCATAGTCCTTCTTTGCCATGAAAATTAACTTAATCCCCATAAAAACTTTCCATTGCATTTCATTGCTGTCATTAAAGGACCTGCTGAGATCAATTCAGTAATCGTCTTGTTAACTCAGGTGAGAATGTTGACGAGCACAAGGCTGGAGATCATTATGTCTGGCTGATTGGGTTAAAATGGCAGACTTGACATGTTAAAACGAGGGTGATGATTGAAATCATTGTTCTTCCATTGTTAACCATGGTGACCTGCAAAGAAACGCGTGCAGCCATCATTGCGTTGCATAAAAATGGCTTCACAGGCAAGGATATTGTGGCTACTAAGATTGCACCTCAATCAACAATTTATAGGATCATCAAGAACTTCAAGGAAAGAGGCTCAATTCTTGTTAAGAAGGCTTCAGGGCGTCCAAGAAAGTCCAGCAAGCGCCAGGATCGTCTCCTAAAGAGGACTCAGTTGCGGGATCGGAGTGCTACCAGTGCAGAGCTTGCTCAGGAATGGCAGCAGGCAGGTGTGAGCGCATCTGCATGCAGAGTGAGGTGAAGACTTTTGGAAGATGGCCTGGTGTCAAGAAGGCCAGCAAAGAAGCCACTTCTCTCCAAAAAAAACATCAGGGACAGATTGATCTTCTGCAGAAAGTATGGTGAATGGACTGCTGAGGACTGGGGCAAAGTCATATTCTCCGATGAAGCCTCTTTCCGATTGTTTGGGGCATCTGGAAAAAGGCTTGTCCGGGGAAGAAAAGGTGAGCGCTACCATCAGTCCTGTGTCATGCCAACAGTAAAGCATCCTGAGACCATTCATGTGTGGGGTTGCTTCTCATCCAAGGGAGTGGGCTCACTCACAATTTTGCCCAAAAACACAGCCATGAATAAAGAATGGTACCAAAACACCCTCCAACAGCAACTTCTTCCATCAATCCAACAACAGTTTGGTGAAGAACAATGCATTTTCCAGCACGATGGAGCACCGTGCCATAAGGCAAAAGTGATAACTAAGTGGCTCGGGGACCAAAACGTTGACATTTTGGGTCCATGGCCTGGAAACTCCCCATATCTTAATCCCATTGAGAACTTGTGGTCAATCCTCAAGAGGCGGATGGACAAACAAAAACCCACTAATTCTGACAAACTCCAAGAAGTGATTATGAAAGAATGGGTTGCTATCAGTCAGGAATTGGCCCAGAAGTTGATTGAGAGCATGCCCAGTCGGATTGCAGAGGTCCTGAAAAAGAAGGGCCAACACTGCAAATACTGACTCTTTCCATAAATGTCATGTAATTGTGGATAAAAGCCTTTGAAACGTATGAAGTGCGTGTAATTATATTTCACTACATCACAGAAACAACTAAAACAAAGATCTAAAAGCAGTTTAGCAGCAAACTTTGTGAAAACTAATATTTGTGTCATTCTCAAAACTTTTAGCCACGACTGTACACACAGCAGGGGGAATATCTGATCACCTAGTGACTGCCTGTTTTGGTGATTGACCATCACATAATAATGGCTGGACAACCCCTTTAAGCTCCATGATAGGTTCTCTGGTAACCACTTCTAGGGAGGACTGAAGCTTTATTTTTGGCTTAGGCCTCAGTCTTCAGGTTCAGAGGCTCAGCAGGTGGGCATAGCTATTTCCCATCTCCAGGGTGACCCTTAGACCTGGGCACTTCTCTGTCTCCTGATTCTCCTGAACTGGACACCTTTTCCATGGTCCCTGGTCTACTCTTTGATGATCCTGACCCTATTGCAGTAGTGGAGAGCAAAATTGACAGGGTAAATGTCCTGCTGAAGAACACTGCACTGAGTTTAGGCGGTGGGCCACCAAGTCTAAGTAGAATGACCCAGCCCCTTGCTGTGTCTTTCGCTTTGGGTTGATGAAGACTATCAAGCACCCCATGGTCCATCCCTATTCTCCCTCTTTCCTAGGGTCGGCCATTCTTTCTGGTGACTTGAATGGATAGACACCTACATGTGCATTGTTTGGAGTGTTCTACTACCCTTCCTCCCTTGCCCAGGGTGAAGACCGTTCTGTTTTCTCCAGATGACCTGTCACGTAGGGGTGGGAAGAGTGCAGCCCTGATCTCCACCCGCACCTCTGTCCCTACCTACTTGCGTGGTCCGTCCTAACTGACGGCGTACAACTTGGCGGCGGTCCCTAGCTTAGATACATGCAGGGGCCTAAAGAGTGCTAGAGTAACGCGTACCAGAGTCAGGGAAGCAAAGGTCAAAGCCAGGAGGTCACGCAGGGAAAACACACTAGCAAGGTCAACACAAACCGAAGTCAGAAGCCGAGAGGTCACATCAATTCCAAGAAGGTAACAAGGTCGAGGTCAGAAACAAAGCCGAGGTCCAAACACAAAAGCTAGTTAACAATAGGAACGCTAGTAAAGGTAGAAAGACCAATCACAGGCAACCTGTGGCCAGTGTTTAAATAGCCAGACTGGTGAGTCACATGACATGGCCAGCGTCACGTGACTCGCATAACACAGCCCAACATAGCCAAGCACCGATCATCATTATCGGCGCTCAGCTCTCCTGCTGCTTATTGTCTAGGGGATGGAGGACGCCGGTCACGCAGAGGAGGCATGTGCGGCCGGATCCTCCCCGCCCCCTGGTCCCCATGGAGACGAGGACTCCACCTGCGTCCTCGCTCCGCTATGTCGGCGGTGCTGCAAAGGGAGAGTGCGCCACCGGCTCCCCGTGACATGACCCCACATACAACTTGGCATCATGGAGAAACCACCGGAGAAAGCATGGATTATGTCTCTATTTATAAGAATTCAGGGCCTCCACTTCATTCCTGTTCGAAATGCCAGCCGTCGGAAGACTCCAGCGCCTAGCTGGGTCAGAGGAAGCCCACCTAGGCATGCAGGTATCTTCTTTCTGTTCCTCCAAAGGTTTGCTGCCACTGATGTCCTATAGCAGTGTTCCTCAACTCCAGTCCTCAGGGCGCACCTGCCAGGCATGATTTGAGAATATCCCACATAATAAATACCTGTGGTAAGTCCTGATCCATCAACACTAATTATATCACCGGCTCAATACTAAGAAAATCCTGAAAACATGACTGTTGGGTGAGCCCTGAGGACTGGAGTTGAGAAACACTGTCCTGTGGGATAGAGGCCTAAGACCATGAATTGATTATAGAGAATTGAGCAAGATTAGGATGTTATCCTTTGCCATTGATACCCAACTTGTTTGACCAACCTGTTTTCACAAAACTCGATCTCAGGTGACCTTAGAACTTGATCATGATAAGGTCTAGAGATGAATGGAAGACAATATTTAATACCACAGACGGACAATATGAATACCTGGTTATGTCTTTCAGTTTCTGTAATATATCAGCTGTATTCCAGGGGTTCTTAAATAATAGTTGCAGGGACTATACCAGCTGGTTTGTGATTATCCACCTATATAACATACATATTTTCTCTCTGCCCAGTAGACAATGGCCTGCACCTTGGCACGATACATACTAATACCCTTAACTATGAGGAGATACCCTAAAAACTACTGAGCCTCAATTACCAATTTTTTTTATTACAGCACAAGCATATTGTCTCTCAGTGGTAATACATGTTGTCTCCCATTCATCTCAGTTTTGTCACAACTACTATAATACTGCCCCTATGTACAAAAATATAACTACTATAATACTGCTCCTATGTACAAGAATATAACTACTATAATACTGCTCCTATGTACAAGAATATAACTACTATAATACTGCCTCCTATGTACAAGAATATAACTACTATAATACTGCTCCTATGTACAAGAATATAACTACTATAATACTGCCTCCTATGTACAAGAATATAACTACTATAATACTGCCTCCTATGTACAAGAATATAACTACTATAATACTGCTTCTATGTACAAGAATATAACTACTATAATACTGCTCCTATGTACAAGAATATAACTACTATAATACTGCTCCTATGTACAAGAATATAACTACTATAATACTGCCTCCTATGTCCAAGAATATAACTACTATAATACTGCTCCTATGTACAAGAATATAACTACTATAATACTGCTCCTATGTACAAGAATATAACTACTATAATACTGCTCCTATGTACAAGAATATAACTACTATAATACTGCTTCTATGTACAAGAATATAACTACTATAATACTGCTCCTATGTACAAGAATATAACTGCTATAATACTGCTCCTATGTACAAGAATATAACTACTATAATACTGCTCCTATGTACAAGAATATAACTACTATAATACTGCCTCCTATGTACAAGAATATAACTACTATAATACTGCTCCTATGTACAAGAATATAACTACTATAATACTGCTCCTATGTACAAGAATATAACTACTATAATGCTGCTCCTATGTACTAGAATATAACTACTATAATACTGCTCCTATGTACAAGAATATAACTACTATAATACTGCCTCCTATGTACAGGAATATAACTACTATAATACTGCCTCCTATGTACAAGAATATAACTACTATAATACTGCCTCCTATGTACAAGAATATAACTACTATAATACTGCTCCTATGTAAAATAATATAACTACTATAATACTGCTCCTATGTACAAGAATATAACTACTATAATACTGCTCCTATGTACAAGAATATAACTACTATAATACTGCCTCCTATGTACAGGAATATAACTACTATAATACTGCTCCTATGTACAAGAATATAACTACTATAATACTGCTCCTATGTACAAGAATATAACTACAATAATACTGCTCCTCTGTACAAGAATATAACTACTATAATACTGCTCCTATGTACAAGAATATAACTACTATAATACTGCCTCCTATGTACAAGAATATAACTACTATAATACTGCTTCTATGTACAAGAATATAACTACTATAATACTGCTCCTATGTACAAGAATATAACTACTATAATACTGCTCCTATGTACAAGAATATAACTACTATAATACTGCCTCCTATGTCCAAGAATATAACTACTATAATACTGCTCCTATGTACAAGAATATAACTACTATAATACTGCTCCTATGTACAAGAATATAACTACTATAATACTGCTCCTATGTACGAGAATATAACTACTATAATACTGCTTCTATGTACAAGAATATAACTACTATAATACTGCTTCTATGTACAAGAATATAACTACTATAATACTGCTTCTATGTACAAGAATATAACTACTATAATACTGCTCCTATGTACAAGAATATAACTGCTATAATACTGCTCCTATGTACAATAATATAACTACTATAATACTGCCTCCTATGTACAAGAATATAACTACTATAATACTGCCTCCTATGTACAAGAATATAACTACTATAATACTGCTCCTATGTACAAGAATATAACTACTATAATACTGCTCCTATGTACAAGAATATAACTACTATAATACTGCTCCTATGTACAAGAATATAACTACTATAATACTGCTCCTATGTACAAGAATATAACTACTATAATACTGCTCCTATGTACAGGAATATAACTACTATAATACTGCTCCTATGTACAAGAATATAACTACTATAATACTGCTCCTATGTACAAGAATATAACTACTATAATACTGCTCCTATGTACAAGAATATAGCTTCTATAATACTGCTCCTTATGTACAGGAATATAACTACTATAATACTGCTCCTATGTACAAGAATATAACTACTATAATACTGCTCCTATGTACAAGAATATAACTACTATAATACTGCCTCCTATGTACAAGAATATAACTACTATAATACTTCTCCTATGTACAGGAATATAACTTCTATAATACTGCCTCCTATGTACAAGAATATAACTACTATAATACTGCTCCTATGTACAATAATATAACTACTATAATACTGCTCCTATGTACAAGAATATAACTACTATAATACTGCTCCTATGTACAGGAATATAACTACTATAATACTGCTCCTATGTACAATAATATAACTACTATAATACTGCTCCTATGTACAAGAATATAACTACTATAATACTGCTCCTATGTACAAGAATATAACTACTATAATACTGCTCCTATGTACAAGAATATAACTACTATAATACTGCTCCTATGTACAAGAATATAACTACTATAATACTGTCTCCTATGTACAAGAATATAACTACTATAATACTGCTCCTATGTACAGGAATATAACTACTTTAATACTGCTCCTATGTACAAGAATATAACTACTATATACTGCTCCTATGTACAAGAATATAACTACTATATACTGCTCCTATGTACAAGAATATAACTACTATATACTGCTCCTATGTACAAGAATATAACTACTATAATACTGCTCCTATGTACAAGAATATAACTACTATAATACTGCTCCTATGTACAAGAATATAACTACTATAATACTGCTCCTATGTACAAGAATATAACTACTATAATACTGCTCCTATGTACAAGAATATAACTACTATAATACTGCTTATGTACAAGAATATAACTACTATAATACTGCTCCTATGTACAATATAACTACTATAATACTGCTCCTATGTACAAGAATATAACTACTATAATACTGCCTCCTATGTACAACAAGTTAACTACTATAATACTGCTCCTATGTACAAGAATATAACTACTATAATACTGCCTCCTATGTACAAGAATATAACTACTATAATACTGCTCCTATGTACAAGAATATAACTACTATAATACTGCTCCTATGTACAAGAATATAACTACTATAATACTGCTTATGTACAAGAATATAACTACTATAATACTGCTCCTATGTACAATATAACTACTATAATACTGCTCCTATGTACAAGAATATAACTACTATAATACTGCCTCCTATGTACAACAAGTTAACTACTATAATACTGCTCCTATGTACAAGAATATAACTACTATAATACTGCCTCCTATGTACAAGAATATAACTACTATAATACTGCTCCTATGTACAAGAATATAACTACTATAATACTGCTCCTATGTACAAGAATATAACTTCTATAATACTGCTCCTATGTACAAGAATATAACTACTATAATACTGCGTCCTATGTACAAGAATATAACTACTATAATACTGCGCCTATGTACAAGAATATAACTACTATAATACTGCTCCTATGTACAAGAATATAACTACTATAATACTGCTCCTATGTACAAGAATATAACTACTATAATACTGCTCCTATGTACAAGAATATAACTACTATAATACTGCCCCTATGTACAAGAATATAACTACTATAATACTGCCTCCTATGTACAAGAATATAACTACTATAATACTGCCCCTATGTACAAGAATATAACTACTATAATACTGCTCCTATGTACAAGAATATAACTACTATAATACTGCTCCTATGTACAAGAATATAACTACTATAATACTGCTCCTATGTACAAGAATATAACTACTATAATACTGCTCCTATGTACAAGAATATAACTACTATAATACTGCCCCTATGTACAAGAATATAACTACTATAATACTGCCCCTATGTACAAGAATATAACTATTGTTTGCTAATGATTTATATTTTTTGAGAGGATTTGCTCTAACACCAGAGGAAACCTTCTCAGATGTCATGTTCTCCACAGATCTTCATGCCTTCTCGGTATCTCCATAGATCTTTATTTCTAAGTAAAGTACAATTACTAAACACTATGGCTCCTTTCTAAAGTTTTTAAATTTTTCGCTCATTATTTCATCTCCTTTTTCTTGATATTGTTTTGTATAACAACAAAAAATGGAAGCCTCCCCGTCGGGGAATCGAACCCCGGTCTCCCGCGTGACAGGCGGGGATACTTACCACTATACTAACGAGGAAATGCTACAGCTCCTGCTCACATGCCAATGTCCTTAAAGGGAAACAGCCCACATTACCACTCTCAGATATTTTTTTTGTTCTAGCTCAAGCATGCTGTTAAAGTACAAGATAGTAACCTCTGAGAAACCTTGATATACATGACCATTGACTGATTTATCCTATAATTTTATCTCCTGTCTTAATTTTCTTTTCTCCTAGCAGAACTGAAGCTGCTGCAAACCTTAAAAGCAGCTACCTGCAAGGACAGACTTTTTTTTTCAATTTTTTTTTTGGGGGGTTGGGGTAAGGGGGAATAAGTGAAAACTGTAAAACACGTGTTCTGCCATCAATCTAGCATAGCATACAGAATACTAGTGAGAACTCTGTGTCAGTTCATATTTTTAATTACATTATTTTTTTTTTTTTTTTTAAATCAACGGTGTCAATCAGCGATTGAGAACTAAATATTACATCCGTTTATTATCTCCACACACACAGCTCAGTTCCAATATATATATTTTTTTGGGGGGGTGGGATTGAATTTAATGAAACCAGCATATACTGTAAGTGATCAGTACACAAATACACACTAGGGTAACAATTTACCCACGAGTGTTAATGCAATATTAAGAGTCCGGCCTCAATTGTCCGTTTCTGTGTATTCAGTTTCCACACGGTTGAAATTAAATTTTTTTTTGGGGACTTGTTCAATTTATTAAACCAGCATATACACGTGATTACTGTAGCAATACACAGGGTAGTGTAGCGATCTACCTGGGAGTGTTAATGTGAAATTGAACGTCAAGCCTCAATTGTTCATTTCCGTGAATTCCATTTCCACATAGTTGGAATTTTTTATTTTTGGGGATTGTGCAATTTTATTAAACCAGCATATATACGTGATTATTGCAGCAATACACAGGGTAGTGTAGAAATCTACCTGTGACTGTTAACATGAAATTGAGTGTGAGGCCTGGCCGTTAATCATCTGTTTCCGTTCATTTATTTCTCCACAAGGTTGGTGTTTTTTGTGGGGGGAGGGGGGACTAGTTCAATTTAATTAAACCAGCATATAGGTGATCGGTACATCAGTACACAGGCCAGCACATAAAAGTATGTGAAGGATAATAAATTTATGCCTTAATCCGTTTCCCTTTATTTCTGTGTTCACACATTTCCAATCAAATATTTTTTCTTATTGGGGTTGTTGATTATATTTAAACCAGTATCTATACGTGATGATTACTACACACAGGGTAGCGCTGAAATGTATCTGAGAGAGCTAACAAATTTAGGCCTAAATCCGTGAGGGGGGGGGGGGTTGTTGAGTATATTCAAAGCAGCGTATATAGGTGATTACTATGGAAGGGTTCCAAACGAAAGACCCAGATCCAGAATGTGGGTAGTAGCAGCACCAACTATCTGGCCAGAAGTAGTAGTAGTAGGCCACAGTTGTCCCTGCTGGCTTCGGAAAGGCGCAACATTATTGTTGAGGAGAAAGACGATAAGTTTGAGGATTGGACGGCTCACTTCTCCTTGGAGGTGACTTTAGAGTCCAACACCTTGCCGTGAAGCCAGGCATTTCTCCTGCTCATCTTTCAGCCTCAAAGAAGGCTTTCAGTGAAGTCCTATCAGTCTTCACTGCCCCTTCCTAGTGGAGCTTCTTCCTTTTTCCTAAGAAGTGGCAAGAAAACCCCATCTATGCCCTAAGGCAGATAGTCAAGAGAGCCTCCCTGTTAACGATTTGTGTGAGAGCAGTCAGCATTTGTACTCCCCTGAGGGGGAAGTGGAGGCTGCAGACCCCAGGCATAACCATGTTGATGTGGTAGTAGTGGCACCCATAGCCTTGGTATTGGCGTTGGGGACAGGGTCAGTGGGAGTTGGGGAATAGCAGGGGAGGGGGGCCAAATAACCCATCATAATATCCCACAGTCTGATAAGGGAGGGTTAGGACTCAGATGACAACCTGGGAGCCAAATCGGGGTACTGAGGAGGAGGCAACGTCAGAGGAGGAGGGTGATAGCTGCAGCAATAAAGAGCAGAGGCCACGTACCTCTGAAAGAACAGCTAGGGCCACGTCTGCCTCGGGATCTGGTGATGCTGCTGATACTGTTGGTGGGTTAGGCCCAAAACATGCCAGAGCTAAGCTGATCTTGAATGCCTCTACCGCATCTGCGAGTATCTCCCGTCTGGCATATTTTCTCCATGCTGCCGGAAGACAAAAGCAATGCCTTGTGCAAGCTATGCAAAAGCAAAATAAGATGTGGGCAGGCAAACACAAACGTAGGCACCACAGCTCTATTGAACCACATGAAGCAACATCACCCCATCAGGAGCAGGAGTTCCCTCCTTCTCCTGGTTCTCCTTGCGCCAGCCAGGCCGCATCCACGAGCAGTACGGTGTCTTCCACATGATCCCTTTCCTCTTCTCCCGCTCAGACTCCTCCCCGCTCTATTGTCGGCCATCAATAACGGAATGCATGGCCAGGAAACAACTCTATGCGCCCAGCAATTGGACTGTGCGCAAGATTAATTCCCACCTGGCCAAGTTGCTGGTGGTGCAGTTGCTGCCATACCATTTAGTTGAGTCTGCTGCCTAGATGCCATTTCTTTCTCCCAAAAAGCCATCCCTGCCTTGTACTTTCATGTGGCGGACAATGTTGGCTGCTCCCTGCGATTCTCGCTGTGCGGCAACGTTCACGCCACGGTGGACATCTGGAGCAGCTCTTTTGGGCAGGACAGTACATGTTTTTCAAGGCCCACTGGGTCAATGTTTGTTTCAGGCATCGGCAAGGCAGCAGCCCGACAACTAGGCCAGGTCCTTTTGCCCCCCCACAATTTGTCGGCCTTGCTCCTACACTAGGCACTTGTCCACTTCCTCCATATTCCTGTCCCCAACAGCAGCAGGGCACAAGGTACTCGCACTAACTCTCCTTCCTATTACAATATGTCAAGTCAAGCATTGCCACACTGTGTTGGAGCTGATCGGCCTGGGAGCGAGTAGCTACACCGGCAAGAAGCTCCTCAAGTACATCAAGCAGCAAACATCCCGGTGGCTGTTATCCCACCAACTCTAACTGGGCAAGGTGGTCAGCGACAATGAGCGCAACATCCTGGCAGCTCTGAACCTGGGCAAAATAACTCTTGCTCCCTGCATGGCGCACATCATCAACCTAGTGGTGCAGCACTTTCTAAATAAGTACACTGGCTTGTGTAAGGTGCTGGCAAAGTCCAGGAGACTTTCCGAGCATTTCAGCCACTCTTACCTGGTGAGGAAAGCTCTCCTGGACCTGCAGCGACTGAGCGGCCTGCCACTACACCGCTTAATGCATGATGTGCTGCTGGAATTCAACATTGCCCATGCTTGAGCGTCTGTACAAGCAGTGGAAAACCGTGAACGATTTCGTCATGCACCAGACAGCCTCAGCGGCAGGAACCATGTGTTGCTTCGAGGTCTGGCAGTGGCAGCTCATCCAAGACGACAACTGCGGCATGATCAATGTCATCCCTCTCATATTTATCTTAGAACAAACGTTGACACCAATGTAGTAGGGGACCACAGTGGAAAAAGAGCAGCTGACGCATCTTGCTGTCCGCCCTACCATCACGTTATGTATATCTGCTTCTGCCGCCATCTTGCCACTGCTGCAACCTGCCCACCATAAAATTCTGTGAGGCTGCTGGTGCCACTGCCAACTGGACTGCTGCTGCTCCCAATTAAAAGGGAGATTTTTTTTTTTTTAGGCTCATTAGGCAGACATTCTGACCCTGTCAATGCATAGTTTTTGGACGCCTGGTCCCCCAAGCCATTTTTTCCCCAATTTTTTTTTAGCCCACAACACTGTGTTTAAAGGGGTTATGCAATATAAAAATACCCCGCCCCCTTGTATGGATTATACTTACCTGCTCCCCGGCACCAGCGTTGCTTCGGATCCCTGTATGGCCGCCACTGCATCTCCCCGTTGCTCGGATCAGAACATCTGGCGACGAGGGGAGCAGCCAATAGCAGGCCGCGAAGGGGACGAGCCCCCTTGATGTTGTGCAGAGATGACGGAGCGACGTGGGTGCCTGGGAGCAGGTAAGTATAATCCATACAAGGGGGATATTTTAGATATCAGATAACCCTTTTAAACATCATCTGTTTATAGTAGAAGGAGCGGACAGTGTAAAGGTTGTCAATGGTGGAAGGGGCGGGCAGTGTAAAGGTTCTGGATGGTAGAAGGGGCGGACAATATAAAGGTTTTGGAAGGATGGACAGTGTAAAGGTTGTGGATAGTGGAAGGGCAGATAGTGTGAAGGTTGTGGATGGTGGAAGGGGAGGACAGTGTAAACGGTGTGGATGGTGGAAGGGGAGGATAGTGTAAAGGTTGTGGATGGTGGAAGGGGAGGATAGTGTAAAGGTTGTGGATAGTGGAAGGGAAGGATAGTGTAAAGGTTGTGGATGGTGGAAGGGGCGGACAGTATAAAGGTTTTGGAAGGACGGACAGTGTAAAGGTTATGGAAAGTGGAAGGAGCAGATAGTGTAAAAAGGTTGGATAGTAGAAGGGGCAGATAGTGTAAAGGTTGTGGATGGTGGAAGGGCGGACAGTGTAAAGGTTGTGGATTGTAGAAGGGGCTGACCGTGTAAAAGTTGTGGATGCTGGAAGGGCGGACAGTGTAAAGGTTGTGGATGGTGGAAGGGGAGGATAGTGTAAAGGTTGTGGATGGTGGAAGGGGAGGATAGTGTAAAGGTTGTGGATAGTGGAAGGGGAGGATAGTGTGAAGGTTGTGGATCTTGAAAGGGGAGGATAGTGTGAAGGTTGTGGATGGTGGAAGGGGAGGATAGTGTAAAGGTAGTGGATGGTGGAAGGGCGGATAGTGTAAAGGTTGTGGATAGTGGAAGGGAAGACAGTGTAAAGGTGATGGAAAGTGGAAGGGGCAGACAGTGTAAAAAGGTTGGATAGTAGAAGGGGCGGATAATGTAAAGGTTGTGGATAGTGGAAGGGGCAGACAGTGTAAAGGTTGTGGATGGTGGAAGGGCGGACAGTGTAAAGGTTGTGGATTGTAGAAGGGGCTGACCGTGTAAAAGTTGTGGATGCTGGAAGGGTGGACAGTGTAAAGGTTGTGTTGTGGTTGGTGGAAGGGCGGACAGTGTAAAGGTTGTGGATGGTGGAAGGGCGGATAGTGTAAAGGTTGTGGATAGTGAAAGGGGTGGACAATGTAAAGTTTGCGGATAGTGTAAGGGGTGGATAGTGTTAATGTGGATAGTGGAATTAATACTTTTGGGGTATAGATGGTAAGGGATAAGCATTGTGAGTGGAAATATTCAATGAGGTGCAGTTACTCCTCCCTTTTCCATGTTTCTTTTTATATAGTCTTGCCGCCTACCAGACAACATAAAAACGACACATATTATATAGTTATTGAAAGTGAAACGACCCATACTGATAAACTATGAATTATCAATACTTAGTTTACTAATTACTACCCACCTATCACAGAAGCATTTCACTGCAGCCTTCTACATGGCATTACCCTAGAAAACTGCTTACATAGCACTGGCACAATAACAGTACTATACTCCATACATTAATCTAGAAGATCAACATAAGAAACTTCAGGTGGATCAGTAGGAGTTATCAACATGTGGACCACAAGTTACAACCCCCCGCCCTACCCCCTTGACCCTTCCCCGGGCGTACACACCTGTGTATCTGCCCTTCATCCGAGTCCGGCGTGGCATCTCCAGATGGGTGTGATTGTTTTTGGATATGTATATACATATCTGAGACGAAAAACTGGGTGGTGGAAGAAGCGGAGAGTCCAGGAAGAGCATGAGAAGATGGTGACAAATGCAGATGATGGAGGAAGTTGGTAGGCACCAAAAATGACATGGTGGAAAAAATTTGCTGAAGCCTGAGGAATGGATAAAAGTTTTAGAAGACAGTGATGGGGTGGAAGGGGGTTAGGATTGGGACAACTATTCAGAAGACTTCAGCAAGATAATGGGGTACTTTGTAGGGGAGTGGACAGATGTCAAAAAGGGCAACACAGAAGTTCTGAAAAGGTGAGATAGCAGGGGATGGATGAACAGATGGAAAGGTAGGATGATGGTGACAATGGTGTGGGGTAGAAGCAAGTAGGAGACATACAGTTCCGGGGGTAGAAGACGCACAGAGAAGTAGGAGTGTGGATGTTGAGAGCAGGATTCCTCTGGAAATTTCGCTGCTTTATTTGAAGTGCGTAGTGTGGCTGACGTCATTCCCCACCTCTTGTCCTCCTCCTCTATTCTCCTCCTTTTCCCCTGCAGCCTATCACCTCCTCCTGGTGTGAGCCTCCTCCTCGTCATTCTAGTTGTTGTTCTTCCCTGCTCTGCATTGTGTATGTCCTCTGCCCTCTGCACACATCACTACCCTAGTACTACTCCTTATAACCAGTATTAGTACTCTCTGTATGGCAGATAGGTGTCCCTTTTCCATGCTGCTCTGGGCCATACCATTTCAGAGTTAGACTGTGAGCTCTTCTACCTTTTTAATGCACTATTTAGCTCCCACATTGCAGATTGTAATAGTGCTGGCCTACGTGTTGGAAGATCTCCAGAGCACATCTGACTTGTTATAATTATCCGGTGTGTAATCCTGACTATATACTACAGTACGTGGAGGGGGCTGGATTCATATATGCTAGAAATAACAATAACCATATAAGCTCTGCTCCCCACTATCCCTCCCCATTCTGTCACCTTGACACTCTTTCTTCTCCTTCCTCCCCCACCTTCTTCTGCTTCCCTCACATCTGTAAGATCAGGGCCCAGAACCGTGATTTGGAAGACCCTGGTTGTTCCCCTGGTCTCCCCCTTTACTGTTCCTGCTGAGCTACTTCTCTGTACCCCACCACTTCTCCATCTTCTCCCCTTCTTCCTGCACTCTCTCTTTTCCCCAGACATTCTGCTCTCTTCTTCCCACTACCCCCTCTCCTAAGCCGACCATAGGCATGAGATATTTATCTACAGACCAGTGGCAGATCTAGCTACATTTGGTGACATCCGACAATTTTTTCCAGGGCGACTTTACGTTGCCAGTCCGCCCCTGCCCCATACATATGCACTCTAGGCTCAGCCAAATGCATTCTCAGTGGGGTGAGGGAAATAAACCACAGACACATCCCTCTGGTGGTGACTTATCTACTGAGGAAGCAATGAATCAACATGCCTGATCCTTCTTTCCCCAAATGTCTGCTGTCAGGGTAGAGTTGGGACAAAACTAATGGGTTGGGATAAAACTAATGGGTTCAGCCAACATTGTTTTGATGTGGATGGGCTCCTTTAGCTGGAGCCACCAATGATCTACTGTTAAATATCTCATGTCTTTGGCCAGCTTTACCAGATCACCTCTTCTACGCTCTCTCTACTGCCTAGAGCAACTATCTCTTCACTTCCCTCCTATCCCCCCCCCCCCCCTTTACCATAAGACTCCATTTGCAACAACTTATCTTCTATGGGAAGAGAGGACTGGGCATGAAGAAATCCAAAATCCGCCTTCAGGGAGGACTCGGGACACTACCATACACAGTAGACAGTTGGCAGGCTTGGTGGACATTCCTTGTGGTGATAAGAAGTCCTCAGATAACCACACATTAAAGGAATCACAAAGCCAAGACACTAACGAGAAGAAACTTAATCCAAAGCTTGTATTTAAATGTGACAAGATGAATTCATGACCCTGGTGTTGATCAGTTACAGGAAACCCATTGACCATCATCCCCTTCCTAAAAAATACCTGTCACCCTTGTCTATGACAATCACCAGGCTATTTAGATGATGCCTGGCCACCCAGAGCTGAAAAATGCACTCCCCTGCAGTGGAAATACCCTATCATGATACCACCATGAATCATGTCCTCAGGTCTGCTCCATCTGACCCTCCCCACCTTCAAGTTCCAGGGAGATATTTACCCATCTTGGGCTTCCCAGATAAGAACAGGTGGTAGCATTTGAGAAAAAGATAGAAGGCGTTTGATGTCTGTGGTTCTGACAGCCCTGTTTTGATGTGCTGTAAAGGTCCAGCTTGGACTTCAATTAGCTGGCGTCGAGAGCCACATAGAATAGGAGTTGTGTTCTTTTAAGGCCCACAGACAGGTGCAGGGGAAGGACTCTGAATATTGCACTATTCAATAAGTGAGGGAGAATAAAGACACCAAATAGTCATAACATTGGGAGAACTTTAATGTGCTGCAAAGGCCATTTACAGGAATAAATACATATATGGACTATACAGGACCCATCTGCAGACCGAGCAATGGAACCGGTGGCGAGAAGACCCGCTGCTCTAACTGTCCAGACTCATGAGTAAAGCGGTTCCTCTCTTGATCCAGTGCTCCGGTGGTGACGACCCCGTTTTAAGATCCACTCCGATCACAAAGGAAGCTCGACCAGAGGACCCACACCGGACCGGGTAGTAATAGCAGGGGCAGGAATACAGTCCTGAGAAAGAGAGAAAGGTTGTACATAGGTGAGTTTGGTGGTGAGCCAGAAGATGGCTGGCTAGATGTGTAATCCATGATTCCTCCAGGTTTAGTTAAAGAGGTTATGACATGACTAATGTAAAAAATTAATCAGACACCATATAGTACATGACAATCTACAACCAGCCCTGGACCTCACATGGATCCAGAGATCTCCTCATTCATTGCTCCAATTGTTCTGCTAGATTTATATCAAGCTGGCAGCTCGAGGGGAGTGTCCTTTATTGGGGCATGTCTGTTCTGCTGCAGCTCTCACCCTATCACAGCCCAGGAGGCAGTTGAAGGATGGAACTGAGCATGTGCGTCCACCTCAGTGAGGTGGACAGAGAAATAAGGAAAACAACAAACAGCAGGTGGCGCTATACAGAGATTTTATTAAATAACTCAGTGGCTAGGAAAACATTTTTAATTACATGCAATTACAAAAGTATTCAGATCTAGGGGCTGGTTTCAAAACGGACATATTTTTCATGGGATAAACCCTTTCATGTCCATTGGGTGTAAATATGTAAATGGTTAGGAACGTATTCTAAGGGTATGTTCACACTTTGGATCTTTAAAATCAGTCTACAAAACTCAGCACTTTTTTTTTTTTTTTTTTATGTGTTTTTTGACACATTTTTGAAGCGGTTTAACCGATTGGATGATCCGCACCAAAAAACGTGTGGACATGTGTGGAGCGATTTTTTTGATACTTTCTATTCAGTGTGGATTCTGCCCGAAGATAAAAAAAATATAACAGTAAAAAAATAGTAAGGGCATAAAGAAACATGTCATCCTTATGGAAAGTAATGCAGGAGATACAATGGGTTGATGAACGGCGCACATGGGGGTGTGGCAAGGGGAAGGGGCGTGGCCATCAGCCCTGACTACTTTATCTTTATTTACGCCAGTGTTCTGGAGCAAATGAAGCCAGAAATCTCAAGAATATCTGAGAAGTCGTAGATTTCTGTTTAGGAACATGGACTGCAGGAGGATGCGCCTAATCATAACGCAGAAGGCGCGCACCTCGTCAGAAATCAGGACCGGCACATAAATCTCCCCCATAATGTCTGTTCCTGAATAGATCTAGTCTTGGAAATGCAATGGCCGTCTCAGCAGTTAAAGGGTTTCTCTGAACTTTTACCATAGATGACCTATCCTCAGGATAGATCATTAATATCAGATCGGCTGGGGTCCGACACCTCCGATGATCAGCTGTACGAGGAGACGGTGCTCGCAGCGTGCCGTCTCCCTTCTCTCTTCCTGTTCGCTGCTGCGGTCTGTGACCCCTCCGATCTGATATTGATGACCTATCCTGAGGATAGGTCATCAATAGTAAAAGCCCGGACAACCCCTTTAAGAATGTCTCTTATAGTCACTGATCGGTGTCAGGCCACCTTCCAGTTCAAAGAGAAATTTGTACAAACCAAAGAAAAGACAATGGAGATTTCTGGGTTTTCTGGGACTTACTGTTGGGTCCATATATATTTGGACACTGACACAAATTTAGTTTTTATTACCTGTTTACTAAAACATATTTAAGTTATAGTTATATAATGGACATCAAGTCCAGACTTTTAGCTTTCATTTGAGGGTATCCACATTAAAATTGGATGAAGGGTTTAGGAGTTTTAGCTCCTTTACATGTGGCACCCTGTTTTTAAAGGGACCAAAAGTAATTATACAATTGCCTCAAAGGCTGTTTTATGGGCAGATGTGGGCAATTCCTTCATTATTTCCTTCTGAATTAGGCCTCATGCACAAGGCTGTTTCCGCGCCGTGGCCGTATTGCGGCCCGCAAACAGCGGATCCGCAATATGCGCGCACCAGCCGCGTGCTCCCTACCTCACGGATGCGGACCCATTCACTTAAATGGGTCTGCAATCCGGAGCTGCGGTGCGGACCGGAGGCACAGAACCCCATGACAGCACTACGGGGTGCTTCCACTGTGTTTCTGTCCATGCCTCCGCACCGCAAAAAAATAAGTTGAATGGGTCTCAGTCCCCGTCGCAAATTGCGGTCCCCAATGCACAGAACGGCCACACAACGGCCATGTGCATGAGGCTTTAAGCACATAAAAGGCCTGGAGTTGATTTGAGGTGCGGTGCTTGCATTTTGAAGATTTTGCTGAGAAGTAAACATGCGGTCAAAGGAGTTCTCCATGCCGGTGAAACAAGCCATCCTTCATCTACGAAAACGGAAAAAACCCATCCGAGAAATTGCTACACTAATAGGAGCGGCAAAATCTACAGTTTGGTACACCCTGAGAAAGAAAGAAAGCACTGGTGACCTCAACAATGTAAAAAGACCTGGACGCCCATGGACGACAACAGTGGTGGATGATGGCAGAATAATTACCATGGTGAAGAGAAGCCCCTTCACAACAGCCAACCAAGTGAACCACACTCTCCAGGATATAGGCGTATCAACATCCAAATCTACCATAAAGAGAAGACTGCATGAAAGTAAATACAGAGGGTTCACTGCACGGCCACTCATCAGCCTCAAGAATAGGAAGGCTAGATTGGATTTTGCTAAAAAAACATCTTAAAAAACCAGCACACTTCTGGAAGAACATTCTTTGGACAGATGAAACCAAGATCAACCTCTACCAGAAGGATGGAAAGAAAAAAGTATGGCGAAGGCACGGTACAGCTCATGATCCAAAGCATACCACATCATCTGTAAAACACGGCGGAGGCAGTATGATGCTCAGGCATGCATGGCTGCCAGTGGCACTGGGTCCCTAGTGTTTATTGATGATGTGACACAAAACAGAAGCAGCCAGATTAATTCTGGGGTTTTCAGAGACATACTGTGCGCTCCAATCTGATTGGTCGGCGGTTCATAATACAGATGGACAAAGCAAAAGCAACCCAGGGGTTTATTAACCCCTTCAGGACTTCCGTCGTACATGTACGGTGGAAGTCCGGTCTTTAAACATATCGCCTGCTCGCAAGTGCAGTGGGCATTTACCCTACATTTACCCCTTGATCGCATACATTTACCCCTTCAGATGCCGTGGTCAAATGTGACCATGGCATTTGAGCAGTCCGGAAGAGGAAGCTGCACGCTTCCGCTCCGGTAACAGCGTTGCCCGGCTGAGATCAGGGAACCTGTTACATTGCTGAAATAGCCCGAAGCCTCAAGCAGGAATAAGGAGATTTTTTGTGAAACTCACCTGTAAAATCTTTTTCTCGTCTTTACCATTGGGGGACACAGACCATGGGTATAGCCTAGGTCGTTACTAGGAGGAGATACTATGCAAATAAAAAAGAGAGCTCCTCCTCCACAGGCTATACCCCCATGCTCCACCGGGAGGACCCCAGTGCGTGCAAAAGCAGTAGGAGAAGGAGACAAAAAAACTACAGAGACCCGAACAAAGGAATACCGCCATCGGACCGTTAACCATGAGGTCCCGAAGAACTTAACCAACCCCTCCTGCAACAGGCAAGAATGGGTGGGAGCTGTGTCCCCCAATGGAAAAGACAAGAAAAAGATTTTACAGGTGAGTTTCACAAAAAATCTCCTTTTCTCGCACATTCCATTGGGGGACACAGACCATGGGACGTCCCAGAGCAGTCCATGGCGTGGGAAAAAGATCAGCACCTTCAGGGTGAAACGCCCAGCGGTCAAACAGAAACCACCGCCTGCAATACCTTGCGCCCAAGGGCAGCATCAGCCGATGCCAAAGAGTGCAGTTGGTAAAACTTTGTAAATGCATGCAAGGACGACCAGGTGGCCGCCTTACAAATTTGAGATGCCGAGGCACGATTCCGCCTAGCCCAGGAAGCCCCCATCGCCCTGGTGGAGTGCGCGGTAACCCCAGCTGGGGGAACCCTGCCACGGGAACGATAGGCCGTGGCAATAGCCGACCAAATCCACCGAGCCACGAGACCTTGGAAGCCGCCAGACCCTTACGAGGCCCCTCAGGAATAACGAAAAGAGAGTCCGTACGGCGGAAAGGGGCAGTAGACCTCAGATCAGCTCTCAATGTCATACCTCAGATCAGCTCTCAATGTCAGACCTCAGATCAGCTCTCAATGTCAGACCTCAGATCAGCTCTCAATGTCAGACCACAGATCAGCTCTCAATGTCAGACCTCAGATCAGCTCTCAATGTCAGACCTCAGATCAGCTCTCAATGTCAGACCTCAGATCAGCTCTCAATGTCAGACCTCAGATCAGCTCTCAATGTCAGACCTCAGATCAGCTCTCAATGTCAGACCTCAGATCAGCTCTCAATGTCAGACCTCAGATCAGCTCTCAATGTCAGACCTCAGATCAGCCCTCAATGTCAGACCTCAGATCAGCTCTCAATGTCAGACCTCAGATCAGCTTTCAATGTCAGACCTCAGATCAGCTCTCAATGTCAGACCCCCATCAGAGCTCAGATCAGACCGTATATCAGCCCACAATGTGAGACCCCCATCAGACCACAGATTAGCCCTCAATGTCAGACCTCAGATCAGCCCTCAATGTCAGACCTCAGATCAGCCCTCAATGTCAGACCTCAGATCAGCCCTCAATGTCAGACCTCCGATCAGCCCTCAATGTCAGACCTCCGATCAGCCCTCAATGTCAGACCTCAGATCAGCCCTCAATGTCAGACCTCAGATCAGCCCTCAATGTCAGACCTCAGATCAGTCCTCAGATCTGATTAAAATAAATAATTGCTCTTAGCTCTCCTGCGCTGCAGCTCCTCTCTCCGTCCGGCGGTCTCTGCAGAAGTCGCTCTTCCATGTCTTCTGCATGCAGTGTCAGGACATAGTGTGCGCACTATGTCCTGATGCAGTATGCGTTCAGGACAGTGCACCACCAGCCCCAGGAAGGAAGACCAGGGACCCCACTGTCAGACCCGCACCAGAGCTCAGATCGGACCTCCATGTCAGACCCCCATAAGACCTCAGATCAGCCCTTTATGCCAGACCCCCATCATAGCTCAGGTCAGCCCTCAATGTCAGACTCTCATCAGACCTTTATGTCAGACCCCATCAGAGCTCAGATCAGCCCTCCATGTCAGACCCCCATCAGAGCTCAGATCAGCCCTCCATGTCAGACCCCAATCAGACCTCAATGTCAGACCTCCCATCAGACCTCAATGTCAGACCCCCCATCAGACCTCAATGTCAGACCCCCCATCAGACCTCAATGTCAGACCCCCCATCAGACCTCAATGTCAGACCCCCCATCAGACCTCAATGTCAGACCCCCCCATCAGACCTCAATGTCAGACCCCCCATCAGACCTCAATGTCAGACCCCCCATCAGACCTCAGATCTCATTAAAATAAAAAATTGCCCTTAGCTCTCCTGTGCCGCGGCTCCTCTCCCCGTCTGGCGGTCTCTGCAGAAGCCGCCCTCCCCTGTCTTCTGCATGCAGTGTCAGGTTATAGTGTCCTGACGCAGTACACGTTCAGGACAGTGCAGCGCCAGCCCCAGGAAGGAAGACCAGGGAGGGTGATTACTGGAAGTGCTCGCAGCGATTCACTCCTCGCTTCCGGCACTTAAAGGGGTTGTCTGGGTTCAGATCTTAACCCGGACATACACATATTTTCACCCAGGCAGCCCCTCTGATGTTAGCATTGGAGAATGTCATGCTCTGATGTGCTCACTTGCCCTGAGCTGGATCGGGGCTTTTTTATCTACAATAATACACTGCTGGGCGGAAGCTTCCACCCAGCAGTGTATTCGGTGACGTCACCAGCTCTGATTGGCCGGCTTTAGCACTAAGGAGAGCCTGGTTTGTCGCCGGAGCTCCTGAAAAAATGCCTTTGCCCTGCGTGATTCAGCGCAGGGCAAAGGACAGCATCGGAGCATGATCTTGTCAGTGGGGCTGCCTGGGTGAAATTCTGGGTACCCGGACAACCCCTTTAATGTATACTGGTGAGTGCTTCCATTATGGAAGTTCTCACTAGTATTCGCTTTGCAAGACACACAGACATTTTCCCAATGTTTGAGGGGGAAAAAGTGCGTCTTATAAAGCGAAACATACTGGAACCCCTGAAGGATAAAGCAACTGACCCCGGCATCTGAGAGGTTGAGTGTCTGCAATTGGCATGTACAGTGGATGTCCTGAAGAGGTTAAATTTAGGAGGGTGCCTGAGGACACATGCCAGGTGCATAAGTACCTGATGCTCCCAGTGTTAAAAGGGTTCTCCAGGAATTAAAAATATGAAAATACTTAAATATTACTTTATATTTAATAAAGTATTTTTATTAAATATTTAAGTATTTTCAACAATTCTATTTTCTTAATTCCCGGAGAACCCCTTTAAGTAACAGAGATTATCAGCCCATTATGTGCTCAGCCAGCAGGAGGGCTCAGGCAGCCCACCAGGAAATTTCTGTGTAAGGTCCAGTCCACCCCTGGGTGGAAGTGGAGAAAGTTCCAGGTTACGGGTGGAGGAAAGGTTTAACAAGGGTCATACACATTTTAGAGATGAAAGTGTTCATAGTTTTGAGAGCATGGGGTGATATTAATTCACTGAAGTAGTGGCGCGACAGTAGAGAAAGGTTTAGAGTAAATTTATTTGGATGGCCTGTGTGGTTCAGGGGAGGAAGAAGCATTAAGCCTCAGTGATATATAAAATCGTGTTTATAGCCTGGTCAACAATAGCCAGCAAATGGGCAGCCTAGAAGACACCGGCAGCCAGGGAGTGGTCATTGGTGGTGGATAAAATTATGCAATATGAAAAGGTGAAAAAATGTATCTGGACTGATGGCTGGTGTGCTGTGCTAATGTTTTTTTTATTTCTTTTCTCCCTGCAGCCATACAGGAGGGGTGTGTTGGGTTAGGAGCGGATGGGTTTGATTTGATATATTAAAAGTACACACGTGCCCATAATATACCTTTGCTGCTCTTCTTCTTGCTCTCTGTGGGTCGGAAGTGCACAGTTGGGAGAGGACACACAAGCTGCATTGGTTCCGCGTCCATTAGACAGGAGTTCTTCTTATCCCAGCCGGCGCCTTCCAGGTACAAGCCACGGACCCATACCCCATCCTGAGGAACCAAGCATCACAAGTGTCACAAATCTCTCCTGTCAATATCCAGATGTCTCATATGTCTGGGAACACTCACCTTTGGAGGATACACCAGGTTGTTATCATCTACTGTGGAGACAATGAATTCCCAGGACAGAGAATCGACCGACACCTGCAGAAGAGACAATACGCAGTTCTCTCATTGTGTATAGGATACAGCTTCTGTCCATCATTATAAACGGACAGGGTCCTACATTGTTTTGTCTGGCTGCACTCTGGAGTACGGCGGTCAAAAATCCAGTTGGGAATGTGAACGCTGAAAGCCAATAAAGGACGGGTGGATGTGCTGTCTCTGCCCAGCGAGCAAACATCTCCACACGTAAGGCCAGATCTCGTGTCCAGGATGCCAGTGGTTTCAGCGATGGGTAAGCCTAAAATCAGAAATCAAAAAGTCCATGATGTAAGTAATACATCATTTAGTCTACCCTATGACCTCACATTAGTATCTCCTCAACCTGTCCTCACATCATCCCCTCATCCTCCCCTCACATCATCATCTTCTCATCCTGCCCTCACATCATCATCTTCTCATCCTGCCCTCACATCATCATCTCCTCATCCTGCCCTCACATCATCATCTCCTCATCCTGTCCTCATAGCATCTCCTCATCCTGTCCTCATAGCATCTCCTCATCCTGTCCTCATAGCATCTCCTCATCCTGTCCTCATAGCATCTCCTCATCCTGTCCTCATAGCATCTCCTCATCCTGTCCTCATAGCATCTCCTCATAGCATCTCCTTATCCTGTCCTCATAGCATCTCCTCATCCTGTCCTCATAGCACCTCCTCATCCTGTCCTCATAGCACCTCCTCATCCTGTCCTCATAGCACCTCCTCATCCTGTCCTCATAGCACCTCCTCATCCTGTCCTCATAGCACCTCCTCATCCTGTCCTCATAGCACCTCCTCATCCTGTCCTCATAGCATCTCCTCATCCTGTCCTCATAGCATCTCCTCATCCTGTCCTCATAGCATCTCCTCATCCTGTCCTCATAGCATCTCCTCATCCTGTCCTCATAGCATCTCCTCATCCAGTCCTCACTTCATCTCCTCATCCAGTCCTCACTTCATCTCCTCACCCTGCTTTCACATCATCTCCTCATCCTGCTTTTACATCATCTCCTCATCCTGTCCTCTTATCTTCTCTTCCTGCCCATACATTGTCTCTCCTCATCATCCCACCTTCTCCCACAGTGTGGGTACACGTGCGTCATATATGCAGGTGAAGATTTCCTCCAGCTCAGTAGACATGACCACCAAGCCTTGAATACCACGTTCCAGATCTAGTAGCGAAGACCTATAAAAAATAGAAAGAATATGGTAAATGTCCTAATCTGATTGTGAATCTCTCATGGTTTGCAGCAGACAGGATCTATAAAGATTTCTAGGAAAAGCCCCTCACTTTTCCCACAGATGTGTCAAGGATGATGTATGGACTTTGGAAAAATGCTTGAGCCAATTACTTAGTTAGATGATACCCATGTATACTCATTGCCTATAAAAAAGCACCTCCTTGAAGTGTCATATATGAAGTATGCAGTATTAATATAAGTGAGACGCCATTACAAGATGGCGCTAGCACACAGATGTTTACATTAAGTTCACATACCAAAGTTTGTAAGACATTGTAAGTGCACAATGCGCAGACGCCAAGTGTTACCTCTTTTCTTCTTATCTCTTTTTCCTTCTTAGCCAATGAAATAAAGGCATGAGCCTCAAAGCGAAGCCCCCCCCCCCCCCTAGATGTATAAACTGCTTTACTCATTGTAATAAACAGAGAGATAGTCTTTGACCCAACTGTGTGTCAGTGTCTGTCTCTACCACGCGTGGATATTAACTCCTTGGTGGAAGCAGCTTCAACAGTTCTTCTGGTTTATGCCTCACTGACCTGATTGTGCTCAGCAGAGCGTTGTATCTCTGGATCTCTTGTAAAAGGACGACGTTCAGAGGATTCGGATCGTCACTCAGCATTTTCCTTGTTCCCTCATAATCAATTTCTTGAGGAATCTTCTGTCGAACATCCTCCAATAACTCCAACACCTGGGTAGACAAGGAGGATGCTCAGGCTGACGCATAGGAAGGAGTCTCCTCAGGGATTCTGAGGAGAACATTACCTTGTCCTCACGGGTTTGTCCTCCAGATGCGCTTTGAGTGACTTGGGGTTGCAGTGAGAGCAGCGTGTCAAACAGTGTCCGTGCCTCGGTGATCTGACTGGCGATATCTGCATTGGGGTGCTGCCCGAAGGCCTCAGGATGATCCACGGTGGGTAACAAGCCAATGAACTCCTTGTATGATGCCAGCGGCCCATCTCGGGGGATGTAGTATGTGTCAAGGATGGAGAGTCTTCAGAGATGAAATGCAGGACACATATAAACCACCACAGTATATACACAGTACAGCACACTGTTGGGGTTCAGCTCCTCGGTTACCTGTAGAATGGGGTGCTCAGAGCAGATTCACAGAAGTAATCATTAATGTAGGTTCCTAGAAGCCGTCGGTCCCAGTCGTCTGTCACATGACCGCCATAATTGACGCCTGCAATCAGATACTTCAGGGCTTCCCAAGGTGTCTCCTCGTATTCATCGAGATATAGACTGAGCAGGTTCTCCGATACCTATGGTAGAACGAAGGTCCATACTGATTGCATTATTACACCACATACCGCTACTGCTTACATTATTACACCACGTACCGCTACTGCCTGCATTACTACACCACATACTGCTACTGCCTGCATTACAACACCACATTCTATACTATAACCCGACTCCAGGCATCGAGCTCACAGACTGAAGCCGCTAGACAATGGTCTCACCTCAAAGTCAGAGTCATTGAAGCCATACACAATGTTCCAGCCGAGCTGGAGGAATTTCCTGCGCTCCAGTAGGACACTGTGAAAGAAGCAGAGAGAGAAGAGCAGGCGGCGGTAGCTGGATGTCTTGCTGCAGCGGGAGAACTGAGGCTCGGTGATCAGCTGGTACAGGCGCTTCATGTTGGCACGCAGCCCCTGAGGATAGACGGCACTACATGTAAGGATCCTGCTCTGTATGTTCAGGACATTCCCTGTGCACCCCTATCACAACTTACCTTGGGGGGCTCGGTGGTCATCTTAATGCTGGCCTGGAGTATAGAGATGGGAAAGTCTGGATGGGGGCTCGAGCTCAGCCAGAGTCTGAAGCTGGGGTGCGGGTCCTCCACCTGCAGCTGCTCCACCAACTTGTCCAGTTGTGGCATCCATGAGAGCGACAGGTGACAATTGGCTAAGAACACCCAGTACCCTGGAAAGTAATGAGATGAAGTCAGACCTTTATCTACTGGATGGGGCAGGATTCCACAAACATCATCAACCGGTCCTCTCTGGGCAAAAAGGAGAAACTTGTAGCCATCTTGTATCTGAGATTTTCATTGTGGAGTTCTGGGGCGGCAGATACTAAGGACACCCTCCTGCCACTTTTACATTGGTGAGGACAGAAGACGTGTGTGACATGTACTAAGGATCACGGTGGCTTTTACCATCTTTGACTCCCTCCTTGATCATGCGGGTGGCGATTGGAGCTTGGCCTTGTCCTAGGGAGAGCGCCTGGAATTTCTGGGACATCCCGCACTGGTCTGCCAGCTGAAGGAGGGCACTGGTCGGATCTACCCCAGGGGAGAGGACGAAGACCAGGGGAGAGCGAGGAAGGGAGTCTTCAACCACCTGCAGAAGAGAAGGAGGCAAGTGTGAGAGGAGCATGTGGGCACTTCACCAGCGAGAGGAGAACATTACATGCACAGTATATGACACTCACCGCCCGCATATCCAGCACAGGGGGCTCGGTAAACTTTGACCCCAGATTGTTGATGATGAAGGCCGTCACGCAGAAGGCCACGCGGTCTTGCCGCAGGGAGCGGACAATCAGCATCCTCTGCACCTCGCTGCAGGCGTTCTCCCATTCACCTGTGACAATGCAGTGAAGTGTAAAGCGTCATGCACACGGATCCGCAAAATACTCGCACTGTCCATGTGCATTCCGCACCTTTCTCACTCCCATGCCTGTTCCCGTCTGCAAAACGGCCAAGAATAGGACGTGTTCTGCCATTTGCGGAACGACCGCACGGATGCCATCCGAATACTGTCCTTATTATTTGCAGCCCCATTGGAATGAATGGGTCTGCTTGTGATCAGCAAAAAACGGAAGTGGATCCAAAACACCCCCATACACACGACCCAATTGTTTTTCTGCATCCGATCCGTATTTTTGCAGATAAAATGTGAGCCTAATTATTTGTTTGTCTGTATCCGTATGTCCGTCCTGCAAAAACATAGAACGTGTCCCATTCCAGTTTGTTTGGCAGTCAAGAATAGCGAAAGCCTGTGGAAACTGCGTAACGCATGCATCCGATATCCGTATTTTGCGGATCCACGGTTCGAGGACAGCAAAATACATAGGGTCGTTTGCAAACTAATCTAGAATCAGGATATACAAGGTGCAGGCCGGTACACCTTCATCTTCCATACCTGGCAGACAGGAGCTCTCGGGCTCAGGGCTGGTGTACCACTGGTGCCAGTCTCGTGGATACTGCTCAAAAGAGTTCATTATGCCATGGAAGTTCGCCAGCTTGTCCAGCTCTGTAATGTTATCCCAGTTGGCATCAGAAAGCCACCCTGGGCAAGGATTGTCCATCTGCTCTTCTCGGTCCAGGACCTGTGATGGGTAACGAGGGGCACAGCTCTTATCTACTACACTGTGGACTCTGAGAAAGCAGAGGTAGCAGAAGGCGTCACTCACCACTCCCCCGCGCAGGAAGAAGTTATATTCGTCCATGTTGAGCTTTCCAGCCACTTGGAGGATCTTGGCGCACATCTGGAAGCTGAAGAGCAGCTTGTGCCTTTCAAAGAGGGCGCGGCAGGTGTACCTGTGGGGGGCAGAACTGGCGTTGAGATATTTGAAACCTGGACCTGATTCTTGACATGCTGCATGGTATGGGCTTAGACAACAGCATCTACCGCAATGCAGTCTGTAGTGGCGCTCAGTTACCTGTAGACGGCGTACGTGTGATACTCGTTGAGGTTGGTGATCCGCTCCTCCAGGTTGGCGCTGCGCTTGCTCTTGTCAATGCTCAGATGGAATAGGTCAATATAGGAATCCAAGGAGAACTGATACATGGGGTCAATACGTCCCAGGTCATTCAAGACGAAGAAGAGGAGAGAAGCTCGCTGGGCACAGGGGCGGTACGCCTAGGTGAGAGAGAGGAAGACATAATGACCTGTCGAGAGCAGGACTACGCCCCCTACAGGCAGAGCAGGACACAGAGACGTCTCTTACCTCTCTAGCCAGATCGATCTTCTCTTCGGTCTCCTCGCTGCTCTCCAGCTGCTCGCTCACCTCAGTGGCCGTCACCTTTGAGGTCTGTAAGGTGTTCACCAGCTGCACGTCGTCCAGGAGGGATCCTGTTGCCTCGTTTAGGAGCCTGAGAGAGTCAATGCCCAGAATAAGAGGGTGTGGAGGGCACCGCTCAGGGGTCACCCTGATGAGAGGATGTCTGCTCCGGGACACTTAATGACTGGATCTCTCTACCCGATCATAGCCGCCGTGTGGCTGACCAATTACAGTTGCACAGTCCTCTCTATCTCCACCCTGCACTCATCTCTATGATCAATTCAGGACAATGCTGGACCCTGGAGAGATGAGTAATCATCGGGCCCCAGGAAAACAGCATTAACCCTTTCACTGCCCTCCAACAGAGATCTTACATTTAACCAACTGACTTCCTTAGACCAAAAGTCCTTCACTGCCGCAGACCACTGAGAACCTTTACTTGAACCCATTCTCCATACATTATTCCCTTCACTGCCCTAGACCACTAGGGATACTGGAATTAACTCCATCACTGGCTAGTACAGTATCCCTTCACTGCCCTAGACCACCAACTATACTGAAATGTATCTCTTCATTGCCCTTGACCACCAGGGGTTCTGAGAATAACCCTTTTATTACCTTAGATCACCGGGGATAGTATCATTAACCCTTTTCTGCCTAGCCCAGCAGATATACTGACATTTACCCCTTTTACACCTTTGGTTCACCCTTGACCACCTTAACGGCCAGACAACCAGCGATGCTCACATTAACCTCTTCACTCCCATAGACCACCAGGGATTCTGTGTGCTAGATCCGGATGCTGTTTCATACTATTTTGCCTGGATGCTATGTGGCCCTGTATAGGTGCATTGCGTTCATGTATTGCCCAGCTTACAGCCCTCCCCCCTCACCAGCTTGGAGGGAACACTGGGAAAGGGACCAACAGCCCAATTCAGGTTAAGGCATAATGGAAGGGAGAAATGGCTGGCGAGTCATAGTAACCTCCTCTCCTCCCAGATACGTGGCCCCTCAGACCTGAGGAGTGTGGCGGTGAGAACCAGTAGAGGGGTTCCTTTCCATTTTACTATGGGCCCCCATAACCATACACAAGATGCTGCACGTGTCTATACACCGTCACCCCTAGAAGTATATGCTTCCCCACCTGAGAATCTTGTCTTCCAGCTCCTGGAGTTTCCGTTTCCCGGCCGCAATGTTCAAGACCAGAGATTGTTTCTGCTCTTCCAGCTCGGGTCGCTCCTTCCTCACCACGCTACCCAGTAGCTGGTCCTCCAGCCCCTACACAGAAGAGTCATCATTAGTGTGGGCACGGGCCGGTGGCATTACCCCCTCCTGACAGCGCCATTCTCCTCAGTCTAATCTCGGATTAATACAATTCTCAATTAGGAATTAGTGTAATGTCACTGATGAGAAATCCGCGCGTCGGCACCCCCGCTAGAGGAAGTTCAGCACCTGGCAAATAGCCAAAAAGGAGCAAAGGAGATTAGCTGTGCTGGCATCATGCATGGAACACAATCCCATTACTGTGCCATGGCCCCAAGCCGGAGCGATATCTGGTGGTACTATGGACTAATAAAATGATGATGTCCTATACTCCGCTCACATCCAGAGCTGCCTTTCAAATTCTGTCACCCAGCACCATTCAGCCTTGAAATAGACAGCCCTGTACTCTACTGCATGGCATAGGTCCCCAGCAGAATATGAATGCAGCTCTGGGTGTTAACGGAGTATAATACCTGATGTGACTGAACTGAAATGGTAAATCACCACACGGTCAGATAGATAATCATATCTGCTTCCAATATAGGATACGGCCCTGGAATGGAAGCTGTACGACGCTGCCCCCTAGTGGTAGACAGACACATTCTTTGTGATCCTAAGTATTATGCCTCAGGGTCATAATACTTTAAAGGGGTTATCCGAGGATGGAAATACACCCCCCCCCCCCCATAAGCCCTGGCCGCTCACACTGACTCTACTTACCTGGCTCCCCGCGTCGCTCCTGGTCCCCGCACGTCCCCGTGTGTCAATGAAAACATCCAGAGTCGGGGGGGGGGGGGGGGGAAGTCGGCCAATGGCAAGAGGTAATGGGGATGAGCCTTCCTGGCATCACGGGTGACACTAGGAAGGCTCGTCCCTGCGGTGTAGCTCCTGCGCTAATTTCTGGCATGACTCCCAAACAGATGATGGGAAGGGGTGTCAGGTGTCAGACCCCCATCGCGATGATACTGATGACCTGATCTAGTGATAGGTCATCAAATGTGAAACCCCCTTTAACGCGTATGACGAGTACTGGCCATCATTTACCTGCTCCTTCACAGCAAAGTTGACGATGGTGGTCTGGGAGCTGATCTCGGGGGTGTAGTGGGGATTGGACAGTTTGGTTGTGATGTAGAAACAGAACTCAGGGTTGTAGACGACATCCTTATCGCCCAGACGAATCTGCAGCTTCCCGCCTGCACAGAAGACGGCATGTAATACAATGGTGTGGTGCATACTTCGGGGGCCGCGGTTGCTTCCTGGGTGTCTTACCCCCCCCCCCCTCCTTGCACCTGTCACTTGGTTACTCACCTATTTTGGTCACTGATTTATTTAGGATGGGAGACAAAGATGGGTCTAGATCCTCCTGGACATTCTGCAGAAGAGCTGGCAATCCAAACTGCACCGCTTGTTCCAGGATTCGCATGAAATCCGGCATCTGGAGATCGATCACTTTAAGATGCTGTAAGAGAAAAAAACGCGGATCAGTTCTTGAGTAAAAAAAAAAAAAAAAAAAAAAATCGATGCAATGAGGAGAAAAAAAAAGGATGATGCTGAGCTCTTACATTGGCGGACTCCATGTTCTTTATCCACTTGGAGGCTTGTCCTTGGGGATCGACCATCAGCGGCCACCTAAAAATATGAGAGACATGGATGCGGAGCAGACACATCATGGACAGGGTACAGTGGGGGCCTCGGTAAACATTGGTCAGGAGCCAAACAGGACCCTCTGACAACCAGATGCCGAAAGCCAACTCTGGCCCAGAAAAAGAACTGATATTAATAGTGTCTGGGACTCCAGATCACCTGCGTAGAGAAATGACACAATTCTGTCTGCCTGTAGCCACCACTAGGGGGAGCTCAGAGACTGACTAGCGATAAGTTCCAGTTCATCCTGAATCAAACCTGGAGAGTCAGGAAATCACCCGATAAACCAGCGCTTCTCAGGGTCAGAAGGTGGCGTATCAGCCATGTTTTTTCCAGAGCCAAAATACATCCTGCACAATCCGTCACCTTTATGCTGTCTTTTATAGATGCAGTGGGTGTTGCTGTGGAACAGACTGACGTGCTTGAGTTTGCTGAAGCACAGACTAGAATAGACTCGAGGGTGTCGGGGACATCTTCCCACTTCTTCCTGTAATGTGACACATCTCCGTGGGGGAAAACTTTCTGGGACGTTACCTGTTCCCTCGCGTGACGATGACGCCGTTGTCACTGGAAAAGCTGTCGGAGGGCAGCCCCCGCAGGTTCCACTCTCGCACCATGGTGGGGCTGGACAGGAAGGTTGTCAGGGAAAAGTGAGGGGAGCACGGCACCAACATCTCTCGCACCTGGATGACAAGCAAGACCACATGTCAGATGGATGCCCATAGAAAGGGCCGTATTACACTGAAGGGTTTGCCTGCTCATCAATTACATGCGGCGATCTCCTCCACAGTATGGGGAGAAGGGATTGCTAATGCCAGAATCATTATTTGCCGGCAGCAGACTGTGATTAGACAGCACAATATGCCGCTGGCAAACGACCCGATTGCCCCAGTGTTTGCTCCTTCAATCGGGTAACTGGTGACATTATTACTAGGAGGATCTGCCTGACTATCGCCCTTACTACAGTGTCTTCAGTGATAGGATCACAATCCCTACCGAAAGAGTCCGAGATTTTTGCTAGGGCCAAGTTATAGGAGGGGATAAGCAGCGCAGACGCTTTGCACAACCCTAAATCACCTCTTTAATCCAAATGGAAAGTATCTCCTCTCGGTAGTTGGACAGAAACGGACCCATGTATGACAGGAAGGCCGAGGCCAGGAGGCAGTCACCGACTAGGAAGCCCAGGTCTTGTTCCAGACCCTGCGGAGGAGAAAGTAGAAAAGGCCAGATAAGCAGAGTAAAGTCCGCAGGCAAGGCCAGAATGGGTTACATGTGGATTTTGTTGAGAATTTGCTGTGGATTTCACCTGATGCATTGCAAAGGGCGACGTCCACGGAGAAAGCATTGACATGCTGCAGATCAATGTACGCGGTTTTTCATAGCATGTGGGTAACATTTATTTATCCGGATGGAAAATCTGCAGCATTTTTGCCACTGATAGAAAGTAAAAGGACCAACCTTGACCGTCTCCTCCCAGCGAGTCTTCTCTCCTGCCAGTCCAGTCACCAGGGTTCCTGCTCTCTGCAGCTTCACCTCCATGATCTCAGCCTCTGCTCGCAGCTGCTCCTTCTGCGCCAGTTTCTCATCATACTGCATCTTCAGCTGCTCCAGACGTTCACCCACCTGCGAGACGAGGCCCATAATTACCAGCAAACCACAGTAATGCCTAACATCCAGGCCCTCGAGGTGACGTTACACTACCTCTCTCAGTTTATTCTGAGCTTCGGCCAGCGACGCCTGTTTTTCTGCCAGCTGGGACATGGCAGCGTTCATGCGGGCACGTTTCGGCTCCACCACCCGGAATATCCGTCCGTACATCTGCCAAACAGAGATGAGGTCTAGATTCAGGGGCAGTCGCAGGTAAGTATAAAACTAGATTTTCAAACAGCGCATACGCCAGCATTTTCCAACTTTGATTTTGCGCAGCGATCGGTGGTTCTGTACTGGCGAAGACTGGCATCAGTACGTTGCGCTCTGCACTGCATGCAACGTCCTGATAACGGCTGGTGACTGGGCACTGAAGACAAGAGAAGCCAGAAGCAAGGAGAGATATGGATCTGTTGGGTTTATTCTGGTCTCATCTGGGGAGATCTGATCCAGGGGGTCTGGCCTTCTCCAATACTAGAAAGGGAAAGCTCAGCCTAAGCTATTAGCACAGGCATCACATGCTCACCTCCATGGCCCGCACCCACATGCACAGAGATCTAGCAGCCAGAGACACTCGGCCCACAATGTCCGGCTGAAAATCCGGCAGCACGCAATACTGTCCGATCTTCTTCAGAACCCGCTCCGAGATGTTGTCCTTATCAAAGTGTATGAGCTGTTTGATGAAGTTGAGTTCTCCTGAGGATTAAGGGAACCAAGAATCACATGATGAATGGAGAACAGACTTCTTCACATCCTCCACTCAACCCCTTTTGCCTCTCTCTCTCACCTAGCTGCCTCTTAGCCTCGGCCCACGTAGGTTCATTTCCCCGCAGGATCATGACGGCTTGCATTACGGTCTCCACTAGAGCTGGAGGGCGTCCATAGGCTCTGATCTCAGTCAAATCCCTCTTGTTCAGAGTTTCCAAGGCCTAAAGAGAGAGAAAAAAAAGAGATGGCTCAAAAAACAAGAACCTCCAGGACAGGTGGGAGTTTTCCATACAACATGGAGAACGCAGGAAAATGACACCGCCATTCTTAAAGGAAAAAACGATGAAAACTAAACCAGTGGGATTAATGGCAGCTATGTATGGTGACCACAGATTTAGGTCAACAATCATGGACAATGTGTTGATACAGGTACCAGTCCTGGTTGCCCCATTAAAGGGGTAGTCCTATCTGGGACACTGATAGCATATCGCTAGGATATGCCATCAATGTCAGATAGGAGCGAGTCTTAGAGGTGGGACCTGCACCTACCTCTAGAGCAGGACCCCCGAAGTGAACAGAGAACAGCCACCCATGTCGGCAGTCCCATAGCGGTGAATGGAGTGTTGGGTGTGATTGCGCAGTGTGCTCTCCGATCACCGCTGTGGGACTTCCAAAAACAGCCAAACGTGCTCTTCACCTATTTTTGGAACGCCACAAATGCTCAGTGCTCTCTCCTTCACTTCAGGAGCCCTGTTCTCTAGACAGTGGCGGGTCCAACCTAATCTGACATTGATGACCTATCCTAGCAACCTGCCATCAATGTCCCAGATGGTCCAACCCCTTTAATAGGTACATAGAGGGGAAGGAATATTGGGACAAGTTCTTTGCTTTACACAACGTCGGCCTTTATTCAAGGGTCTTCCATCAGACAGGTTCCACCACCACAGTGTAGACATTGGGTGGTAATTACCTGCAAGTACACTACTGAATAGCAGAGGGTCTATGGAGGGACACCCCCGCATATGCCCATGAGTAGATGAGGAGAAGGAAAGTAGTGCCGCTCATGCTCCCCGATGACACCTTAGAAATGGAAAGATTCTTCATGCAAGGGTTTATGTGAGAAGGTGGAGAAGAAGTTCTTCTAAACCAATGGAGCTCTTACCATCTCTAAGATGTGGGATAGGAAGAATGCAGGGCTTCCTCATAACCAGAATTCTAAATTTAGGGGATATCCACACAGCGTTTGTGTTACGCGTGGAAAATGGGCAGCAGATGACAGTACCAGCCACGTGGACGAGATGGACAAATGTATGGAAACAGATCTCAGGTGCAAATGTTTAAATCCACAGCAGGTCAATCTCTACACAAGATTTACCCGCCCTTCCTATGTAGCAGGGTGACACCCAGGGACAGATCACAAATCGGATCTTTGCTCAATTCCACTGAGTGGATACATCCTTACACAGCAGATTGTGACACAAGCGGACACCCGCCACCCCACAAACTGCAGCACTACCCCCCATTGAAAACAAAGGGAGGCAGATGCCATTAGTCTGCCGCCAGACTTTCCCACAATCTCGCAGATGCTGAATTGCTGGGAGATTGTGAGTGCAGCTCCGGAGTGTAATTCAGGCTGTAGATGAATTGGGAACACTTGATGGCACTGTAGTGTGGAGATGGCAGCTCTTACCCTCATGGCCTCCTCCAGGGCTGGCAGAGCTTCCTCCAGGTCTTTCTGGGCATTGTCTGCCAGAGCTTTACACTTTATCTCCTCAGCTCCAATCTTCTCACTGTGAGCTGTCACCGTCTAGTCAAGAAATACCGAAAATCAGAACGGGGGAGAGGAAAACCATATTCACGTGTCTCTGGCCGACGTGCACCCACCTTCTGCTGCTCATCGGCCTCCCTCCTCTGCTGGACGATGATCACCAGATACTCCTCACACTGTTTTTGGAACTCAGCCACTTTACTTCTGGCGATTGCAAGCTGCTCTGACATCTTCTCCACCTTCTCCCTGGTCTCATCGATCTTGTAGAGCCCATTCCTCAGCTTGGAGGCCTTCTCACCCAACTCTGAGCGCTTTTCACTCAGAAGGCTGGATAGAACATAGGTACAGTATGAGTCACCTGCAATAGGTCTAGAACGACCCACGGCAGTGTCAGGTCTCACCTCTTGTATCGGGACACCACCTCCAGGTAGCTGGTCGGGGTGATGTAATTTTGTCTTTTTACCTCCAGCTTCATCTTGTGGGAATAATCTGCTACTGAGCGGTGCATGGTGACGAAGATCCGAGCCACCTTCCCATTAATCTGTGTGAGGCAACAGACCTGTATGGAAACCGTTTCTGACCCCATGCAGACCATCTCCTCACACTAAGATGTGTACCAGACTCACCCCTTCCATGCCTCCCAATTCCACGCCTTCCAAATATCTCTCCGCCACCTCCAGCAGAGCCTCCAGAGGCCACTCAGAAAACCAGTCAATAGTCGTGCAGTTCACAAGGGCCGGGTACTGACGGATGCGATTCCTGCAGCAGAAGAAAGAGCAGTCACATACAGGTGAAAGGCTTAGTTCCAGAATGTGTCCATCACCATATACATCTCCAGCCATGACCAGGACTCATATAGATGGGGGAAATCATCTTTCCCCCAACAGACCTATCTATCACGATCAATGGCTGCACACTCTCCCCGGTCAACCAAGTCCGCTGCCTTGGAGTGACCTTGGATTCTGCCTTCTCCTTCCGACCGCACATCCAAGCCCTTTCCACCACCGGCCGCCTCCAACTCAAAAACATCTCCTGCATCCGCACTTTCCTCAACTTTGAATCTGCGAAAATGCTTGTACATGCCCTCATCATCTCCCACCTGGACTACTGTAACATCCTCCTCTGTGGCCTTACATCTAGCACTCTCGCACCCCTCCAATCTATCCTCAACTCTGCTGCCCGACTAATCCCCCTCTCCCCCTATTAACCCTCTGCCTCTCCCCATCGCCCCCAGCAAATTCAGTTCAAAGTACTAACAAATATATACAAGGCGTCCACAACCTGTCCGCTCCCTACATCTCTGAGCTACTTTCCCGATACATCCCCACACGCACTCTCCGATCCTCACAAGACCTCCTTCTCTCCTCTCCTCTTCCCACAATCGCCTCCAGGATTTCTCCCGTGCATCCCCCGGACTCTGGAACTCGCTGCCCCAACATATCAGACTCTCACCGACAGTGGAATCCTTCAAAAGAAACCTAAAAACCACCTCTTCAGACAAGCCTACAACCAGTGACCCTGCCGCCTATATACCGCCATGACCAGCTTCACCCGCACCTCCTGTGTCCTTCTCCCAATGTAGACTGTAAGCCTCCCGGGCAGGGCCCTCTCTCCTCCTGTACCAGTCTGTAACTGGTCTTGTTTATGGTTAGTGCAATTGTCTGTATCATGAAGGTGCACCGCTTATCATCTGTACAGCGCCAGGGGATGAATGGCGCTTTAATAATAAATAATAATAATCTGCTTTGAATTCAGTGAGAGGAGAGAAGGTAGAAGAAAGAAGGGACTATGCATATGACCGCTCCTAAAAATGTCTGCTGCCGCCTGCTGGGCCCAATGACTTGAAGGAAAGGTGAGAAAAAGACTGGTACTGGAAGAGAACAGTGGGCACCACATCTTGGTATTGGATGCCAGTACAGAGAGTGACCATCGGAGGTCCGCGGGCAGTTAACCTATGATGGAAGGCTACATTAGTGGGATTCTAACCACTAGCAGGGTGCGGTCACCTGAAGGGATCGCCCACGGGGCTCATACAGAGGACTATGTGCAGATTGTTGCGCACTCTCTCGATCAGGAAGTTGAAGAGGCTTTCTGGAGTGTCCGGGACATTTTCCACTTTGGCTTTTTCTTGTAAAATGGTCTTGATCTACAAGACAAGAAGGAGACAAAATCAGAGAAAGGGTCATTGGGGGGGGGGGGGGAAAGAGTCTCTTGCGGATATTTTTCACTAGGACCCATGCGGCTCGGGTTACCTCTTCAAACTCATCGGCTTTATAGAGGTTGGGGACCTCTCCAGAGCTCAGCACGTTGTTCACGTCCTCCAGGAAGGATTCGTCGGTGATCTGCGTGTCCGTCAGGAGGAAAACGGTGGGTCGGCCGTCCACTCCTGCCAGGCGGTACAGTTTTTTGATGTCTGCGAAATTGAGGGGTGAGAATGACAACCGAGGGGATGTGGAGCAGCAGAAGACCACGTCGATACACGGAGCTCATACTCACCTTCTCTGAATTCCTGCTTACGGTAGCCTCGAGTCACCTCCAGCTGGAAGACCTTATAGTCACAGATGTAGGCCGCTAGGCGAGCCAGGCTCTGCCGCCCGCTGCCCCCAATGCCGATCAGTAACATATTTCCTCTCGGCTGACCGATTACACGTACAATGCGGGTCACTGCGGGGAGGGAAGGGGTAAACGAAGGAGGAGTCCCAATCATAAAGATCAGACAATATGGCCAAGAGAAACAAGGCTCCGATTATGGGACAGGACGTACCATGCTGGATGGCATCTGTGAACAAGACCAGCTTCTTGGCGCTGGCACCGGGCTGCTGACTCTGCTCCTGCAGCTGATTCATCATGAACGTCTTCAGGGCATTGAAGTCTGTGATGTCCTCATACACTGGAGGCTCCCGCATAAAGTCACCTGGGAAGAGTCACACATGAAAGGACAACTGTGCACTGGTCTGACCCAAAATGTTCTCCTGAAGCTCTGTTAGTAGTTGAAAGGTACTGGAAGGGTACTAGAGCTGAAGGGTAGTTTTCCTTCTCCAGGCCAGGGGCAGCTGGTGGGGGGGTTTCCATGTCCTTACCATGGCAGGTTATACGATGCCCTCCGTATGACCAGGGCTATGTACAGTACACATGCATACTACCTACCAAACACAGGTGGGTGTTTGCTGGGACACAGGTTGTGGTAGGTGAGGTCAAACAGAGAGCCCAACTTTTCGCTCAGGATCCCAGTAAACGCTTCAGTATCCGAAGAATCCACCAGTCTGTCTGAGAAGACTCTGCAGGAAGGAGAGAAGAATATTGGCACATGGACGTAATCCAAGGGTGGACCTGCTGTTCAGGACCCTCACTATCAGGCTACATGGACACAGCCGTATGCATTTGGATACCGGCCATGTGCGTGCCGCAACTCTTTTGTAGAAATGCCTATTTGTGGCCGCAAAACGGACAAGAGTAGGACATGCACGGAGGCGGACAGGCAGCAGATGGCTTCCGTTTGCCGTTTGCCTTTTTTGTGGCTCCATAGAAATGCGTTGGAAATGCGGAATGGACGCGGACTGAAAATACAGTCGTGTGCATGAGAACGTAGCAAGAGCGCAGAGCTACTAAAAATGGCTGCCTGCACATGTATGACATGGTGGACATCCATTGGAAAAGCTGCTGTGTAATACTATAGTGCCCCTGAAGTGGGCGCTGCAGGTAAAATGTATAACCGGCAGGACCCAGGGCGATCAGCTTATAAAGGGGTTGTGATTGCACGCGTTCACCTTGAGACCCTGCAGTAGATAACATTGACTTTAGGTCCTGGCAATGCTGTACCTGAAGCACTCGTGGACCCACAGTCTGGTGATGGAATGCTTAGTGTCATGGAGGTCCCGGTGGGCTCGCAGCATTCCCTGGAACACCTGTGTGTGGAGAGGAAGACTGTGAATTACACAATAAATCCTCCCTCTGCTCACTATATAATCCCCTCCCCACAGATATTTTTCCTTCTTTATCATGTTTTATACTCCAGTCACATCCAGAGCTGCATTCAGAGTTCTGCTACTTACCCCTTAGGTCTTAGGCTGGAGAAAATCACATCGGCTTGCTGTCCTCTTCTGGTTTAGGGTTTGTACAAAGCAAACAATTTTGGAGGCAGCCATGTTAAGACCGATGGATTCCAAGGACAGCTACAGAATTATGAATTCAGCTCTGGATATGACTGGAGTATAAAAATTCTTGAATCATACCCCAGGGCCTCATATACAATATCCCATTCACATTACTGTGTTCACCTCTCACGTTAGGCCCTCACCTTGGAGATGTCCCGCAGGTTGAACAAGTAGTGGATCTTGGCCGGGGTGGGCAGGAATCTTTGGGTAATGGCGTTATATAATTCTATCGTTGCTTGGGTGATTATGTCTCCAACCGGCTTCACCTCCTCCTCAAAATCCTGCAGCTTTTGGCTCAACATTGTTCCAAAGATGCGCTTAATCTGAGATTCCTGAAGGAGGACAAGAAAATCCTGAATCAGGTGGGAGAAGGTCCACTAAAAACATTCACATTCACAAAACATTGCACGACAGCAACTGGATGTCCTCAGGGAATTGTGTCAAATGTGAAACATAGATGGGGGCCGTGAGAGTGCCAGGGCTGTAAGGGTGAGAATGACCTGGAGGAGGGGTCTTGTAATGGGACATTGTCCCAGGGACTCATAAAGAATAGTCTTATAGCGTAAGAATAGTTGAAGATTCTCACAGCATGGTTATTTGGTGGTTTCGTGGTGCAGGAATGACCTGGTAAGGGGGTTTCATCATTTAATAATGACCTGGAGGGTGGGGAGTCTAACAGGGTGGAAATGACCTAGGGGAGAATGACCTAAAGGTGTCACAGTGATAGAATGACCTAGAGAAATAGATCTCAGTGTGAGAATGACCTAAGGATCTCATAATGTAATAACCTGGTGGTTTCATATTGTGAGAATGACCTGGGGGTTCTCATAACATGAGAATATCCTGGCTGTAAGAATGCCTGAGGGGGTCTTTCACAGCGTAAGAATGACCCAGAGGTTTTCATAATGTGAAAAAATCCTGTCACGGGGAGTATCATAATGTGAGAATAACCTGGGATTCTCATAGTTCGAGAATAACCTGTAGGGTATTATAGTGTGAGAACAACCTGAAGGGCCTGTGAGAACTTCTTGGGTGGTCTGGATGTATTATGGTGTAAGAATGACCTGGAGGATCTCATAGTGTGAGAATCACTTGGAGAGTCTCATAGTGAGATAACCACTTGGAGGGCCTCATATAGTGTGAGAACAGCCTGGAGGGCTTCATAGTGTGAGAACAGCCTGGAGGGTATCATGGTAAGAGAAAGACCTAGAGGGTCTCATAGTGTGAGAAGTGAGAACTATCTGGATGGTATCATGGTGTAAGAATGACCTGGAGGGCCTCATAGTGTGAGAACAACCTGGATGGTTTCATGGTATAAGAATAACCTGGAGGGTATTGTGGTGTGAGAACAAACTGGAGGGGGGCTTCATGGTGTGATAACAGCCTGGCGGGTGTCATGGTGTCAGAAAGACCTGGGGGGGTCTCATAGTGTGAAAAGAAGCTGCAGGTTCTCATGGTATACTGATCTGGAAAGAATAAGTCTTGTTAGATTAATTTGTTGGTCCATCAGTGGAAACTAGATTTTCAGTACTACCCCAAAAATGTGAAAACCTTGGACTCGTCTCTACCTACTTTAGCCTCTACCTGCTCCACAACCATCTATAGGTGATGTCTATTGTGACATGAGAAGTTACTACTTACTGAGGGAAAGGTCATGTTAATCAGGTTAAATCTGCTCTGCAGCCGGCCAGAAATAGCTGTACGGCCGCCTCCAGGAGGACCCATCGCAGCCATAATGAGCATGTCCTGTGGAAAGAAAAGAGAGACAGGAGATACATGGAAAATAAGTGACGGAGTCCATAAAATGTGGGTTGTGCACCATTGGATTAAAAAAAAAAAAAGTGAGGGCAGACGCAAAAGAAGAAGAGTACCAACATAAGGCCAGAAACATAGAAATGATGGGGCTGGGCTTAGACGTGTGATGCCTGCGACTGACTGCAGCACTACAGGGCTGTATCGTCATCTGCTGTGGTCATCGTCAGGAGGTACCACCACCACACACAGAAAACGGAAGCCCCAAATGTCAGAAAAACTGGGAACAAGGTTTAGCTTTCCAGGCACCAGAACAGCACAAAGTCCGAGTCTCCAAACGTCAGAGAAGACAAGCAGAGGTCTTACAGTATGCCCAGGGCACTACAGAAGGTTTGTCAAGTTCAGAAGATCCAAAGTGCAAAAAAGGGGTTCTGCACTCCTGGGCAGGAAAGCTGAGGATAAAACGGGCAGAAGTCTGAGGAGGACGATGCCAGATTACAGGATTCATATAGGATCTAAAGTGAGGAAGGAACACTTTGGACTTAAAGGGGTATCCCGATTTGGGACCTATATCGATGGGATATGCTATAAATGTTTGATAAATGCAGATTCCACCTCTGGGAGCCGCTCTCAAGAATGAGGTCCCTCAGTGAACAGAGACTAGATTGCGTATGCGCGGCATCTCCTCTATGCATGCGCAGTCTAGTCTTTGCCCACGGCAGGCCCCCGGTCTTGAGATAGAAGCAGTCCCAGGGGTGGGATCCACACCTATTGGACATTTTGTTGGGGTCGGGGAGGAAAGAAAAAAGCTGGATGCAGCCAAGTCAATGTCTTAGCTTTTCATGAAGAATCCCTCCCCAACCCCCACTCCATTTACATGGCCTGGACCCATCAGTCAAGTTGGCTCCAAGCGGCCAGGACCGGAATTTTCTGCGGAGTTACGGTGGAAGCTTCTAAACCCATGTGATCATCATGAACTACATGTTCAACATTTTGTGCCAAGGTGTTAAAGGGGTTTTCACTGACATTCATGGCATATCCACCACCTATCAGGAGGACTTCTGATCTGCCGCGTCGAGGTGACCACTACATCAGGAAGGAGACGGAATGCAGAGGCGGCCACACCAATCTGCATCTCTGTCCATGGGAGTTAGAGAAGCAGCAGCCATCTTGTAGGATATCTCATAGAAAGTTTTAAAAGAAAGTGAAAGGACAGAGCAGAAGGTGCAGAGCAGGAAGGAAGGGAGGTTCTCCGAGTAGAGGTGGTTCTTGTCTGACCTTCACATATTTGATGCTCTGGTTCTGACGGTCGTACCAGAAACCATAGTCTATCCAGAGGCGAAGGAGCTCGAGAGGTGGCTGTGATCCGAATGTGTCCTTGGCCGGCATATTGAGGTCATCCGCGAAGGTCAGGAGCTGCTTGCCCCCCGTGGGGACGTAGACGCCCTTTGTTCGTTTCTCCACCCGACTTTCAATAATGTTTTGTACGTTGTTGGATGTGGTCTGGGGAGGAACCAGTGATACCAGTGATGAGACGATACTGGTGCCATGACCGTGTAGGACAGGTTTAGGTTAATCACTAGGTTACCTGTGCGGACATGTTCACCGTCAGCAGCGCCCACTTATTAGCATCTAAGGACTGCAGGACGCTTTGAACGATGGAGGTCTTCCCAGTACCCACCGGCCCGACAAGTAGCACCGGGCTTTGGTTTGAGACCAGGGCATTTACTATGAACTGGTAGCGGACGGTGTCCACTGTGGGCACCATGATCCTGTAGAATGGGGCACTGAGGAGAGAGAGAGGATATGACAACCTCACCAGGGATTGTCCAATAAAGCCGAATAGAAACCTTGTGCGATCAATTCCTTGACATTTCAAAATGTCTGCTTGCTGTGAGTGAATAGAAAAATACTTAGTTATATTCCGGGAAAATCCACATTCTGACCTAGTCCTGGTCATACAGCTGAGGGTTTGTTACAAAGTATCAGTGAGCACATTGCTCCTGTCCTAGACTAAAGTTGATAGCTCTTAGGGCCTGTTCACACGGTGGTCTTTGCCAGCGGAATTTTGGCGTGGATACCCGAACATGTCCATTCTCGGCACGGCCATGGTTTAAACCTGCTGCTCTGTGATCTTCAGCGCTGCCTTCCGCTGAAATGAATGGGAGGCAGAAACTATGTGGCACCAGTGAAATATTGGCACTGATGTCCGCTCCATAATTCCGCTGGCCCAGTACAGATAATGACCCCCCTTTGTTTCCCCCACCCCCCCAGTATAGATAATGACCCCCCTTTTTATCCACCAGTAAAGATAGTGGCACCTTTACGCCCCCAGTAAAATGACACCCTTTGTGGCAACAGTATAGATAATGACCCCCTTGGTGCCCCCCAGTATAATGACCCACTTTGTGCCCCCCCAGTATAATGACCCCCTTTTTGTCCACCAGTATACATAATGGCCCCTTTTTGCCCCCAGTATAGATAATGACTCCCTTTGTACCCCCCTGTATAGATCATGGCCATCTTTCTGCCCACAGTATAATGGCCCCCTTTGTGTCCCACAGTATAGATAATGGCCCCCTTTATGCCCCCAGTATAGATAATGGCCCCCTTTGTGTCTCCCAGTATAGACAATGACCCCCTTTATGTCCCCAGTACTATAAAATGCCCCTTTAGTCCCCGACCCATGATGCATCCACGTGCAGAGACGCTCGCTCCTCGCTGGATGGTGCAGGACCTGTGCTTCCAGCGTGATCATGTGACGTCACCACAGGTCCTGCTGCATCCAGTGAGGAGCGAGTGTCCCTGTGAGTGCAAGTGGTTGAGGCGAGCATTTTTTTTTTTTATTTTAACCCCTGAAAAGTCCTTGTAGCCCGTTTTAACGGCCGTTAGACGGGTGCACTCCTGTCTATAAGGCCCCACTGATTTCAGTGGTCCGTCTGCCTGTGAAAAGAGCCAATAACAGGACGTGTCCTATCTTCTGACGCCTGCTATTCACTGGCCATTAAAAAACAGTCAAGTGAATAGCCCCGTAGACTTCAATTAGTTCTAAGAGCGGCCTACACCGATACACTGTAACAAGTTCTCAGCTCATTAGGTCAGAATGGATTTTCAGCTTTTGAATGCAAACAATTAGTAATTCCATTCACTACCAGTAAGCAGGGATCCTGAAAATGGAAGAAATAAAACATGAAGTCTAAGACTCAGGACGTGCACTATAAAGGGGGGGAGGGGTAGAGAAGACATGATGACTGTGACGGAGAAAAGAGTCAGTACATACCGTTCCTTCTAACTTACTTGGCCGGGATCCTCCAACTCTTCGGCAGCCGCTCCTCAAAATTCAGCCAGTTCTTGCTTTTGGGATCCACAAAATATTCATACACAGTGTCCTAAAATGTGACAAGAGGGTAAAAAGTCTGTGTGGCTCGGCCGACCCCTCTGTGTGGCTCGGCCGACCCCTCTGTGTGGCTCGGCCGACCCCTCTGTGTGGCTCGGCCGACCCCTCTGTGTGGCTCGGCCTACCCCTCTGTGTGGCTCGGCCTACCCCTCTGTGTGGCTCGGCCTACCCCTCTGTGTGGCTCGGCCTACCCCTCTGTGTGGCTCGGCCTACCCCTCTGTGTGGCTCGGCCTACCCCTCTGTGTGGCTCGGCCTACCCCTCTGTGTGGCTCGGCCGACCCCTCTGTGTGGCTCGGCCGACCCCTCTGTGTGGCTCGGCCGACCCCTCTGTGTGGCTCGGCCGACCCCTCTGTGTGGCTCGGCCGACCCCTCTGTGTGGCTCGGCCTACCCCTCTGTGTGGCTCGGCCTACCCCTCTGTGTGGCTCGGCCTACCCCTCTGTGTGGCTCGGCCTACCCCTCTGTGTGGCTCGGCCTACCCCTCTGTGTGGCTCGGCCTACCCCTCTGTGTGGCTCGGCCGACCCCTCTGTGTGGCTCGGCCGACCCCTCTGTGTGGCTCTGCCGACCCCTCTGTGTGGGTGAATCTTTACTAATCACCTTGTTGGGGAAGCTTCCTTCCAGCTCTCTCAGGAAGTTGTCGATTTTCCTCCTTCCATCTTCATCCACTGACGCACAGACGGACCAGATCATGCAGAATAAGAACCAGAGCTCCACCATCCGGCTGTAGTTGTCCGAGTCAGCGGGGTTCACCTACAGGAGGACACGTCACAGGTGAAAGAGGAACAAACCTCAGGCACTGGAGAAAGGTAAGCCACGACATACTCACCCCATTATCAGGTGTGGCAAGAGAGTCATAGAGTTTGCAGAGAGAGATGACCCCACTGGTCTCTTCCTGTGGGACGAGGTCCTTGCAGTTAAGTCTCTTGTAATCTAGAATACGCCCAATATACTTATCGAACATGCGCTGCAGCGGCTCTGCTTCTGCCTGTGCAGAGGAAAAAAGGAGGTCAGAGAAGCCCGCCTCCACCTGAAGGGGGTTATAACTGAAGAAAGTGGGGTCTGCTGTAGAAGGAAGTAATAGAAGGCATGCTATGAGAACGTGCTATGTTGTAGAAAGTTTTCTTTGCTGTGGAGACCATGCTTTGCAGTAGATTGTATACTTTGTAGTAAAGGGCATGCATTGCTGTAGAGACCATGTATTGCTGTAGAGACCATGCATTGCTGTAGAGACCATGCATTGCTGTAGAGACCATGTATTGCTGTAGAGACCATGCTTTGTTGTAGAGGGCATGTATTGCTGTGGAGACCATGCTTTGCAGTAGATTGCATACTTTGCTGTAGAGGGCATGCTTTACTGTAAAGAACATGCTTTGTTGTAGAGAGCATGTATTGCTGTATACAGCATGCTTTGTTGAACAGAAAATGCGTTGTTATAGAGAGCGTGTTTTATTGTAGAGAGCATGCTTTGTGGAAGAAAATTCTGCAGTAACTAGTGTGGTTTTCAAAGCAAAGCATGCTATGTGAGCATTGTACAAGATTTTTCATCTCCTAGCACCTGATACTTGGACATCCAACACAGAAAAGGTGCTGAGCATAATCATTTTTCTTCTGTGTATCTTACTTGAACATGGTTTGCAGTAGAGAGCGTGCTTTACAGTAGAGAGCGTGCTTTACAGTAGAGAGCGTGCTTTACAGTAGAGAACATGGTTTGCAGTAGAGAACATGGTTTGCAGTAGAGAACATGGTTTGCAGTAGAGAGCATGGTTTGCAGTAGAGAACATGGTTTGCAGTAGAGAGTGTGCTTTGTTGTAGAGAGCATGGTTTGCAGTAGAGGGCATGCTTTACAGTAGAGGGCATGGTTTGCAGTAGAGAGCATGGTTTGCTGTAGAGAGCATGGTTTGCAGTAGAGAGCATGGTTTGCTGTAGAGAGCATGGTTTGCAGTAGAGAGCATGGTTTGCAGTAGAGAGCATGGTTTGCAGTAGAGAGCATGGTTTGCAGTAGAGAGCATGGTTTGCTGTAGAGAGCATGGTTTGCAGTAGAGAACATGCTTTAAAGTAGAGAGCATGGTTTGTAGTAGAGAACATGGTTTGCAGTAGAGAGCATGGTTTGCAGTAGAGAATATGGTTTGCAGTAGAGAGCATGGTTTGCTGTAGAGAGCATGGTTTGCAGTAGAGAGCATGCTTTGTGGGGTAAAGCATCGTTTTCACAGCAGAACATGCTTTACAGCCGAGCTCTCTTTGAAGAAACAGTGTTACGCCATGCAGGATATACTATACTGTACGGTATATACTACTACTATATAGTATACAGTCAGATAAAGGAGTACAAACTACAGGAATCTGGTACTTACCTTTCCTCTCTTCTCCAGCCAGGACTGGACGTATGGCTTCCACCCTAGACTGGTATAGTCCGTGTACACCATACCGCAACGTGATACCGTAGCTGGAGAGGCAACTGCAAGGTCGGCCACTTCAAACAACAAGGACACCTGAAAGAAGGGAAGGAGCTCGGAGATGAATGGGCACCAGGCTTTGGGATGGATTGTCAGCTCATGGGGCCGGACATGGCGGTGAGCTCACCTGCTCGGGCATGGCTATCCTCTCCCCGTTAATGAGAGTCAGGACTTTGTTGTCGTCCATTACAGAATTCATGCTCTCGATCCACAGAGTGTCCACAGGGCCATCAAACACGATCCACTTCTCATCTGGCTTCTCATCTGTAAGAGAAATATCCTGAATCCAGCTCATATGGGAGGATCCTGCTGAACGTCTGTATATTGTGCCCTTTCCTACACCCTCCCTGCATTGTACGGCCCCTGCTTACACACTCCCTGTATTGTACGGCCCCTGCTTACACACTCCCTGTATTGTACGGCCCCTGCTTACACACTCCCTGTATTGTACGGCCCCGGCTTACACCCTCCCTGTATTGTACGGCCCCTGCTTACACACTCCCTGTATTGTACGGCCCCTGCTTACACACTCCCTGTATTGTACGGCCCCTGCTTACACATCCCCTGCATTGTACGGCCCCTGCTTACACACTCCCTGTATTGTACGGCCCCTGCTTACACATCCCCTGCATTGTACGGCCCCTGCTTACACACTCCCTGTATTGTACGGCCACTGCTTACACATCCCCTGCATTGTACGGCCCCTGCTTACACACTCCCTGTATTGTACGGCCCCTGCTTACACACTCCCTGCATTGTACGGCCCCTGCTTACACACTCCCTGTATTGTACGGCCCCTGCTTACACACTCCCTGCATTGTACGGCCCCTGCTTACACCCTCCCTGTATTGTACGGCCCCTGCTTACACACTCCCTGTATTGTACGGCCCCTGCTTACACCCTCCCTGCATTGTACGGCCCCTGCTTACACACTCCCTGTATTGTACGGCCCCTGCTTACACACTCCCTGTACTGTACGGCTCCTGCTTACACACTCCCTGCATTGTACGGCCCCTGCTTACACACTCCCTGTATTGTACGGCCCCTGCTTACACACTCCCTTTATTGTACGGCCCCTGCTTACACACTCCCTTTATTGTACGGCCCCTGCTTACACACTCCCTTTATTGTACGGCCCCTGCTTACACACTCCCTTTATTGTACGGCCCCTGCTTACACACTCCCTGTATTGTACGGCTCCTGCTTACACACTCCCTGTATTGTACGGCCCCTGCTTACACACTCCCTGTATTGTACGGCCCCTGCTTACACACTCCCTGTATTGTACGGCCCCTGCTTACACACTCCCTGTATTGTACGGCCCCTGCCTACACAGTCCCTGTATTGTACGGCCCCTGCTTACACACTCCCTGTATTGTACGGCCCCTGCTTACACACTCCCTGTATTGTACGGCCCCTGCTTACACACTCCCTGTATTGTACGGCCCGTGCTTACACACTCCCTGTATTGTACGGCCCCTGCTTACACACTCCCTGTATTGTACGGCCCCTGCTTACACACTCCCTGTAATGTATAGCTCCTGCTTACACACTCTCTGTATTGTACGGCCCCTGCTTACACACTCCCTGTACTGTACGGCCCCTGCTTACACACTCCCTGTACTGTACGGCTCCTGCTTACACACTCCCTGTACTGTACGGCTCCTGCTTACACACTCTCTGTATTGTACGGCCCCTGCTTACACACTCCCTGTACTGTACGGCCCCTGCTTACACACTCTCTGTAATGTATAGCTCCTGCTTACACACTCCCTGTAATGTATAGCTCCTGCTTACACACTCCCTGTAATGTACAGCCCCTGCTTACACACTCCCTGTAATGTATAGCTCCTGCTTACACACTCCCTGTAATGTACGGCTCCTGCTTACACACTCCCTGTAATGTATAGCTCCTGCTTACACACTCCCTGTATTGTACAGCCCCTGCTTACACACTCCCTGTAATGTATAGCTCCTGCTTACACACTCCCTGTATTGTACGGCCCCTGCTTACACACTCCCTGTATTGTACGGCCCCTGCTTACACACTCCCTGTATTGTAAATACTTTATTACTTGCAATGTCCTGGAAAGATTTGTTTTAGAATAAATGAAAATTATATACGTATGAAATAGACACCTGCACAGGCTGTCCTCATGAGACTGGAGAGTATGCCGTCTGTCCACTCGTTGGTCGCCAGGTCGTATTCTCCATACAGCTCCCCCAGTGACACGGCTTTAGGGTTCAAGGGGAAATCCTGTGAAGGGAAGATAAACTCAAACAAGAGAAGGTCTACTATAATGCAAAGCGCCAGTTACGTGGACGGATGAACTGGGACAAGTGGTCTACAAACAAAAGCCTGACATATGTTCTTCCCACCAGGTTTCCCTCTTCCTCCTGGAGTGCGGCTCTGCTCAGGGTCACACCACTTATGGTACTCTAAAGATTGGACACTTTAACGGACAAAACAGACAATATTCTCTCACCCGCACAAGATTGTAGTTAGTGTCCCCGCCGCGGTGGAGTGCAGATAGTGCTGCCTGCAGGCAGCGCCACGTAGTGGTCTTTCCACTGCATGTCCTCCCCACGATCATGCAGGAGTGGCGGGAGCTCTTTGTTTCGTACAGCTGGATGACTTTAGTGACCGTGAAAGGCGTAACTTGCAGGCCGGAGAGACGAAGCTCTTGTTCGATCTGTTCACGTAGCTGAGAGGACACGATATGGAAATATAACCTGAGATACTGAGGATGGAAGCATCCAAAGCTTCACTTATCAGCGCTATATTCTTCTCTACACAATGTACGGCGCTGTGCTTGGTAAGCAGTGAGGAGGCCACAGCGCTCACCGAAACACCATGGTCTCTTCAAACAGATGATTGGAAGTCAGACCCCCACTGATCAGATATTGCTGACCGATCCTAAGGAGAAGCAGGAAGATGTTCGGCACTCGACTCTAGTGCGCGCCGCCAAGGAGGGAGCTCCAGAGAACAATGTAACAAATTCCCAGCTCGTTCTATTCAGTTCATGTGCTTTTTTATTCCAATAAGTAGATCCAATCAAAAAGGACTCGTTTCGGTCCGCTGACGAAGGCTGGATGGGCCGAAACGCGTCCTTTTTGATTGGATATACTTATTGGAATAAAAAAGCACATGAACTGAATAGAACGAGCGTCCGCTGGGAATTGGTTAGACTATCCTCAGATCTCAGACAACCCCTTTAAGTGGTGGACGGTCAGGTAAATCCCTGTTACTCTGGCAGTGACGAGGATTTCTGGACCACCAGGTGCTGGACTCACCTTTCCGTATTCCACAGGTGGAGTGTCGATCCCGGGGAACAAATCCTGCATGATCCCATTAAACAGAGGAAGGTCGACTGAGGTCAGCTTGGCGATGTTCATATCCTTCATGGACATCAGCAGGATCTGTAGGCAGGAGTGAAAAGACAGGTGTGAACGTGAGGCTACACGTGCCCACGTGACCCGGTGCCACACGTCACTCACCTCCTCGTCAGACAAGTCTGGCCGGACTCTGCGCTTCCTTCCAGCGTACCGCAGCAACGAGGTCAGGGCTCTCAGCCCAAAGTCATAGTGGTCCTGCTTGGAGAGCTGCTGCACGGCCAGGGAGTACAAGGTGTAGACCTTCTTAGCCAGGAGCTGCCAAACAAAACCCAAAAATGTGACCTCTGCCCTGGCGACTGTGTGGGTCGACGACCCCTGTGCCACAGGTCAGTGGCATTACCTTACAGTTGCTGAACCCTTCTCCAAACAGGATGATCTCTGCGATCAGAGTGGAGTCTGGAACCACCATGGAGATGGGTCTGAACATGGACTTGAGGTTGTCGGGGAGCTCGGTGCGGCCGGCGTAGCCTGAGAGGTAAGTTGGACATCAGCGAGCGTCGTTCAATGGCATATAGTTGGAGTGGAGCAGAGCAGCTATTGATTGGTCTACTTACCTGGGTTCATGGTGATGAAGATACCACAAGACCACACCAAGTTGATCTCTCTGCCCTCAAATACAAATCGGGTCAGGTTAGAGGCCAGCGCAGACAAGATGGAGAGGATCTGCTGGGCGACCACTGACAGGACTTCAATGTTGATGCGGTTGAATTCATCAAAGCAACCCCAAGCGCCAGTCTGGAGCAGAAATGTAGACGGGTATTGTCAGGGTGGCATCGGAGACATAGATGAGCACCACTCTACAGTCCAAATCTACATACCTACAGCAACAGGGTATGTGTGAAACTCCAGTCACATCCAGAGCTGCATTCACAATACTAGCATACAAACCGCTCGGAGCTGAGATCCTGTTACATTGTGGTTGTAGTTCTCTCATAGAAAGGTAGCAGAATTGTGAATGCAGCTCTGGATGCGATCAGAACGTAAGGCTTGATGCGTCTAATAACTGGAAAAATCAAGTAAAGCACACAAAACGTAAAATGACACGTAAACCTGTAAATGGACCTTCGGAGGTGACTGAAGATGAAATACCTGAAGCGGAGACTGGAGGTGAAAGAAATAATGTCACATATGGCGGCGAGAGTCCTCACCTGAGCCAGACCGGAGTACATCCTGCCCATGGACTTATAGTCCAGGCCTTCAGAGCAGTTCACCACGATCACATACATCCCCAGAGCCTTCCCCAGATCTTTCACCGTCTCCGTCTTTCCGGTACCAGCAGGGCCCTTAGGAGATCCTCCGCGGTGAAGGTGCAGGGCGGTGGTGAGAGTCATGTAACACCTGTGGGGTCAGACATAGAGGGGCACTGATACATGGAAGGTGAAGGTGCAGGGCGGTGGGGTCAGACATAGAGGGGCACTGATACATGGAAGGTGAAGGTGCAGGGCGGTGGGGTCAGACATAGAGGGGCACTGATACATGGAAGGTGAAGGTGCAGGGCGGTGGGGTCAGACATAGAGGGGCACTGATACATGGAAGGTGAAGGTGCAGGGCGGTGGGGTCAGACATAGAGGGGCACTGATACATGGAAGGTGAAGGTGCAGGGCGGTGGGGTCAGACATAGAGGGGCACTGACACATGGAAGGTGAAGGTGCAGGGCGGTGGGGTCAGACATAGAGGGGCACTGATACATGGAAGGTGAAGGTGCAGGGCGGTGGGGTCAGACACAGAGGGGCACTGATACATGGAAGGTGAAGGTGCAGGGCGGTGGGGTCAGACATAGAGGGGCACTGATACATGGAAGGTGAAGGTGCAGGGCGGTGGGGTCAGACATAGAGGGGCACTGACACATGGAAGGTGAAGGTGCAGGGCGGTGGTGAGAGTCATGTAACACCTGTGGGGTCAGACATAGAGGGGCACTGATACATGGAAGGTGAAGGTGCAGGGCGGTGGGGTCAGACATAGAGGGGCACTGACACATGGAAGGTGAAGGTGCAGGGCGGTGGGGTCAGACATAGAGGGGCACTGATACATGGAAGGTGAAGGTGCAGGGCGGTGGGTCAGACATAGAGGGGCACTGACACATGGAAGGTGAAGGTGCAGGGCGGTGGGGTCAGACATAGAGGGGCACTGATACATGGAAGGTGAAGGTGCAGGGCGGTGGGGTCAGACATAGAGGGGCACTGATACATGGAAGGTGAAGGTGCAGGGCGGTGGGGTCAGACATAGAGGGGCACTGATACATGGAAGGTGAAGGAGCAGGGCGGTGGGGTCAGACATAGAGGGGCACTGATACATGGAAGGTGAAGGTGCAGGGCGGTGGGGTCAGACATAGAGGGGCACTGATACATGGAAGGTGAAGGTGCAGGGCGGTGGGGTCAGACATAGAGGGGCACTGACACATGGAAGGTGAAGGTGCAGGGCGGTGGTGAGAGTCATGTAACACCTGTGGGGTCAGACATAGAGGGGCACTGATACATGGAAGGTGAAGGTGCAGGGCGGTGGGGTCAGACATAGAGGGGCACTGATACATGGAAGGTGAAGGTGCAGGGCGGTGTATGACGGTCGGACTGACCGAGTTTTCAGGCTGTGTTACCGCTACATGGAGGAAGAGGAGCCCCTTATATACCTGCTGTATACCTCCATATACACCTGCTATAAACCCCTATATACCTGTCAGTCAAAGGAGTGATCACCAGGCGTCCAGAATTCCCCAGGTACTCATATCCATACTGGAACTGAGTGTTAGTCTGTCTAACGAGACAGTCATCAATTTCCTATAGAGGAAGAGAGAGAGAAAGAGAGCAAATTACACAGCATTCAACAACTGACACTGATACCACAGACTCATAGCTCCTTCTATATGTATCACCCTGCAGGAGGAGGAGCAGACTCATAGCTCCTTCTATATGTATCACCCTGCAGGAGGAGGAGCAGACTCATAGCTCCTTCTATATGTATCACCCTGCAGGAGGAGGAGCAGACTCATAGCTCCTTCTATATGTATCACCCTGCAGGAGGAGGGGCAGACTCATAGCTCCTTCTATATGTATCACCCTGCAGGAGGAGGAGCAGACTCATAGCTCCTTCTATATGTATCACCCTGCAGGAGGAGGGGCAGACTCATAGCTCCTTCTATATGTATCACCCTGCAGGAGGAGGGGCAGACTCATAGCTCCTTCTATATGTATCGCCCTGCAGGAGGAGGGGCAGACTCATAGCTCCTTCTATATGTATCACCCTGCAGGAGGAGGAGCAGACTCATAGCTCCTTCTATATGTATCGCCCTGCAGGAGGAGGGGCAGACTCATAGCTCCTTCTATATGTATCACCCTGCAGGAGGAGGAGCAGACTCATAGCTCCTTCTATATGTATCACCCTGCAGGAGGAGGGGCAGACTCATAGCTCCTTCTATATGTATCACCCTGCAGGAGAAGGGGCAGACTCATAGCTCCTTCTATATGTATCACCCTGCAGGAGGAGGGGCAGACTCATAGCTCCTTCTATATGTATCACCCTGCAGGAGGAGGGGCAGACTCATAGCTCCTTCTATATGTATCACCCTGCAGGAGGAGGAGCAGACTCATAGCTCCTTCTATATGTATGACCCTGCAGGAGGAGGAGCAGACTCATAGCTCCCTTCTATATGTATCACCCTGCAGGAGGAGGAGCAGACTCATAGCTCCTTCTATATGTATCACCCTGCAGGAGGAGGGGCAGACTCATAGCTCCTTCTATATGTATCACCCTGCAGGAGGAGGAGCAGACTCATAGCTCCTTCTATATGTATCACCCTGCAGGAGGAGGGGCAGACTCATAGCTCCTTCTATATGTATCACCCTGCAGGAGGAGGAGCAGACTCATAGCTCCTTCTATATGTATCACCCTGCAGGAGGAGGGGCAGACTCATAGCTCCTTCTATATGTATCACCCTGCAGGAGAAGGGGCAGACTCATAGCTCCTTCTATATGTATCACCCTGCAGGAGGAGGGGCAGACTCATAGCTCCTTCTATATGTATCACCCTGCAGGAGGAGGGGCAGACTCATAGCTCCTTCTATATGTATCACCCTGCAGGAGGAGGAGCAGACTCATAGCTCCTTCTATATGTATGACCCTGCAGGAGGAGGAGCAGACTCATAGCTCCCTTCTATATGTATCACCCTGCAGGAGGAGGAGCAGACTCATAGCTCCTTCTATATGTATCACCCTGCAGGAGGAGGAGCAGACTCATAGCTCCTTCTATATGTATCACCCTGCAGGAGGAGGGGCAGACTCATAGCTCCTTCTATATGTATCACCCTGCAGGAGGAGGAGCAGACTCATAGCTCCTTCTATATGTATTACCCTGCAGGAGGAGGGGCAGTCTCATAGCTCCTTCTATATGTATCACCCTGCAGGGGGAGGGGCAGACTCATAGCTCCTTCTATATGTATCACCCTGCAGGAGGAGGGGCAGACTCATAGCTCCTTCTATATGTATCACCCTGCAGGAGGAGGGGCAGACTCATAGCTCCTTCTATATGTATCACCCTGCAGGAGGAGGAGCAGACTCATAGCTCCTTCTATATGTATCACCCTGCAGGAGGAGGGGCAGACTCATAGCTCCTTCTATATGTATCACCCTGCAGGAGGAGGAGCAGACTCATAGCTCCTTCTGTATGTATCACCCTGCAGGAGGAGGGGCAGACTCATAGCTCCTTCTATATGTATCACCCTGCAGGAGGAGGAGCAGACTCATAGCTCCTTCTGTATGTATCACCCTGCAGGAGGAGGAGCAGACTCATAGCTCCTTCTATATGTATCACCCTGTAGGAGGAGGGGCAGACTCATAGCTCCTTCTATATGTATCACCCTGCAGGAGGAGGAGCAGACTCATAGCTCCTTCTATATATATCACCCTGCAGGAGGAGGAGCAGACTCATAGCTCCTTCTATATGTATCACCCTACAGGAGGCGGAGCAGACTCATAGCTCCTTCTATATGTATCACCCTGCAGGAGGAGGAGCAGACTCATAGCTCCTTCTATATGTATCACCCTGCAGGAGGAGGAGCAGACTCATAGCTCCTTCTATATGTATCACCCTGCAGGAGGAGGAGCAGACTCATAGCTCCTTCTATATGTATCACCCTGCAGGGGGAGGGGCAGACTCATAGCTCCTTCTATATGTATCACCCTGCAGGAGGAGGAGCAGACTCATAGCTCCTTCTATATGTATCACCCTGCAGGAGGAGGGCAGACTCATAGCTCCTTCTATATGTATCACCCTGCAGGAGGAGGGGCAGACTCATAGCTCCTTCTATATGTATCACCCTGCAGGAGGAGGGGCAGACTCATAGCTCCTTCTATATGTATCACCCTGCAGGGGGAGGGGCAGACTCATAGCTCCTTCTATATGTATCACCCTGCAGGAGGAGGAGCAGACTCATAGCTCCTTCTATATGTATCACCCTGCAGGAGGAGGGCAGACTCATAGCTCCTTCTATATGTATCACCCTGCAGGAGGAGGAGCAGACTCATAGCTCCTTCTATATGTATCACCCTGCAGGGGGAGGAGCAGACTCATAGCTCCTTCTATATGTATCACCCTGCAGGAGGAGGAGCAGACTCATAGCTCCTTCTATATGTATCACCCTGCAGGAGGAGGAGCAGACTCATAGCTCCTTCTATATGTATCACCCTGCAGGAGGAGGAGCAGACTCATAGCTCCTTCTATATGTATCACCCTGCAGGAGGAGGGGCAGACTAATAGCTCCTTCTATATGTATCACCCTGCAGGAGGAGGGGCAGACTCATAGCTCCTTCTATATGTATCACCCTGCAGGAGGAGGGGCAGACTCATAGCTCCTTCTATATGTATCACCCTGCAGGAGGAGGGGCAGACTCATAGCTCCTTCTATATGTATCACCCTGCAGGAGGAGGGGCAGACTCATAGCTCCTTCTATATGTATCACCCTGCAGGAGGAGGGGCAGACTCATAGCTCCTTCTATATGTATCACCCTGCAGGAGGAGGGGCCGACTTATAGCTCCTTCTATATGTATCACCCTGCAGGAGGAGGGGCAGACTCATAGCTCCTTCTGTATGTATCACCCTGCAGGAGGAGGGGCAGACTCATAGCTCCTTCTATATGTATCACCCTGCAGGAGGAGGAGCAGACTCATAGCTCTTCTATATGTATTACCCTGCAGGAGGAGGAGCAGACTCATAGCTCCTTCTGTATGTATCACCCTGCAGGAGGAGGGGCAGACTCATAGCTCCTTCTATATGTATCACCCTGCAGGAGGAGGAGCAGACTCATAGCTCCTTCTATATGTATCACCCTGCAGGAGGAGGAGCAGACTCATAGCTCCTTCTATATGTATCACCCTGCAGGAGGAGGAGCAGTCTCATAGCTCCTTCTATATGTATCACCCTGCAGGAGGAGGAGCAGACTCATAGCTCCTTCTATATGTATCACCCTGCAGGAGGAGGGGCAGACTCATAGCTCCTTCTATATGTATCACCCTGCAGGAGGAGGGGCAGACTCATAGCTCCTTCTATATGTATCACCCTGCAGGAGGAGGAGCAGACTCATAGCTCCTTCTATATGTATCGCCCTGCAGGAGGAGGGGCAGACTCATAGCTCCTTCTATATTTATCACCCTGCAGGAGGAGGAGCAGACTCATAGCTCCCTTCTATATGTATCACCCTGCAGGAGGAGGGGCAGACTCATAGCTCCTTCTATATGTATCACCCTGCAGGTGGAGGAGCAGACTCATAGCTCCTTCTATATGTATCACCCTGCAGGAGGAGGAGCAGACTCATAGCTCCTTCTATATGTATCACCCTGCAGGAGGAGGAGCAGACTCATAGTTCCTTCTATATGTATCACCCTGCAGGAGGAGGAGCAGACTCATTGCTCCTTCTATATGTATCACCCTGCAGGAGGAGGGGCAGACTCATAGCTCCTTCTATATGTATCACCCTGCAGGAGGAGGAGCAGACTCATAGCTCCTTCTATATGTATCACCCTGCAGGAGGAGGAGCAGACTCATAGCTCCTTCTATATGTATCACCCTGCAGGAGGAGGAGCAGACTCATAGCTCCTTCTATATGTATCACCCTGCAGGAGGAGGGGCAGACTCATAGCTCCTTCTATATGTATCACCCTGCAGGAGGAGGGGCAGACTCATAGCTCCTTCTATATGTATCACCCTGCAGGAGGAGGAGCAGACTCATAGCTCCTTCTATATGTATCACCCTGCAGGAGGAGGGGCAGACTCATAGCTCCTTCTATATGTATCACCCTGTAGGAGGAGGGGCAGACTCATAGCTCCTTCTATATGTATCACCCTGCAGGAGGAGGGGCAGACTCATAGCTCCTTCTATATGTATCACCCTGCAGGAGGAGGAGCAGACTCATAGCTCCTTCTATATGTATCACCCTGCAGGAGGAGGAGCAGACTCATAGCTCCTTCTATATGTATCACCCTGCAGGAGGAGGGGCAGACTCATAGCTCCTTCTATATGTATCACCCTGCAGGAGGAGGAGCAGACTCATAGCTCCTTCTATATGTATCACTCTGCAGGGGGAGGGGCAGACTCATAGCTCCTTCTATATGTATCACCCTGCAGGAGGAGGGGCAGACTCATAGCTCCTTCTATATGTATCACCCTGCAGGAGGAGGAGCAGACTCATAGCTCCTTCTATATGTATCACCCTGCAGGAGGAGGAGCAGACTCATAGCTCCTTCTATATGTATCACCCTGCACTAGGAGGGGCAGACTCATAGCTCCTTCTATATGTATCACCCTGCAGGAGGAGGAGCAGACTCATAGCTCCTTCTATATGTATCACCCTGCAGGAGGAGGGGCAGACTCATAGCTCCTTCTATATGTATCACCCTGCAGGAGGAGGGGCAGACCTTTCTGTTTTTATCATGCTGCCGACAGACTTTACCTTATCCCAGTAGAAACGCAGCTGACTTAACCATTCGAAGGAGGAGACGTCCATGCAGCTGCTCTTAATCATCTTATCAATGACGTCTCTGGCGTGGACCTCCACGGTTATCAAGGCCACCAGTTTCAGCCGCAGAATCTTGGTCAGGTTTCCCCGGATGGCATCGGAGTATTTGTTCAGCATAGAGATCTGTGTAGATGTAAAGGTTGAGATTAGTGAGAAAATAGGGGCAAAATATTCTATAATTAAAATCTCTGCTTATCGTTAGTGAATGAATATAAAAATTTGCACCAAAGCTCTTGATTTGTGTGATCCTGACTAGGCCGGGATACAATATTAACAATGAGTGTTCTTATTTACTGACAGAAAGCAGAGATCTTGAAGAAGTTAGCAAATTGAAATGCAAAGTCTATTGGAAAGCTGCAGCTTTTTAAAATATTCTTTTTATTTACGTTTTCAATTATAATTATCGATAAATTATAATATTAGATTTTTTTCAAGCCTGTTTGGGATGTTCTTTGTAATGAGATATATGTGATGTCAGGTCTAGAGGTATTTCCCAGTGCGCTTGGATGTTTTGAATGTTATTGCATGTCCATAATCCGCGCCATAGCTCTGTGCTTGAGGAGTTACATTTAGGACATTTTGTTATTCTTTTTGTTTTTTGTAAATCATTTTTTGGGTTGTTAAATTCTATATCAGCATTATGTATTATTTTGAGGGAGGTTTCTTTCCATATTCTGCCTTCTCCTTCCGACCGCACATCCAAGCCCTTTCCACCACCTGCCGTCTCCAACTCAAAAACATCTCCCGCATCCGCACTTTCCTTAACTTTGAGTCTGTGAAAATGCTTGTACATGCCTTCATCATCTCCCGCCTGGACTACTGCGACATCCTCCTCTGTGGCCTCCCATCTAGCACTCTCGCACCCCTCCAATCTATCCTCAACTCTGCTGCCCGACTAATCCACCTCTCCCCCTATTACTCCTCTGCCTCTCCCCTCACTGGCTCCCATCGCCCAGCAAATTCACTTTAAAGTACTAACAAATACATACAAGGCCGTCCACAACCTGTCCGCTCCCTACATCTCTGAGCTACTTTCCCGATACATCCCCACACACAATCTCCGATCCTGACAAGACCTCCTTCTCTCCTCTCCTCTTCCCACAATCGCCTCCAGGATTTCTCCCGTGCATCCCCCGGACTCTGGAACTCACTTCCCCAACATATCAGACTCTCACCGACAGTGGAATCCTTCAAAAGAAACCTGAAAACCACCTCTTCAGACAAGCCTACAACCAGTGACCCTGCTGCCTCTATACCGCCATGACAGCTTCACCCGCACCTCCTGTGTCCTTCTCCCAATGTAGACTGTAAGCCTCCCGGGCAGGGCCCTCTCTCCTCCTGTACCAGTCTGTAACTGGTCTTGTTTATGGTTAGTGCAATTGTCTGTATCATGTATGTGCACCGCTTATCATCTGTACAGCGCCAGGGGATGAAGGGCGCTTTAATAATAAATAATAATAATAATCTTCCGTTGTGTGTGCATTTTTTGACTTTTCACCATCCTTCTAGTATTTTTTTCTGTATATTTTTCGATCTGAAAGTTGAAGGGCCCATGTCCGAAAAATTTTTGGGATATTTTTTTTTTAACAGTAAATTCTTTTAATAATCTTTTTATTGTAATTTTCAATTGCAGTACATATAAATAAAAGGTAGAATAAATACAAGTTCTAAAACAAAAAACAAAAAAAATAAGACACAGGTGTAAGGCTGAGTTCACATCACCGTTCAGGAAGGATTCGGCACAGATCCTATAGACTATAACAGGGTCCGTTAGGTTTCCGCTCAGAGGAAGATTTTTGAAGCGGAGACAAAAGTCCTGCGCCCACAACTTTTGTCTCCGCTCCAAAATCATCTTCTAAGCGGAAACCTAACGGACCCCGTTATAGTCTATAGCAGGCATGCTCAACCTGCGGCCCTCCAGTTGTTGCAAAACTACAACTCCCAGCATGCCTGAACAGCCTACAGCTATCAGTCTACAGTAAGGCATGGTGGGAGTTGTAGTTTTACAACAGCTGGAGGGCCGCAGGTTGAGCATCCCTTGTCTATAGGATCCGTCCGACTCCGTTATGTGCCGAATCTATCCTTTCCGTTCTCCTGCTCCGAGAACGGAAAGGCTGACTGGTGACGTGAACTCAGCCTAACGTATACGCACATATTTTATAAATGTTTTAGATATTTAGTTTCCCTAGGGCAGTGTTGGCGAACCTTTTAGAGACCGAGTTCCCAAACTGCAACCCAAAACCCACTTATTTATCGCAAAGTGCCAACGCGGCAATTCACCCTGAACCCTACAGTCCAATATAGGATATCCTCCATGTACTTTATCATTTAGCTATAATAGCCTGCCTACAGTCAGTGCGCTGCCTGCGCCGCTCATGGTGCGCCTGCGCTGATGGATGGCAGGAATAGTCTAAGGCATATTGGTACACCATAGACTATTTCCAGGGTGCGGGTGCCCACCCGTGCCATAGGTTCGCCACCACTGCTCTAGGGTCTCTATCCTCTCCATACACACCATGTACTTCATTTGGGATATCACTTCTGCAGTTGTGGGGGTTGTCAGGTGCAGCCAGGAGTCCATGATACATCTTTTAGCTACTAATAGCACGGCACGGATTATTTGTGGGATTTGTGATGTTTGATTTTTTTTCCCGTCTTCTTCTTTGTGATGTCGGTAGGTCGGCAGCGGTATTTCCCAGTGCGCCTCTATGTATCGTTGGATGTTTTGCCAGAAGTTTATAGGTCTGTGTTTGAGGACTTACATTTAGGGCAGTTTGTTATTCTTTTTGGATTTTTTGGGATGTTGAATCCTTGATATGCTTTATGGATTATTTGGAGGAAGGTTTCTTTCCATCTTTTGCTGTATGTACATTTTTTTGGACTTTTGACCCTCCTTCTAATATTTTTTTTTGATCTGATAGCTGAAGGGCCTGTGTCTTAAAAAGTTTTGGGATTTGTGTATGTGAATAGAAATTTGGTAAGTTTTAAATTGATGGATGATTTTGAGTTTTTTTTTTGTTAAATATGAAATGTCGTTTCTGTAGCTTCTTTATCTGGATTGGAGAAGAGAGGATATTTGTGCGTCGGTGAGGACCTACGGTAGTCATTCTTATTCCTTTATTTTCCGTTAGCCATCTATCATCAGATTGATGCATTACGGTAGTTGACCCGCTGTGTGGATTCCCTTTCTCGCCCAGTTTCCTTGGGGGACACAGAAGACCTTGGGTATAGCTCATCTCCATAGGAGGCGTGACACTAAGTGAAGACTGTTAAGCCCCTCCTCCACAGCTATACCCTCAGCCTGGAGAGAGAGACTGCCAGTTTTTGCTTAGTGTCCAAGGAGGCAAGACACTCCCTGCTCTGCAGGGCTGGTTTCTCCTTGTTTAAATTTTAGATTTTTACTTTTTTTCTTTCTTTTTGTTCCAGATCATCGGGGACAACAGAGACGCACTAGACCTCTCTGCTTCTCCCGCGGTTGAGCTGCGCCAGTGCCGGTCACCCGCACTGCGGCCTCCCCCACAGAAGGCAAGGTGGATCAGGGCAGCCCAGCTCCCCTACATCCCGCCAGCGCAAGGGTCGCCCGCACGCCAAGTCCCTCTTCCAGCGTCCTGCCACTACGGTGCCAGTAGCTGAAGGGGCGACCCTGCTGGAATGGACCGAGGGTGAAGACGGCTATGGTGAGAGATTGGCTTCTCCAGCCCTACGTCCCCCACCCCCCCACCCTGGTCTCCTGCGTGCCTGACCCCCCATACTGGGCCTCTGGACCCTTCCCCTGCTGGACCTAGGCTGGCCCCTGGGGTGCCGCAGAGCGGCAATCTGCTCCCTGCCTCCCCCCCCCTTTTCCTGGCCCTCATAGGACATGCAGCTAGTGGCTGTCTCCCCATAGCTAGCTGCAGAAGCTGCGACATAGTTTCTGCCGTCGCCTGCCTTCTCCTCACGGGCACCCCGTCTCTGGGTCCCCCCATCTCGCCTGATCACATTGGGCCTTACCGGAGTGTTGCTCAAGGCCTGAGGCTGTGGAGTAAGGCCTCGCCTCCGGCCAGCATTAATATTCCGGTGCGGCCGGGCGCCGCAAAAATTTTAGGCTCCGCGGCCTGCTAGGCCGCCATTCCGGGCCTCTGACTCTTCCGGCCGGCGTGTGGGCTCCCGCGGCCGGTAAGCCGCCATTCCGGGCCCCTGACTCTTCCGGCCGGCGGGGTGGGCTCCCGCGGCCAGCAAGCCACCATTCTGGGCCCCTGTCTCTTCCGGCGGCGGGGTGGGCTCCCGCGGCCAGCAAGCCACCATTCTGGGTCCCTGTCTCTTCCGGCCGGCGGGGTGGGCTCCCGCGGCCGGCATTGGGCTTGACTATGCCCCAGCAGGCCCCGTCCGACCGTCGGTGCCGGTCGGCGGGGCTCCGCAAATTTTGTCCCAGGCTTCGCGGCCTGCTGGGCCGCAATTCAGACCGGCCAGCGGGGTAGGCACCCGCGGCCGGTTTGAAGCGCCATTCCGTCTCAGGTCCCGGCGGTACATAACGGGCCGGGCGCCGCAAATTTAGACCCCGGCTTCGCGGCCTACTAGGCCGCAAAATTCCGGCCTCTGGGGGAGGGGGCGGGTACTTCTCCAGGCGCAAATTCTTCCCGCCTGGGGGTTCCTCCGCCCCCAGGGGATCGCAGCGCCGCCCTCCAGGCCGGATCCCTGTTAACCCTTTGGGTACAGGCCGGCTCCCAAATGGGCCTGTATGGTTGGCCCCCCTTTTTTTCCTGTCTCTCAGGTGCCCCTATATGGTGGCTCCCCTTTAGCCTCAGAGAGGCTGTGTTTAAAATAATAAAAATAATAATAATAATAATAATAATGAATAATAGATCACTGATTTCTATTGGACTGCGCAGGATGCTGCAGCCTCATCAGTAGTGCTGCATGTCTGCATGACCTCTTTCCACAGGCGGCATGGTGTTGCGCTCCCAGCCTGCGTCGCTGCTAGGGCATTTCCCCTTTTAGGCGGTTTTCTTGCTCTCTACCAGGATACGGCGCTGGCCAAGTGCATGCGGCCCTTCCGTAGGCAGCATTCATCATCTCTCCAGTTATGGTGCCTGCCATGTGCATCCCCCCCCCTCCTAGGCGGGATACTGCACTCTCCCTGGCTGCCGGCTGTGCATGACCCCCTTCTTAGGCGGAATACTGCACCTTCACCGGATACGGTGCTGGCCATGTGCACGACCCCCTTCCATAAGCGGAACGCTGCACTCTCTCTGGATTTGCTGCCGGCCATGTGCGTGACCCCCTTCCATGGGCGGAACGCAGCACTCACTGGATTCGCTGCCGGCCATGTGCGTGACCCCCTTCTCTAGGCGGAACGCTGCGCTCTCACTGGATTCGCTGCCGGCCATGTGCATGACCCCCTTCCATGGGCGGAACGCTACACTCTCACTGGATCTGTTGCCGATCATGTGCATGACCCCCTTTTTAGGCGGAATACTGCACTCTCACCGGATACGGTACTGGCTATGTGCACGACCCCCTTCCATAGACGGAATGCTGCACTCTCACTGATGTGCTATGATGTACTTATGTACTATGTTATGTACTATGTTATTATGCTGCACTCTCACTGGTTTCGCTGCCGACCATTTCATAGGCGGTATGCTGCACTCTCATTGGATTCCCTGCCGGCCTTGGGTATGCCTCCTTCCCTCAGGCAGCATACATACATCCCTCTGTCTGTGGTTGTTTCCTCGCAGGTACGTTGCTGGCCATGTGCATGTACACCATACATGGCAGGGTGCTTGCACTCTCGCTGGATCCGCTGTCGGCCATATGCATGACCCCTCTTCCGTGGGCGGTGTACGCACTCTCGCTGGATTCGCTGCCAGCCAGGGGCATGCCTTCCTTCCTCAGGCGACATACACACATTCTTACTGACTGTGTTTGTCTCTCGCCAGTACGTTGCTGGCCATGTGTATGACTCCCATACATGGCGGTGTGCTCGCACTCTCCCTGGATGAGATGCTGGCCATGTGCATTACCCCCCTTTTTCTGGGCGGCATGCTACACTCTCACCGGATACATTGCTGGCCATGAGACTGGCCCTCTAACATGGGTGGAACGCTTGCACTTCCATTGGATACGGTGCTGGCCTTGTGCCTGACCACCCCTCATTCCATGGGCAGAATTTGGAACGCTCATGAGATTCACGGCTGTCCTTGTATGGCTGTGCTGGACTTGTACATGTCCCCCTTCATTGGCAGAGTAGTTGCACTCTCGCTGAGTTCAGTGTTGGGTGTATTATTGCACACTCACTTAATGCTAGGATAACCCTGTGCATGTTCCCCTTTCACTAGGTGGACCTCCTGCGTTCCTGCTGGATTATAGGGTATGTCCTGCTTCTCTGAAGTAGGTACGGCCTTAGGCATCACTCCCTTTTGGGACGGGCCTTTGCACTCTTGCCGACTGCAGTTTGCCAGGTTCAATTTCCCCCCTTTCGGGGCGGACTGATTGCGTTCCATCGCATGCTATACTAGGCTTGTGCATAACTCCCTTTCAGGTTGCACTTTGCAATTCCGTACATGCTGTGGCACTCTGTGGCGAGCCCCCCTTTTTCTAGGTGGGTTGGCCTTCTCACTGCTTACGGGGCTGCTCGTACGTATGCCTCACCTGCTTCCTGCGGCATACTTTTGTTTTCTTGGGATACGATGCTTGCCGCAAGCCTTGCACTCGTCTCTAAGGAGTTCATTCTGTCCACCTGACCCGGACAGGCTCTATTGCTCTCTGCTGCACCGAGCTGGGTGGTACTCATTCATTTAGTTGGCCTTTCATCCCAGGGAGTGTTCATGGGTCCTAGATGCGTGCCCATTCGTCCTTCCGCGGCATTGCTTCCCTGCGCTAGTGGTCACATGGTCGAGAGTGCTGTTGTCTGCAGCGCCCCTCGAATTCTTCGTTGGCTCTGGCAGGACTGCGGTTCCCTTGCCTGCTGCAATTTCCTCCTCTTCGGATGCAGTGTGGTATGAGTCCTTCCTCTTGGCGCCTCTACGCTTCAGTCTGATCTGCTACCAGGTTCGGGCCGCTCTTCTCGGGAAGGTCACCCAACTTCTCTTGGGTGCTCGATTACCCAGGTCCGGAGGACCTCCGCCTTGGGTTCTTCAGGGTATTCGCCTTCTGCGAGGCGGTGAACCGGGTGTCTCACAGTGTAGCGGGTTCTGCTTTTGAGCTGTCCTATGGCTTCCCTGTTGCCCACTCCTCCTCCTTTCGGTTGGAGGGTGTTATGCCGGCCTCTGTCTCGACTACCTTATCTCGCCGGCTCTGTTCGGCTCCCGCTCGGTACATATCACTCCGATGTGGCTTCCCGCCAGACTTCAGAGGCTGTTCTTTCACTGTCCTCCCCTCTGGGGAGAGCATGGTTGTTCATGTGGATGGTTCCGGTGTTCCTTTTGGCCTCGTACTGTCTCCCTTGTTCACACTGGCTGTATTAGCTGTGTGCCTATTTACCGAGTCTACCGCGTTCTGTCCTCCCGCTGAGTGCAGATTGCGTGGTCCATTCTAAGACAATGGTCCTGCTGTAGACTTACCTTCTCGGTAACTTGGGGGGACTACCTTTCGGTCCAGATTGTCCTTTGATCTCCCACACCGGGACTGTACAACGTGGCTACATCAGCATGGACTTTAGCCTGTCTTGTCCTGGCATCTGGCGGATCCTTTGGTTCCTTTCCGTCTGTCCTTCTGCTCCCCCACTCGGGTGGATACGGGACAACGTTGCTCGAGGGCCGACGGGACCAGTTTTGTCGACCCTTCTGCCCGTGTTACTGGTCTGCGCCTGATCACATTGGGTTTTCGCCCGCTTGCCAGGCGACTCCAGCGGGTTCGCTACTGTCCGCTCCTGGCTGTGTTTCGTCCAGGATTTGTCGTAAGACTTAGGGTTTTTTGTCTGGGGTTCTGTGGGAAGCTGTGCATTCCCCACTCTGAATTTCTCTCCCCATGGTTCTGTCTTTTTTCCAGTCCGGCCTGGCCCTGGGACTGGGACTCCTTTACTTGAGGTGTTAAGTGTCAGCGCTGTTCTTCCTCTTCCAGCGTTCCCCGGCCCTCTGGGCCTGTCAAGACCTTCTTCCTCGGAGTGGCTCTTTGGTTCCTCTGTACTGTCCTTCGGTACCGCCCTGGGGACTATATACTGAGCTCTCGGCGCTCCAATCTTGTCCTTGGAGCCGTTACAGAAGTTCTCTCTACCCCTTCTGTCCTGTACGGTTGTGTTTCCGTATCAGTCGTGTCTCTGACGGGTGCCTGAATGGCCCCTTTTTTGTTACGAGCATTCTGTCTTTTTCCAGGATAGGGCTGTTCTACATCCCGTTTCTTCCTTCCTTCCTTCTGAAGGTGGTGTTTGCCTTTCGCTTCAACACTTCACCGATTTGGACGTTGTTTGGGCCTTGCCGTTTTTACTTGGAGATCTCCGACTCTTGACGACGTTCGGCCTCTTGGGTTTCCAGGAGGTCCGTGCATAGGGTTGACGGACTCCAGGGTGGTTTTCCTACGCTTGATCAGATTGGCTATTGCTGAGGTTACCGCACCAAGGGCAGGATTCTGTCTTTGGTGTCACCGTTAATTTCACCAGAGCGGTCGGTGCCTCCTGGGCCGGAGGCATTGGGCTTCGGCCATGCATTTGGGCAAGGCGGCCACAGGTCTTCCTTGCACGCCTTACCGAGTTCTACAGGGTGCATACTCTGGCTTTGGCAGATGCTGCCTTGGCCCGCCTGGGTCTGCAGGCGGCGGTTCATTGATGCCTTTCGGGTGCTTCCCCTTGGTGCTGTGGTCCCTCCCCCTTTTGGACTGCTTTTGAACGTCCCAAGGTCTTCTGTGTCCCCCAAGGAAACTGGGCGAGAAAACGAGATTTTTGTATAACTTACCAGTAAAATCTCTTTCTCGCTCTTTCCTTGGGGGACACAGCACCCACCCATTCATTGTTTTTCTCTGCACGGTTTCCGAGTTTTTGTTACCCGTTGGGTAGTTGGCTTGTTGGTTCCTTGTTGGACTTTGCCTTTTCTCACTACTTGGACACGCAACTGGCAGTCTCTCTCTCCAGGCTGAGGGTATAGCTGTGGAGGAGGGGCTTAAACAGTTTTCACTTAGTGTCACGCCTCCTATGGAGATGAGCTATACCCAAGGTCTTCTGTGTCCCCCAAGGAAAGAGCGAGAAAGAGATTTTACTGGTAAGTTATACAAAAATCTCGTTTTTCTTGTCTTTCCTGTCTTTTCCAGCAGTAAATTCGATAGGGCTCCATAGCGGCGCGTGTTTAGGTAAGAAATACGGTAGTTTGTAAATGGTTCGGATTTCTTTCCATGTTACCAGTCTGCCTCTTAGGGCTATAGATCTCTTTGCTATGGTCGGCCAGAGACTTTGGAGATTTTCTGGGATTATTTTGTTATTTCTGATTTGAAAAGTTAGGTTGTAGTATATTAGTTAGCAAATAATAGGAAATGTAAAAAATAATTGGTCATAATGATATATTTGATTTTAATTTGTTTTAATTTTTTATATGAAGTAATCCATCTATTGATCTTCTAATATCTATCAATCTTATATCTAAACCAAATCAGCTTTATTGACAGGACTAAATACATTTTAGCATTGCCAAAGCAAATGGGAAATAATTGGGTGGGGGATGGGGACATATTCAGGGTGGGGGTACAGGAGTCCATGGTATATCAGGCTCCTCTCAGTCTATGGCAGGCAGTAATATATTGTGCTGCTGTGGCCGCTGTGTTCTCCTCTTCCCCAGCAGTATGGAGAGTCTCTCTTCCTACTCCATGGAGATGAAGTCTGGGCAGAGATCAGTCAGTCTCCTGAAGTTAGTCTCCCTCACTGCTGAGTATTTGGGGCACCGCAGCAGGAAATGAGCCTCATCCTCCACGGCCTCCTGGTCGCACTGCTGGCACAGTCTGCTCTCCCTGGGCATGTACCTCTGTCGGTGACGCCCGGATTTGATGAGCAGGCTGTGGGCGCTCAGTCTGTACCGGCTCAGGATCTGTCAGTCTTTTGGATTGGGGAGTCTCTCCAGATATGGGGCCAGTTTGTACTCCCTCTGCAGGCTCTGGTATACTGTCAGCTTCTGTGATGTTCGTATGTCGCTCCTCCAGACGCTAATATACTCCTCTTTGTACTTGTGTATCATCCTCTGCATTTCGCCCTTTGCCAGGCTATATTGGTTGGTGCCTTGGGCAGGCTCGGCTTGGGTGACTAGTTGCAGGGTGCTTTGTCTTTCTGGGGCTTCTTGGTGTAGCAAAGCTTTGTGATGGTAGGAGCTGGGACTGCTGCTATGAAGATGGGTGCTGAATGATAGCGCCCTCTTCTGGACAGCAAAGTAGAGTGGGAATCTGCCCAGTTCTGCTCGACAGGCGCTATTTGAGGTGCCCCTGTGGACCTGGAGAAAGTGTTTGCAGAGTTCTAGGTGGAATAGTTCTGTTGGCCCAGAGTCACACTTTGCCCGGTCTGGGTATGTGTCCGGGCCCCAGACTTCGCTGCCATACAGGAGGATCGGGGTTATGATGGCGTCAAGTATTTTAAGCCAGACGGTCACTGGTGCTTTAAGGTGATACAGACACCTTCTGATGGCATAGAAGGTTTTGCTCGCCTTGTCTTTCAGTGTTTCCATGGCTTTCTTAAAACTCCCTGATTGGCTGATTTCTTGGCCCAGGTCGGTGTAGCTGTCGGTTTCTGAAAGTAGACAGTTGTTTAGCAGGAAGGGAGGACGCCCGGCTGCTTTCCGGTTTCTTTTCTGGAACACCATGATGTTGGTTTTCTTTGGATTGATGGGCAGTGCCCACGTGTTACTGAACTTCTCCAGGATTGTCAGGTTATCTTGGAGACCTTTCTCAGTTGGCAATAGTAGCAGAAGATCATCTGCATGAACGAGAAATTTCACCTCGGAGGGTGAGACCAGGTGCTGAGGAGGACTCCGAGCCGCCGCCAGCTCATTAATGTAGATGTCAAACAGGGTTGGACTGAGGCTGCAGCCCTGTCTGACTCCTCGGCTCTGCCGGAAATAAGCCATTCTCCTCCCATTTACCTTCACGACTCAAAGGCCTTCTTAAAGTCCACAAAGCAGGCATAGATCTTTCCATGCTTTGTATTGTGGACGTGGCTCTTGATGAGGCTCTGCAGGGTGTAGATGTGGTCCGTGGTGCGGTGGTTTGGCATGAAGCCTGCTTGGCTTCTGCTGAGGATGTTGTGCTGGGTGAGGAAGCTGAGGATCCTCTTATTCAGGACACTGCTGAGGAGTTTCCCCAGGTTGCTGCTGACACATATCCCAATATGGTTGGCTGGGTCGTCCCCGTCTCTGCTCTTGTGTATGGGGGTTATGATGCCCTGGTTCCAGCTCTGGGGGAAGTAGACGGCACTCAGCACAACATTGTAGAGTTTTACTAATGCGGCCTGGATACCTGGCGGGCTGTATTTGATCATTTCTGGAAGGTTCCTATCTGGGCCGCTGGCTTTTTTACTCTTTATCACTGAGATCCTCTCTGTTATCTCCTGCAGTGTGGTCGGTGTGTCTAGAGGGTTTTGGAAATCTTTGATTTTTTCCTCCATATCCTTCAGCTTTTTCTTTTTGTTCTGGACTTTGGTCCTCCCTCGAGATGTCTTTGTAAAGATCCTTGAAGTACTTAAGCCGTTGCTGTTTTGGATGTGGAGGTTGGTGCTCTTGCTGGTTTTGTCCATGTGCTTCCATAGTTCCCAGAAGCAGTTGTCCTGGAGAGCGTCTTGGAGGAGCTTGGTTGAGATGTTGCCTTGCTTTTTCTTTCTGAGGATGGTTTTGTATCGCCTTTGTATGTTGTTGTAGGCCTCCCTCAGACTGGTGGTGTTCAAATCTTGGTGTTTCCTATTTGAAGCCATTCTTAGCGCCTTCCTTATATCTTTACACTTCCTGTCGAACCAATTGTTGGGCTGTTGCTTTTTTGGCCTTTTGTTGCATCTTTTGAGGTCAGACATTTCCACCATGGTATAAAGTAAATTATTAAAGTCCCTTACCGCGAGATTTCCTCCTTCTGGGTTCAGCTCATACACTTTACTATGGAAGTTATGGAGCATCTCCTGGATCTCTGCGCTGTTTATGGTCTCCATATACTTTGGGGCTGACAACTTGGACCATTTAAAAGATGGAGGTAGGCTAAAGAGGCCGGTCTGCTATGATGTTTGTGCCGGTGGTTTACTTGTGGATTTAATGTATAGGAGCAGTTGGTTGTGGTCTGACAGGTGTGTCTGTGGGGAGACTATGAAGCCACCAACATTTGTGGGGTCCATATCTGTGAAGGCATGGTCTACCACACTACTGCCTACATGGGAGTTTAGGGTATATCTACCAAGAGAGTCTCCCTTGGTGCGGCCATTGAGAATATGAATTTCGAGGCTTCGACATAAATTCAGCAATTTTCTGCCACCTTTATTTACTGTGCGGTCATAGCTGTTCCTCTCGGTGTGCACTGAGCTGCAGATGAGCTTCCCTGAGACGGTTTCTAAAAAGTTTGTGCAGAAATTCTTTGGTTATGCAAACCGATTGTTGCTGCAGCTGTCCGGGTGGCTGGTCTCAGACGATCATGGAGGTGAACATGCTGGATGTGGAGGTCCTGGGCTGGTGTGGTTACACGTGGCCTGCGGTTGTGAACATGCTGGATGTGGAGGTCCTGGGCTGGTGTGGTTAAACGTGGTCTGCGGTTGTGAACATGCTGGATGTGGAGGTCCTGGGCTGGTGTGGTTACACGTGGCCTGCGGTTGATAACATGCTGAATGTGGAGGTCCTGGGCTGGTGTGGTTACACGTGGCCTGCGGTTGTGAACATGGTGGATGTGGAGGTCCTGGGCTGGTGTGGTTACACGTGGCCTGCGGTTGTGAACATGCTGGATGTGGAGGTCCTGGGCTGGTGTGGTTACACGTGGCCTGCGGTTGTGAACATGCTGGATGTGGAGGTCCTGGGCTGGTGTGGTTACACGTGGTCTGCGGTTGTGAGGCCGGTTGGATGTACTGCCAAATTCTCTGAAACGCCTTAGGCATTGTGCGGTGTGATCAAACTGCATATTTCAGAGTGGCCTTTTATTGTGGGCAGTCTAAGGCACACCTGTGCAATATTCATGCTGTCTAATCAGCACCTTGATATGCCACACCTGTGAGGTGGGATGGATTATCTCGGCAAAGGAGAAGTGCTCACTAACACAGATTTAGGCCTCATGTACACGGCCGTTGTTTGGGTCCACATCCAGGCCGCCGTTTTGGCGGCTCGGATGCGGACCCATTCACTTCAATGGGGCCGCAAAAGATGTGTGTGCTGTCCGCATCCGTTGCTCCGTTCCGCGGCCCCGCAAAAAAAAAAAATAACATGTCCTATTCTTGTCTGCGCTTTGCGGACAAGAATATGCATTTATATTGCCGGCGCCCGTTCCGTTCCGCAAATTGTGGAAGGCAACGCGGGCGGCTTCCGTTTTTTGCGGATCCGCAGTTTGCGGACCGCAAAAAACGGCACGGTCGTGTGCATGAGGCCTTAACAATATTTGAGAGTAATGGGTCTTTTGTGTATGTAGAAAATGTTTCAGATCTTTGAGTTCAGCTCATGCAAAATGGGAGCAAAAGCAAAAGCGTTGCGTTTATATTTTTGGTCAGTGTATCTATCTCTCTAGGAATATATAATTTATATAAATATTAACGACAAATTATTATGTTAGTCATTAACTATTCAAACTGTATTCAGTTTAAGAAAAGGGATGAGGTGGTTGGATGTCTATATAAGTTATAAAATAGCTAAACAATAAATCTATATAATATTTTATACATGTACAGTACAGACCAAAAGTTTGGCCACACCTTCTCATTCAAAGAGTTTTCTTTATTTTCATGACTATGAAGGCATCAAAACTATGAATTAACACAAGTGGAATTATATACATAACAAACAAGTGTGAAACAACTGAAAATATGTCATATTCTAGGTTCTTCAAAGTAGCCACCTTTTGCTTTGATTACTGCTTTGCACACTCTTGGCATTCTCTTGATGAGCTTCATAGTCATGAAAATAAAGAAAACTCTTTGAATGAGAAGGTGTGTCCAAACTTTTGGTCTGTACTGTATACAATAGAACTATTTTTATTAAAAGGAACCTGTCACCTCCAACAAACACCCCAAGCCGCCAGCAGTACCTGAGAGCAGTCAGCAGCGGGTTTGTAACGATCCTTTTCTTCCTGCAGGCAGATGAAGCAAAAGCTGTAAAACCGATCTTTAATCCCCTGCGCGGCGCGCTTCTCTAGTCAGGCTACAAGTCACGGGGGCAGCGGCCTCCTTGCTTCCAGTCACGGTAACTGCGCCCCCTTCCTTGCCCCTTCGCTGTGACTGACAGAGCTTATACACGACAGTTCAGCTGGCTTTGCCGATCTGCCGGCTGTCAGTCACAGCGAAGGGGCAAGGAAGGGAGCGCGGTTACCGTGACTGGAAGCAAGGAGGCCCCCGTGACTTGTAGCCTGACTAGAGAAGCGCGCCGCGCAGGGGATTAAAGATCGGTTTTACAGCTTTTGCTTCATCTGCCTGCAGGAAGAAAATGATTGTTACAAACCCGCTGCTGACTGCTCTCAGGTACTGCTGGCGGCTTGGGGTGTTTGTTGGAGGTGACTGGTGACAGGTTGGGAAAAGGGTTTATCACACAGATATGTAATTCATGTAAAATAATTCATCCATATCTTCGCTATATTAGAAAGTATCTATAATTAGGTGAAAAGTTCAGTTTGATGTAGTTTGGATTCCATACGTTTTTGGATATGTGCATGCGAATAGATTTTATATATTTGTATATAGGTTTGATTTTGGGGGCTTTTCAATAAAAGATCAAATGTTTCTGTAGCTTCTTTTTCTAAATAAATGATAATGGAATATACCCATAAGAAGTTCCTCAGGTGCACACAGTTATCCTCTTTAGAAAGCTGACGTTTTAGTTACGTAAGATGTAACACAAGCTGAATTCTATAAAACAGGCCTAAAATCATGCACGGACCTGCTTCTTCTTCATGACTTTGAGGTACTTCTTGTCGGCGCGCTCCTTGGCCATCACCAGAGATTTGGTCACATCTGTGGTCCACTGGATCTGACTGGAGGTGAGCAGCACCTACAAGAAGAGATGAGGTGAGTGACCATGACGGAGCCAGCAGTCCCCTGAAGCCGTTGTGCCCTTTGCACGCACCTGTCCTGCCCACTCCTTCACCCACTTGTCCCGCTTGCTGGACATTTTTTTCAGCGCCAGTCGGCAGTTCCTTAGAATTTCCTTCAAGGTCCAGCGCATAGTCCTCTCGATGTCACAGAGCCAGGCCTGGAAGACCAGACAGCAGCCAGTGTTATGTCATATGTTTCACATGTGTAAAGGGCATCTGTCAGCAGTTTTGTACCTATGACACCGGCTGACCTGTTGCATGGGCGCTTGGCAGCTGAGGGCATCTGTGTTGGTCCCATGGTCATATGTGTCCACATTGCTGAGGAAAATTAGGTTTTAATATATGCAAATGAGCCTCTAAGAGCAACGGGGGCGTTGCCATTACTCCTAAAGGCTCAATTCTCTCTGCACCTGCCGCGTCCTCTGCACTTTAGTGACAGGGCCACACAGTGAAAATGTCATCACATCTGCCCTGTCAAACCGGAGAGGGTGCAGCTGACGCAGAGAGAGCAGAGCCTCTAAGTGCAATGGCGACGCCCACATTGCTCCTAGTGGTTCATTTTCATAAATTAAAACATCATGTTTTTTCAGCAATGCGGGCACATATGAACATGGGACCAATACAGATGCCTTTAGCCGCCAAGTGCACATGCAACAGGTCATAGGTACAAATCTGCTGACAATGCCCTTTAAATTGCGGCTCCCAATCTGTTGCAAGGCCATGACTCCTAACATGTGTAGACCGAGTATGCTGGGAGTTGTAGACTTGCAGCAGCTTACCTCCACGGGACCCTCTAATAGCACAGGATAGGTGAACTCCACATGCTCTCCCTCTGCAGAGAACATCCCTCCAGCTTCAAACTTATTGCTCACTCCAACCTGAGGACATGGGACAACAGATATGAGAGGGTTAATCTCAATTATCATCTTTTCCGCAATCTAGACTGGAGGAAGGGGGCATCTCAGGACAACTATAGGGGTACCCAGTTAAGCATCCTCCAGTGGAAGCTGATTAGGGGGAATCCTGGATGGCAGGAGGAGACCTAGCGTTACCTTCTGGATCTTCAGGGACTTAATGTTATCAAAGCATTTCTTCAGATGTGGCTGGACAGCTTCAGGATTCCGGGATTGGCCAAGGATCTCCAGCAGGTCATCGTTAGACAAGAAATAGAAGCGGGGGAAGATGTGCCGTTTGGTCTCCAGGTACATGTCCAGTGACTTCTGTATTCCCTCCAGGACCTGGTTCATCTCCCCCAGCTTCTCCAGCAGACCTGGCAACAGAAAGGAGAGAGACAACTTGTGGCCAGTGATCATTCCACTCCTCAAGACTCAGACTGTGCCAGCCTACACACCTGGGTGATGGGTGCCTCGCAGGGCGTTGTTGTCCTTGTTCAGTCGGCCCATGATGGTCTTCCAGTTGATGTTTACTTCATCAAACTCTGCTGACTCCTGAGGAAGCTGCTTCCTAATGTCTTCTCCCATGAAGATGTTCTGCACAGGGCAAGAGTGAGGTTTATATTTACCACAGCAACACTACGTCTGACCACTAGAGGGCAGGTCATACTAGCAAATACCTATGAAGTCCTCTAGTTATATTCATATCCTGGGACTCTCCGACCAATGTGGTGAACCTCAAGTTTAGAAGTTTCTCAGAGACCCCGAAAGGCCTATAAATGGGCTACAATATATATTTTTCCCTGCTCACTCTCTCCTACTGCTGGGCATCAGGACGTGTCAGTCATTCTATTCAACAATTTTACTGTTCATGGTCTTCTTCTTCACGCATGTTTCTAAAGGCGGACTTACCTCCAGATACAGCCACTGCCTTTGCACAGTAAGGACTGTCTCGATGACCTCCAAGATATGGGAAAGGCAGCGTTCCCACCGGTCCACATCTTGCTCAAAAGCTTTCACAAACGGAGATGCCTTCATGGTCGATAAGCTGACTTGGTTGTCTTCTAAGGCTTGGAATACTTCGTCTGTCCCTCTGGTGGAAAAAGAGAAGATGATTTATGTTGCGGGCTCTGTCAATGGAAGGGTCTAAGTGAAGATCGGGAAGTGAACCACTCACCTCAGGCGGTGGTGACCCTTGTCTTTGTAGGGCACAATGTCCAGCAGGGTCTCCTCCCAGGTTCTTGAGATGTTCTCCAGAGCCTGTAAGGTGGAAGAACACGTTCTTATATTACTTAGGCTACTTTTGCACTGGCGTTTTGGCTTTCCGTTTGTGAGATCCGTTCAGGGCTCTCACACGCTGTCCAAAGCGGATCAGTTTTGCCCTAATGCATTCTGAATGGATAAGGATCTGCTCAGAATGCATCAGCTTGCCTCCATTCGGATCCATCCTGGCACACAATGTAAGTCAATGGGGACGGATCCGTTTTCTCTGACACAATAGAAAACGGATCCGTCCCCCATTGACTTTTAATGGAGTTCATGACGGATCCGTCATGGCTATAGAAGACATAACACAACCGGATCCGTTCATGACTGATGCATGCGGTTGTATTATTGTAACGGAAGCGTTTTTGCAGATCCATGACGGATCTGCAAAAAACGCTAGTGTGAAAGTAGCCTTACCTTACATGTCACTAGAAGAGACACGGTCTACAGACACCTAATGGTGCACGTACCTGCTCTATGGACAACTCTTTGGTGGCTGCCATGGAGATTTCGCTGATCTTCTCCACGAACTGGTCCAACCCAAGTTCCACGATTTTCTCCAATGTGAAGTCATCGGCTCCCTGGTCAAATGGCCGCTGGACCTCCTGCTTCACTTGTGTCCAGTGCCTAGGAATCAGGATTGATCACACACACGACCCACAGGACATCATCTAGTCCTATCATGAGACTTTCTGATGTCCTTCACTTTCTCAACTTTATAAAACCTCGTCAGTAAGGAGCACATGCAGCACTGAGGCAGTAGTAATCATAGTAGTAACAGAAGTGCAGTAGTAGTTATAATAGCAGAATGTAGTAATGTAGTAGTATAGGTAAGTAGTAGTCACAGTGATATTAGTAGTAGTAATAATAGTATTCGGTGTCGGACTGGGGTACCTTATTTTGAGGGCCCACCGTACGGATACATTCAAATATAATAAATAATCTCACAAGTTTTGTATATGAACACCGGCTGGTGGAGGTGCTGTATATATAATATATGTATGTATGTGCTGCTTGTGCAAGGGGTGGGAGACTAGGGGCCCACCTTGCTCAGGGGCCCACCGGTGGATTCCCCTGTGGGCCAGTCCGAGCCTGATAGTGTTAGAATAGCAGTAGTCTAGTAATAGTAGTACTAGTACTACTAGTAGGAGTATCGTAGTACTAATGTCTCCTAGTTGTAAGCAGCTCCTACCTCTCCCGTAAAGCTGGGTTCCTCAGATCCACAATGAGGGGCAGGGTTCTCTTGAACTGGTCAATGCGACTCCTGGCCGTCTCCAGCACCTCCCAGTTCTTGTCCTGCACAGGCAACCAGTACAATTACACTCCTTAGGCGCACATGCACACAAACGTATTTATTGTCAGTGTCCGTTTTTTGTTTTTTTTGCAGCCCGTACGCAGAACCATTCATTTTAATGTGGCCGCAAATAAACGGAAATGACTCTGCGTGCATTCCGTATCCGTATGTCCGCAAGTCTGTTCCGTAAAAGAATAGAACATGTCGCATTCTTGTCCAAACAAAAAAATGGATGTAACACGGATGTCATCCGTTTTTTTTTTTTTTTCTGACTTTTTCCATGGGCTGTGTCTGCTATTACAGTTCAGCTGCAATACCATACACTGCCCACAGACAAAGGTGGAGCTGTGTCCTGTTAGGACCTCCTATGAACAGAATCCATTCCGTCTGGTCATGTATTACACCTTGATGGCTGGGGGGCAAAATCATTTTAATCATGGCTGTAGCCTACTGATGAAAGGGTTAAATTGGCCATTCCTGTGGTTCCCCATCTGAACACAGGTGGTACATCGGTCCCCCCCTTAGTTGCTATATGTGTCCTACATTGTGGACTGACTGCCCTCCTCACCTTCAGCTCCCGGCTCAGTCTGGTGAGTCTCCTGTACAGACCCTGTGCCGTGTTCTCCATCTCCTCGGTCTGCAGGGTGAGGAAGCGGCCGCGCTTCCACTCCCCCCAGTTCTGCTCCCACTCTTTGGTGGCTTCCCACACAAGCTGCAGAGAATCCAGGTCCTACAAGAAGTAGACAGTGAGAAGGATGGTGGGATAAGAAGACTATGCGAGCCATCTCCTGTAAACGCTCAGCCCCCCTGACCCACCTTCTCCAGGGCCTGGATGTCCTTGGAACTTGGATGTTCTATCTTAAACATGCCCAGACCGGAGCGGATGGTGTTCTCCTCCTCCTTCAGGGTGTCCATCATATTATGGAACGTGGAGATCTGCTCCAAGGCCATCTCACATCCCACAGAGCTGGAGAATGGACCTGGAAAGAGAGGAGATGATGGAGGTCTACCTTCTACATGGTGAGGTAGGGACGGACCCATTTGTGTTTTCTTACCCTTGTCAGAAAATTCCTCCAGAATTGATCGAGACTTCTTCTTGAACTCCTCGGCGGTGTGGATGAGACCGGTTTTGAACTTCTCTTTGGACTTTTTCAGCATGGACTCGCTGTCTATGAGGCTCTGCTGGAAGGACAGCCACACCTTGTTCAGGGAGTCCAACATCTGGAGGACCTGAGGGAACCACAAGATCTTCCTAGAACAGTTTCTTCCCATAGATATCATAGCTGCATGGTCATAACGTCACAGAGGGATCAACAGGACTGCCTTCACATAAAGCACATATGACAAACTCATGGACCTCCAGCTGTTGCAAAACTACAACATCCATCATGCTCAGAAAGCCTACAGCTATCAGGGCATGCTAGGAGTTGTAGTTTTTCAACAGCTGGAGGGCCATCAGTTTGACATCCCTGACATAAAGGGTTGTCTGTGTAACAAAGGACAGGACAGGTCCTCTTTGTAATCGCTCTTCACTATGGCCGAGATGATGGACCCTCTTCAACTCAGAATTTATTAATAGGATATATGACAAAGGTTTTTGCTAAAATGGACAACCCGTTTATAGGGGATGGCTCACCTCAGACACGGACGGCATATCTCCAGGACGTGGCCCCCAAAGTAAAGGAGAGCCATCAATGTCTAAGACAAGCCAACATGCGACTGAGATATACTTACAGATTCCTCCACAACCACCTCATATTTCTTAAGGATTTCAAACTGGTCGTGGATTGGCATGATCTGACTCTCCGTCTTGGAGAGCTCATTCTGAAGGGTGTCGTATAGGGTCAGGCTCTGGGACAGTTCCTCCAGAGTTTGGGGAGGCTTCGTCACACTACATACAGAGAAAGAAAAGGTTATCACATAACCAAAGGGAAAAAGGAATGGGCCAACATCTGGAAGAAATCCCCGACACCAGACATACTAGCGGAAGCGCTGCCTTCACTCAATATGGCGTCGCTTCTGCTGCAGCTCATCCAAGGCTGCTGAAAGTTACATTATGATGTCTTCTCCAGTCACATCCAGAGCTGCATTACGCCGCTTTCATTTTTGGCTGCTAAATAGACGGGATGTTTACACCTGTGAATGCAGCTCTGGATGTGACTGGAGCCTATGATGCGATGTAGATTTCTCACCGCTCAGCATTATCACTCAGGTAGGCATGAAGCTCCATCAGCTTCTCGGTGGCCATGTGCCTCAGCAGACCGGTGAACTTGTTCTGCCACTCGTTGCAATGTTGGACCAAGGCAAACTTCAGCTGACTGCAGTCCAGCATGACGAACTGGATGTTCTGCACGGTCTCCTGCTTCTGGACGTTGTTGGCCAGCTCGGTGTATCTGCAAGACAAGGACATGGGGACGGTGAGGGGAAAAATCCTGGGAAACAGAAGGATGATCATCGATGAATGCTAGAAGGACGACTGCTCTCACCGTGCAATGTCGGCGTCAAATGCAGACACCATGGGGTTAAGTCTCTGGTATCGACGGATCAGCGTATCTTTTTGGGGCTCCCAAATCATCCGGAATGAGTCCCAAGTTTTCAAGTAAGCCTGGAGGAGGGAAGCATTGGTGGCCATTCCTGCGCTGATCTGAGCCTGGATCTTCTTGATTTCTTCATCCCGTTCTGTAAGGTAAGAGGAACATGGGGGTGGTCTACTATTCTTCCACTAGGATGGTCGTGGGGTCCCCCACCCCAAGAACTCCTGGATCTCTGTTTTGGACAATGTCAAAGGGGTTTCATGGTAATAAACTGTTCCCAAAGTCCATCCCTGCCGGGACCTCCAGCAATCTGCTGTAATCAGTGGTGAAACCAATGTCCCTGCAGCGCCCCCCACAGGAGAAAGCTAAGCATCACCCAGTACCTATTTAATTCAACAGGTTCTCTGTGTAATGCAGGACAGGACAAGTTCTTTCGTTCTTTATAACATAGGGCGTCTCCTATCATAAGAACCTATCCCCTATCCATGAGCAGCCGATCGGTGGGGGGCTGACTGTTGGGATGCCCACCGAGGTGTAAGAGTTCCCAAAGTGAATGGAGTGGCAGTCACAGATATGGGAACTCTATAGCAGAACCATGACCCATAGAGTTAAATGGAGCGGCTGTGTAGATGGTGACTGCCGAGCCAATCACTCTGGCACATCATTCCCATGATGGATGGGCATCCCACCGATCAGATACTTATCCATTGTTCTGTAGACAGGGGATACGTTCTTATGGGTGGACAACCCCTTGTAATTTGCGTCTCAGGCTCTATGAAAATGGGTTTTCTAAAAACTAGAAACTCACTTCCAAAGAACCTTCTTTTTCTGACAGGTCTCCCTACCGAGATTGTAGTGAAAAGCATGGTTGCCACCAGAGCAGTAGCCTTCCCAAAAGTACAGAGCGAAGAACCTCAGTGGTGACATGATCTTGGGATGGCAGAAAGCATTTGTAAGAGGACCTCCATGCAGCCAAAACCACGTTCAAGAAAACGCCAGCCTCTACGGCCAGGACGGACCACTGGGTGACCACTAGTCTGCGGTCAGCTCTTACCCAAGATGGCGTGTATGAGGTCCCGCTGGGATTTCTTCTTAGTCAGGATGTCTGGAAGCCTCCTGAACTTGGACACCGTGGTGAAGATTTCCGAGCTGACACTACTGACGATGTTGGCCAGCTGCAAGAGGGTGGGAGAGAACTCCACCTGCGGCAACAAGAGCGTAAGAGCTAAACAGTGCCCCCTAATGGAAGTGACTAACACAGTAACATCATGTCTAAGGCAGGGGACTCCAGCTGTGGTCAAAGTCCTCTGATCTAACACAGTTCAGTGTTTTACCTCGGCTGTGGACCCGGGGATGTCATTCTGTAGTATGACCATGACACGGAAGAGGGGGCTCTGGGTGGTTTTGGTGTCCCCGTTAATGGCCTTTGACAACTCCTGAAGAGACCACTTGATGTTCAGCCTGAAGGCTTCTTCGATCAGGCGGTCCGTCTTCTCAGTATAGTTCACCCAGTGCTGCTGGACCTGAGGAAGGAAGCATTTCATTACTATGCCCCTTCCAAATAACTGGTGTATCTTCATCAGCCCGGCCCAGGACCATACCTCAGGGCCGTCCAATCTGAAGACCTCATAGGTGGCCCTCATGAGGCTGCAGATCTCATCATGGAGGTTCTGCAGACGACCATGCACAATCCTCCGGTGTTCCTCCTGCACCTCCTGAAACTCCAGGTCTCGGAAGACCCGTTTGCCATCAATATGGAGCAGCAGCGTCTCGCTTATCATCTGGGCGCAGCGGGAAATGTTCAGGTTGGAGGCTTTGTAATTGTCCACAATTTGTTGTATCTGGACCGAGGAGATAATCTCATTATACAGAGACCGAAAAACCGCTGTACTGGGGGTACTACTACCCTCATTATTCACTGCTCCCTTATACTGATAGTACTACTACCCTCTACATTCACTGCTCCCTTATACTGGGGGTACTACTACCCTCATTATTCACTGCACCCTTATACTGACAGTACTACTACCCTCTACATTCACTGCTCCCTTATACTGGGGGTACTACTACCCTCATTATTCACTGCACCCTTATACCGATAGTACTACTGCCCTCTACATTCACTGCTCCCTTATACTGATAGTACTACTACCCTCATTATTCACTGCTCCCTTATACTGACAGTACTACTGCCCTCTACATTCACTGCTCCCTTATACTGGGGGTACTACTGCCCTCTACATTCAGTGCTCCCTTATACTGATAGTACTACTACCCTCATTATTCACTGCTCCCTTATACTGACAGTACTACTGCCCTCTACATTCACTGCTCCCTTATACTGACAGTACTACTGCCCTCATCATTCACTGCTCCCTTATACTGACAGTACTACTACCCTCATTATTCACTGCACCCTTATACTGGGGGTACTACTGCCCTCATTATTCACTGCTCCCTTATACTGATAGTACTACTGCCCTCTACATTCACTGCTCCCTTATACCGACAGTACTACTACCCTCATTATTCACTGCACCCTTATACTGACAGTACTACTACCCTCTACATTCACTGCTCCCTTATACTGGGGGTACTACTACCCTCATTATTCACTGCTCCCTTATACTGGGGGTACTACTACCCTCATTATTCACTGCTCCCTTATACTGGGGGTACTACTACCCTCATTATTCACTGCTCCCTTATACTGGGGGTACTACTACCCTCATTATTCACTGCACCCTTATACTGATAGTACTACTACCCTCATTATTCACTGCACCCTTATACTGATAGTACTACTACCCTCATTATTCACTGCACCCTTATACTGATAGTACTACTACCCTCATTATTCACTGCTCCCTTATACCGACAGTACTACTACCCTTATCATTCACTGCTCCCTTATACTGATAGTACTACTACCCTCATTATTCACTGCTCCCTTATACCGACAGTACTACTACCCTCTACATTCACTGCTCCCTTATACCGATAGTACTACTGCCCTCATTATTCACTGCACCCTTATACTGATAGTACTACTGCCCTCATTATTCACTGCTCCCTTATACTGATAGTACTACTGCCCTCATCATTCACTGCTCCCTTATACTGATAGTACTACTGCCCTCATCATTCACTGCTCCCTTATACCGATAGTACTACTGCCCTCTCCATTCACTGCTCCCTTATACTGGGGGTACTACTACCCTCATTATTCACTGCTCCCTTATACTGGGGGTACTACTGCCCTCCATTCACTGCTCCCTTATACTGGGGGTACTACTACCCTCTCCATTCACTGCTCCCTTATACCGATAGTACTACTACCCTCATTATTCACTGCTCCCTTATACTGGGGGTACTACTGCCCTCATTATTCACTGCACCCTTATACTGGGGGTACTACTACCCTCATTATTCACTGCTCCCTTATACCGATAGTACTACTACCCTCATTATTCACTGCTCCCTTATACCGATAGTACTACTGCCCTCTACATTCACTGCTCCCTTATACTGATAGTACTACTACCCTCATTATTCACTGCTCCCTTATACTGGGGGTACTACTACCCTCATTATTCACTGCTCCCTTATACTGGGGGTACTACTACCCTCATTATTCACTGCACCCTTATACTGATAGTACTACTACCCTCATTATTCACTGCACCCTTATACTGATAGTACTACTACCCTCATTATTCACTGCTCCCTTATACCGACAGTACTACTACCCTTATCATTCACTGCTCCCTTATACTGATAGTACTACTACCCTCATTATTCACTGCTCCCTTATACCGATAGTACTACTGCCCTCATTATTCACTGCTCCCTTATACTGATAGTACTACTGCCCTCATCATTCACTGCTCCCTTATACTGATAGTACTACTGCCCTCTCCATTCACTGCTCCCTTATACTGGGGGTACTACTACCCTCATTATTCACTGCTCCCTTATACTGGGGGTACTACTACCCTCTCCATTCACTGCTCCCTTATACCGATAGTACTACTACCCTCATTATTCACTGCTCCCTTATACTGGGGGTACTACTGCCCTCATTATTCACTGCACCCTTATACTGGGGGTACTACTACCCTCATTATTCACTGCTCCCTTATACCGATAGTACTACTACCCTCATTATTCACTGCTCCCTTATACCGATAGTACTACTGCCCTCTACATTCACTGCTCCCTTATACTGATAGTACTACTACCCTCATTATTCACTGCTCCCTTATACCGATAGTACTACTACCCTCATTATTCACTGCTCCCTTATACTGACAGTACTACTGCACTCTACATTCACTGCTCCCTTATACTGGGGGTACTACTGCCCTCATTATTCACTGCACCCTTATACTGGGGGTACTACTACCCTCATTATTCACTGCACCCTTATACTGGGGGTACTACTACCCTCATTATTCACTGCACCCTTATACTGACAGTACTACTGCCCTCTACATTCACTGCTCCCTTATACTGGGGGTACTACTACCCTCATTATTCACTGCTCCCTTATACTGACAGTACTACTACCCTCTCCATTCACTGCTCCCTTATACTGGGGGTACTACTACCCTCATTATTCACTGCTCCCTTATACTGGGGGTACTACTGCCCTCATTATTCACTGCACCCTTATACTGGGGGTACTACTACCCTCATTATTCACTGCTCCCTTATACTGATAGTACTACTACCCTCATTATTCACTGCACCCTTATACTGACAGTACTACTACCCTCATTATTCACTGCTCCCTTATACTGATAGTACTACTGCCCTCTACATTCACTGCTCCCTTATACTGGGGGTACTACTACCCTCATTATTCACTGCTCCCTTATACTGGGGGTACTACTACCCTCATTATTCACTGCACCCTTATACTGGGGGTACTACTGCCCTCTACATTCACTGCTCCCTTATACTGATAGTACTACTACCCTCATTATTCACTGCTCCCTTATACTGGGGGTACTACTACCCTCATTATTCACTGCACCCTTATACTGGGGGTACTACTGCCCTCTACATTCACTGCTCCCTTATACTGACAGTACTACTACCCTCATTATTCACTGCACCCTTATACTGGGGGTACTACTACCCTCATTATTCACTGCACCCTTATACTGGGGGTACTACTACCCTCATTATTCACTGCACCCTTATACTGGGGGTACTACTGCCCTCTACATTCACTGCTCCCTTATACTGATAGTACTACTACCCTCATTATTCACTGCTCCCTTATACTGATAGTACTACTACCCTCATTATTCACTGCTCCCTTATACCGACAGTACTACTACCCTTATCATTCACTGCTCCCTTATACTGATAGTACTACTGCCCTCTCCATTCACTGCTCCCTTATACTGACAGTACTACTACCCTCATTATTCACTGCTCCCTTATACTGACAGTACTACTGCCCTCTCCATTCACTGCTCCCTTATACTGACAGTACTACTACCCTCATTATTCACTGCTCCCTTATACTGACAGTACTACTGCCCTCTCCATTCACTGCTCCCTTATACTGACAGTACTACTGCCCTCTCCATTCACTGCTCCCTTATACCGATAGTACTACTACCCTTATCATTCACTGCTCCCTTATACTGATAGTACTACTACCCTCATTATTCACTGCTCCCTTATACCGACAGTACTACTACCCTTATCATTCACTGCTCCCTTATACTGATAGTACTACTGCCCTCTCCATTCACTGCTCCCTTATACTGATAGTACTACTACCCTCATTATTCACTGCTTCCTTATACTGATAGTACTACTGCCCTCTCCATTCACTGCTCCCTTATACCGATAGTACTACTGCCCTCATTATTCACTGCACCCTTATACTGACAGTACTACTGCCCTCATTATTCACTGCTCCCTTATACTGGGGGTACTACTGCCCTCATTATTCACTGCACCCTTATACTGATAGTACTACTACCCTCATCATTCACTGCTCCCTTATACTGATAGTACTACTACCCTCATCATTCACTGCTCCCTTATACTGATAGTACTACTGCCCTCATTATTCACTGCTCCCTTATACCGATAGTACTACTGCCCTCATTATTCACTGCACCCTTATACTGACAGTACTACTGCCCTCATTATTCACTGCTCCCTTATACTGGGGGTACTACTGCCCTCATTATTCACTGCACCCTTATACTGATAGTACTACTACCCTCATCATTCACTGCTCCCTTATACTGATAGTACTACTACCCTCATCATTCACTGCTCCCTTATACTGATAGTACTACTGCCCTCATTATTCACTGCACCCTTATACCGATAGTACTACTACCCTCATCATTCACTGCTCTCTTATACCGATAGTACTACTGCCCTCTCCATTCACTGCTCCCTTATACCGATAGTACTACTACCCTCATTATTCACTGCACCCTTATACTGGGGGTACTACTGCCCTCTCCATTCACTGCTCCCTTATACTGACAGTACTACTACCCTCATTATTCACTGCTCCCTTATACTGATAGTACTACTACCCTCATTATTCACTGCACCCTTATACTGGGGGTACTACTACCCTCATTATTCACTGCTCCCTTATACTGATAGTACTACTACCCTCATTATTCACTGCTCCCTTATACTGACAGTACTACTGCCCTCTCCATTCACTGCTCCCTTATACTGACAGTACTACTACCCTCATTATTCACTGCACCCTTATACTGGGGGTACTACTACCCTCATTATTCACTGCTCCCTTATACTGATAGTACTACTACCCTCATTATTCACTGCTCCCTTATACCGATAGTACTACTGCCCTCTCCATTCACTGCTCCCTTATACTGACAGTACTACTACCCTCATTATTCACTGCACCCTTATACTGGGGGTACTACTGCCCTCTCCATTCACTGCTCCCTTATACTGATAGTACTACTACCCTCATTATTCACTGCTCCCTTATACCGATAGTACTACTGCCCTCTCCATTCACTGCACCCTTATACTGACAGTACTACTACCCTCTCCATTCACTGCTCCCTTATACTGATAGTACTACTGCCCTCTCCATTCACTGCTCCCTTATACCGATAGTACTACTGCCCTCTCCATTCACTGCTCCCTTATACTGACAGTACTACTACCCTCATTATTCACTGCACCCTTATACTGACAGTACTACTGCCCTCATTATTCACTGCTCCCTTATACCGATAGTACTACTACCCTCTCCATTCACTGCTCCCTTATACTGACAGTACTACTGCCCTCATTATTCAATGCTCCCTTATACCGATAGTACTACTACCCTCATTATTCACTGCTCCCTTATACTGACAGTACTACTACCCTCATTATTCACTGCTCCCTTATACCGATAGTACTACTACCCTCATTATTCACTGCTCCCTTATACCGATAGTACTACTGCCCTCTCCATTCACTGCTCCCTTATACTGACAGTACTACTACCCTCATTATTCACTGCTCCCTTATACCGATAGTACTACTACCCTCATTATTCACTGCTCCCTTATACCGATAGTACTACTGCCCTCTCCATTCACTTCTCCCTTATACTGATAGTACTACTGCCCTCTCCATTCACTGCTCCCTTATACTGATAGTACTACTACCCTCATTATTCACTGCTCCCTTATACTGATAGTACTACTGCCCTCATCATTCACTGCTCCCTTATACCGATAGTACTACTGCCCTCATTATTCACTGCTCCCTTATACCGATAGTACTACTGCCCTCATTATTCACTGCTCCCTTATACCGATAGTACTACTGCCCTCTCTATTCACTTCTCCCTTATACTGACAGTACTACTACCCTCATTATTCACTGCTCCCTTATACTGATAGTACTACTGCCCTCATTATTCACTGCTCCCTTATACTGACAGTACTACTGCCCTCTCCATTCACTTCTCCCTTATACCGATAGTACTACTGCCCTCTCCATACTTATACTAGGTGTACTCCCCTCTGACTGCTCTCTTATACTGGATCTACACTCCTCTGACTGCTCTCTGATACCAAGTGTAGTCTCCTCTGATTATTCTGTTCTACTATGTGTACTCCCTGATACTAGGTGCACTCTTTTCTGACTGCTCTCTTCTACAAGGTGCACTCTTTTCTGACTGCTCTCTTATACTAGCTGTACTCTCCTCTGACTGCTCTTCTACAAGGTACACTCTTCTCTGACTGCTCTCTTCTACAAGGTACACTCTTCTCTGACTGCTCTCTTCTACAAGGTACACTCTTCTCTGATTGCTCTCTTCTACAAGGTGCACTCTTCTCTGACTGCTCTCTTCTACAAGGTGCACTCTTCTCTGACTGCTCTCTTCTACAAGGTGCACTCTTTTCTGACTGCTCTCTTCTACAAGGTGCACTCTTTTCCGACTGCTCTCTTCTACAAGGTGCACTCTTCTCTGACTGCTCTCTTCTACAAGGTGCACTCTTCTCTGACTGCTCTCTTATAATAGGTGTAGTCTCCTCTGATTATCCCGTATACTATGTGTACTCTCTGATACTAGGTGTAGTCTCCTCTGATTATCCCGTATACTATGTGTACTCTCTGATACTAGGTGTAGTCTCCTCTGATTATCCCGTATACTATGTGTACTCTCTGATACTAGGTGTAGTCTCCTCTGATTATCCCGTATACTATGTGTACTCTCTGATACTAGGTGTAGTCTCCTCTGATTATCCCGTATACTATGTGTACTCTCTGATACTAGGTGTAGTCTCCTCTGATTATCCCGTATACTATGTGTACTCTCTGATACTAGGTGTAGTCTCCTCTGATTATCCCGTATACTATGTGTACTCTCTGTTGACTGCTCTCTTCTCCTTTGGCTGCTGCTGACTGTCTGCGTTTCCCTGCTGTCTCTTTAGGACTGGCAGTCTCACCTTGCTAGCATGCAGCAGACAGTCATTGATGAAGGCATTTGATGCTCCTTTGGATGACCAGTGTAACTTGGTGAGACCAGGTTGGATCTTTTTGTCCAAGAAGCGGATTCTTTCTCTGAACAGTCCACGTTCCTCTGGAGACAGAGCTGCTATAATCCTGGAGATGTTGGGGACAGTCATTACGGATGTTCTGACCAGAGCTATGACCTTGTAAGAGACTGAGATGACCAGTATCTTACCTGTTGTAGGCCCGCACCACCAGCAGAACATTCTCACGTAGGTTCCTGAGGTCCTCCTTCCTCTGATAAATGTCCAGCACATAGTGCGGTACCTCGAATAAAAGCCGCTCCCAGTAGTAAATCTCCACAAACATTTTCAGCAGGTTCCTGTACGTGGCATACATCACAGTTTAATGGACGCCCCCAAAGATTCAACTCCCAAAAGTATCCGGTCACTTACTTATCAAAGTTGACATCCAACATGCCAATCTTCTCCTGACTGCGGACCATGAGTGGGATATCCAGTCGCTTTGCGGCCTGTTTGTCGGCTGACTGTGACCATTCGGTGAAGACCTTCCTCACCAGCTCATCCAGCTTCTGTGCCAGCTGCTGGTACTCCTGAATGCTCTCCTCTCCGACGCCAATGCGTGGCATGAAGTGGGCATTAGACAGGCTCTGCAATCGAAGGCGGAGATTACCGGTTTACGCCAAGACATTTCTCCGTCCATCCATGTTTCTCAGAAATGGATGCACAGAATCACCCCTCCAATACCCATATCCTATCTATTACATATCTGGACCCCAATATTGCCTAGACCCCATTTTCATCAGAAACAGCGCCACTCCTGACTGGTGGTGATGTCGAGAATTACAACATTGCTGCTTATAGGTAAAGGAGGACCTCCGCTAATCAGACAGATGCAATCAATGTGGT